>NC_090265.1:1173239530-1173882030 GCF_040414725.1 Anabrus simplex | reverse complement strand
CGGCCATGGCCTTAATTAAGGTACAGTCCCAGCATTTGCCTGGTGTGAAAATGGGAAACCACGGAAATCCATCTTCAGGGCTGCCGACATGGGGTTCGAACCCGCTATCTCCCGATTACTGGATACTGGCCGCACTTAAGCGACTGCAGCTATCGAGTTCGGTCACACGAGATTAAAGCTGTATAAATGTGTAATAAGTTGATGACTACTGATATATAAATAAAATCATGAATAAAAATATATAAATAAAATTACTCAAAAACTTAATAAAATTAATAAGCATAATTAACCGAAATGTCCGTAGTATGGGCGCCAGAGTTCACCAGAATGGATCCCTCGAATTTAGATAAGAGCATGATAAACTTTATATCCCAGGGCGTGTACATAATGCTGCGTACTGGTACATCTGCTGCAGGCCTTACCTAACCTCCTGAAAACGACTAATTAGGTAGGAACTGCACCTAGGTTCATCAATAACACTGATTCTAAAATAGCTAACTATATTCTGAACAAATTCCGTGCATGAGCACCTCATCAACATACAACATTATACATATAATACACACATAAAATATTGCTGGAAGACTCCATATTTACAACAACAACAATAATGAAAACCGTGGGAAAACAAAAGCGAGAACTAAGTTACCATTTGTAAATAGTCCGATGAACAATGTACATGTATGAAGATAAATACCCTTCACTGTCTCTAGATCAATTCGATTTACCGATTCTCATAATCGGCAGTTATCACATCACACAGATACTGTACCTTGTACTACTGTGTTCACATATTTTAACACTTGTTGTAAAGATATATACACACGTCTGTCGATCCTCAACATATAAATTTATGGAAAGTCTGAGATAGCTTTCACCAACATATAATGCTAGGCCGCCACAAGTGCTACAATACTTAATGCGCAAGCACTCTCCACAATCAGCCACTTTCCACAAACATAACAATACTACGCTCCACGAACGTTTGAAGTCCAGTCCATTGCAGCCGTGTCACTCCAGTACCGTGTATCAGCACCACTTCCTTCCCGTACAGTGCGTCAGTTGTAGTTGTAGTTATCTTCCTTCTCGTTCCTATACAATCACCTTCACAATCACCCTTTACAATGTTTCTCATACAATCTCTCTTACAATGTCCTAATACAATCATCTGGTTGCCGCCGTATCATCAACCTTTATAGACATCAACATCCCCCTCCTCTCAGATGAGACGTCTGGATTGGTGCATGCCAGCCAATCATGAGTGATCTCAAATCAAGACCAAGCCCTGAACTACTTCTTCCTCCCAAGACAATAACAAACTCTGGGGAGTTTTCATGAATCACCAAACTTTCCCTGGTACAACAACAAGCTCATCTCATCAGGCTGGGATATATACATGACAAATGGAATTTCCTGACACAAGTACATCACAACACACACTGGGGTAACCAGATGACTCATTCAAATTACCAGAGTTACTAAAGCAATGTTTTCCCACTCGTGCAAAACAAATTACTCATACCTACATATGTGGATATCTTCCAGCTTACCAATATAAATGTCAAAATATACAAATGAAATACTAATAATAATAATAATAATAATAATAATAATAATAATAATAATAATAATAATAAAAAATCAAATACTGACAATAATATCTCTACCTTCTACATATAATTCGGGGGTGTGATATATGTACTATCACATAACGCCCCCTTGGTGAATCGATGATATCATATATTATGATTCACCATAAAACAGAACTTCATACATAACCTTATAATGGCATAACTGAACACATAATTTACTGCAATAATGATATATACATTGCGTCTACTGCATTGTATTCGCACACACGAAATACAATTTGTCCAAACAATAATAATAATAATAATATGGCTATATACACACAACTCTGATTGTTTCATATAGCATTGAACACAATCCCTTCTTGCTACTGTACACATAACTCATAATTGATAATATACACATCCAAGGTGCAGATCCTATCTCTTATATCTGCGAAGGCTATAGATATTAAATGTCCCAAGAACCTTGTTGTCAGTGGTTAGGAGCCTATAAGCACACTTGCCTATTCTACTGTCCACAGTATACGGACACTAATATAAATGAAAAAACTATACATAAACTTAACATTGGCATCGATAAGTGAGGAATGCGTACCGCAATAAAACTAACTACTTCTTAGAATACACTCTATCTCACACACAAAGTTTCATCCCATCCAGTCACACAAGAATCATACAAACTTTCATTCGGAACATTCATAAAAAGGAAATCCCTCTTTCTGAAATGCGCGGGAATCTCACTACGTTTACTCTTCCACAAAACCATAATTAATGCAAGCAAACAGATCACATACTTTTTCATACATTCCACATCGATATCACTCAGCAAGTCATTCAAATCTTTCACACAACTCTCAGACTTAAATAAAACATTACGCACACGCTTGACAAGACTTTCTTTCATCTCACGCACACTTCCATTCTCACTCACGTTCACTCTATTACTAAAATTCTTACCATAATACACTTTGAAATTGCTGTCATTACCACTTAATGACCCAACAATTAATCCATCTTCACCACATTCCATATCAGCTACTACTTGCACCACTTTCATGCCAACAACACCGCTACTTTCGACTCTCTTATCAGAAGTTTCATTAATCTCAAAGTCACCATTTTCACACATAATGGACCTAACTTTACTCTCCTCACGTAGACTTAAATCAACAAAAACATCCTCATGATGTATACTCCGTAAACACTCTTCACTCACAAAACAACCTTCATCAACTTCACAAAAAACTTCGCTTTCAATTTCAGAAACTTCCACAAGATTATCGATCGCAACACCGCTATTACCATCACCACTAGCACAAAGTAAGACATCCGACACATCTTTCTTATTTTCATCACGCCCCCTATTCTCAAAATCTCCCTGAACACAAAACACATGGTCATACAATAATTCCTCTTTCACGTCTACCTCGTAACTTACCTGTTTCATCGCGTGAATAGGAATTTCGGTATCGGACTGCCTATCTGACCCAACTAAGAAGTCCGATTCCGGTTTAAATTACTTGACGTGGACTGTTCACTGTTATCATGTCTCTGCACTTGATCTGGAGGTCTTTGATCCGTCCGCCCACTACTTTCTGATTCCCCTTGATTAGGACTTCTGCCAAAATATTCCTGGTGATTAACTCCTTGATTAGACTGTCTGTTTCCCCTTCCGGAATTACCACCCTGATTCCCTTGCCTAGAATGACTGAAATTCTGATTATTCCTATCTCCCCCTAGCTGATTACCTTGTCTCCCATTATCCCCGTAATTCCTACCTTCACTTTGCCTATTCCTCCCCTGCCCTTCCAAAGCATCAAACCTCTCTAACAGCTGCTCTAATTCTTTAATCGTAACAATATTCTGCATACATGCAGCTAATCCGACCTTCTCAGGAAAATGCCTCAACATCTGGCGGACTGTATCTCTCTCCGATGCTAGACCTTCAATATTCTGGCTGATCAGAACATGCGCTAAGAAATACTCCGTCATAGATACACCTTCCTGAGGTTTATACTTGCCAAATAGCACGCGATCTCTTTCCCTTCCCTGAATAGCTTCACTCCAAAATTTAGAACTAAATTTCTCCCTAAATTCCTCCAAACTCGAAATACCCTGTCTATAAACTTGAAACCAGGATCTCGCTTCTCCAACAAATGCAATATCCAACATCTCATCAACCATACTCCACTCGATCAAACCATCGTCAAGATTCTTAGAAAACCGTTTCTCCACCGTTTTCAAGAATTCCATCGGATTAAACTGCCGACCATTAAACTTGGGTAATTCAGAGTCCTTCGTACAAGATACGTACCTATTACATATATTGCTACCTACTTGGATTTGACTGATCTCCTGCCTTAATTTCACATGACATGATTTAATTCCTTCTTCCACTATCATTCTGGCATTTCCTTCTACTGACTTGAGGTCATCTTTTACCGACTTAAGGTCTTTCTCCAATTTCTCATTCTTTTCATCTATACGCTTCGCTAAAACGTTCTGATTGGATTTAATTCTATCTATTTCTTCTACTTTATCTTCCACTATTTTTATTCTCTTATCACATTCCTTGCTGTTTTCAACAAATTCTTTCCTAACTACATTAAATCGGCATTCAATTTTCTCAGTCAATTCCAAGCTTTGAGCTTCTACCTTATTACTGACTTCCTGAATTTCCCTGCTTTGATGGTCGAACTTCTGGTTCAATTCATCTATTCTACCATTCACAGCACTACTTAAACTATCAATTTTACTAGACAATTCAACACTCACTAAATTTAACTCCTTACTTTGATTCTCAATCTTACTGGACAATTCCGTACTAACTGAATTTAATTCACTATTAATACTGTATATTTCATTACTTAAAAAACTCAATTCACTCTTCAACTCTTTACTCTGACTATCAATCTTGCTAGACAATTCAACATTATTATTATCAATTTTACTGGACAATTCAACATTATTATTATCGATTTTACTGGACAATTCACCCTTCAACTCTTCATTTTGGATAAGAATCAACTGTAGCATACTACGAATGGAGGCCTCCTCTAAATCCCCTACATTCTGAGTTTGAGACGGATTGCTCGGTTCCTCACCCATCGTTGCCAATAGATCCTTCCTACTATCAGCCATTTTGCCACTCTCACTTAAATTAGATAAACTCAATGTGGTGGAATTCTTTTGCCTTCTCTTCTCCTGATTCTTAGTACCAGCAACTTTAACAACCTCTCTACTTCTCAATTTTATAATACTCGACTCGCTATAACATTTCTTCATACTCCAACATACATATCACGTACATATAAAACACTTCACTGACATAGTTTGTAGAATTCCATCCACACCTGACAAGTGCACCTACGCTTATAAGCCTAACAGATGTACCAATCATTCCGCCCCACGTTGGGCGCCAATTGTAATAAGTTGATGACTACTGATATATAAATAAAATCATGAATAAAAATATATAAATAAAATTACTCAAAAACTTAATAAAATTAATAAGCATAATTAACCGAAATGTCCGTAGTATGGGCGCCAGAGTTCACCAGAATGGATCCCTCGAATTTAGATAAGAGCATGATAAACTTTATATCCCAGGGCGTGTACATAATGCTGCGTACTGGTACATCTGCTGCAGGCCTTACCTAACCTCCTGAAAACGACTAATTAGGTAGGAACTGCACCTAGGTTCATCAATAACACTGATTCTAAAATAGCTAACTATATTCTGAACAAATTCCGTGCATGAGCACCTCATCAACATACAACATTATACATATAATACACACATAAAATATTGCTGGAAGACTCCATATTTACAACAACAACAATAATGAAAACCGTGGGAAAACAAAAGCGAGAACTAAGTTACCATTTGTAAATAGTCCGATGAACAATGTACATGTATGAAGATAAATACCCTTCACTGTCTCTAGATCAATTCGATTTACCGATTCTCATAATCGGCAGTTATCACATCACACAGATACTGTACCTTGTACTACTGTGTTCACATATTTTAACACTTGTTGTAAAGATATATACACACGTCTGTCGATCCTCAACATATAAATTTATGGAAAGTCTGAGATAGCTTTCACCAACATATAATGCTAGGCCGCCACAAGTGCTACAATACTTAATGCGCAAGCACTCTCCACAATCAGCCACTTTCCACAAACATAACAATACTACGCTCCACGAACGTTTGAAGTCCAGTCCATTGCAGCCGTGTCACTCCAGTACCGTGTATCAGCACCACTTCCTTCCCGTACAGTGCGTCAGTTGTAGTTGTAGTTATCTTCCTTCTCGTTCCTATACAATCACCTTCACAATCACCCTTTACAATGTTTCTCATACAATCTCTCTTACAATGTCCTAATACAATCATCTGGTTGCCGCCGTATCATCAACCTTTATAGACATCAACATCCCCCTCCTCTCAGATGAGACGTCTGGATTGGTGCATGCCAGCCAATCATGAGTGATCTCAAATCAAGACCAAGCCCTGAACTACTTCTTCCTCCCAAGACAATAACAAACTCTGGGGAGTTTTCATGAATCACCAAACTTTCCCTGGTACAACAACAAGCTCATCTCATCAGGCTGGGATATATACATGACAAATGGAATTTCCTGACACAAGTACATCACAACACACACTGGGGTAACCAGATGACTCATTCAAATTACCAGAGTTACTAAAGCAATGTTTTCCCACTCGTGCAAAACAAATTACTCATACCTACATATGTGGATATCTTCCAGCTTACCAATATAAATGTCAAAATATACAAATGAAATACTAATAATAATAATAATAATAATAATAATAATAATAATAATAATAATAATAAAAAATCAAATACTGACAATAATATCTCTACCTTCTACATATAATTCGGGGGTGTGATATATGTACTATCACAAATGTCACATTTAAACTTTATACTCGCATGACAACACTGCAACTAAAATACGTCACACGCGGTAAAGATCTGCCCTGCTTTTTGCTTCCGTCAATCGCACTGATATCCGCGTGAATTAAGATGAGGACACACGGCCATTGTGTGACGCGTGACGTCATACCTTCTACAGAGGAGAATTCTAGTTTCTAGAAGAGCATTGGCGAGGGAACAATGTACAGAATAATGGTCATAAAACGATCAGTCCAAAGGGTCATCGACGGGCTAGATTTCTAGTGGGATCCATAGCCTTGCCCTAAAAGCGAAAGCTGCTTCACCAATTAATTAAAAGACGACATATCATCAAAATCTTAGCCCTGCTCATAATTATATTCTAGTCTCGCCCTCCCTTCACAAATATAGAACGACAACACAGTGCGCATGAAAGATCGATTACCTTTCCGGTAAATACACCTTGTGAACTGCAACGGCGCCATTACGCCTTTGCCAAATGCTCCATCAATCTCAGCCTTGAGAAGTGCATGACTAGTAATCGTTAATGGAGCTCGACGAGGAAGGTTTAAGTCACTACTATTGTAGTAGTGATGTAGTGTTCAATGGCGAATGTACTTTTGGGGGCAAATACAGTATATGATAGCCATGCATCGAATATAAGGGACGATCAAAAAGTTTCCGTTCGACGGCCGTACAGTCCTGAGCATTGAGGCGCTCTTCCCACCGATGCACCAGGTTGACGATTTCCATGTGCAGTGTGAAGAAGTCCGTAACCACCTGCTGCACATCTTCGTCCGACAGGAAGCGACTCATCAAGGTATTTTTGAGGGGACTGAAAACGTGACAATCGCATGGGGGAAGATCAGGATCCACCGCCCGCTTGTTGTTGATGTTGTTCGTAATGGATGAGGCTGGCCTCCCAGATCGACCCGCACGGAACTTGGTGCACCTTTCCACAACGGTGGCTTTCGACAGACAAGATGCCCCATACAGAGTCTTCATTCTCCGATGGATGCCCACTGGTGTCTGTCCTTCAGAACAGGCTAACAGCATGCTGGTCCTGTTTGGACGCATTTGGTAATAACGTCGCCATATTTCACGTGGCCGCATTTTACGCACGCCACCTTAGCTCAACACGACTGCCACACTAACCCCTTTGCCTATATGTCCGCTGCAGCAACGCCCTTAAACGAAAACGTTCTGATTACGCCTTATAGTTCGTGAGGCCACCCTACCGCACGTAAACTCCGGCTCAGGAACACCTCTGCAGAGGTTCGGACCTGCCTTCGGGCAGAATAACCCTTACCTATAGTTCGTGATATTCAACACATCAGATATGTAAATGTAACATCCCTAAAATATTTATTGTTCATTGACATACAAATTTACGAAAGCAAGCTCAGCATCACAGCGTTAAACTCTCAGTTCATACACTGCTCAAAACAGTTAGGGTACCAGACAATATATTATAAAACATGTGCATGGGATCCTCATTCAGATATTAGTTATTGTACTATATGCTTTCAGATACAGAAGCATATATTATGAGTTCTTTACCAGTGAGGCAGAACATAGCAATGAGTTATCAGCAAAACGGGTATGAATATTAGTGTATAGTCTCCTCGAGCGGTCTCCTAGGAACACCCACCAATACCGACTCTTGCCCACACCATGGACTCAGTGATATTATCAATATGCTGCTGCGGTACAGGTCGCCTCTTTAACATGGTGTAGTTGGCGGAACAGACGCTCCACTTTCTTGGGGATAATAATTAAGAGAGAAGGAAACCTCGAAGTCTTTCTATGCCTCACTTCCACTAGTGTTGCCAGGTGTCGCGTATTATTAGAGATTTATCGTATATTATGGTCTGAAATACTGTTCCGTTTTAACAGCATACGGGACCCCATGTTTTTTTTTTTTTTTTTTTTTTTTTTTTTTTTTTTTTTTTTTTTTTTTTTTAACAATTTACTTCAGACATGGTTAAAATGATTTATTTACAGTAGCATTTACCAATCCTGCATTCCAGTTCATTATTCTTCATCTAATGATTCTGCATTATGTTCGAAATATGTAGTAGGCGAGCGAACCGCCGGCGTGCCAAGCCCAAGCGCGGAACTCGCAGGAGAAAGACACAGAGGCATCTAGTTTATGTAAGCGCAACAATTAACGAGGCCCCGTATTCTTTCATTTTCAAATTGTTAAAGCTGGCAGTTTGTGCTCTGCTTTGGGCTAATAACTAAGCTGAACACCGTAAATTATTAAAGAATCGTTTATGAAGCGTAGCCGAGTGATTCTAAGTTGGAGAGCAACAGTGAGATGGCGCAGCTTCGTCGATCGTGTGTGTCCCAGTGGGAGTAAAAATAAGCAGTTTTTAACAACCTTCAACTCATCCTCTTGCAGTGATGTATGTTCATATATCTCACAGTATACCATTCACCAGTCTGTTAAGTCGTCGTAGGTTCAATTTGTGTCAATTATGCGTAGGATTTACGAAGTGTGTCTTTAGATGTACAAGTACTCTAAACAATAGCTTGTTTTAATCAAACTCAGAGTCAATAGAATTCGTATCTACGTTGGGGAACAAGGGAGTTAATCAAGTGAGGTACTCTAGTCTGATGAACAGCTAATACGGAGGAAGACATTGGCGATGCTTCCACAACAGACGCGCGAGTTGCTCTCGATTTTCCTAAAAGCAGGCGAAGTGGTTCAACAATGGATTGGAGGAAAATGTTCTGGTATTGCATATCCAAGAAAGTAGCACAGTGACCCCATGTAATGTCACAGCAATACATCACTGAGTCTCTACTGTGTCTGAGATGAGACATGCAGCAAGTAAAGGTTATCTCAGAATACACCGTCGACTGTTGTTAAGAACAAGACATGTGACATGTGTAAACAACTACCGCTACAACACACAGTAGAGGTGACAAAGTCTCTCTTTTGGTCCAGTTATAAAATTCATACTGCTCATACTACCTCCGGCAATCATATGTCACGTCCAAGATTTCAGTTTCGTGTACCTATTTCTAGCCTGGTGCAGCCCTTGTAAGGCAGACCCTCCGATGAGGGTGGGCGGCGTCTGCCATGTATGGAAAATTGCGTGTTGTTGTAGTGGAGGATATTGTTGTTTAGTGTGTGAGTTGCAGATATGTTGGAAAGAGTACAAACACCAAGTCACCGAGCCAAGGGAATTAACAGTCACTAACCAACGCTCAGTGTTTCGTCAATAAATACCAAAGGAGGGATTCATCAACTGACCCCACGATTTTCATGTATTTTTCGTTTCTTAAGCCATTGCATTTTAAATATAATATTCATGATCTGGGATTCGAAAGAACTGGAGAAAGAAGTTATTAAATACCATACACATACGAAGAAAAGGAACTGACTTGGGCACTGGTTGCGTGGACAAAAGTTGCTGATGGACGCTTTGAGTAACCGGAAGGAGTGGAGGAGCACGGAAAAGGTATAGTAATGTTGAGACGGGCAACCGATCCTCAGCCAGCAGCAAAGAAAACTACATCCATTTGATCTCCTGGCTCCTCGCTTGCCCAGCAGGGGGAGATTTATGACGGTAGTGGGGTTTAAAACAGAAGTTCTCATTCCCTGACAGAAATCCTCTCAGCTCTGTTGCCAATACACCCCTTATTACAATAAACGTCAATCTCTTTTTTTTTTTTTTTTTCCCCATCTTACACAATTCGCACGTGCTTTGTTTGCTGTTTGCGAGTCTTATAATATTTGTGAAGTGTATTGCTTTTCACTTAGCTTCATGCAATAATATGGAGGCCGCAAAGTATGACAACTATGCTACTAACGTCGCTCACTCGCCTTTTAAACGAAACTTGCCCCTTGTGTTCAGACAACCCTCATTATCGCTATGGCAGGCCACGTTTTGGGATCAGAAGCTGCCGCCTGGGAATACGTTCGCCGTCCCAACTTTATCAGCTGGTGGACAGTGTCAAGAGAGCAAGAAGCTACCAACAAAATAAGAGAACAGCTAAAGGCAGGAATGCATGGAGAGATAAGTATATACGTATACGATCTGGGAATTCCACATATTACTTAAATTCAGTTAGGCCTATGTCCAGAAACTATTAACACTTTTAATAACAATTCAAGGAATATGAAAAATATGTCAATACAATGTTTCGTATGACTCACTGGAGCCTGCTGAGTGGCTCAAACGGTTGAGGCGCTGGGCTTCTGAACCCAACTTAGCAGGTTCAATCCTGACTCAGCCCAGTGGTATCTGAAGGTGTTCAAACACGTCAGTCTCGTTTCGGTAAATTTACTGGCACGTAAAAGAACTGCGGGGCAAAATTCAGGCACCTCGTCGTCTCCGAAAACCGTAAAAGTAGTTAGTGGGACGTAAAGCCAATAACATTATTACTGACTCACTGGCAGGCGTATCCGTAACTGCATTGGTAGGGTTCCTTGAACAATATACAGTATTCAGTTTCACAGGATAGACTTTCACACAATTTGCAATTAAATTTACAGTCCGAGTTTTCAAGTCTTGTCAATTTCTTTCTCAGCCGATGATAACAGCACTTCTTCTTCTTCTTCATGCACTATCGACCAACCGACCGTCACTCCTACAGATCTGAATGCAAGAATAGTAACAATGCGACAGGGAACTGTCACCGGACGCTCTCATTGTTGTCAGGCCTCAGAATATCCCTCTGAGAGACAAATGTCACAATTGCTTAAAATAATTTAAGCAATCAAATGACAGTTAGGACCAAGAAATGTTACTGGAGGTCAATGACCGACCCCCTCGTTTGGTACGCGACTGTTAAGGTTAAACTTTCCGACCCGGCCGGGAATCGAACCCGGGTCGCTGTGAACGAAAGAGCACTATGCTGACCGTTCAGCCAAGGAGCCGGACGCGTCCAAGGTGCGAGGTATGCATGCTGTCTGTTTAAGTCCGTATGTTTGTGTTGTTTTTAACTACAAGTTCACTTTACCATCTTCCATGCTAGAATGGCACTATACAAGTTTAATATGATATACCACAATAAATAATATCATTAAAGATGGAGTTCCTGTGCGATCTATAATCCGAAAACCAAAAACTAATTTCAGAAAAACTACATCATCCTGTTTCATTTCCTTTGTATATAATTGTAGATTAACGGCAGGATAAGAAAGAACGCTGAATGAATAGTCGCTGATCAACAACAGGAGGGAACTACGACAGCTGAGTCATCTCATCACAATGGGTCACCAGATAAAGCTACAGTAAATAATACTTGAAGTCCGACCAGATGGGAGTAGAGGAAGGAATGACAGGTATTTTTAGGCCACATGGAATGAATCAGAGCCGGAATGTAGTTCTGGATGACCTATGTTAAACTGGAACCACCACGTTTATGGGCAGAAAAACGTTGGACATACACCTTATCAACCTTGGCTTGTCAAAATTACTCCTGCGCAGCCAGAAGGCCTGCAGATATTGGAGTGCCCCAAGGTCAGCATGGCGATATCCTCAGCTGTTGCCTAGCTTTCGTCACCGGGACTACATTTACGGGCTAGCTCGGACTACATTTACGGGCTAGCTCGAAGAGCAGGGTGACTGTCCCTTCAGGTCACAATGTCACAATATCCACCAGACCTATGTCCAGAAGATTGTAAAGTACACTAACCTCTCAGCAGAAGTTCGAAAACTATAGAAAAATGGACCTGGCAACAGTGAGATTTTTAGTCATCACCAGCACAGGACTTGTGTAGGATCTGGGCATCGCCTACACACTTCCAAAAAGTCAGAAGGCAGTCATTCTGAACACCTGCTGCATATCAAGAACCTTACTATCACAGCAGTAGAGTTTGGGAGAATTTCACAACAGTCCATCTCCCGATCGGTGAACCACCACGGCGAGTGAAAGAAGAAGAAGAAGCTGTTAGCTTGCATTCACGAAATAGTGGGTTCGAACTCCACTGTCGGCGGCCCTGATTTCCGTGATATCCCATTTTTACATCAAGCTGTACTTTAATTAAGGCCACGGTCGCTTCCTTTCCATTATTAGGACTATCCTATCCCATCGTCATCATACGACTTGAGTCGGTGCGA
Source organism: Anabrus simplex (assembly GCF_040414725.1). Classification (NCBI taxonomy): domain Eukaryota; kingdom Metazoa; phylum Arthropoda; class Insecta; order Orthoptera; family Tettigoniidae; genus Anabrus; species Anabrus simplex. The sequence goes on along the minus strand of NC_090265.1, from coordinate 1,173,869,433 downwards.
CGTAAAAACAATACGAAAAAGACCGGGCGAGTTGGCCGTGCGGCTAGGTGCGCGCAGCTGTGAGCTCGCATCCGGGAGATAGTGGGTTCGAACCCCACTGTCGGCAGCCCTGAAGATGGTTTTCCGTGGTTTCCTATTTTCACACCAGGCAAATGGTGGGGTTGTACCTTAATTAAGGCCACGCCCCATCGTCGCCATAAGACCTGTCTGTGTCAGTGCGACGTAAAGCGAAAAGCAAAAAAAAAAGTGTAAAATAAAATACGAATACTACCAACAATAAAAACCGTCTACGTTGCGTAGTTGGTTACACGCGAGAGCCTCCCTTTCTTGGTAATATTTTCTGCACATTGGCATCTGAAACGTATGGTAACTATAGAAACGTTACATATACTGAATAATCTTCTTCAACGGCGTTGGTCAACGAAGCATCCACGTCGGTATTTTACTCGGCCAGGAGTATTAGGCTGGCGAACTTTCAATAATGACGCGCTTGTCCTATCGAAAATCTCGCCCAAAACACCAGACATTTGGGTTTGGCGTCGAGTTACAAGACCACAGCACAAGCCCACTATACAGGGTTTAAACAGTAAGGTAAGGCCAAACTTTCAGGACACATTCCTTACACGTAGGGAGACAGGACATGGGACCGGAAATACTTCATTTCCATGTACCACATGAAACTCTTTCCTACATGAAATGTCCCCCTGTGGTAGGGGGGGGGCAGAATAACACCTACAGCATCCCCTTCCTGTCGTAAGAGGCGACTAGAAGGGGCCCCAGGGGCTCTAAACTTTAGAGCGTGGGTTGTCGGCCACGGGGCTCTTAGCTGAGTCCTGGCGTTGTTACCACATACTTGTGCCTGGCTCCTCAATTTCATCATATCCGACCTCCCTTGGTCAACTCTTGTTCTTCTCCAACACCGACGGTATAAGAGCACTCGAAGCCTACGTAGTCTTCCATTTTCACGCCCTTCGTAGCCCTTGTCTTTCTTTGGCCGATACCTTCATTTTTCGAAGTGTCTGATCCCTTCCATTTTTTCTCTCTGATTGGTGTTATATATAGAATGGTTGCCCAGTTGTACTTCCTCTTAAAACAATAATCACCACCACCACCACCACTTACATAAAATGTCCAAAATGTCGTCCGTTGGCACTGATACATGCATCAACCCGCGTGCACTGAATCCCAGCTACTATGTAGAGTTGTAGATAATTATTATTTTTCTTTAGAACTTGATTTACGTCGCACCGACACAGACAGGTCTTGGCGACGATGGGATAGAAAGGGCTATGAGTGGAAAGGAATCGGCCGTGGCCTTAATTAAGGAACAGCCCCAGTATTTCCCTGATGTGAAAAACCACGGAAAACCATCTTCAGAGCTGCCGACAGTGGAGCTTGAACCCACTATCTCCGTGGTTTCCCATTTTCACACTAGGCAAATGCTGGGGCTGTACCTTAATAAAGGCCACGGCCGCTTCCTTCCCACTCCTAGCCCTTCCCTGTCCCATCGTCGCCATAAAACCTATCTGTGTCGGTGCGACGTAAAGCAAATAGAAAGAAAAACAAGTAGAAAATGCGAAAATTACTTTTACATTTCAGAAAGTAGAAACAAAAGCTATTACAAATAATTTTACATCATCATCATAATCATACACTAAACGCTAAGCCTTGTCGCTACAACACTTCTCCTCTCAATCCCGCTCTTCTTTTCACTTCCTTGTAGTCTTTACATCCCATCAAGTATGTCTTCCTTGATCTTCCTCTTCGTTTCTTTCCTAGTATTTTTCCTTCAAAGTCGTTTACTAGGAAATCATTATGTCTCAGGATATGAACTTCAAGTCTTATCTTCCTTATTTGCATATCCTTTATCACCTTCCGTTTCTCACTGATTTCGTGAAGGACATCCTTTTTCAGTCCTGCACGTCCTCGTCATTTTCCTCCAAGTCCACATTTCAGTTGCTTCCAATGAATCTGTTTCCCTTTTACCAACCGTCAAGTTCTCACAACCGTAACGTATAGAGTCCGGATTTCCATGCAAATGCGCATGTTCCTAAATAAGCTGGTCACACTTCTGAAACTTCGCAAATATTCGTTTCATGACTAATCAGATCCAAAGAACTGTACATTTTCCGTACATGTTTGCAAGTTTTGGCCTTTTTGGGAGAAAATTCATGCATATTGCATATTTGGAAAATTTTGGATTTAATAGCGAATAATTGCACATTTATACTGGATGATATGACCTTCATTCTGATTTTGATGCACATATTATATTACATTGCGTGATAGTACCTTGTTTGAACACTGGTTTGCAGAATTAGGGACCGTACGTCCAAGTTATTTGTCCAAGGTATTTGTCTATCATTGAGAGAGAAAGAAAATGTATCCCTGGCATACTACTTGACAACCAAAGCTAGATGCCTATAATCCAGTTAGCCAACCACTTTCTCATCTGTTGCTTGAATAAACATTGACATCAGTTGGAAGACCCCGCGTCGACCGCTCTAATCCTTAGAAATAAGTTGTCCCAGTAAAAATTGAACCCTAAATTTTGCATTACTAAATGACAGCTATTTCTTTTTTGTCTATGTTATACGAAGAAATCAAAACTTGAATCACACTTCTGTGACGCCGCGTTACTAAGATAGCAGCTTACAAACCTTGGTTTTTGCACTGAATCTTGTATTGTTTTCCTGCAATTTCCTACTCCGAACTCTCATTGCTCACACGTCCGAAGCCAAAATAATAATTGAGAAAAGAAGGGAGTTGGAAAGCAGCACGCTTACACGCTTCAAATTGTACCTTAGTGTTGGACTCTGCTGTGAAGTATTGGTGTCACGCCACCTGTTAAAAGTCTACGAAGGAATCTCGTGTCTAAATGGATTGAGTGAAAGGAATTTTTAAGTTAATATTTGAAAAGAGATAACTTCAGATACACTGTATATCATTTTCTGTATTCAGGAATGTTCTCTCAGATAAACGAATGAATCTAAATGAAGAAAATGTGGAGAAGTTAGTTAGTTGTACTGTGTTTCAAACGGAAATGAAAATATTACAATGTGTAAGTGAATTTTGATAGTGCATATTTTCTAGTTTATTGTGCATGTTCCATTATTTGATAGTGCATGGATGCATGCATATTTTGAGATTTGATAGTGCATGGAAATCCGGGCTCTAGTAATGTAGTACGCTACAGGCATTTAGGATTTTACTCAATGAAACGGGAATTCTTATAGTTTCACATCATTGGTAACATCTCACCAGAGCAATGTTTCAAGAGTATTTCAATTTTAGAATACACCATCATATATAAAATTTTGCTATTTGTTTTACGTCGCACCGACACAGATAGGTCTTATGGCGACGATGGAATTGGGAAGGCCTAGGAATTGGAAGGAAGCGGCCGTGGCCTCAATTAAGGCAAAACCCCGGCATTTCCCTGGTGTGAAAATGGGAAACTACGGGAAACCATCTTCAGGGCTGCCGACAGTGGGGCTCGAACCCACTGGATATTGGCCGCACTTAAGCGACTGCAGCTACCGAGCTCGGCCATATAACATTTTGGGAACGATGCGTCATGCTTCACTTCAGAGGAAATAGTGAATGTACAAAGCGTCAACTAATTTATTTCTGATTAGCTATGGAGAATAGAGTACTAAACATAAAACAATGGGAACGTTAAGTTATTCTTCATTTCTTTCAACACAATAGTATGTCGATCACTGCTGACACATTCACAGGTAACCTCAATGACGCAATAAGACATAATAGTCTCTCTATAGCACATCAAGAAATTCGATCATGGAAAGTAAGTCCTCCTTTCCTTCAGCACTTATTTTGTCGCTCAATGGAAGGTGGGGAATATTTACTATGGAGGGAAAATAATGCAGTGTCAATCCCTTTTTCAAAAACTTAGTCAACTCTTTATCACAGAATGAAATTTTAAGTAGAACGTGCACGAACAGGTTACGACATAACCTTCAAGTACCGTAGACATGGCATTATCGAAGGAACTTCAATGCTACATTTATTTTCTCTAGCGGAGAAAAATTAAATTGTATTAGGTAGAAGTAGCGGCTTGTTGGGACAATAGCGCCAATTTATTGACAAAGTTTAAACTTATGACAATAAAGTGAGAAATCTATTTCTTAAGACTTGTTCTTCACCGAAGTCATCAAAGAAGTCTAGGTGGTTGCACAGTTCTTGACAGTATTTCTTTGTCTACGATGCTCTTTGTATAGTCACTCAAAAAATAATAGAAAATTTATCATCATATAATTCACTTGCATGTACGTAAAACCCTCAGGATACACGGAGGAAACATATCGACGTTGCTTGAGAAAATTGTAATGCGAGGAACTTGTACAATACCATGAAGTTGATTGTAGGGGAAGGTGTATTAGGTCACTCACAAACGCCCAGTCACCGAGCTAGTACGTAGTTAATACCGTCGGCCAGTCCTTAAAATTAACCCAGAGCCCTACGCCAATACGCTGACAATTTGTCCTGGGAGCCGGACTTTCAGACATACTTAAAACCTGAAATAAACATTATTCTTAAGAGAGTTTCCGATCATTTATAGCAATAAATTCAAATAACCCATTCATTTTTGTTAACAAAATTTTTTTAGTGTCCTGCTAGATTTCGTCCAGAATATACACCCATTCATGGTTATAAATGAAAATTATTTTTAGAAATCATGGTGGTCACTAAAAAAATTCATCATTTTACTTAGAATAATGGCATTTTGTAAACCCCTTACTTCTGTCAGCCGAGTAACACAAGCAGGAAAATGAATGATCGCAAAGGGAACCTCTAGCATCAAGAAAACCCACCAGATGTAGTACAGATTTAGAGCTACAGAAAATGGAGGTAAACCCCAACACACGTGGGGGCATCTTTCTTCGCAGCATACACATTTAAATTATTTTTGTTTTTCCGCCTAAATCTCACCTTTCAGCAAATAAGAGGTGAAATGGAACGAAATTATTCTAAAATCGTATTCTCACCATCGTATCGTTCTGGCTGCCATTTAATCTTTTACCTGTTAATAGCTACAGTTTGATTGTGATCTCGCGAGTTATATATTCTAACGTTACAGCACACCCACAAGTTTCATGGAAACAAACTATATAAATTGCTATAATAAACATTATTACAAATTACAATTATTTGCGTGAAATGTTAGTTTATTGGAGTGTGGAGGTGAATTGATTCTAAACTAACTCTATGCAACAATATACGTAAGTAGACGTAATAAAATAGTTAAATTTGCTGCATAATAAGATTCACACATTTATTTGTGTACACGATTGATGAAATATTAACTTTTCCTTGCCAATTTTTTTTCTGTACGAAGAGAAAGTATAATCTTTCCCATTTAAAATACGTACGTATTCGTGAATATATTTATGCTAAGATCTCAAAACTGGTATGAACAAATTATTACTTACAACATTGTCAAAAGACAGCATTTTGTACTTACGAAAAAAGTCACCATCTACACATTTTTGAAAAAAAATTCCTGACACGCACTTGAAGAATGAAGTGAAAATTATAATGTAACATCCATGAAAAGATCATCGTAGTGATAACTAAACATTCAGTGACTATTCTGAAGAACCACCTCTACAATGCGTGGCAATATTACCTACTTCGACTTGCGTGTAATATCCTTTTTAAATATCTCAGGATATTTTGTTTCTGGTTTGTGCATGCACTTCTCTTTAACATTCTGTATCTATGGCAAATCCAGACACGGATCATATAATAATTACAAAAACAGTCAAAATATGTGAATTGGACACCTTTTTCACAATAATGAAAATGTATACTTTAATATCAGTAAATGAAATATGTTTTGGCTATAGGTAACTCTGAACATTCAAAATATTATAATTATGAACAAATTTCTTATCCGTTGTTTTTAAGTGCAAGTAGTAAAATAATGAGATTCGCGTATAGTATACAAATAAGAACAAACTATTAAATATGACCAGAGCCCGGATTTTGATATCCTAGTAAATGCCAAAATTGACCTATGAAAGAACCTAAAAATCCTCAATAAGAGCGACAAAATGACCTGTAAATAAGGAAAATATATTACCGAGATTACCTTTTTTCTTTGCTACTTGTTTATCATCAAACTAACATATCGAAGGTTTTCGGTGACGTAAGGATGGGAAGGTTAGGATTTGTGAGGTAGCAGTCATTGCCTTAATTAAGGTACAGCGTGGTGTGAAAATGGGAAACCACGGAAAGCACTTTAAGGGCTGCCGACAGCGCCTCTAACCTACGTGCTTTTCAAGGTCGTCTGTAGTTTGTGATAGCATCCATACAAAGTAACGACGTGATGCATACTCACAGCCGGGCGTCGTGTAGATCTGTCACCATGTGAGCACATACTGTAACAACGTATTTAAAATAACATTTCAACGTCGTTTGTTTTGCCGCATACTGTAGCTTCCGGTAAAATTAGAAACCATATTTGAGATATTACGTAATCCTTGTCAAAATAAATTAATTATTCACCTTAATAAAGTTATTGAGCTAAAAATGCCCTATACAGTTTAATTTGCATAAACGTTTTAGGATGAAGATGATGATGATGATGATGATGATGTTTGTTGTTTAAAGGGGCTTAACATCAAGGTCATTGGCCCCTAATGGCACGAAATGAAATGACAACAAAAAATTCAAAATCATCCACTGACCAAAATTTAAAAAATCGTCATGAAGAAGGAATGGATGGACATGAAGCAAAAAAAAAACAAGAAAAACGAGCAAACAAAAAAAAGGATCCAACTCAAAAAAGAATCATAAATAATTTATTACTGACCGTGGGACCACTCATAATGCACAATCCTGAATCGAGGATGCTTGATGTCTAAAGGGGTGCAAAATCCACGTCTAAGGCCCCACAGAATGGTACATGTCGCGAGTAAAGTAGAACCATGGTATTTGTCATGTTGGGGTACTAATCAAAAGCAGCGAAGACTCACGGTGTTCCACACAAGATGGTACTACTCACACCTATTGTACTTCGTACAGGTAACGCAGACCTATGGTGTTTCTCACACAATGGCTCCACTCATAGCCAACGCAAACCGATGAGCTTCCTCACCGAGGTGTACTAACCACAGCGACTCGCACTATCCCGTGGTGTTCCTCACATAGTGGGTACTAATCACAGGCAACGCAGACCCATGGTGTCGCTCGATAGTGGTACAACTCACAGGCAACGCCCAGACCCGCAGTGTTGCTCACATGGGTACGACGCACGGGTACTGGAAAACCCCAGGCCAGGCTCTTTACTGCTACTAATCACAAACCTATTTCGTACCTAATATAGAGGTACTACTCGCAAGTACAGGCAAGCTATGGTGTTCCCCGCGTGATGGTACGAATCAAAAGTAGTTTCATGGTTCTAATTCAATCATCCCTTCGTCGTCCCTTTTAGTCGCCTCTCACGACAGGCAGGCGATACCGGGGTTGTACTATTCGTTTGCGTCCCCCACCCACAAGGGGTAAAGAGAGAGAGAAAAGAAGAAGAAAAAAGGGATCCGTCACTTCGAAAGATGAAGTAACGGACGAAGAAAGGCAAGGGCCGCGAAGGGCGTGAAAATGAAAGACTCCCTAGGCCTCGAATTCTCAAATACCGTCGGGGTCGGAAAGGAACAAGAGTTGACCAAGGGAGGTCGGACAGGATAGACGAAAGTGAGGAACCTGGCACAAGTAAGTGGAAGCCATGCCAGGACTCGGCAAAGGGCCCCGTGCTCGCCAATCCACACTCCCAAGTTGAGAGCCCCTTGGGCCCCTTTCAGTCGCCTCTTACGACAGGCAGGGGATACCGCGGGTGTATTCTACATGTGCGTCCCCCACCCACAGAGTGAAACGTTTTAGGAATTATCGTCGTTTTAGTAAAGGCCAGGGAACAAACTGGCAGGCGACAGGAAGGGTGTCTACAAGAAAACCTTACAAGGCCTATCACCATAAATAAAAAATTGCTCCCTAGCAAAGCCACTAGTATAGATGTATAGAGTTGTTACCTAACGCAAAGCAGACTCTGCAGGCTGCCAGTGCAGATCTAATGTCAAGCAGTTGGTAACTGTCTCGACCGACGGGGATTCTGGTTTGGGTCCCGATAGTAGGCACTTCTTTAAATTCATTCTTCTTTAGAATATTTTCTGATTATCGATTAGTCATTCCACTGTAATTCCCTAACACGGGCTGCACTAATCATACACAGTATCGCCAACTTGGCGGAATTAACGTCAAAACTGACGGAATTTTACCGTAGACGGCGGGAAAATATGTCTTTGATGGACGGCGGATTTTCTGGTGGAAATATATTATACGAATTATATCGCTTTCAGCATGCTCAATAATGTGAAAACCTTCCTCAGAAATAATGTAAGACTGGGATGGTGAATTAATGAATTAATTCAAATCCTTATTCTACGTGCCACTGTTAACGGTATGAAAAAATGCTGTCATGATTATACCTAACTTGGTGGTGTTCTTAAGCAAACTGGCACGAAGGCAGCGTAATCAGCACCTCACTGCAAAACTAGAGAAAGATGATCATGATAATGTGGATGAGTTATTGTTGTAATCGACATCGGTATGTAAAGATCAAACTTCCTCTTTATTTTTATTGAAACTAAGAAATGCCGGGTAGGTAACTTTGTTTGTTTTTTTAATGGATTTTGGTGGATTTTCGGGTGTTGGTATGGCGGGGAAACAAATTCTAGTTGACAACAATTATACTCCAAGGATGATGTCGTAATCCTGGATTTATGATAAGGCATTTAAAACTCATCGAGACATCTCACATGATGACGAGAGATACCCATCAACTAATGATAAGACCATTTATAGAGATGACTCAGTCTGACGTTAGGAAATACTGTAGCGGAAGTCCCCATCCTAAAGAGGAAAGACAGATGCATGGAAGTTGAAGTTCCGGACATTGGCTATTATTACACTATACAAGCTCTTAGAACATCGTTGTCATTAATGCATACTTCCTACTATTGTATGAACTGTATTGTTTCTGGAATGCTGACGTTCAGTTAGGTAACGGAAATGCAATTCCGCCTACCTATGCAGGGGCATCACGAGCAGGAATCAGCTTTATGACACGATTAAATAAATAAATAAATAAATAAATAAATAAATAAATAAATAAATACAACTGCATGTGCGATGGTCTATGTTAACCCGCATTGTGCCACTTCTTGATTTATACAGTCAAGGCCGTACACAGAATTTCTTTTCAGGGGAGTGTTAAGATAATTTTTCGTGAGTGGTGGAGGCTCCAAAAAGAAAAGGTATAGGAGCAATAATAAACCCTGTGAATGGGAGGAGGGTGGAATACCCCACAGTGGGTGGGTAACCACGGTTCCTCCACGTTCATCTTTCCTATCCGACCACCCTAGGTCAACATTTCTCTTCCGACCGACGTCATTGTATTTGCAAGGCCTACGGAGTCTTCATTGTTCACCCCCTTCGTGCACATTCCCTTCTCTTGCTTCAAAGGCGCGGCATCTTCCATATTCCGTTGATTTATGTTAATAATAATAATAATAATAATAATAATAATAATAATAATAATAATAATAATAATAATAATAATAACCTCCGTGGCTCAGGCGGCAGCACGCCGGCCTCTCACCGCAGGGTTCCGTGGTTCAAATCCCGGTCACTCCATGATAGATTTGTGCTGGACAAAGCGGAGGTGGGACAGATTTTCTCCGGGTATTCCGGTTTTCCCTGTCGCATTTCATTCCAGCAACACTCTCCAATATCATTTCATCTATCATTCATTAATCATTGCCCCAGCGGAGTGCGACAGGCTTCGGCAGCCGGCATAACTCCTATTCTCGCCGCTAGACAGGGCTTCATTCATTCCATTCCTCACCCGGTCGAATGACTGGACACAGGCTGAGGATTTTCAATAATAACAATAACAATAAAAATAACAATAATAATAATAATAATAATAATAATAATAATAATAATAATAATAATAATAATAATAATGGCGTATGGAGGCCCAGTGCAGGTCTTCCGAGATGACTCCCTACAGACGATTTGCGCGTCTGTGCGGACGGGTCCCTATCTAGTCTATATAAATAAAATTGTTTCTGTTTGTCTGTTTGTCTGTCTGTTTGTCTGTTCCACCATCACGTCGAAACGGCTGGATAGATCTCAACCAAACTTCATATTTAGAGTATACTGACCCCGGGGAAGGTTTCGATATGCATATCATTTTAAAATCTTTGAAAAGACGGGGGTTTTATAGGAAAAACGGTTTTCCTCCATTTTCTCTTATACTATTATAGGCAAAATATCGAATTTGTCGTATAAGGACGAGACAAAGCTCAATTTAATCCTCTTGACGCAAAGAACAAAACTCGGTAAGCCCTACGGGCCCGAAAACCATGTTTTAAGGCCCTAAAACCAACCGTTACGGAGATATTGGCACCACACTACCCCTGCTCTAGGAATCGGATAAAGAAATGGCAACGTCAGCTCCAGGATTCTAGAGCAGTGAGATTATGCATGTACGTTTGGGCATAGCTGTCAACCAAAATAGGTACAAATAAGACTTAATATCTGGGAAAAAAATATACTGTTGTGTAAGGGACTCATAGGACTCCTTTGGGCGGGGATGGAAAGGGGGTGAAGAACGAGTGTAAAAATCTATATAAATAAAATTGTTTCTGTTTGTCTGTCTGTTTGTCTGTTCCACCATCACGTCGAAACGGCTGGATAGATCTCAACCAAACTTCATATTTAGGGTATACTCATCCCGGAGAAGGTTTTGATATGCATATCATTTTAAAATCCTTGAATAGACAGGGGGTTTATAGGAAAACCAGAATGGTTTATCCACCATCACGTCGAAACGGCTGGATAGATCTCAACCAAACTTCATATTTAGAGGATACTCATCGCGGGGAAGTTTTCCATATGCATATCATTTTAAAATATTTGAATATATGGGGGGTTTATAGGAAAATCAGAATGGTTTTTCCACCATCACGTCGAAACGGCTGGATGGATCTCAACCAAACATTGTATTTAGAGTATACTAATCCCGGGGAAGGTTTAGATATGCATATCATTTTAAAATCCTTGAATAGACGGGGGGTTTATAGGAAAACCACAGTGGTTTTCCTCTATTTTCTCTTATACTATTGATTTTCTGTAAACTTCGTTTACCGTACGTGAAACGTCTCTTCATTATAAACAACTTTCGTTATGTTCATAATTTACCTTACTCTTCACATGACGGAGAAATTTACAATTTTCTGCTGGTATCATGCTCTGCATTTAGTGACCGACAGACCGACAACGAACCTACAGGTTACCATGGCAACGTCTCTGACTGCATGCCAGTAGGGAAGTAACGTATTGCCATTTTCCTCATCATGCTTTTAAATTCGTGGTTGTTCCTTGGGTAGATGGCAAGAGAGGCATCAATCGGCTCATCTGCGGGATATTGGCGGAATATCGTTGGAGGTTATAACCGCCCTCGAATAGATTAAGTAATAACACCATTAGTCATCTTCATATTTGTTTACCTAAGAATCACTGAACCTAAATTTCTCCTCTGTTAGCGCTTTATTATATCCATAACTCACGGCATTTATTTATTTGTCGTTATCCGGCTGTCCTCAGTTATAATCCATTTTCTATTAGTTTCAACATTCTTAACTGTATTATTTTCTTCCTTAATTACGCCGTATGTACGTGAATGCTAGAAACTACTGGATGCATTTCCACCAAGATTCGTATTTAGAATACACCTGTCCTTGATAGGTTTCAGGGCAAATATTGTTTCTAAATCCCTGAACTAACTGGGGGTTTATACGAAACCGAAACAGTGATTTTGCACTTCCAAAAAATATACACAACAAAAGTTTATGGAAGTCTACCTACCTTGGTAGAAATTAATGTCTAAACCTTTTTTTCTCATGTGCATCATTTCGATACGAGGATCAATAAGGGAGATATCATTAAAGGACCGTTTTTCTGTACAAGTCCCATCGGACTTAACTCACGAGCGGGTGCGTGTAAAGCGTATTCCTTACAACTTGAAAACTACTGAAGACATTCGAAACAAAATTTATATTTAGCATCCACCTGTCCAAAGGTAGGTTTTAAACGTAAATAACATTTCATGTTCCGGAATGGACTGGCGGTTTATAAGGAACCGAAATGGTGATTTTACTCTTCCACAATATATACAGAACAAGACCAACCTGACTGGAAATCGACCAAACCTGATGGAATTCCACCTCTACACCTTTTTTTTCATGTGCATTTTTTCGTCAGGAGGATTAATAAGGGAGATATCATGAATGGTCACTTTTGCAGGTTAAGTCCAGCGGACATAGCCCAAAAGGTGTTTTACATGGAGCAGATTCCTTATCTATATAAATCAAATCGTAACGACTGTGTACCTCTACACTGACTATTTTGGCGAAATTTTCGTACAGCTTTCCGTTTAAGGGGTAATAATAACAATCTCCATAATTTTTGATTTCCTGAAAGTCCTAATTTTTACCCGCCTCGCCCAAAATCCACATTGTGGCATAATCTGCCAGAAGAATAAGAAGATAATTGAAATTTGACAAAATTATACGTTTTAGCCCGTAACGAATGAAAAATCCTATATCATTAAATTTTTCATTTTTTATCCCCGAAGAATATCGAAATATGCAGGCAATTTTAATGATGGTGCAGACCTTCGGAAATTCCTATCACGTAACGGATTGCACAATCTCCGTTCAATTTGGAATGATCTACAACCTTGGTCTTATGACTTTATGCCGTATCTGTATCCCTTTTACGTTTGATTTTTCTCTATTAATCGATGTTAAGTCAATTTGGAATTTTCACATGCATTATTCATACTTTCAATTACTTATATGAAATACAGAATCATCAAACTCTTCACGAAAATTGGCCCACTCAGTAGCCATATGTGAGCCAAATGCTACGTATGTAGCTGTCACATTATTATCCGAAAAGTAATGTAATGTGAGATGATCTTACAAAACCTTTACCCTGTTCCACGTTTCTAAATCTGACCCAAGAATAGATGACATATCATTGGACCAGCCATTTAGGCCACTAAATCCGGCGTGTCTTATGGTATAATCCTTTGTCGATATGACGTACGTTTAGTAGCAGTTAATCTGTAAATGAAGGTCTTCAATATTGTAAACACGCATATACTTTCGTATGTCGATCTATATATATTCACTGATGTCGATTTAGCGATCGAGAAAGGGTCGGTCTGCTATTGTAATCAGTACTCCCCACACCGACTTTGACTGGCAGTAGGAAAGGGTTCCTTCTCCAACTCCTGTGTAACTGTCATTAGTAAGGAAGGCCTACAATTGTAATGAATAGTTCCCTTCTCGATTTGACTTGCAGAAGGTAAGTGAGCATGCAGTTTTGTTTAAAACTCCCCTACCCGATTGTGTTTGGCAGTAGGCAAGGGTGCCCGCCATTATAAAGAAATGTACTCATCTAAAATGTGACTGGCATTAGGCATAGTGGCCTGCTATTTTGATGGAAACTCACCAACTTGGTGTGACTGGCAGTACGCTGGCTGGCAGTAGGAAAAGGGGCCTGTCATTATAATGATAACTGCACAACTCAATTTCGAGTGATAGTAGGGTAATTGCCTGCCATTATAATAAAAACTGTAATCTGTCTGGAGGTAGGAAAGGGGGGCTGCCATTTTAACGAAAACTCCCCAAATCGATTCTGTCCGCATAGTAGGCAATGGGGCCTGCAATTATAATGTAAACTTCCCAACCTGATTGTGAATGCCAGTAGGCAAGTGAGCCTGCCTTTATATCACAAATCCGTAACAAACACTTTACATTGGAAACGTACGGGGACCTCCCCATGCTCTTTCTCGGATAACGCTAAGAGACATGCAATTTTAAAACTATCTTATTTACTGCATGTACACTATTTACTTCGATATTCGAATACAATGTAGAATACCGTAGCGAAGCACGGGTACATTCGCTAGTCTAGGATAAATTCTAATCCTGAAGATGCTACAAATACTCAGCCCCTGAACCAGAAGAATTAAGCAATGAAGGCTATAATCCCCGACCCGGCCGGGAATCGAACCCGGGACTACTTGGATCAAATGCCAGCATAACCATTTAGCTGTGGAGCCGCACAAAACTTTGTCCTCGTCCCGAGGAGGTAGAGCTCTTTTCAGACGCAATCCCAATGGAGGTGAGGTACATTTAAGTTTCTGGCAGTACCGGGAATGTGGCCGATGACCTTTGATGTTAGGCCCCTTTAAACAACAAGCATCATCATCAGCAAGCATCAGTAGCGGGAATCGAACCCGGGCCTACGATGACGGTAGTAGTACAGTTACGATACGAAGGCGGACTTTGCAAAGTTGAAGTTCCTCTTAATGCAATAATTACCACCATCAGCAAATGAAAATGAATATTTTTCTTTGCTAGTGGCTTTACGTCGCACCGACTCAGATAGGTCTTATGGCGACGACGGGATAGGAAAGGGCTAGGAGTTGGAAGGAAGTGGCCGTGGCCTTAAGGTACAGCCCCAGCATTTGCCTGGTGTGAAAATGGGAAACCACGGAAAACCATCTTCAGGGCTCCCGACAGTGGGATTCAAACCTACTTATCAGCGCGCCCCTAACAGCAAGGCCAACTCGCCCGGTGAAATATATTTAATCGAATAAGAAAAGTTCGAAAGGGGGGTAGCAGCCTTTCGGTAGTTGCAAGGGCGGCAGTCTAGATGATTGACTGATACGGCCTTGTATTAATACTCAACATGGCTTAGCTATGTTGATACTGCTACACGGCTGAAAGCAACGGGAAACTACAGCCGTAACTACCTCCCGAGGACATGCAGCTCTCTCTGTATGAAGAATGTACTGATGATGGCTTCCTCCCGGGTAAAATATTCCGGAGGTAAACTAGTCCCCCATTCGGATCTCCGGGTGGGGACTACACGAGAGGGGGCGATCATCAGGAAGATGGATACTGACATTCTGCGAGTCGGAGCGTGGAATGTTAGAAGTTTGAATCGTTGTGGTAGGTTAGAGAATCTGAAAAGGGAGATGGATAGGCTAAAGTTAGATGTAATTGGTATAAGTGAAGTACGTTGGCAGGAAGAACAGGATTTTTGGTCAGGCGACTACCGAATTATCAACACAAAATCAAACAGGGGAAATGCAGGAGTTGGTTTAATAATGAATAAGAAAATAGGGCAGCGGATAAGCTACTACGACCAGCATAGTGAAAGAATTATTGTCGCCAAGATAGACACCAAACCAATGCCCACCACAATAGTGCAGGTTTATATGCCTACTAGTTCAGCGGATGATGAAGAAATTGAAAGAATATATGAGGAGATAGAAGATTTAACACAATATGTAAAAGTTGACGATAATCTAATTGTGATGGGAGACTGGAATGCAGTGGTAGGCCAAGGAAGAGAAGGTAGCACAGTAGGAGAATTTGGATTGGGACAAAGGAACGAAAGAGGAAGTCGGCTGGTTGAATTCTGCACTGATCATAATTTAGTCCTTGCCAATACTTGCTTCAAACACCACAAACGACGGCTGTATACGTGGACGAGACCTGAAGACACTGGAAGGTATCAAATAGACTTCATAATGATTAGGCAGAGATTCAGAAACCAGGTGTTGGATTGCAAAACTTTCCCAGGAGCAGACGTGGACTCTGACCACAACTTGTTGGTCATGAAATGCCATCTGAAGTTGAAGAAATTGAAGAAAGGAAAGAATGCAAAAAGATGGGATCTAGACAAGTTGAAAGAAAAGAGTGTGAGGGATTGTTTCAAGGAACATGTTGCACAAGGACTAAATGAAAAGGCCGAAGGAAACACAGTAGAGGAAGAGTGGAGAGTCATGAAAAATGAAGTCAGTAGGGCTGCTCAAGAAATGTTAGGAAGGAAGAAAAGATCAACTAAGAATCAGTGGATAACTCAGGAGATACTAGACCTGACTGATGAACGACGAAAATACAAGAATGCTAGAAATGAAGAGGGCAGAAAAGAATACATGCGATTAAAGAATGAAGTGGATAGAAAGTGCAAGGTAGCTAAGGAAGAATGGCTGAAGGAGAAGTGCAAGGATGTCGAAGGCTGTATGGTCCTGGGAAAGGTAGATGCTGCATACAGGAAAATCAAGGAAACCTTTGGAGAAAGGAAATCTAGGTGCATGACTATTAAGAGCTCAGATGGAAAGCCACTTCTAGGGAAAGAAGACAAAGGAGAAAGATGGCACGAGCATATCCAACAGTTGTATCAAGGTAACGATGTAGATAATTTGGTTCTGGAACATGAAGAGGCTGTTGATGCTGATGAAATGGGAGACCCAATTTTGAGGTCAGAGTTTGACAGAGCTGTGAGTGACCTAAATAGGAACAAGGCACCTGGAATTGATGATATTCCCTCTGAATTACTGACTGCCTTAGGAGAAACTAGCATGGTAAGGTTATTTCATTTAGTGTGCAAGATGTATGAGACAGGAGAAGTCCCATCCGATTTTCGGCACAATGTTGTTATACCTATTCCCAAGAAAGCCGGTGCTGACAGGTGTGAAAACTACTGCACCATTAGTTTAGTATCTCATGCCTGCAAAATTTTAACACGTATTATTTACAGAAGAATGGAAAAACAAGTTGAAGCTGAGTTGGGAGAAGATCAATTTGGCTTCAGAAGAAATTTAGGAACACGTGAAGCAATCTTGACTTTACGTCTGATCTTAGATGGTGGTGGTGGTGATTATTGTTTTAAGAGGAAGTACAACTAGGCAACCATCCTCTCTGATCTTCGAGGATCGAATCAAGAAGGACAAGCCCACGTACATGGCATTCGTAGATCTAGAAAAGGCATTCGATAATGTTGATTGGACCAGGCTATTTATGATTCTGAAGATTATAGGGATCAGATACCGAGAACGAAGAATTATCTACAACCTGTATAAAAATCAGTCTGCAGTGATAAGAATCGAGGACTTTGAAAAAGAAGCAGCAATCCAGAAAGGAGTGAGACAAGGCTGCAGTTTGTCCCCTCTTCTTTTCAATGTTTACATAGAACAGGCAGTAAATGAAATCAAAGAGAAATTTGGAAAGGGAATCACAGTCCAAGGAGAGGAAATCAAAACCTTGAGATTTGCCGATGATATTGTTATTTTATCTGAGACTACAGAAGATCTCGAAAAGTTGCTGAATGGTATGGATGAAGTCTTGGGTAAGGAGTACAAGATGAAAATAAATAAGTCCAAAACAAAAGTAATGGAGTGCAGTCGAACGAAGACAGGTGATGTAGGAAATATTAGATTAGGAAACGAAGTCTTAAAGGAAGTAGATGGATATTGTTACTTGGGTAGTAAAATAACTAACGATGGCAGAAGTAAGGAGGACATAAAATGCAGACTAGCACAAGCAAGGAAGAGCTTTCTTAAGAAAAGAAATTTGCTCACTTCAAACATTGATATCGGAATTAGAAAGATGTTTTTGAAGACTTTCGTGTGGAGCGTGGCTTTGTATGGAAGTGAAACATGGGCGATAACTAGCTCAGAAAGAAAGAGAATAGAAGCTTTTGAAATGTGGTGTTACAGAAGAATGCTGAGGTGAGATGGAAAGATCGAATTACGAATGAAAAGATACCGAATCGAATTGGTGAGAGGAGATCGATTTGGCTAAATTTGACGAGAAGAAGAGATAGAATGATAGGACACATCTTAAGACACCCAGGACTTGTTCAATTGTTTTTTGAAGTAAGTGTAGGTGTCAAGAACGGTAGGGGTAGACCAAGGTATGAATATGACAAACAGATTAGAGCAGATGTAGGATGCAATAGTTACATAGAAATGAAAAGGTTAGCACAGGATAGGGTGGCATGGAGAGCTGCATCAAACCCGTCTATGGACTGATGACTCAAACACACACACACACACAAGAAAAGTTCAAACAAATTTACAGCTGTACCAACAAATACATAGTACACATTGCTAATTATACATGAATCGTGATCATGGTCCAATTATTACAGAAATGCACATTTAGTAAGTATTTTTTTCATTTTTTGCCATTTTATAAATTTTACGTCCCTTTTTTTCAAATTTCCCTCATTATTTCGTCATTTTCTGCTATTCGTTCCGTAAAATTCTTGTTTATATGTTATTTTTCTTTGCCTCCTGTTATTATTTAGTCATTCTTTCGTATTTACGTTGGGTAAGAGGGACGTAGCCAAGGAGGGGTTACTGGGGTTTACAACCCCCCCTCCCCCGCTCCCTCCCACACACATAGATATGAAATGTTTACAAAAGGAAATAAACAGAAACCGAAAATAGACAACTGAAAGTCGACTCAATAGGTTGTCGTTTTAAAACATTCACAGAGACAAAATTGCAAAAGCAACAATCTCTTAAATATATCCTTTAAGAAGCCCCGAAAGTTGGATTTCTGAACATACCATTCACTGTAAAAGTATTGACCTTACCATGTTGTTCTTGTTCTGTATTTTAATGTAATATTTTGTAGTGTACTGCAATCTGAATATACTTCATTGTGTTCTATCATTTTGTTACTACAACACCCCCGACACCCCTCCCTACATCGGTCGATCCTGGCTACGCTATTGTTGGGTAATCAACAATTTGAATATCATCCGAGCTTTCAATCAACGAGAATACTCAAAACATCAAAAGTACTCAATTCGAAAACTGTTAAATGAAGTTTCTACAAACTTTATCCGAACTCTTTAGAAATACACATCCCTAGAAAGAGACGAGACATTGCTTCTGATGTGGATCGGCTTGCGATGAGAGTGTAGTAGGTACAACTTAACATTGTTGAATTGTCCGAATACTGAAAAACCTACACCCTGTTTTCCAGTCATTGACCGGGTCAGGGATGGAATGAATGAAGCAGATATAGGCTTTTAGTACGATGGGGTCGCCACTCCCAAAGTGATTTATTAATGACTGATAGATGCTATGAAATGAGAATGGAGAGTGTTGCTGGAATGAAAGATGACAGGGAAAACCGGAGTACCCGGAGAAAAACCTGTCCCGCCATCTTTCAGGTTTAGTGTTTCATTTTGTTGGTTGGAATCGAACCCGTGATCATGGGTCGGACACCACCACTGATCTCGTTTTGTGGCATACTGTGTAAAACACACACAAAATAAATAAAAAATAAAGGATTTTGGGAGCTACCGTTTACACATTGGTAAATACCGTCGGGGACTTCTCTGCAGAGCATTTTGTGCTCCACATACTGCAAGCAAGTTGCTTTACGTCGCACCGACAAAGATAGGTCTTATGGCGACGATGGAACAGGAAAGGGCTAGGAGTGGGAGGGAAGCGGCCGTGGCCTTAATTAAGGTACAGCCCCAGAATTTGCCTGGTGTGAAAATGGAAAACCACGGAAAACCATCTTCAGGGCTGTCGACAGTGGGGTTGGTACCCACTATCTCCCGAATACAGGATACTGGCCGCACTTAAGCGGCTGCAGCTATCGAGTTCGGTCTCCACATACTTGGGGATCTAATGTTATTTGCTTTACGTCCCACTAACTACTCTTACGGTTTCCGGAGACGCAGAGGTACCGAAATTTAGTACCGCAGGTGGTCTTTTACGTGCCAGAAAATCTACCGACACGAGGCTGACATATCTGAGCACTTTCAAATGCCACTGGACTGAGCCAGGATCGACCCTGCCACGTTGGGGTCAAAAGGCCAGCACACCTCAACCATCTGAGCCACTCAGCTCGGCACTTGGGGATCTATCATTGACGGTTTAGACAGCATTAAGCCAAAAGAAACGCTCAGATGACCGTTTTTTTTTTAATTTGACTTCCTTCACTGAAATCGCCACTGATCGGCTCCCTTTTATTTTAGATTAATGTTTCGTGCATCAAAACCTTCCTCGAGAAAGTGGTCTATACAATGACGAGAATTACATCAAAATCCGTTCGGTGGTTCTCGAGATTAGCTCACACAAAGACGGACAATTAACAACCGGGGACTTAATTTTACAATAGAAGGATGTCTTAGTTTTATGTGACGTTCTATTGGTAGTTATAAGACAGCACTGGAATTTCGACGCGAAAAGGCTTATTTTTACAGTAAAAGAAAACTGATATGGATCTCTCGCATTAACTGATATACTGACCACAGGTCAACTCATAAAAACACGTTAAGCAGCCGACCAAATTGGTTTTGAAATATAAGAATTGTAGAAGAGAGTCAAGACAAAGCATCGATACGGCAAAAAAAAAAAATTATCTGAGTAAAGGTGGGGGTGTTTGTTTCAATACACATGCCTTCACATACTGCACATATATGTGGTGGTGGAACCTTGTATGAGAGTTGCTGAGGAGTCAGGAGACAGCACAATTACCCAATCCCCCAAACCGCAGGTTAAAATTCCACAGATTTTGAACTCTAGACCCCTGGGCCAAATGCTTGAGTGCTACCAATCGCGTACCATAATAAAACTGATGTTCTAATGAAAGGCGGAAATGTACTAATCATCAACGCAAGTATTTCAATATAAATCAATATAAATATAGAAATAAATAAATAAAACTGTCGACTTCCTTTTCTATTATCTCTAGAGTTGGCCGACCTTGGCACATGTTCATTTCTAACTTTCGATTGTCCATTGATCTCCTGCTGGTGTGACACATCAACTGGCCGTTGTATATTTAGACGGGAAAGCGGAGGAAAGGTAACACATAATCGCATTCATAAATTCCTCATGTAAACTCTTATTTTTTTGTCCGCCTCTGTGGTGTAGTGGTTAGTGTGATTAGCTGCCACCCCCGAAGGCCCGGGTTCGATTACCGCCTCTGCCACGAAATTTGAAAAGTGGTACGAGGGCTGGAACGGGGTCCACTCAGCCTCGGGAGGTCAACTGAGTAGAGGTGGGTTCGATTCCCACCTCAGCCATCCTGGAAGTGATTTTCCGTGGCTTCCCACTTCTCCTCCGGGCAAATGCCGGGATGGTATCTAACTTAAGGCCACGACCGCTTCCTTCCCTCTTCCCTGTCTACCCCTTCCAATCTTCCCATTCCCCCGCAAGGCCCCTGTTCAGTATAGCAGATGAGGCCACTTGGGCGAGGTATTGGTCATCCTCCCTAGTTGCATCCCCGACCCAGAGTCTGAATCTCGAGGACACTGCCCTTGAGGCGGTAAAGGTGGGATACCTCGCTGAGTCCGAGGGAAAAACCGACGCTGGAGGGTAAACAGATAAAGAAGAAGAAATTATATTTTTATTCCTTGTGATTGACGATTCGTTTCAGTGACTGAAGATATAGTCATCTCTTCCAAGTATTTGTTCAAGTACCTTACAGTATAACCTGAAGGAGTGAATAAAATTGTAACTTTTTCGACCGGTAACTGGAATTGGTGGTCCCGGACTTAAAAATAAAGGTTCTATCTCAATATTGTCTCAGGAGAGATTGTTGAAAAACGAAATTTAAGACAGCCATCTAAACTAAGTGTGATCTGAAACAGAATAATATAAAACATCCTCCATTATAAGTATCGTAGCACTCCACTGCGCAAAACAAATCGTATTAACAAGCGAACAACGAGATTTTCAGCAAATGATTTTAATTCTATGCATTACGTATAAGCAACCATAAAAGAGAAATCATCTCCGTACCTGTATGGAAGTAAGTGTGGAAGAAAAAGGCTTTCAAAACCTCTAACCTGGGCATTATTTAGCCCAATGCCCTGCCGCATTTGCTCCCAGAGTGAACCCCGGCGCAGGAATTCTGTTCAGGAATGGAAGTATCGCTCCTATATGCCTCGACTTTCTGGCGAGAAATTGAACTCACATCCGTCTAGGTGAACGAAGCGTATCTTTAATGCCACTACCTTGTGGCCCCCAATGAAGAACCGAATTTACATTAATGAATGTGAAAACCACCCCTCATAAAACTCACCGGGGCCGATGACCTTCGATGTTAGGCCCCTTAAAACTACAAGCATCATCATCATCATCAATAACACACCACTTCACAGAATATGCAATAAGTATAATAGAATGGTCGTGAATTATATGAAGATAGATTTCGGCTGCTGCAACAAGCAAAATATTATTCATCAGCTCAGACTCATCATTTAGAAACTAAGAAAAGTTTAAAATATGATCAATTAGCTATTAATTTAGTAGTTACTATTACACAAGGGGTTACCATTCCTGCCGTCATTATAAATTAATTATCATGATCACCATCATTAACACAATTAACTAGTACAAAATGCTCTGCTATATTTTAAATTTGTAAAGTATACGGTCATAAAACAAAACTCTTTCGTGCAACACAGATTTAGGGTTCAAGAACTTTTTGCGCACCTAGCCGCAGAGGAAGAAAGAAAGAAAGAAAGAGAGAAAGAAAGAAAGGAAGGAAGGTACCATCATATTCAGAATTACCAATAAAAGTTGTCCTGCAATGTCATTAATCACGCCCAAAAGGTACTATGCTTGTATCCTTACCTCACTCTCTGGCCTTATACTGAACATGTCTTCATACCATGTACAGCTAAGGCGAATTTCAATACAAGAACATGTAGATTCACACATGTTGTTCGGATCAGTGGGAACCAGAAAAATACGAATAACTGAATACTTTCTTCCAACTTTTGAAAAACATGTTCAAAATAACACTGAAAATATGTTTATATCCTGTCCTTCCCCATACGAGCAGTGAATTATTTAAATTACAGGATAGGTCTGACAATTAAGTTTTCATAATTATTATTAATATTATCATTATATTGGCAAATGTGAGGAAGATATGGAAGCTAATAGGAATGGGAAGCGTTTGTTGTACTTCTGTGCTAGTATGGGTTTCACAGTTACGAATACATTCTTCAAACATAAGGCTATTCACCGCTACACATGGGAGGGTAGGGGTACGAGATCCAGGTATATCTTAACCGATTTTGAATTCAGGAAATCTGTTAGGAATGTACGGATTTTCCGGGGATTTTTCGATGATACAGACCACTATCTGGTCTGTGGTGAACTAAGTATCTCTAGGCCTAGAACATAAATAGTGAAATCTGTCTGCAAACAAATAAGGGTAGAAAATCTGCAGGACGAGGGAATTAGACAGAAGTACATAGATATGACTAGTGAAAAGTTTTGAACAGTGGACAGTAAGCAGGTTCACGATATAGAAAGAGAATGGGTGGCATACAGGGATGCTGTAGTAGAAACAGCAAGGGAATACCTATGAATAATTGTGTAAAGATGATAAAAACCGAACATCTTGGTAGAATGATGAAGCGAGAGCACCTTGTAACCACAAAAAAAGGCTTATCACAAATGGCCCCAAACAAGGGCTGATGCAAACAGAGAATTTTACGTAGATGAAAGAAACAGAGCAAAACAAATTGTTGTTGAGTCCGAAAAGAAGTCGTGGGAAGATTTTGGAAATCACCTGGAAAGGTTAGGTCAAGCAGCAGGGAAAGCTTTCTGACAGTAATAAAGAATCTTAGGAAGGGATGGAAAAAGGAAATGGACAGTGGTTTGGGTAATTCAGTTGAACTCGTAATAGATTCCAGGCAATCGCTGGACAGGTGGAGGGAATATTTTGAACATCTTCTCAACGTAAAAGGAAATCTTCCTGGTGGTGTCGCAAACCACCGAGCTCATGGGGAAGAGGAAAATGATGGTGAAATTACGCTTGAGGAAGTGGAACAGGTGGTAAATAGACTCCATAAAATACCAGGAACAGATGAAATTAGACCTGAAATGGTGAAGTACAGTGGAAAGGCAGGGATGAAATGGCTTCATAGAGTAATAAAATTAGTATAGAGTGTTGGTAAAGTACCTTCAGATTGGATAAAAGCAGTAATTACACCAATCTATAAGCAAGGGAACAGGAAGGATTGCAACAACTATAGAGGTATCTCATTAATTAGTATACCAGGCAAAGTATTCGCTGGCATCTTGGAAGGGAGGGTGCGATCAGTGGTTGAGAGGAAGTTGAATGAAAACCAGTGTGGCTTCAGACCACAGAGAGGCTGTAAGGATCAGATTTTCAGTATGCGCCAGGTTATTGAAAAAAGCTAGGAGAGGAATAGACAATTATGTTCCGTAGCTCTAGAGAAAGCATATGACAGGGTACGGAGGGAGATGATGTTCGTCATACTAGGGGACTATGGGATTAAGGGTAGATTATTAAAATCAATCAACCGAGCCCGATAGCTGCAGTCGCTTAAGTGTGGCCAGTATCAAGTAATCGGGAGACAGTGGGTTCGAATCCCACTGTCGGCAGCCCTGAAGGTGGTTTTCCGTGGTTTCGCATTTTCACACCAGGCAAATGCTGGGGATGTACCTTAATTAAGGCCACGGCCGCTTCCTTCCCATTCCTAGGCCTTTCCTACCCATCGTCACCATAAGACCTATCTGTGTCGGTGCGACGTAAAGCAAATAACAACAAAAAAAAGATTCTATTCCCAGACAGGTCAGGGATTTACAACTGAATCTGGGAGCTGCTTTGAGGTCTACTTAGCCTACCTGATTTCAATTGTGAAGCTACTATCTGACGGTGGGATAACGTCTAGGTCTAGAAAGCCAAGAATAACGGCCGAGAGGATTCGTCGCACACACGCGGCACGAAGAGCGGTCGCTTGTTCGACCAAGATCCGTCAGGACTATAGTGCCATGGGGTTGGTTGGTTTGTTTGTTTGTTTTTGTTCGTTTATAGTCCTTTCAACTGTAGATGTCATGCAATGTCATCGGGTTAACGATATTTTGTCTTGAAAGGTCTTTAACATGCCAATAAATCTACTGGCTAGATTCTCTCGCACTAAAACCCTTCCGAAGACAGAGACTGTCTTGTTGCGTAACTTTCACCTACCGCGGTCAATAGTCTTCTGTTCCGTGAACGAGTTTTCTGTCTTCACCAGTGTTGCTGGAAAGATTGGGAAGGGTCAATTTATGGCAGATTATTACATCTAAGGTCCGGATGTTACGGAAAAGTCCTATTTCTTCCCTGAGGTCATTTTACCCGAAACCTGAAAAATAGTGATGGGTTCCTGACTCCGTTTAAAGCAATTTCGGTCACGTTTACGGGGTTGCTCATTTTAGTGATATAAGGTCATGTTTGGTTATATTTTGAGCATTTCTGTATATGTTGAAGCGCCGTTTTTGACAAGATGTATGTCATCTGCGCGAATTTTCAAACACAGGATTTCAAAATACTTGGAGTAGACGCATTTGTCTTTCATGTTCCGTAAAAGATAGGTAGCGGCGTACGTACGCCGACAGATACCAAAGAGCAAGCTAATAATTTTTGGTTCCTTTTTAGAAAAACAAAGCGAAAACTGCGCCTGGGGGTTGTGAGACTGAATGAAGAATAAAGTTTTAATTTACAGCTCTGCCAGTCTGCATGATTGAATGTGCCTGCTATATTATGGCATATCACGTTTTGACACGTTTAATATTAGTGATACTCTAATACTTGCAAACTATCCCTAAAATTTTTAAGTCATGTTTCATTTTTTTCGTAGGCCATATTTCGTTAGTTCTTAGGGCATATATGCTTGCACGATGTACTTCCTTAGGTCATAAACTTCCGAACTCTACTGATATCCTACTATTCCCCTTGACTTGAAGTTGAAAACCAAAGGAAATCACAAGTAGGTTAGCCGAGAGTGAAGTGGGTTTTTTTCCCCCTAAATGTTTAGTCGCTTAAAGACAGAATGTATACTTGGTATTGTTCACGCTCCTCGCAGGTGCATTTTTCTTACAAACAACTGAACCTATAGATTTTGTGGATATCCCCAGGGTTTCTACCTACATGGAAGATTAATTATGTTTTAGTAATAAATAAAATTAGTGGTTAGTGTGATTAGCCGACACCCCCGGAGGCCCGGGTTCGATTCCCGGCTCTGTCACGAAATTTGTAAAGTGATAGGAAGGCTGGAACGGGGTCCACTCTGCCTTGGGAGGTCAACTGAGTAGGAGGAGGTTCGAGTCTCACCTCAACCATCCTCGAAGTAGTTTTCCGTGGTTTCCCCACTTCTTCTCCAGGCAAATAGCGGGATGGTATACCTAACTTAAGGCCACGGCCGCTTTCTTTCCTCTTCCTTGTCTATCCATTCCATTCCATTCTTCCCATCCCCTACCAAGGCCCCTGTTCAGCACAGCAGGTGAGGCCGCCTGGCTGAGGTACTGGTCCTCCTTTCCAGTTATATCCCCCGACCCAAAGTCTCACGCTCCAGGACACTGCTCTTGAGGCGCTAGAGGTGGGATCCCTCGCTGAGTCCGACAACCTGGAGGGTAAAGAAAGAAAGAAAGAAAGAAAGAAAGAAAGAAAGAAAGAAGTAAAATTAAGCCAGATAAAATATCAAATGCGAGGAACATACAATACAATGTGCTCATTCTCTTTTCATCCATCCCCACGAGACTATTCGGTTTGGACACAAGAGACGGGTGTCTTACAAACTGCGTCACACAGCTAGACAATACGTCGTGATTTTATTTGTTATTTTTTTGCGTCGCACCCACACAGGCAACGATGTGGCAGGACAGGGCTAGGACTGGAAAGGAAGCGATCGAAGCCTTAATTAATGTGCAGACCGAGCAATCAACTCGCTCGGTATCTCTTCGTTAAATGATGTCACCGCTTGAAACGGGTACACAGACAGCAAATAAATAAATAAATAAATAAATAAATAAATAAATAAATAAATAAATAAATAAATAAATAAATATTTCTCAGTACGAAATCACCCCCCCCCCCCCCCTTTCGTCATTTGTTTTGAACAACAGTACATGAAATTCAGGAAGTGGTCGTTCTCGTGACGTAGACTTCGCGCAGTGAACTTTGCTGACTTCTTGACACTTGTCGGACAATGGTTAGTACGAGATAACCAAGTTGTAAATCACAGCAGATAACATTCTACAGAGTGATTCAAGTACAAATGGGATGGACTTCATCTAGAGAATAACGTTATTGACAAATTACTTTGGGCGATAGCCCTAAATCCAAATCAATGACTGTTTTTTATTATTTTATTTTATATTTCACCCTTCTGATAGTTGTAATACATACATACATACATACATACATACATACATACATACATACATACATACATACATACACCTTCAATATAGACTGCTATGCCTTTCCATGCTCAGTCTACAAGCCTCTGTGAATTAAACATTGAATTTCAACTGCGTACAAGTTCAAATATGTAATTATTTTCAAAATCGGACAATTACTTGTTAAGATATAAATAAGAACAGCATGCGCGGTTTTGCATGCCGCATTAGACGGCGTGAAGTCGGGCAAGGACATATTATGACGCGCAAGCAGTTTCCTGGGAGTGAGTTCAGCCACAGAATGGATACCAGGTATGTAAGCACCTCGTACACGCACGCACATTAATGGTGTCCCGACATAAACAATCAACACTGCCCCGCTCCAGTACTGAAAAGGAGGGGAGAGAGTAAAGGGATAGTGTTGAAGGCCACTCCAGTACTGAAAAGGAGGGGAAGGGAGTGAACAGGTAGTGCTGAATGCACAGTGTGTGTATTCCGTTGTTATACTGTAACATTGTAATAAGATGGCTCATATCCTATCACAGGTGAATCGAGGACGTATTATTGGCATGTGGGAGGCTCACATGGTCCCCCAAGCAATAGCACAAGCAGTACCATGCAGTCGTAAGACAGTTTGGAGATGGATAGAAATATGGCAAGAACGAGGTGAAGAAGGATTGGTAGACCCGATATAACGCAGCTAAAAAATATTCCTAACTAGTATAAAATACTTTTCGGTTAAAAACCTCCTTTACCTCTCAATACTGTAATTATCAGAGTAGGTTACTTTTTTATTTTTTTATGTTAAAATGCTATTTGTTCGGGGCGTCGACCTATAGAGTTCTTTTGCCCCTACTTGTACAATATATGAACCTGCATGTAATTGGAATTGCGGAAGTGTTGAGTGTGAGAAACGTTAAGGACGACACAAACACGCAGTCCCCAGGCCAGGGATATAATCATTTACAATTAAAACCCCCTCACCCTGCCGGGAATTGGACCCGGGGCGGCCGGACGCGTTGCCCCGTACACCGCTGGGCCGGACGAGTAGGTAACCTAATGCTATACTTCAATACATCCGCCATTCGATCACAACGAAGTCTTGTAGCGGGCTGTCTGCATGCAGTCCATGCAGCAATGCGTTAAGCGAAAAGGTGAGTCATTGTGCCTTCGACACTACCTCTTCACTCCCTTCCCCAATGTTGTGTACTGGATTGGCCTTCAACACTACCCCTTCACTGTCTCCCCTCCTTTTCAGTACTGGAGTGGGGCAGTGTTGATTGTTTATGTCGGGACACCATTAATGTGCACGTCTGTACACATGTGATGGGTTTGCAAAGTGTGTATGACAGGCGAACTCATGACAGGACAGGGAGGGTTGATGCGTTTAAAAGGCATAAAATAAGTAATTTGGCTTGAAAGGAACATAAACGAAAGCTATGATTGTCACTAGTTTTAGTGTACAGTACATACTACTGTATGCGTTGAGAAATAAACGCAACACAAAACACCGGAAGAGCTCCTTCTAGAAAAGCAAATTAATAATGACCGAGGTACGTGATTAAGACACCCGAAGGGGTACAGAGAATAGTGGTTGTTATTTCATTTCCGGGGCTTGGACATAGTGGTCGTGTAGCCCCATGTGCTTCGGTGTGTGTGTGTGTGTGTGTGTACTGTATGTATGTCTGTTGGAATGTTTCTGATAACCTGCGTTATTGTGGTGTCTGTAGTAGTGTACTGTATTTGTAATTCGGGCGGAGAATCGGGACGGAGGCGGCCGTTGTCGTAAGTAAGGAACCATCCCGACATTTGCCTGGAGTGGCGGTGGGAAACCACGGAAACACTTCCAGGATAGCTGAGATGGGTACCGAACCCATCTCTTCTCCGTTTTGCCTCACGAGGCTGAGTGTACGCCGTTCCAGCCCTCCAACCAGAATGAAATTGCTTATCAGAGCCGGAAATTGAACCCGGACCACTGCGGCGACAGCTACGAATGCTAGCCGCTACCCGTGATTAAGAAACTCGACAGGCTGCGGAGGAGTGTGGCTGTTTATTGTTATTTCATTTCCGGGGATTTGACAGCGTGGTCATGTAGCCCCGTTTGCTTGTGTGTGTGTGTGTGTGTGTGTGTGTGTGTGTGTGTGTGTGTGTGTGTAGTACAAAGCGCACCTCGTTTTGTGCTGGATTATTTCAGGCGAAGGAGCAGTGTTACCAGCGCTGGATTATCTGGGTTGGAATAGGTCAGACATTAGGAGACAAACAGCTCGACTTATTATGTGGGATGTTCAGAGCTGATCGTGGTGTGATGGCAGCAACACTATCATTCATTTATTTTATACGCATTAATCTCCACGGAGCTCAAGCGCGACTGTAGTAGCGTGCATGCGGGAGAGCGCAGGTTCGAGTCCTGCTTCACCCAACCTGAAAATGATTTTCATAGTGTCCCATGTTCAACACCGGGCAAATGCCGGATAGGTACCGTTGGGATAGGCCACGGCCGACGTCCTTTCCAAATCCTTCCCATTCCCATCCATGGGAAACGACTCTAAACTGAGCGCAACCTATTACACATGGGTGTCAAAACAAAACAAACTTATCTCCCTTCCCCGTTGTGTGTTTGCCAGACATACAATAACACTGCACACCCGGGGTATGTTACGGTACATCCCATTATGTTTACAGTACATGCCTGGTATCCGTTCTGTGGCTGGAATCAATGCTAGGAAGCGGGCTTGGCCGATTGCACGCCATCTGATGCGGCACGCAAAAGCCCAAATGCGGTTTTTTATTGATATCTCAAAAAGTAACTATCCGATTTTGAAAATGCTTACATATTTGAACTTGTACGTAGTTGGACTTGTAGGGCAGCTGTATGAATTTGTGCCATTTCGTTTAAAAATACGGAGTTAGTATCAATATCTCCGTTATTAATAATTCCATGAGACTAAATAGCACGTTATTTTACAACACCCTGGGTACCATTTACGAATATGAAAACAGAATGCCGATATCTTCAATGGTTTCGATTTCCGTGTAACATGTTAGGTGAATAACCCTGTATATAACATTAAATTAAAAGGAAATTGTGAGAATTTTTGAATGAAAATTGGTTCGGAGAGGAAGGAAGATGCCACCTATCAGATGAAATAAAATGTCGTCTGGCTTTTAGTGCCGGGATATCCCAGGACGAGTTCGGCTCGCCAGGAGCAGGTCTTTCTATTTGACTCCAGTAGGCGACCTGCGCGTCGTGACGAGGATGAAATGACGCCTCCGTGCCAATGGAATTAATCAATTAAGGTTAAAATCTCCGACACGGCCGGGAATCGAACCCGGGACCCTCTGAACCGAAGGCCAGTACGCTGACCGTTCAGCCAACGAGTCGGACCCATATCAGATGAAATTAAATGAGCAAAAATGAAGATTCTTTATAAAGTATAAAGCCCGCTACGAGAAAAATCAATGTGATTATCATTCTCACAGTGTATGTTCTTCGAGGGCCAAATGTTCTGTGCATTCCATTAATACAGATTATATCATACACGTGTCTTTGTTCATAAAAGACAAGTCATAAACCTTCCCAATCTTTTCACTACAGGACTCCCCCGTCTGAGTTAAGATAAGAGGTAATTAACTGATAAAGACTATTTGTCTCATTGTTTTCCTTTGCGATACGATAATAAGAAATATGTTCTTCCACCCTTAGACATCTCTTCTCCTAGCTATCTCGGTCAATCAATAGTAGAACATTCGATTTATGGTCCCGAGTTCGTGTATTCGATTCCGGTCAAGTAGTCTACTTTTTAAAGGGGGTAAAACATTCTGGCACCGTCATTTTTTGTATGTAAAGGATTCCTGATGATGCATTCAAATTCAGTCGTACCCCAATATATTGATTTATTTGTTAATGTATTTATTATTTACTACTCCCCCGGGACGCTACGGATCGACTGAAGTGGAGGAAACATTACAAGAAGGCAGACCCCACACAAATGGGATAATGCCAAGGTGATGACATGATGAGGATGGACCTTCCAGTAGAATCCTACTTTCTTTGCAAGACAGCAGGAAAATCGGAATGTCATATTTGGTAGTCAGACCGACTAGATAGCACCAGTTCAGTAACTTGGTAGCTGAGGCCATATTATTATTATTATTATTATTATTATTATTATTATTATTATTATTATTATTATTATTATTATTAACTTCCATTTCTCTTCTTCTCCTTTCTTCCGTGGTTTCCCAGTTCTCCTCCAGGCAAATGCCGGGATGGTACCTAACTTAAGGCCACGGCCGCTTTTCATCATTTAAGGACACCTTTATTCTCCGTCCCGCGTAGTAGAGAAAATAATAATAATCCATCAGCTGTAAAAATCATATAACCACATTTCAGTTGAGAATTGTCCGCTTTCGTAGCGTAAAGGTCAGTGTTATTAGCTGCCGGGTTCGATTCCAGGTACTGCCAGAATTTTAAGAATGGCAGGAGAGCTGGTATGTGGTTTCGAAGTTTACGAAGCTGGGTTTGTCGTAGTTACGGTAGAAAACGATAAATAAAAATGTAAACAAACTCAGGAATGGGTTTAAAGCAATTGCTGAGGAATGCGAAAACAGGTTTGTACCTTCACAGGTGGTAAGGAATGGTATAAGTACCCACTTTACTATGACGAAGAAATAAGAGAGATTAAGAAGGAGGTGCAGACTGGAAATAAATAGTTAGAAAGGGCTGTGGAATTAAGGAGAAATTGAAGGAACCTACTAGGAAATTGAATCTAGCAAAGAAGCCAGCTAAGGATAACATGATAGCAAGCATAATATTGGCAGTCATACAAATTTTAGTGGAAAGTGGAAGGGTGTGTGCAGGTACTTTAAGGCAGAAACAGGTTCCAAGGAGGACATTCCAGGAATCATTAATGAAAAAAGGGAGTGTGAATTCGAGGATCTACTGAAGGCAGAAGTATTCAGTCAGTAGTATGTAAAGATTATTGGCTACAAGGATAATAACCAGATAGAGGAGGTGATTAATGCTAAAGAGGTATTAAAATTGACATACGATAACAATGACTTTTACAATAAGATACAAAAGTGAAAACTGGAAAAGCGGCTGGAATTGATAAGATTTCTGGGGATATACTAAAGGCAATGGGTTGGGATATAGTACCATATCTGAAGTACTTATTTGATTATTGTTTATATGAAGGAACTATAGGCTACCAAATGAATGGAGTGTTGCTATAGTAGCCGCTGTGTATAAAGGAAAGAGTGATAGACATAAAGCTGAAAACTGAACGCCAGTTAGTTTGACATGCATTGCATGTAAGCTTTGTGGAAGCATTCTTTCTGATTATATTAGACATGTTTGCGGAATTAGTAACTGGTTCGATAGAAGGCAGTTCGGGTTTAGGAAAGGTTATTCCACTGAAGTTCAACTTGTAGGATTCAAGCAAGATATAGCAGATATCTTGGATTCAGGAGGTCAAATGGACTGTTTCGCGACTGGCCTGTCTAAAGTATTTGATATGGTGAATCATGGGAGACTACTGGCAAAAATGAGTGCAACTGGACAAGACAAAAGAACGACTGAATGGGTTGCTATATTTCTAGAAAACAGAACTCAGAGAATTAGAGTAGGCGAAGCTTTATCTGGCCCTGTAATAATAAGAGGGGAATTCCTCAGGGCCGTATTATTGGACTTTTATGTGTTCTTATATTTATATAAATGATATGAGTAAAGAAGTGAAATCACAGATATGGCTTTTTGCGGATGATTTTATTCTGTGTAGAGTAATAAATAAGTTACAAGATTGTGAGCAACTGCAAAATGACCTCGATAATGTTGTGAGATGAACAATAGGCAATGGTATGATGATAAACTGAGTTAAAAGTCAGGTTGCTTCAAAAATGGTAAAAGTCCTCAGAGTTTTAATTACTTCGTTGATGGGGTAAATGTTCCTAATAGGAAGCACTGTAAGTACCTAGGTGTTAATATAAGGAAAGATCTCCATTGGAGTAATCACACAAATGGGATTGTAAATAAAGGGTACAGATCTCTGCACATGGTTATGAGGGTGTTTAAGGGTTGTAGTAAGGATGAAAATGAGAGGGCATATAAGTCTCTGGTAAGACCCCAACTAGAGTATGGTTCCAGTGTATGGGACCCTCACCAGGATTATTTGATGCAAGAACTGGAAAAAATCCAAAGAAAAGCAGCTCGATTTGTTCTGTGTGATTTCCGACAAAAGAGAAGCGTTACAAAAATGATCCCAGCTGTCAGTGGAGAGATGGCGCGGAATGACATCAGTAGAAGAATAAGTTTGAGTGGTGTCTTTAAAAGTAGGAAAGATCACAATATGAAGACATGGAATTCAAGAGGACAGATTAGGGCAAATATTCGTTTACAGGAACGGGAGTTATGTATTGAAATAAGTTACCAATGGAGATGTTCAATAAATTTCCAGTTTCTTTGAAATCATTTAAAAGCAGCTTAGGAAAACAACAGTTGGGGAATCTTATTCGGTCTAGCCCAGAAGTGAATGGAGGTTAATTCGTGGAAGCAAAGGAGGTCGGAGTTCGAGTTGACAACTCTATCCCACATACTGAGTGAATTTGCTGCATGATGTGACTTGTGTTCCAGCATGGTTGCATTTGGGAGATAAGTTTTCTGTTTCCTATTTTCACACAGGGCAAATGATGTGAATGTACCTTAATTAAGGCCATAACCTTAACCTTCTCTTTCTTGTGGTTAACTGGATAGCTCAGATGGTAGAGTGCTGACTTTCTGAGTTCAAGTTGGTGGGTTCGTACTTGTCGCATGGCTCGCTCGGCCAGAATAAGAGCTGGAAAGTGTTCAGAACACTTTCTTTTTTACAATTTTTCTTACATGCACATTTTTTCGAAAAAATAACCGTACTGGTTGCTATTTGGTTTACGTCGCACCGATAAAGACAGGTCTTAAGGACAAGATGGGATAGAATAGGGCCAGGAGTGGGAAGGAAGCGACAGTTGCCTCAACTAATGTATACACCCAGCATCAGTTTTTTCTGGTGTGAAAATGGGAAACCACGGAAAACCATCTTCAGAGCTGCCGACTGTGGGGTTCGAACCCATAATTTCCTGAATACAAGCTCACAGCTCACTGCGTAACCATCTAGCTTGGTAAACCATTTTGAGAACAAGTGCAAAAGAACACTTTCTATTCAAATACAAATGTTCATATCCATCACTGTAGAATATTTTCGTGAAACTTCCACAAACAAACAAGCATCAAAGCGAAAGTGAAATTGATCATTATTCATTACATACCTCGTCATCAAAATTTATAGCTTAATTGACCGAAAATTTCACATGTACGGACAGAAATACGACTTTAGATAGATGTATGGCTCCCTGGCTGAAATGCCAGCGTAGGAGCTTTCAGATCAGAGCGCTCTGCGTTAGTTTCCCGGCCGGGCCGGGAATTTTAAGTACGTGTAGTTAATTCGTCTCCATCAAGGACTTTGGTTTTATGTTTATCTTAATACACATATCTTAATTTACAAACAACACTTCGTACTACCAACTACCACAGAAACACACAGTAGTGAATACATCTCTCCACATACGGTTGGCGTCAGGAAGGGCATCCGCCCAGAAAGCTTGGCCAATTTCACAATACGTGCCGACCCCCAACAAACTGGGAGAAAGGGCATATAGATAGATAGATAGACAGATAGATAGATAGATAGATCGATAAACTACGTGATTGATCGTTGAATAGGTTTCATACCAAAGAATGTCCGCTATCTTACAAGGACAAGGCAGCAATTCTAGGAATAAATGTATTAGTCGTGCTAATGTGCCTTCCGCGAAAAAGATATCTCTGGGAGCCGAGCTTAACTTACTCGGAAATATAGTGTTATCTCCTAACCCCAGGAACTTGAGACGCTAGAGGAGAGTGTGTGATAGTTTACATCAGACCACTGACAGGGCACATTTCTTTTAAACCTATCATACCTGATATTTCACGTACTGTATAGAAATGTAAAAAAGAATTAAGCATCGTTCTTTAACATATCTTACTTTTATTCACATTTATGTCATTTTCATGTTCACGTAGAAACTGCACTGTCTGCATTAATTACTCATCAGTATTTAGAACGTAGAACAAAAAAATGAATTATATCTAGTATAAATATGTGTTTTGTAACATTAAATAACACTTATTTACCCATAAAATGAGAAATATTTAAACTGCCTTACTTGATGAATACGAATCATGCTTGCGAACTGCTACTCATTTATTTTTCAACTTGCAGACCCTATATTACTAGAAACAGTTAAGTCTATGAAAACAAACAATCTATTTCCAAAGCTGGTTTTGCTGGAGTTAACAAAGTTTGCCATTTGTTGGCCATGCTTCATGTTGTTCGCATTACCTTTCCAATTTACATTTGGTAAATTGGGATCTCCCGCTATAAACACATTCCTTTCGTATCGCACATAGCCGATTATCCTATAAAATAATTCTGAATCCGTGTCAGCGCTACCCTTTCCCGGTCTGTACACTCCAGAGATACCAAGTTGCCTATTATCTTTAGAGATGAGCCTTACACCTAGAATTTCATGTTTATCATCTTTAACCGTTTCGTAGCTTACAAGTTCTTCTTTTCACCAGAATGAATACTACCTCTCCCACCATTCGTCTCCTATCTCTACGATACGCACTCCAGTTCCTTGAGGAAATTTCTGCATCCATTATATCATTTCTCAGCCATGATTCAACTCCTATTACAATATCTGGTAAGTATATATCTATTAAATTACTTAATTCTATTCATTTCTTGACAATACTTCTACAGTTCAACACTAACATTTTAATGTCATCCCTACTCGACTTCTAGTTCCCTGTACCTTTATCACCGCTGTTTTCTATTACATAATACCACTGCCGCAACTGCAAGTTCAAAGCATAAGCTTTGGTACACTGATTCAATTTCTGTTATTATAATTTTTCCCGTTCATATTTTCAGTTTTAGCAGGCGTCGAAATACAGTGATTTCAGGTATACTGATATTAAGACAATCCACTGATACTTCTTGATGTACGGTACATTATAATCGTACTACAATTAGTTATCATTACCTGGTGATAATAGTTAATACTTGTCATATCTGATAACCCATGATTACGTGGTACTTATCGGGAAGATAACGTGTTTCCAAAGAGTACTGTACTCTAAAATCCTTATCAGGAAGAACATAACGAAGTATCATAGCCAAAGTTTCATACAATGCACGACGGCACTGCACAGCAAACACACAACTTTCTAGTAGGTAATGTTTCTATTACTGATTGTGTATAGATATCCTTGGTTATAAATGTTTGTAACGGAGGGGTTACGTGACACAGCTGGTCAGTCTTTCGCTATCTATGCTCACAGCTCCGGTATCACATCGCGGCGCAAGAGCATAAATCAGAAAGATTGACGGTATGTCAGAAGAATACCTTCTGCGGGCCAAATTACGGACCTAATTCCAGCCCTTTGGTATCACGGTATAAGAACACAAATGCTTTTTATTATTATTATTATTATTATTATTATTATTATTATTATTATTACTCTTTGAGATAAGGTATTTCCTAAAATGCCTATTTGTTCCTGTAACTGCTTATCATACGGAGTAAAGTTTAAAAAACTGTTTTGGGTGAAATTATGACGAAGAGGAAGTTTTTTTTTTTGCAAGTTGCTTTATGTCGCACCGACACAGATCTTATGGCGACTATGGGACAGGAAAGAGCTAGGATTGGGAAGGAAGCGGCCGTGGCCTTAATTAGGGTACAGCCCCAGCATTTGCCTGGTATGAAAATGGGAAACCACGGAAAACCATCTTCAGGGCTGCCGACGGTGGGGTTCGAACCCACTGTCTCCCGAATACCGGATACTAGCCGCACTTAAGCGACTGCAGCTATCGAGCTCGGTGAGGAGGAAGATTTTGTCAGTACCTATAAATAAATGGCTACATTAACCGTTAGTGACTATTTTGCCACAAATGCCTACTTAAGCGCCTACAATATAACTTTGGAGTGGTATTTTATTGCACATTGTATGGTTATATTATATCTCCTTGATCGGCAGTGATCAACAAGTCACGTCGGAACAGATACGGTACTCTATATTCTGCTACATCCGATCACATGATCAAATATACGGCAACTTCTTTTATTTTCGCTGCTGTTGAAAGATGGTTATATTATTACACGGAGTGGCGAGATTCTGGTACACTGCCATGTATGATATTGTCGATGGAGGCTAGAAAGCTGCTGCAAGTGAAGAGAATGGAGACAATATGCAAGACAGTATTGAGACGGTATGGAAGAAAGTCCTGGAGATATAGGCAAAGCCATCAGGATGAAATTCAGGAAGATTATATCAAGAATCACGATTCGTAAAATGTAAAACAAATAAACGATGTCTTCTGTGAACTTCATCAGCCAGGATATTAGGGTAGAAATTACCTCGTTTGAGTATTGCGTGAACAGGAGATTGAGAGGACATCAATTTAAAAATATTCTGACGGAAACGAGGCAAAAATGTACACACAAATGTAGACAGAGTATGTGGTATTAAGTACAATATCCAGTAACTTCACAGAAGCGAGATAAATAACAAAATGGTATATACTTCTAATGCAGTAACACCCCTGTTTAACACTGCTCAGGAGATAATTTTAGTTAAATATAAAAGTTTATACAAATGTTCATACTGCCTATTTAGGCTAACTAAAACAGTACTTTTATCACCGTACCTAAACGTCTTCAGCTTAGTAACAACGGACTTTTTTTTTTTTTGCTAGGGGCTTTACGTCGCACCGACACAGATAGGTCTTATGGCGACGATGGGATAGGAAAGGCCTAGGAGTTGGAAGGAAGCGGCCGTGGCCTTAATTAAGGTACAGCCCCAGCATTTGCCTGGTGTGAAAATGGGAAACCACGGAAAACTATCTTCAGGGCTGCCGATAGTGGGATTCGAACCTACTATCTCCCGGATGCAAGCTCACAGCCGCGCGCCTCTACGCGCACGGCCAACTCGCCCGGTGTAACAACGGACTAGACGCCATCTTTGTTGATAAAACTGGGAAGACAGTGTTTCTCATAGCAGGTACCTACGCAAACACCTGCAATTTGCAGTCAACAACAGCAACAAAAATATCGAAGTACTGTGCACGGAACTCGGAATGGAAATACAACGCTTGTCAAACTTCATACTGTGACTATCCTTTCAGTGGTTTTATCATGTACTGGTGTCATTCCCAAAACTCGTACAATACATATATATATATGTACTTGGGTCGGTGAGTGTTACAAAAACTTCTAAATCATTACTACACAACACGTGTTCAATATCCCAGTTGAAAGAGAAAGGAGTAATGTATCTAGCGATAAAGTCTGTCCTCATTACGACGTCACTGGGTGAACCTAGAGTGCTGCCATCTTGGGCACTCAAATCGGCGTATCACGCGGCTAACAATCAGAGTAGATCTGGACTCACGTAGTGTAAGGTGTTTTTCGATCAATCTCACTGGGTTCTACAAGTATACGGCAAAACAGAATCAAACAGTGAACATTTCAGAAAACCGTGATGTGAAGAAGTGCTAACATTATCACTGTTTCGTCAAATGTCGTGACAAATAGATGATAGGTCCTACATTGCTTAAAAAT
This sequence comes from Anabrus simplex, assembly GCF_040414725.1. NCBI lineage: Eukaryota > Metazoa > Arthropoda > Insecta > Orthoptera > Tettigoniidae > Anabrus > Anabrus simplex. Next base: position 1,173,830,615 of record NC_090265.1, on the reverse strand, counting down.
TTAAAAACCTGCATTCGAGAGCATAGAGCGGATAATCGAACTACCACCCAAAAATATACCCATGGCGAACGTCCAAAGGCTTGTCAGTAGGGCTCGGAAGTTGATTAGCATTGTTTTTTTCGAGTGTCCGAAGACGAGGCCGAACATAATATATGTTCATTCTGGGTCATTGTAGGCCAGGAAATGGTGGGTTTTATTTGTCCTTTTTTGCCTTTTTCGGAGTTTCTTGGCTTATTGGATCTGTTTTATGTCTTGACGGCTTTTATTTGCAACTTCACACCTTATTTTTACAGCCCAATCTCAATTGGAATCGTCATTAGTTTATCCATTACCTCTTAAACAATTTCTCTAGTAAATACAATATTATATTTGAACCATATCTGACAAGAGAAAAGATGAAATCAAAATGAAATTAAATGAAAAATGTAACTAATGATTAAAAAACCAGCGGTATCAAATTATGTGCAAGATAAGTGAAATACTGGAATGACAAAATGATGTGAGTGTTTTTGATAAGGTAGATATAACTTGCTTCAAGTATGAACCCTTAATATACGTTGATGTGGAGAGAAGTTTCTCGATGTTTCACAACGTGCTGTCTGAGAACCGACGATTCTTTACACGTAAGAACCTGGAGATGACTGTGGTGATAAACTGTAAAGCCAACTGAGGTAAGGTTTCCAGATGCAATTCCTGTAACCCCAGTGTGCTTACGCCAAGTATGATTCAAATTATGCTAATTTCAATTTCTTTCTCCAGGGTGTCCCTTGTGGGCTCGTTAGTAAGTGCAGCCCTTCATTTCGAGTTACTGCTCCTAAACGGTACGTCATATAAACAAACGGTTTACACCATCAGACGCCCCTTTGATCGCTGCCTTAATAGAAATCAATTTCTAAACCTTTCTTCTCATGTGCATCATTTCGATATGGGGAGATATCATTAACGGACCGTTTTCCGGTACACGTCCCACCGGACTTAACTCAAGAACCGGTGCGCGTAAAGAGTATTTCTTATAACATGGAAACTACGGAAGATATTTCAACCAAACTTGGTATTTAGCATCCACCTGTCCAAAGGTAGGTTTAAGGTCCATATAATTTCAAATTTCCGGCATGGGCTGGGGGTTTATAGGGAACCGAAACAGTGATTTTACTCTCCCACAATATATACGAGACTGGAAATCGACCAACCTTGATGGAAATCCATTTCTAAAACTGTTTTTCTTATGTGTATTTTTTGACAAGAGGATTAATAAGGCCGATATTATGAACGGTCGGTTTTGCAGGCTAAGTCCAGCGGACATAGCCCAAAAGGTGTACGTGGAGCAGATTCCTTATCTATCTACAAAAATAGAGTCGTAACGAGCGTGTGGCTGTGCATCGACTATTTTGTCGAAATTTTCGTACAGCTATCCGTTTAAGGGGTAATAATGACCATCTACACATTTTTTAGCTATAGTTCCCTGGAATTCCTCAATTTTACCCCCCCCCCCAATTCCAAAATCAAGATTGCAGATCAATCTACCAGACGAGCCAGAAAATTGAAATTAGGAAATATTATACTTTTAGCTTGTAATCGACGGAAAGCTTCCAAGATCATTAAATATTTCATTTTTTACCCCCGAAAAATATCGGAATATTGAGGCAATTTTAATTTCGGTGCAGACATTTGCTTCGTGGTATTTCGCGGCTAAACGGTAAGTTGTATCACAAAACGGATGGCACAATCTCAGTTCAATTTGGAGTGATCCACAACTTTGGTCCTATGACGTTTCGTCGCATCTCTATTCCGTATATGTTAAGATTTGTCTCTATCTCTCGACAAAGACATTTTGCTCTTCGTACACGTATAATTCGTAGTTCGAATCACTTATATGAAAGAATCATCTAATTCTACACGAACATTGGCCCACCCAGTATCCATACGTGAGCCGAATTCTATGTTTGTACCCGTCATATTTGTACCGTTACCCAAAATAATGTACTGTGAGAATACCTTATCCAAATTTCACCCATTCAGTGTTTCTAACTCATTTTACCTATAAATAGATGAGACAGGAGAAAATATCTTAAGACCAGCCATTTAGACCGCTAAATGAGGCGTCTTGCGGTACAATCTGTTTGTCGATATGATGCATCGTTTTTTAGCAGCAGTTAATCTGTAAATGAAGGTTTAAAATGTTACAAACAGTGCATATACTTCGTATGTCGATCTATATTTATATTCACTGAAGTCGATTTGTAGCGATGTAGAAAAGGTGTGTTTGCCATTATAATTAATATTTTACATCGATAGTGACCCTCAGCAGGAGGGCAACTGCTATTGTAGGCCTAATCATTACTCTCCACATCGACTTTGACCAGGAGCAGTGGGATCCTTCTCCAACTCCTTTGTAACTAGCATTAGTAAAGAGGGACTACCATTGTAATTAATAATTCCCTTATCGATTTGAGTGGCAAAAGTCAAGGGAGCATGCAATTTTGTTCACCCCCAATCGATTGTGTTTGGGAGTAGATAACTGTGCCCGCCATTATAAACAAATTTACCCATGAAAAATTTTACTGGCATTATGCATAGTGGCCTTACTATTACAACGGAAACTCACCAACTCGGTGTGACTGTCATTAAGAAAAGGGGTCTGTCATTATAATGATAATGACTGGCAGTAGGGAAGGTGCCTGCTATTATTATAAAACCTCACCAACTGTAATCTGTCTGGAATTAGAAAAGGGCGCCTGTCATTGTAACGAAAACTCCCCAAAATCGATTGCGACCGCGCAGTAGATAATAGGGTCTCCCATTATAATGAAAACTTACCTACTCGATTGTGAATAGCAGTAGGCAAGTAAGCCTGCCGTTATCATCACAACTCTGCAACTCGCACTTTACATTGGAAACAACGTATGGGAACCTCCCCCTGTTGTTTCTGGATAACGCCAAGATATATGCATTTTTAAAAATCTTATTCACTGCATGTACAATAACTTCGATATGCGTATACAGTGTAGAATACCGTAGCGAAGCACGGGTACATTTGCTAGTAAAGTAATAGAAAAAATCAGCACTCACTAAAGCTTTAGATTCGAATTTTCATTTATGCTAGGCAAATCCGAACCAAGCGGACTGGCAGGGCATGTTAAAGCACTATGGGTATGGAGATGAGCTCTACATTTGTGAGACAAGAGTGGGTTCGAATCCCACCGTCGGCTGTCCCGAGAATGGTTTTCTGTGGTTTTTCCCATGCTCACTTCCAGCCAAATGCCGGCACAGTTTCTATTTATAGGCTACAGCCAATTCAACCTCCTCCTTACCCTATTTCATTAACCATCATTACTTTTATCAACTTCTCACTACTGAGACGGATCAGGAAATGTATACGGTCGTCTAAACTTGCCATATAATTTAATCTCAAACGCGGCAGCGGTAGTTGATTTCTGAAAAGCAGAAAAAGGTCCCTTCGCCAATCCCTGTCATACGACGTCGGCGTGTAAGAGATCTCTGATATTAGTACGAGGGACTAAGGGGTTACTACTACTACCACTACCACCACCACCACCACCACCACCACCACCTGGCACAATGCACTCAGGAGGAAGATTCACCGAAGAGCTATGGAAAGAGTACAGAGGAAAATGCTGCTCAGAGTTACCTGTGCATATCGAACTGTTTCGACAGCAGCTTTACAAGTTATGGCTGCCAGTATTCCTATTGACCTCCTCGTTGTAGAGAGAAAACTTTGGCATGAAAGGGGTGCGACTTTATCTGTTGAAGAAAAGAAAGCCTTGAGGAACAAACTCTTACTAGACTGGCAAGACCGATGGGATGGCACAACCGATGTTGGCCAATGGACAAAAAAGCTAATACCCGACATAGGAGACTGGCTTAAATGTAGACATCGGCATGTAGATTACTATCTGTCGCAGATCCTGACAGGACATGGAAGATTCGGCGTATACGCCATGAAGATGGGAAAGACGCAGGGAGATGGTTGTCGGTACTGTTCTGAAAGGGATACAGTAGAACACACTTTTTTCTACTGTGTTCGATGGGAAGAAGAACGAAGGAAAGCCTGCCAACAACTTGGCCGACGACTCACGCCAGGGAATCTGGTTCAGATTATGTTAGAGAGCCCGTTTGCCTGGAACACAGTAAAGGCAATGGCGACAAGCATAATGGGGATGAAGGAGAAAGAAGAGAAAGGAAGAACTTAATAATATACATCACTCCATTCTGATGCCATGCCGACAAGTAGTTCCAGAATGGGCTGAGTGAAGAGGGCAGGGGTTTTTAGTTGGTGGAAATCCAACTCCCACAATATGCTGAAAAAATTGTGGAAATGCACAAAGCCCTAAGGTTCACTCAGCCTACTCCACAAATGAGTAGTAGGTTGATTCTAGGAGCAAAGGTGACCCGGCGTAAAGCTCACCACTCTATACCACATAATAGCGAGGTACCTCTCAACTTCCGCGGATCAGGCCTCTAGATCCCAAAATGTGGGTTCAAACCCGCCAGCGGTAGTTGAATTTTTGGAAAGCGAAGATGGTCCCATTTGGCACTTCCTGTTAATACGATGTCGGGAGGTGAAAAATCTCTGGTGACACATTTGATGTTTGCCCGTCAAAAATGATTAAAATCCGGTCATTTATCGCTCAAAAGAGAACCACTTCTCTGGCGTGAGGTAAAGTAAAACAGAACATAGAAACTGACAGGCAGGCCGCCCAAATGACATAAATTAAAATGTCACTGGGGAGTTATCACCATTATTATTAATATAATAGTAATGATGTTACTAATAGAGGAAAAACGTTACGTTCCACCCCCACGAGGTCTTGATGACTTGCACGAAAATGGCTTTGCTTACTGGGTAAAGTCAAATAATTCTGAATGTACAGTAGATGATAGCTGCAAAGAGAGCTCGTTTTAAAATTTATTTATCTGAGATTTTCTTTTCTTGTGCTGGAATGGGGAAGGGTGTGGTGGAGTAGGATGGGGTGAAATGAGATGGACAGGATGTGGACATTAGGCCTCGTGAACCAGCCGATGTAGAAACTCTTGTGTTATTGTATTATAGTTACTAAATCTTCTAATTAACAGGGCAGCATTTTTCTACAGTTTGTGCGGGAGCACTCACCTATAAAGCACCCTTTGGAAAAACACGAACGGTGCAGCATCGCTGTTCTCTCGTAAGGGAGAAAGGTGCCGTCTTGTCTACAAAGATGTGTTTTAACGGTATCAGAACAGTTTCGCGGAAATATACTGAAATGGAGAAGTTTACACGGCGGTATGTTCAAAACAACCAACCTACCACCTGCTAGCTATGGTTGAGAAAAGAGGCATGTCCTTATCAGAAGTAGTAATGTGATATCAATGAAGTTCACTGGAGCTTATCTCAAATGTTCTTCCGATTCAAAGTGTGGCAGATAACATCGTGGCACTGTCTGATATCTTGGATAAAGATTTCACCTTAATGACAAAGAAAATAGAAAACAAGCTTTTTGCTTTACGTAATTGTTGATATCGTGATCCCATCGGCAGGGTACCCATATTTCATGTAAAATCCGAACCACAGGAATCTCTATGGCGATTTCAGAATATGATCTTTCTTCTTATGGAGAACAAACTAAAAATTAATTAAATAATCAACTGAGCCCTGGAATAAACAGTAGAGATTTTATGAAATGTATACGAAACAAAACATTTTTTTCTTCAGATAATAAGAACTTCATTTATAAAACAGGTATGTATTTTTCAGATGTTTTTCTTACTCCATATTAAAATGACAAAAAGTATCATACAAAGATAAATCAATCTCCTCTTCTCGTCTTTGTCATTAAGGGCCACGCGGTTTAACCTCACTAGGGAAACATTGGTGCCCATTTCCACTGCAAGGCCCCGAAATGAACTCAATTACGCATACAAGCAACAGGAAGATGTTTATAGTAGCTACAGGTTGGATTGTACAGCCCTCACTGAGGGCAAGCCAGCAGCGGAGCCACCAGCAAGGTCCCACACTGCACCAGAGTGAGGCAGGGATGTCCAGCAGAGCCGCGTTACCTTTGGCCGCATAGGACCCCAGCTTCAAATTCGGGCAGTAGGTAGCACAGCGGTTATGTCACCAAAGGTAGGTTTCAGCATGAAGGATGTGACACTTCCACTGTTAGCCTCCCGAAGATGACCACCCAACCATTTCGGTCTTGCGCCTGCCTTTTCCATCATTCATGTCAAATTCACTTAGATCCTAAGTGTAACCAAACCTTCGTATATTAGCTAGCAAAAAATGCTTTGATATTTTCGATAAAGATTTCGGTGGTAACAGGCGTGTATGAGAACAGAGCACTTGTTTGAAATCGGTCGGGATTGTACTCGAGGACTCGCTCGTTTCCAGTCGATGACTTTTGTTTCAGAAAAAGTATTTGCTACAAGATGTTTCGCACAGAGCTAACGTTGAGCCGATTCAACATGATGATCGAACCAGGAACCTTGACACATTGATACCATCTACTTATCTCAAGATGGCATCAATGATTTGCGTAAGAAAAACCAAATATATGGATATAATCTTCACTACAGTACTGCAGGGAGAGTAGCTGCAAAGAGTATTACGCATCGCTTCCAACAGTGTCAGGCTCCTTCCTCACTTGCCTCCTTCCCAACCATCCTCCCTTAGTCAACTCTTGTTCTATTCCGAAACCGACAATATTAGGTTTACAAGGCCTACGGAGTCTTCAGCCCTTCACGGTCTTACATTTTCTTTTGTCAATAACTTCATTCTTCGAAAAATCTGAATTCTTTCATTTTCCCTCTCTGATTAGTATTAAGAGAGGAAGGTTGCCCTGTTGTACTTTCGCAATCACCCCCACCACTACCACCATCACCAAAGGAAGAATTCCAACTTTTCGAAAAATTTAGGTATCAGCAAAAGAAACGGTAAGGCCACGAAGTACATGAAAATAAAGGACTCACTAGGCCTCACTAACCGAATATCGTAGAGGTCGGAAGACAACGAAAGTCAACAAAGGGAGGTCAGATGAGTTAAACTGATAGCTGGGAGACTGGGAAAAGTGGAAACGATGCCAGACGCAGCTATGTGCCCTGTGGTAGACAACCCACGCTCCCAATCTGAGAGCCCTTAGTCCCTTCATTAACCTAGAACAGTGCTTCCAAATCTAATAACACCTGTATACCCCTTCGAAATCTATTTCTATAAATTGTATTCCTTGTTCTTGTAGTCTAACAGTAGCAGTGTTCCCTAATAATGATACCTTTGTTCAGCGCCTACCTTAACGTAAAATAGTAGAAATGAGGTAATGAATTGGGAAACCGAAATTACAACACTAAAACTACAAACCACAAATTTAGATTTACAATATTCTTAACACAGGAACAAATATAACTTAATAATTAATAATAATAATAATAATAATAATAATAATAATAATAATAATAATAATAATACCCATGTGAAGCAGACCCTACGACAAGGTTGTGTATGGGGAAAGTGCGGGTAATGGTGATAGAGGATAGCGTTATGTGTGGTATGTAAGAAGCAAGGATGTTGAGGACAGCAGAAACATAAAATCTCAATCCAAAGGAATTTACCACTTAAGGTTAAAATCTCTGACCCGGCCGAGAATCGAACCCGGGGTTCTCTGAACCGAAAGCTACTGCGATTATTCGGCCAACGATCTGAACAATGTAAACATAATATTTATTTACGTTAACTAAGTTTATACTTATGTTTTAACAAATCAGTAACCAGTGGAAATCATGTTAATGAGGTCATTGAGGTTGCTTTGGTGCGTTTTTTAAAAATCAGACTCAAAACATAAAGATACGATCTTAAATCAACGCATGCATAAAGCCTGTTGTAGTTGTTTCTATGAATGAAGGTGTAAGAAGAGCTTTCCACTAGCCGAGGACCGGTAAAGAGCAAGGCTACTTGAGTGCATTCTCAATGAACAGTTCGTATTCCTCACTAAAATATATATACACAAGGTAATACTATACCCCATGTCGCAAGAGCCTACCAAGCGACTGCTGCTCAGCCCGAAACCCTGCGGATTATGAGGTGTCAATGGGATCAGCACGACGTACCCTCTCGACCGTTAGTTTTGTCTTTCTAAACCGGGACCGCCATCTCACCGTCAGATTATTCCTCAATTGTAATCACGTACGCTGAGTGAACCAGGTAAAAATTCCTGACCTGGCTGGGAATCGAACCCGGGGCCTCCGGGCTACGTTAAAGTTTGATTAACTGCCTTTTTTTAACTTCTTCACTGAAGGGATCTGCAACCATTTGTTCTCTTAAGTTCTGCAGTTCTTAATTTTCGCGGATGTGATGTGTAGACAACGTCTTTTTCCATCATTACTGAGCATTTTCAGCGCATATAAGTTGAAAAACGCTGCTCTTTAACGCAGAGTTCTCTCTCTTTGTCTTACTTTCGGTTTGATAAAAACATTGAAAGTGGAAATATAATAGACTTTCTGTTTGCGAAAAAAAAAAAGAAAAGTTAAGTTTGTCATGTATCACTGAGAACACTGGGTGACGTGTCCAGCCAGTCGGCTTGACTCTCAACAAAGAGGTGATTATCGTCAATGAGCGGAGACTGTAAGTGACGACTGTCGCTGTCATTAAGTGCTTGTCGGCTACATCTACTGTAGTCTTGAGCCGGCCACAGCCTGCAGCACCTTCACTACACCTGAGATCTCGTCATAGCTGCTGCCCACCACTGTGATGACCGGGCGAGTTGGCCGTGCGCGTTGAGGCGCGCGGCTGTGAGCTTGCATCCGGGAGATAGTAGGTTCGAATCCCACTATCGGCAGCCCTGAAGATGGTTTTCCGTGGTTTCCCATTTTCACACCAGGCAAATGCTGGGGCTGTACCTTAATTAAGGCCACGGCCGCTTCCTTCCAACTCCTAGGCCTTTCCTATCCCATCGTCGCCATAAGACCTATCTGTGTCGGTGCGACGTAAAGCCCCTAGCAAAAAAAAAAAAAACCCCACTGTGATGCAAGCCATCACACTTTCACACCATGAAATAACTTTGCATTTTTATTGATACTAGAGGACCCGTGTTGTTCCGTAGCATTCGTTACCAATAGGTCAAATAATGCGTCTTAATATAAAATTGCTCCATACACTGCCAAAGTACTTTTTTTTTTTTTTTTTGCAAGTTGCTTTACGTCGCACCGACACAGATAGGTCTTGTGGCGGCGATGGAATGTGAAAGGGCTAGGAGTGGGAAGGAAGCAACCGTGGCCTTAATTAAGGTACAGCCCCAGCATTTGCCTGGTGTGAAAATGGTAAACCACGGAAAACCATCTTCAGGGTTGCCGAAAATGAGGCTCGAACCCACTACCTCCCGGATGCAAGCTCACAGGTGCGCGCCCCTAACCGCACGGCCAACTCGCCCAGTAATTAACACATCCATCCACACACATAGGATTTGCGTCAAGAAGGATATCCAGCCGTAAAACTGGGTCAAATGATACAGATCACCCCGCAATCCCACGAGAGTGTGGAGAAAAAGCAGTAGAAGAAAAGAAGAAGAAGAATAGAATCGCATCAAGTATATGACTAACAGAGTTTTACGAAACACTTTGTACTGTCCTGTAACATATTTGCGGCTCTTGAACGTGCTACGCACGATCAATTTCTCGGAGCTCTGAAATGCACTGTACTTATTTTCGTAAACGAGAGCATTGACTTCACAAAAATAGCTGACCGTTACTTATATTGCAGGACTCCGCCTATTTTATTCACTCAACCCATTCAAGCAGAGTAACTTCGCATGTGGTTAGAAACAGGAAGCATTTCAGGTCATGAGAGCAGATATGCCTTTACAGACTATTGCACAGGCTTGGGGAAACTAGGACAGTATGCTTATGGACCAGAAGATGGGGATGGGACCATCCCTTCACCCCCTACCACTATGACCTACTTCCACACAATGAACACAACAATATTCTCAAGCAGAAAATAAATTTCACAATAGTATTAGTAAAATGAGTGTTTATCTTCTATAAAATTATTGTTTCTCCACTGAAATAGAAATAAGGACCGACAGTCAGCAGCATGTATTCATGAATGTATGTGTAGTTACAGACAATAAAAAATTATTCGGACACTTGCTAATTAATAGCGCCATTGTCATATTCACATAAATTTCGTAAACAAAATAAACATTGAATAAATTTCTTGAACGTTTCGTGTTCCTATAGGCTAACAGTCATTATAAAAAGTAATTAACATTTCCTGTAGAAATCGAAATATCAAATTAAATAACAATAATTTCCAGGCAACAAAATTATTCGGACACATATCAATTTTAAAAAAAACTGGTTGGACCACCCTTCTGCTTTATACACCCCCCCCCCCTTTCAAACGTTGTGGCACGCTGTGCATTAAATGACTAGAGTTTTTGTTTGTTTGGTTTTCTTTTTCAGGAAAATTTCCCCATTCTTCGAGGTCTCTTTTTCAGTTCTTATGATTTTGGAACTCCAGACTGAACCTTGTCGTTAAATTCAGCGCGTAGGTATCCGATCGGGTTCATATCTGGATTGTGGTGGAGAATGGAGCACTTTAGGGCAAAGAGCAGGTACATCTGAACAATATGAGACTTATGCTTGGGGTCGTTGTCTTGATAGAACACGAACTTCCCAGCAATTCTAAGTTTTTTGCACTTATTCGTAAATTTTGACGATTGTTTAGGTAGCCTTCTTTTATTCAAGAGGTCTTCAATAAACACCAGCTTACCCACACCCGAAGCTGGCATACAGCCCTATACTATCACATGTCCACTGCCGTGTTTCACAGTCCCGATCAAATTACTGGTTACTAGTTCTTGGTTAGATTTTTTCCACACTAGCTGCCTAGTGAACAGTATGAACAGTAAGCAAGTTCAGGATATAGAAAGAGAATGGGTGGCATACAGGGATGCTGTAGTAGAAACAGCAAGGGAATGCCTAGGAACAACTGTGTGTAAAGATGGGAAAAGGCGTAGGCCTACATTTGGTGGAATGATGAAGTGAGAGCAGCTTATCAGAAATTGCTCCAAATAAGGGCCGAGGCAAACAGGGATTTGTACGTAGAAGAAAGAAACAGAGCGAAACAAATAGTTGTTGAATCCCAATAGAAGTCTTGGGAAGATTTGGGTAATAACCTGGAAAGGCTAGGTCAAGCAGCAGGGAAACCTTTCTAGACAGCAATAAAGAATCTTAGGAAGGGAGGGAAAAAGGAAATGAACAGTGTTTTGAATAATTCAGGTGAACTCATAATAACTAATAACTAATAATAGGGAATCACTGGAGAGGTGGAGGGAATATTTTGAACATCTCAACGTAAAAGGAAATCTTCCTGGTGACGTTGCGAACAGCCAAGCTCATGGGGAGGAGGAAAATGTTGATGAAATTACGCTTGAGGAATTGGAAAATATGGTAAATAAACTGTCATAAAGCAGCAGGGACAGATGAAATTCGACCTGAAATGGTGAAGTATAGTGAGAAGGCAGGGATGAAAATGAAAAATGAAATGGCGTATGGCTTTTAGTGCCGGGGGTGTCCGAGGACATGTTCGGCTCGCCAGGTGCAGGTCTTTCGATTTGACGCCCGTAGGCCGTCTACGAGTCATGATGAGGATGAAATGATGATGAAGACGACACATACATCCAGCCCCCGTGCCAGAGAAATTAACCAATGATGGTTAAAATTTCCGACCCTGCCTTGAATGGAACCCGGCACCCCTGTGACCAAAGGCCAGCACGCTAACCATTTAGCCATGGTGTCGGACAGGCAGGGATGAAATGGCTTCATAGAGTAGTAAGATTAGCATGGAGTGTTGGTAGGGTACCTTCAGATTGGACAAAGGCAATGATTGAACCAATCTATAAGCCAGGGAACAGGAAAGATTGCAACAACTATCGAGATATCTCTTTGATTAGCATACCACGCAAAGTATTCACTGGCATCTTGGAAGGGAGGGTGCGATCAGTAGTTGAGAGGAAGTTGGATGAAAACCAGTGTGGTTTCAGACCACAGAGAGGCTGTCAGGATCAGATTTTCAGTATGCACCAGGTAACTGAAAAACACTACGAGAGGAATACGCAGCTGTGTTTATGTTTCGTAGATCTAGAGAAAGCATATGACAGGGTACCGAGGAAAAAGATGTTCACCATACTGGGGGACTATGGAATAAAAGGTAGATTATTAAAATCAATCAAAGGCATTTATGTTGACAATTGGGCTTCAGTGAGAATTGGTGGTAGAATGAGTTGATACAGGGTCCTTAAAGGGGTTAGACAAGACTGTAATCTTTCACCTTTGCTGTTCGTAGTTTACATGGATCATCTGCTGAAAGGTATAAAATGGCAGGGAGGGATTCAGTTACGTGGAAATGTAGTAAGCAGTCTGGCCTATGCTGACGACATGGTCTTAGTGGCAGATCGTGTCGAAAGCCTGCAATCTAAGATCTTGGAACTTGAAAATAGGTGTAATGAGTATGGTATGAAAATTAGGCTTTCGAAGACTAAATTGATGTCAGTAGGTAAGAAATTCAACAATGTAATGTCAGCTTGGTGGTACAAAGCTAGAACAGGTCGGTAATTTCAAGCATTTAGGTTGTGTGTTCTCCCAGGATGGTAATATAGTAAGTGAGATTGAATCAAGGTGTAGTAAAGCTAGTGCAGTGAGCTCGCAATTGCGATCAACAGTAGTCTGTAAGAAGGAAGGCAGCTTCCAGACGAAACTACATCGGTCTGTTTTCAGACCAACTTTGCTTTACGGGAACGAAAGCTGGGTGGACTCAGGATATCGTATTCATAAGTTAGAAGTAACAGACATGAAAGTAGCGAGAATGATTGCTGGTACAAACAGATGGGAACAATGGCAGGAGGGTACTCGGAATGAGGAGATAAAGGCTAATTTAGGAATGAACTCGATGGATGAAGCTGTTCGCATAAATCGTCTTCGGTAGTGGGGTCAAGTGAGGCGAATGGAGGATAGGTTACCTTGGAGAATAATGGACCGTTATGGAGGGTAAGAGAAGTAGAGGTAGACCAAGACGACGATGGTTAGACTCAGTTTCTAACGATTTAAAGAAAAGAGATATAGAACTAAATGAGGCCACAGCACTAGTTGCAAATAGAGGATTGTGGCGACGTTTAGTAAATTCACAGAGGCTTACAGACTGAACGCTGAAAGGGTATGTATGTATGTATGTATGTATGTATGTATGTATGTATGTATGTGTAGTTGCCTACCAACTGAACCGTGCACGCTGAATTTGCTCTCATTAGCAAACAACCTTTTTCCACAAGAGTTCTAGTTTATCTTTACACTCCTTTGCGAACTTCAATCGTTTACGCCTTTTTCTCTCGCGATCCTATCATCGTAGCCGGCATTTTTCAGTGTCCTAATTATTTGAGCATGGATTCTCTAACCAGGGCTTGACTGAATTTCACCAGCCAACTCGGAGCACTTACCCTAGAATTATTTTTTATCTGTCTCACGATCAGTGATTCTTCCCTGTCTGTGAGGACTTTGGGACGGTCAGTGTGTTTCAGCTCTATCCTGCAATCTTCTTTACATATGGATGATGCAGTTTTCTTCATTTGCAGAATTTTGACCATTTATGTAATGATTTTACCTTTCTCCAGTTGTCATCCCTTCCGCTCCATACTGCTGTTTCAATGAGAGCACAGCTAAGCAGTGTTGCCAACACAAGTAGCATTTAATAAGCTAGATCATCCAAAATTAGCTGGAAAAAATTCAATCAGAACTAGAAAAGTTTAAAAAAGTAAGACAAATATTTATAACAGCGCTCACCGGTAAAGAGAATTAAATTGTTTCTTGTTCTGTTAAATTAGCAAACCTATAACGTCAAACCATGGATATTTAATTATGTACACTGAGCTATTCCAGACAGGTGGAAATTGTGGTGATTATGGTTTTAAGAGGAAGTAAAACTAGGCAACACCCTCTATAAAACACTATTCAGAGAGAGAAAAATGGAAGGGGTTCGACACTTTATAAAATGAAGGTATCGGCCAAAAAAAGACAAGGGGCCTGTTCCACGAATGAACTTTTCAACTTTGCACTTTTCACTTTTCAATTCTTGCAAAGTGCAAAGTCTTTCTGTTCCACCATGATCCAGGTTTTATTTTTTCAATTCCTTCGCAAAGTGAAAAGTCTTTCCGAATGAGTGATTCGATCAAGTTTATTCCACGGGCAAACTGCATAACACTCCATGACTTAAATGCTTTATTTTTCGCGGCGAACTTGACAGTATAATTATGGTACCGGTAGTTTTAAAGTTTTGACATGGGAAAAAAATATGATGACAAGAAACTGGCTGTGCTTGAAGTTGTCAAGGAGAAACGAGGCATCCTTCTTGGCAACTTTAAAAAATAACCTCTCAAATGATGACACGCATCAATATTAACGAGAGTACCGTCAACACATCCACACACAGAAGGAAATTCACCCTTCATTAGAAATTCCTGGACTACCATACCAACGTACTACGTTAGGAAATATTTACTATAACATCTATGACTTTGGTAACAGTTCTGCAAATAATTGATTTTTATGTCCCATGCATTGCTGCTACACCATGCAGCTGGGCAACATTTCCTAACCAATGTAAGCATATAAGAATTTGTTTTTTGCTGTTGTTGTTTTTCGGAAAGGGATTGTCTTCTTTTTGTTGCATGTTACAATAAATGGCCGATCATTTCAAGAATATAGTCAGCTTGTTTTGGGGTAATATGCAAACACTCGCGAAATTGCATCGAAGTGAGGTTATGAAAATTAATCCTGTCTTTGTACGTTCTCTTGTTGGATTCTTCATCACTGCCCTCACTTGATGATAATAAAAGTTCTCGTCGTAGCATATTTATATCACTAAACCAAATTCTACGACAAGAAACCAGTGTACATACCTGTTAATTAACAGATGAAAAGGGAATCATCTCTTTGCAAGATTTATGAAAACTTTTCACTTCATTTCTTTGCACTTTGCATTTCCGTACCAATGGAGAGACATAACAGGCTTGAAAAGTGAAAAGATTCACACCTTTTCACTTTTCAAGCTAAATCTGAAAAGTGATGGTGAAACAAAATCTGAACTGAAAAGTGCAAAGTTGCAAAGTTAGTTCGTAGAACAGGCCCAAAAACCACGAAGGGCGTGAAAGTGTAAGACTCCCTAGGCACCGTGACCTAATACCGTCGGGGTCGGAAAAGAGCAAGAGTTGACCACAGGAAATCGGATGAAAGTGAGGAACCTGGCACAAGTAAGGGAGTTGTGTGAGGTGATTGGACGATAGTAAAACTGAAGTATCAGAAGGGATGTCATAATATTACATCATAAATGCACATTCGATGCTAACGCTGGACCAGTGGTTAGCCACGTACCTTGGTCATAACTAGTTTCCCTGTTGCTACCATATCATACGTCAAAAAAGAGAGAGAGAGAGAGAGAGAGAGAGAGAGAGAGTGTGTGTGTGTGTGTGTGTGTGTGTGTGTGTGTTCATACTGGGGGAACCACAATGCCACGTCATATGAGACACGCTGAATTAGATAAGCTAGATTTAGCGGGGGAAAAGCTACAGCGGGAATATTATTCTTCTGTCGCTGAACGTTGGATTAAATAAACTAGACTTAGCGGGAAAAAGCTAAGTTGGCAACACTGCAGCTAAGCCAGGGAGTAAAGAATACAGGGAGATGTCTTGGAGCTCTGAGAGTGAAGCCCAGTGACAGTGGTCTACATAGGGGGCGTGGTCGTAAATAGGCGCGAGAACGCATGTTCTTTTTTGATAGTCAAATCTACCACAGCTCATTGAAGTGAATACGGTGTACGCAAATTGTAATTGCGGGAATTTTCAGATACAAACACTGTACGACACGCTAAAGTGCAAAAGAGATACTAATATTTACTTGTAGCTCTTACAATGTCGTGTTGTGCAAACGGTTGCAAGAATCGGAAATCCAAAAATATTCCTGGAATAACATTTCACAGGTAAGATTCTAAGTATGACGTGTAATATGCAGTACAGTACATTATACTACCTCCATTGTATTTCGAAGTCTCAGAAGCACCGTCCACTTTTTGTAAGAATTTTTAGGTTAGACTTGTTTATCGTCAATTTTTCCTGACGTTTCCTGTTCATAAAGAAAGGAGAGCAGAGTGGATTAGGGCCATAAGAAGGGAAAATTGGATACATTCTCTAAACACCAGAATATGTTCAGCACATTTCAAACCGGAATTATTTGATCGGTCCATGAAGAAAGTTGTTCTGAAGGAGAATGCAGTACCTACTATTTTTGAACCATTCCCTTCTTACCTACAGAATTAGAGCACTCGAGGCTTAGGGAGTTTTTCATTTTCACGCCCTTCGTGGCCCTTGTCTTCTTTTGGCCGATACCTTCATTTTTCGGTGTCGGATCCCTTCCATTTTTCCTCCTAATTAGTGTTAATAGAGGATGATTGCCCAGTTGTACTTCCTGTACGGTAGAATAAGGCCCACGGTATCCCCTGCCTGTCGTAAAAGTCCCTGGAGAGGTGGATGTAGGAGGACATCACCCACGATATCCACTGCTTTTCGTAAGAGGCGACTGAAAGGGGCCCCAGGAGCTCTCTGTTTGGGAGCATGGGTTGGCAACCACGGGGCCCTTAGCTGAGTCCTGGCATTCCTTCCACTTACTTTTGCCAGGCTAATTTTAATCTATAATGTCCGACCTCCGATGGTAAACTCTTGTTCTTTTCCGACCCTGAGGCTGTAAGAGGATTTGAAGGCTAGGGAGTCTTTCATTTTCTCGCCCTTCATGGCCCTTGTCTTTCTTTGGCCGATATAATCATTTCTCTCTGATTAGTGTTAATAGAGGATGGTTGCCTAGTTGTACTCCCTCTTAAAACAATGATCACCACCACGTGTCGTAAAAGGCGATTAAGGGCCTAAGGGGCTCTTAACTTCGGAGTGTGGGTTGACGTCCAAGGGGCCCTTAGCTGAATCCTGCACTGTTTCCAATTGTGTCAGAGTATGGTTCACTTGATGGTTTTATTTCCTATTAAAACAATAAGCATCACCACCACCACCACTCCAAAATATGTAGTAAGCATTGTTGCTAAGCCCAGTTTGGTGATTTATTGCGCATTCCCCTAAAGCATTCAGATTGCGGTATGCCATTATTAATAGCCTACTCCTAATCTTTACTGATATCTGGTGAAGATTTGCACCTACTGTTTTTTTTTTTAATATACTTGGTTTACAGTACCGATAGTCAACTAGCGAGAGGGTAGATTTAAGGCTGCAGGTCATGAAAAACGCTTCCTTTGAGCTCAGTAAAAAAAAGCATTAATAGGTCTGTTTGCCAGCAAATTTTATTACATTTAATCGCCGTGTTATTTTGAAAACGATTGTACTTCATTGAGCGATTCGAAGTTTCCCTCCTTTCGAGAAAATGTCTTAGTTTGTATATATCCACATAAGTATTGCCATGTTTTGGTAACCATGGGGGGCGTGGCCGTTGGCTTCAAGGGATAGCCACAGCGAGCAGTGTAGCGGGCAGCTCCCTGTATTCTTTACTCCCTGAGCTAAACACACTGACATGTTGGCAAAACACTAACTTCAACGGCACTACCCTCCAGGGCTGAACAAAGCAGGATGAGAAACAGAGTCAGAAAAATTCTGTTCCGATAAGAAACTTCCATTTCTCGTTATTTGATCTATATTTACATATTATATTTAAAACAACGTAGTTTTATGTATAATATAAATACATCCCTTCAATAGTAATGTATTCTAAGGCTTAAAAACTTATTCCTGCGGAAATTAGTTTCATAATATTGACTAAAATTCGTGACAGTTAAGTGTCCGAATAATTTTGTTATTACTGTAGGCCTATATGTATGTGTAGCCAGCCCCGCGGTGTAGGGGTAGCGTGGCTGCTTCTTGCCCGGCGGCCCAGGGTTCGATTCCCGGCCAGGTCAGGGATTTTTACCTGGATCTGAAGTCCGCTCAGCCTTCGTAATTACAACTGAAGACCTGTCTGACTGAGATAGCAGCCTCGGTCTAAAAAGACAAGAATAATGGCCGAGGGATTCGTCGTGCTGAACACACGGCTCATAATTCGCAGTCCTTCAGACTGAGCAGCGGTCGCTTGGTAGGCCAAGGCCCATCGGGACTGCTGCACCATGAGGTTTGGTTTGGTTTTAGCGTATGTATGTATGTATGTATGTATGTATGTATGTATGTATGTATGTATGTATGCGTGTACGTGCGTATGTATATCTATTGTTATTTCCGAACAGTCTAATAATAAATAACGATAAGTCCCTTCAATTGTTATACATTTATGAGACGCTAGTACTGTATGTCTGAATTTAGTCCCCATAGGAGTTATTTAAATTACCAGAAGCCAACTACACGATATTGTTACATTTAAACATCGTCAAATGCCAACGATTCCCCACGATCCTGAGAACGACTAATCGACCTACTGGTAATGAATCGACTAGGTACAGTATGAGATTTTTTTTTTTTTTTTGCTAGGGGCTTTACGTCGCACCGACACAGATAGGTCTTATGGCGACGATGGGATAGGAAAGGCCTAGGAGTTGGAAGGAAGCGGCCGTGGCCTTAATTAAGGTACAGCCCCAGCATTTGCCTGGTGTGAAAATGGGAAACCACGGAAAACCATCTTCAGGGCTGCCGATAGTGAGATTCGAACCTACTATCTCCCGGATGCAAGCTCACAGCCGCGCGCCTCTACACGCACGGCCAACTCGCCCGGTAGTATGAGATTTGGACTTTAGAACGAAGTAGAGATGTAGTGAACAAGTTAGAATATTTAGGTTTAATCATCCACGAGAATTGCTAAATGAAGACTATATGGGTAATAATATTTTGATTATTACGATTGTTATTACTTTACGTCCCACTAATTACTTTTACGGACGGATGGACATAACAGGGAGAGAGAGAGAGAGAGAGAGAGAGACTAGCGTGGCGATCGCTTCTTTACATTCTACATTGTTAAATCGACTTCTCATTCAAATGGATAGCACACAGAATTGAAATGTTATTCAATGTAAGAGTTTGAATTATCATTACAATATGTGCTCGAATATTACGTGGACACTGAAGTGGAATTAGTACGTAAAATTCAGAAGTAACAATACGAAGGACGGCCATTTGAAACTGCCATTAACTAGGACCAAACCATTCGGAATCAGGGTCTACTAGATCCTCTCATAACGGGTTTCTTACTCACGGCTGCACAGCCATGAGTGACGTAATGTTCCTAGATAACTTGCAGAAAGAAATTACTAGCAATGTAGGAAAACAGGAAATGTGTAGTTGCACAGAAGTAATTACCTAAATGGGGGCACTTTAATACCTCAGAACTTACCAAATCGTTGACGAGTAAAATGCAAGCGTAGATGTGACCAATAACAGTACTAAATATCTAACTGAACATTGCTGATGTTGTAATTTAATATGTATATTATCTTGAAGAGAGGAGCCTCCGTGGCTCAGACGGCAGCGCGTCGGCCTCTCACCGCTGGATACCATGGTTCACATCCCGGTCACTCCATGTGAGATTTGTGCTGGACAAAGCGGAGACGGGACAGGTTTTTCTCCGGGTACTCCGGTTTTCCCTGTCATCTTTCATTCCAGCAACACTCTCCATTATCATTTCATAGCATTTATCACTCATTAATAATCACCTTGGGAGTGGCGACCCCATTGTAATAACAGCCTATATATGTTTCATTCATTACATCCCTGACCCGGTCAATGACTGGAAAACAAGTTGTAGGTTTTCATTTTTTTTTTTTTCATTATCTTGAAGAGAGCGTTGTGGTATACCTCAGCATTCTTGTGAGGAAGATCACAGCTGTGGAGTCACCGAATTCTTCAGATTTTGAGAAGTTGATATAGCCTACGTCAAACAAACAGATACGTGTCCGAGGGTTTATGCATCGTTTTCAATTTACAGTCTGCATACATACAGCACCGCTGACCTAGAGGTCAGCATCCCTGATTTCCCTGATTTCCATGCGGATGTCTCCGGTTCGAGGAACGCCAATGCATCATTTCGAACATTTAGTTTCCTCTTTCTTTAACTGACTTGAAACAGCCCTGGTATTCATTGACGAGCACTACTTTATATTACAAAGTAAGTGTTATTATATTCCGCTAAGTGCAAAACTAAGATGTATCCACGTTCCAATACTCGTCTAATTCCTAATGTATTGTTTGAAGATACATCTTACAATATCAACGGTGTATATCACAATGTTAGTCCACACTGATGTGTTCTGCGACGAATGAAAGTGATTCATAAAACTGCCAACAGAAGATACGGCAAACCTGCACAATTAACAATGAAAATAAAACTTTCTCAAACAATTAATAGTATGATATTTTTAACTTTTACTGATACAGTATTTTGTTGTAATAATAATGTTATCGGGTTTACGTCCAACTAGCTACTGTACTTTTACGGTGTTCGGAGACACCGAAGTCCCGCGTGGAAACCTCTACGTGCCGGTAAATCGTAAATGATCCCCTTTCAAACCCCACTGAATTAAACCGGGATCGAACCCGCAAAGTTCAGCTCAAACGGTTAGCACTTCTACCGTATGAGTCACTCAGAGCAGATTTTGTTGTTGTTGTTGTTGTTGTAAAACGTAAACATTTTCACTCTCCGTTTCTTTTACAAGCAGCAGTGTTTATAAAAATAACAAAAATGAAGATTTGTCGAGCTGTTAGTGGCAAGACGGGTTTTTGATACAGCTTATACTTCATCTGCGCATTTTTAATGGGATAGGATAGGAAATGTGCCGCCTGCCGAAGCCTGTCGCATTTCTCTGGGGCAATGATAAATAACTGACAGATGAAATGAAATTTTAATGGAGCGTGTTGCTTGAATGAAATATGACAGGGAAAACCGGAGTACCCGGAGACAAACCTGCCCCGCCTCCGCTTTGTCCAGCACAAATCTCACATGGAATTACCGCGCCTCGGAGTCTCCGAAATCATTAAAAAAAATAACAATAACATTATTAGTAGTACGGTAGTTTAAGAAAAGGAATTCCCAAGTTTATAATCGCCTTTCTGATGTAGGCTACGTTTTACGTATTAAGCTGGTACTTCGTTTCTATTCCGGACAGGGTAAGTAATGGCCAACGTTGGGTTAAGTTTAATTTATGCCCGTTTGTTACAGCATCACGAGGAAACGGCTGGATGGAATTTCATGAAACTTGACATTTAAGTTAGAGGTAAGGGCAATTAGGATCTAAAATTAGGATTTTGTGATTCCGTTAAATGGAATGAGGTTAAGACGAAAACCTTCATACAAAAAGAAAAACGCTAATGCCTTCCTTATTATTACTCTAATCAAAATACTATTTCTAAGGCTGCAGCAAGTAGCAACTTTCCTCATACGACAAATAGCAACAAATAGCGAAAACGCTAGACGAAGCGTACTGGGAAGGAATGGTGAGTGAGTGAGTGAGTGAGTGAGTGAGTGAGTGGGTGGGAGGGGAGGGTAGTCGGTAGTCTCTGGGTCAACTAAATAGGAAACACCTAATAACAAAAGTAAAAATCTCCAGCAGGTTTCCTCGGCTGGATGTAACCGTACACGATAACACAAAGTGAATTTCCCATCGACGACGAGTACAACAACTAGTTAGGTATTAAACATCGAGGAAGGTGTTTTGACTATATGATGAAAAGTAAAGGGCTACACAGAAAATAATTATGAGGGTCAGAGGTCACATCAAAAAATGAGTACCGAACTCGATAGCTGCAGTCGCTTAAGTGCGGCCAGTATCCAGTAATCGGGAGATAGTGGGTTCGAGCCCCACTGTCGGCAGCCCTGAAGATGGTTCTCCGTGGTTTCCCGTTTTCACACCAGGCAAATGCCGGGGCTGTGCCTTAATTAAGGCCACGGCTGCTTCCTTCCACTTCCTAGGCCTTTCCTATCCCATCGTCGCCATAAGGCCTATCTGTGTCGGTGCGACGTAAAGCAAATAGCAAAAAAAGTGAGTAGATATTACGTAATGTGACAGCCGAACTGTACGGCCAAGTGTGAGCCTCAATTACTTTCTGAAAAAAATAAACAGACCTATTTACGGTGCCATTATTAGAAGAATCATCAACTACTGGATGAGGTTGATGGGAGACGGTGTGTTACAGATACAGAATGTAAAATATTCATCGAGGTAACTGGACAGCGAGAAAAGAAGAATGTTGTAGAATAAGACTAGCAGTATACTGGCAAGGAAGGAAAGATACATTACATAAGACGGTTTAAAATAGACTATAAGACAAGAAAAACCTACTATTGATGCCAACTGAAGACCATCCTAACTGCATTTTATAGCCAGTCCCACAGTATAGGGTAGAGTGCCTGCCGCTTGCACGGAAGTTCCGGGTTCGATTCTCAGCCAGTCCAAAGACTTGAGCGCTGGAAAGGGATTCACGCAAAATGAGACGAACTGACGAGCTGTACAATACAAGGGGTAGAGAGAGGAGTCAGTCATGAAACGCAAGAAATACGACAGAGGAAGCCGTTACGCTGACCACGTGACGTCTTTCTAAGTCAAGGCCCGTACAAGCTATATTTATGACAGTTTTCCACCACATTATGCGGATTGAGAGAGATTCTGGTAGTCCACACCAACAAGATGCAAGAAGGACAATCTGGTAGCTAATGGGAATATATAAAATAAAAAGAGTAGAGAAAATCTAGATAGAAGGAAGTGTTTTGTTTGTAGAGAGAAGATGGAGAAGCAAATCGAATAAAAGCTTGAAGTACAGAGACTCTCAGAATAAAGGTTACTGATAAAGGAGATAGGCAAATAATGATACAAGCAACAGAATATTTGAAGTTGATAACAATTTTCGACAGAGGAAGGAGGAATCGTGGAAGTCGTAATGATTTAGAGCATTTTAAAGAGGCCACAAATCAGATTTATGTCGTACACCTATGGTTGAGATTTTAACTCTGCAGCCCAGCGGTAGGATGTGCCGCGGCACGCTGATGTGTCCCAAAATTACCTGGATGTGTCGTGAAAAATTAAATTCGGAAAATATGAAAACAAGAAAACAGGCACGTGTATTTAAGAAATGTTATTTATTAACCTTAGGGAACTCCTTGGCTGAATAGCCAGCATAATGCCCTTCGGTTCGAGAGTCCTGGGTTCAATTCCCGGCCGGTCAGTGATTTTAAATCACGTCTGATTAATTCTTCTGGCTCGAGGACTGGCTGTTGAACATTCTCCTCTTCATACTCAACAACACAACACACAACCCAATAGTGATCGCATCCCTCCATACAGGGTTGCGTCAGGAAGGGCATCCGGTCCTAAAACAGAGCCAAATTCACGACACAGTTCGCACTCGCAACCCCACAGGTATAGGAAAAGCGATAGTAGTAGTAGTAGTAGTAGTAGTAGTAGTAGTAGTAGTAGTAGTAGTAGTAGTAGAAGAAGAAGAAGATAACTGCAAAGACATAATAGAAGCCGAAAAATTCAAAGTGTTCTGTCAGCACTAATGGCGTGGTTTACCTTTGCACGATTGTTCGACACAGGAGATTATTGCAGACAAACACACTCGTCATTCTTCATCAACAGATATACGGTAATCTCTTCCGTTGGTCAGTGCCGAAAATCCCCGTTCACACAGGTTGAAAATTTAAGTAATGTACATAGGGCTTGAGTGATCGACATGCCGGGCTGGGTAGCTCAGACAGTTGAGCCGCTGGCCTTCTGACTCCAACTTGGCGGATTAGATCCTGGCTCAGTCCGGTAGTATTTGAAGGTGCTCAGATAAGACAGCCTCGTGTCGGTATATTTACTGGCACGCAAAAGAACTCCTGCAGTACAAAATTCCGTCACCTCGGCGTCTCCGAAAACCGTAAAAATAGTTAGTGGGACGTAAAGCAAAATAACATTATTATTAGTGATCGACATGTTTCTCGAACGCTGCAAAGGTTCACATACAGGCTCCGATCAATCGGGACTGCTCACTAGCGTCTGACATTCTTTCAAAAGAGAACAGATGTGTCCACCAGGCGAAACAATGCACTGCAAACCAAGCACGTTAGAGAAACCCTACAGTAGAGAATGAAGAAGAAAAAATGTTGTATGAGTAATTGGAATTATTTTTTAAATGTATCTTAATTTTACCCTTCGGCGAGGGATTGTTTAGATCATTTTAGAGCAAAAAGTAGACTAGACTAATATTTTCTTTTTGTTTGCGAGCAGGTTAATGTCACTAACACGGCAAGGTCATCGGCAAAGCTGGGATGGAAAAATAATATGGCCGGGAAGGCAGCAGGCGTGGCCTCAGGATACACCCCGTGGAATGAAAATGGTAAACTACTGAAAATCATGGATTCGAATCCCAGCCGGCCTAGATTTTCGCGTCTGATTGATTGATTGATTGATTGATTGATTGATTGATTGATTGATTGATTGATTGATTGATTGATTGATTGATTGATTGATTGACTCCTCTGGCTCGGTGGCAACCTTGAATACCCAGTCTATTTCCTCAACACAACACATCCCACTGTCAATCACCACAGAAATGCATAACAGTCGAATACATTTCTTCACATAGGTTTAGCATTATCTTTCGTGTCCAATCCTACATGGTGTTTCACGACTAACATAACTGCTAGGGTGTAATAAAAATTGTCAGATCAGCATTTGCAACCCCTGTTCAAGAGTTTGTAGATTTCAATACGAAAGGATTTTAATAGAAAATGACTGTTGGAAACTACCAAACATCGCAACTGCGACCCCACCAGGGAGAAGGGAAAGCGGTGGAAGAACAAGTGAAGCTCTTCATCGGATGTTTCCATATGTAAAAAAGCAGTCGAGTTGACATTTTATTTATTTCCAACAGTCATTTTCGATTAAAATCCTGTCATACTGAAATCTACAAACTCTTGAACAGGGGCTGCAAAAGCTGATCTGACAATTTTTATTACACCCTAGCAGTTATGTTAGTCGTGAAACACCATGTAGGATTGGACACGAAAGATAATGTAAAAATGGTCTAAAAACTGTTTCTGTGAGGAGTCAGATTTTCTGAATGCCTATCAACCAATGAAGCTTGTCTTGGTTTAATTTTATGTACTATACCGACAGAAATTGATATAAAGCATGGCAAACGTGGAATTGTACATGGCTATAAACCATGACCTCTCTAAAGAACCAGAGAAACAAGGAAATGCCATTTGGTCCTTGTTTCAATGACGGTGAAATCCTGACATCCACCTCCCCGCGGTAGAGAGGGGGCAACGACTGCATAAAAAAATAATATTTTATATGCAGGCGGCTAACGAATGAAGGGACCGATTATCTCCCGGTATAAGGAGATCCCCTATACCAAGTACCAACAGTCTCTTTGAGAGTGGATGAGCAGGTATGGGTAAGGGCACTCTATTGTCCTGGGGACAAGAAATTGTTCCCAAAGGCGGAGGAACCAGTTTGGTCAACGGCATTAGGATGCAGAAGGCAACGGGAAACCACTGCATTAAAGATCGTGAGAGATATTCCAATAAATTCACATGGCATGGCTGCAACGTCAAGATCGGAGCTGGTCGTGTGGATCGTCTACCTCCGTTTGGAGACGACGGCGTAAGAAGAAGATAAACCATGAGACTAGATATATGTGGAAATTATACCCAGCAGATATGACATTCCGTCTTGAGTTACTTGTGAAAATTCGAACTGTAGTCGTCTTTATGGTAATCTAGCGACGAAGTCACTACGAACAAAATTCCATTCTCGTGACATGCATTATCAGCGGTTCTTATAAAAATGTTATTTATGTTCGGACAATACCATATACTGTAGTATAATGTTATTTTCAAACGTTATTCCTATCTTGTATAATTTCCTGACAGAAAACGGACGATCATATATATTTCCATTTACGTATTATTATATTAATACTATATTATACATATTTTGGGACTGGAAGTCTTAACATTCGTATAAATATTCGCATCTGAAGGTGAGACAGGGGCTAAATGCAAAGCAAGCAATTTTACATGGAATATCAAACACGGAAACGTGACTTTTCATTTCAAAATTTTCTACACCATGAGAGAGCTGTAACGAAGTCGCTCTGCTATCTCGCTCCGAACAAAATAACCTCTCGCAGATGTTGAAGAACATCATTATTAGTAGTAGTTTAAGAAAAGGAACTCCCAAGTATATAATCGTCTTTCTGATGTATGTTTTACGAATAAACCTGGTACATGCAGAATGAGTTTTCTCGGAGAACCAACTTGGTCGAAAGCGTCAATCAGCCGGATAGCGCATGCGAGAAGTGGAAGTTTGTCTAAAAAGGAGGAAGTAAAGTTGGATAACAAAATGTTACAAATAAAATATGTTATTTACAAGTTTGCCGTTGCAATGTTATGAAAAAGAAACCTATTCTACGCATGAAGTTTTAATGAAAACTGTTGAACTGTTCAATATAAACTTAATTTTAACTTTCTGTACAACATATTTTTAAAAGTAAAGATTAAAACTGGGTAATTCTTTGCGGTAATTAACCTTCATGAATGCAACCCGAAATTATGGCTAAACATACTCTTCGTTCACTTTATTGAAATCCAACTACAGCTTCTGTATCATGTTATATACCTGTACGATAATATGCACAACTTTAAATTTACCCTTGAAAAAAGTTACTTAACAAAGAAGAAGAAGAATTAGAACGGTGTGTTTGAAGACTTTCGTCTGCAGTATGGCATTTTACGGAAGTGAAACATGGACGATAACTAGCTCAGAGAGAAAGAGAATAGACGCTTTTAAATGTGCTGTTAGAGAAGAATGCTGAAGGTGAAAATGGGTAGATTGAATCACGAATGAAGAGATACTGAATCGAACTGATGAGAGGAGATCGATTTGGCTAAATTTGATGAGAAGAGATAGAATGATAGGACACATTTTAAGACACCCAGGACTTGTTCAGTTGGTTTTTGAGGCAAGTGCAGGCTGTAAAAACTGTAGCGGTAGACGAAGGTATGAATATGACAAGCAGATTAGAGCTGACGTAGGATACAGTAGTTACGTTGAAATGAAAATGTTAGCACAGGATAGGGTGACATGAAAGGCTGCATCAAACCAGTCTATGGACTGATGACGCAAACAAAATAATAATAATAATAATAATAATAATAATAATAATAATAATAGTAGTATGGCCTGAGCTACAGTGTGCAGGCATACTGATCTGATTCCATTTAGACTGTCAAATCATTTTTCTGCTCATCAAATTTCCGACTATCTCTACCGAATATGAACCCTCATTTTGAAATCAGGGTGCCGACAATCTACTACTGATCTACAGAGGGAAGAAGCTCTTTAACGAATAAAACAGGCATATCTGTTTTTTAGACTTTCTAAAACACATCTAAAATTCAGAAAAAAATACTAAACGGAACCTTGCTGCCCTTCCTCGTGAGCTACAACTTCTGTCAGACAACACTAAAAGACCGAACAACCACAATAAAGCACCTAAGTATATTCTACGATGTGACACTGAAGTTTCATCTCCTTAAGAATTCAGTTACCGAGCTCGATAGCTGCAGTCGCTTAAGTGCGGCCAGCATCCAGTATTCGGGAGAGAGTAGGTTCGAACCCCACTGTCGGCAGCCCTGAAAATGATTTTCCGTGGTTTCCCATTTTCACACCAGGCAAATGCTGGGGCTGTGCCTTAATTAAGGCCACGGCCGCTTCCTTCCAACTCCTAGCCCTTTCCTGTCCCATCGTCGCCGTAAGACCTATCTGTGTCGGTGCGACGTAAAACAACTATTTAAAAAATTCAGTTTACATCATGATATAAACAACGTATTTGTACTACTTCCGAACTCGTTTATCGCATGCAGAGGAATTTTGCAGACACTGTGAAAACTGGTCAATTTGTTTGCATCAATGCTAAGATATAGGAAATGAGAATGAAAACTTCAAAGTCAAAGTGAACAAAGTCAAAGTGAAGGACGTCGGTGGGCGTCACAGTGGGGAGAAAGCTACCACAACAAACAGACGCTAGTGGATTGGATCTGTCAAAGTACGGGAGTTAACTTATCTCCACACCTGGTATAATGTTAGCAAGGGAAATACAACAACTGGATACTACTGCCATACATTATGTCATCAAATAATAATAATAATAATAACTTCATAAAAGAAGATACTCAACTGTATTAGTTTACCTACAAAAAATTAATAGGAATACAAGCTATTAGACTACAAGGCATACGAATTGCTTCACTACATACGGTTCCTCGGGCATTCCTTTCAATTTTATATCAGAGGCGAGCAAATAGAAACTTCATAATAAGGACAAACAGCTGATGGTAGAGAGCGAGTTGAAGGAAACTGGGTATATCGATATATTGACGTCAGCGAGAGGTCGAAATCTCAGACGCAGTCTATTTGTAGCACAGGTCGGACGCTGTTCTAATTACTGTGACAGTCTTGAGCTAGACTCAGCTGACGTCAACAGCAACTGTCACCGATCAGGAAAGGACATAAATATTCAAATCTTGCTTAGACCGCTTTTGTTCACGATTTATCGTCCAGCGATTAGTATATTGCTGAAATTTATACAGTTAGCGGAATGAACTTAACATTTCGACGAGCGAGAGACGACAGTACAGTTGCGTTTGGCTAGCTACCTTGTAGTTTTATGCGACTGTTACTATCGTTATCATAGCCAAGTTACCTTCAATTTTACGTGGAAACCGAACCACATGGACGAGACTTTCCATTTCAAAAATCCTGCATACATCGTCGGGGTTTCTAACCGGACTGTGTTTGCCATTTGCTGTCTAGGTACGGAAGACACATGTGACCACCCAGGAATGACAATGGGTGAGACATGACCTCACCTGTTCCTGGCATTACTTCCATTTTTTCCTCTTTTTCATTCTTCCTATCCGACTTCTCTTGGTAAATTACGAAATTAGACTAGCGATACCAAGATAAGCTTTAATAACTTCACCATTCATAAGACTTCTTTTCTAGCTGAGACCATCAGTGTAATGTAGCTGTGCAAAGCGCTCGCCGCGTCCGCTCACGGTTACAGATTGAATCTTTTTTTAAAGTTATTTACGCCGCACTGACAAAAATAGGTCTTATGGCGACGATGAGACAGGAATGGGTTATGAATGGGAAGGAAGCGGCCTTGGCTTTAATGAAGGTACAGCCCCAGCATTTGCCTGGTGTGAAAATAAGAAACCGCGGAAAACCATCTTCAGGGCTGCCGACAGTGGGGGTCGAATCCACTATCTCCCGGATGGAAGCTCACAGCAGCGCGTCTAACTACACGGCCAACTCGCCTGGTCAGAAATATTTTAATTCAGTATCACTTTGCAGGAAATGAGCTTCGATGGTGTAAAATACGTCTTGCAGAAAGAAAGCAACCCAGGTACTCTTGCTGGTGGTATGTTTCTAAGTTTATTATTTTTATGTACACTCAACAGCAGAAAAATTCGTCGGCAAAAAAATACGAGGGCTATATATAAAGTATTGGTTAAGTTGTCCAGGCACTCCCAGGAGATGTGGCATGCACAAACAGGATATGGGAGCGGTCAGGTGGCGCTGCTGTCGACGTGCAGTCTGCATTTGACAGGCATCCAGTTGGCAGTGTTGTTGCTGTGTGGCATTGAAGTGAAGAGTGCCGATTTCACCGCTCTAAAGCATGTTTTCAAAAGGAAATCAGCGTCCGTGGATTATAATCGAGGTTGCCTGTGGCAGAAATCAGAATGTTATCGAGGATTACGTGAAGCCTGTGGCGAGTATGCATTACCGTATAGGACGGTTGCACGATGGGCCAAGGCATTTAGTGCTGGTCGGATTGAGACTGCGGATTTGATCCTCAAGATCAGATTGACATCATAAATGGTCTCGTTTCCGTGGACCATCGATAGTCTGTCCTGACGTGGCATCTGTACTCCGCGCAGTAGAGCACTCCGTCGCTGTCATCAACAGAGAACGCCTTGCCAACGGTCCCCAACGGCTTCCCGACATTTCGCAAAAGGTAAATACTCTTTGCGGATGACTACAGTGAAGGAATTTACTACAACTGTACTTGCTAGTTCATTAAATATTGAGTTCTATCAATATTTCCACTACTTTAGTCACCTCGGGTGTGATTCAAGGTAGTGTGATAGGGCCGCTGCTGTACACAATATTTACGCTGGATCTGCCAGGTTGTGTATCGTCTTCTATGACACAGTACGCTGATGACACCATCATTTACAGAGCCATTCGCAATGAGAACGACGTAAATAAGTTACAGTCAGATCTCGATAACGTGGTTCTGTGGTGCAAAATAAATAGAATGTGTATAAATGTACAGAAATGTAAATATATCCGCTTTACTAGAGCAAGATCACAGTTACAACACGAAATTTCACTGTGTGGTAAAAACCTGATGCCTTGTACCTCAATAAAATTGCTTGGCATTCACATCTGCAGCAATTTAAAATGAAATAAACATGTTGAGGAAATAAGGTGTAAAGCATACAGAGTCCTGGGATTCATCCGCAGATCTCTACTGGGAGCCAGGAAGAAAGCCGTTCAGACAGCCTATCTGTCATTAGTACGGCCAATACTGTTGTACGGGCTTCCTTCCTGGCACCCTACTACAGTGGAGAACATGACAAAACTAGAGAGAGTTCAACGCCGAGCAGAACGACTAATTACTCAACACGGTCATTTAAATACAGCCAGGTCACTGCCCTCCATAACATCCCTCTGTAAACAAATAGATATTACTTTCCTGAGAAAATCCCTCGCAGGTAACATTCATATAAACCCTTTCAACCGCTTACAGCTGAACTATCGTTCCGCTCAAAGAGGTCGAGGTGTGTCCCTTTTCCCTCCATTTGCAAGAACAGCATCATATCAAAGTGGCTTCTTTAGTCGTTCTGCTCGGTTGTGGAATGAACTCCCACCGCAGATAAAAGAACTACCTGCAGAAAATTTTTGTAAAGACGTAAAACGGATGTATATATAACGAAACCCTCTGTACAAAACATAATTTATCTACTGTGAGAATCTTCAGTATGAGTGGGAGGATGGATGAAAGTTATGGGGTCCCGAGTGATTGAGACGGTAAATGGGTATGAGTGAGCCGGCCTAGCTAAAATATATGTGGGGTTTCTCTCTCTCTCTCTCCCTCTCTGTGTGTGTGTGTGTGTGTGTGTGCGTGTGTGTGTCGAATGACTTGAATGTTGAACAGGTCTTGTGAGTATTACTGTATGTAAATATGCCTATGTAAATACGGTAACTGTATATAAGAACACCATGTAGAATGTAATTGTATATTTGTATATTATAATTTTAAGTGGTGATGGAGGCACTTTTGTGTATGTGGGGCTATGCCCTTTCTCCATTCACCATCCCTAAATTGTAACTACAATTAGTGGAAAATAAATAATAATAATAATAATAATAATAATAATAATAATAATAATAATAATAATTTATTCATAATAGTATTTAATTCTCGAAACGCGAGGATATTCGTAAACAGAGATGATACTGTACTTGAAATCCTACCAGCTGCACAATATTTTCATTCTATTTCAAACAAGAGGATTTTGAAAGAAAGTCATTTACTGCGTCGGTCAATTTTTGTGCGGTTGAGTGCACATCACTTCATGCGTTGCACCATATTTCATACTGTACGTTCAAAGATCATATTGTTTAAGTTTGGAGCATATAAAGGGTCATATTCGCACACTGGTGAATCCAAAACCTTAATTTAGTGGAGGTGACTAGGATAACATCTGTGTCCCAGTATCATCCGCATTTTCTCCGAAAACCGTAAAAGTGTAGTTAGTGGGACGTAAAACAAATAACATTATTATCATCCGTATTATATCCATAACATGCCGTCTGCTAAGACTGATCATGCTGAGCTATGGTTTAATGGGAATGACTGGTTAGAGAGCCTTATAATATCGTATTTTATGTAGATCATTCACTTGCCCGCCTGTCGTATGGCCCCTGTCGGATTATCAGCTAGTCCGTGAGGAAATCTTTGCCGTTATGTCTTATTCCTGCATGCCCTTTAATCCTTAAGATGTGGATGATGAGTCCTGAAAGTCTTAAACTCCTCACCGGTAGACGTATTTCAAATGTGTATTTTTATGTCTATGTTCTATTCTGGATGTTGTAAACGTTCTAGCACGCTAGAGCAACCTTTCACAATGAGTATTTTCTTAAAGTTTTGGGAGATACCATAGAGAATATGCCTTTGCTGGCAGGACCTAGTGTTTAGAGCAATTTTATTACTTTCATTGATCTGTCTCTGTCTTATCCTTGGTTTTGACAATATGAAAGTGACAGATATGAGCGATGCTAGTAATGCCATTCCTTCTGCAGCCAGTCCCTGCTATGAATGGTATGAAAATGTTGCTCATAGGGTCGGTCGATGCATGCATTTCAGTGGGCTTGGCAGACTGATATGTAATAGCAACTTCTGGCTCGGTGAGGAAGGCAACAGGAAACTACCTAATTTCTCTAGTACGCCTCTTCAGTGATGGCTAGGCCATCTATGACAGCTGATGGCAGAGCTGTTGAGGATCCAACCATCCTTAGGGCTGAAGACTGAACATACATACCACAGAATTGCCGCGTAGATAGCTCACATTTCCATCGTGTAGATTGTCGCTTACCAGGGTAAAGAGCGTTACAACCTACTGTATGTCTAGAAAAAAAAGGCGAGTTCAGTTCACCCGAAAGACGTCGGTTCAAGATTCCCAGTCATGAAGCCGAAAAATTTAAGAAATGAGATTTCCACTTCCGGAAGTGCATATGGCCTTGAGGTTTGCTCAGCCTACACCAAAAATTAGTACCAGGTTATTTCCTGGGAGCAAAGGCGGCCGGGCGTGGAGCTAACCACTCTACCCCACCAATTGCCGAGGTTACGGATGGTGGAAGCCTTTACCTTCTACCCCCCCCCCCCCCCAAGGGTCTTAATGGCCTGTACGGAGATGACCTGTTTGTATGCCTAGAAAAAGAAGATGGTCACAGTCAACTCCTCCGTGTTTTAACGCTTGAGGAGTCTATCCAATAATCTATGTTGGTGCCATAATTTTTCCAACAGCTTTCCCATTTCGATATAGGGTCTCTGTTTTTTTTTTAACAAGTCTCTTCTACCGAGGCTTGTACTGAACGCAGAGTAGTTCCAATTGTTTCTTCCTCTCATATCCTTTGCCAACAACTACTTCAATCTCTTCGTAGGCCTTGTTTTATTTCGATCAAAATTCAGCCTCTTTTATACCTCTTCGTATATTCATTTTCTCTTCGCACTGAATGCCCGTATCATTTCAACATTACCTCCTGGATTTTTTCTTGTAATTGGGGAACCTTAATTGCCCTACTGATATGGGTATTCCTGACCTTTTCGAACATTGCTACATCCCACTTCCACTCTGACATTCTCATTTCGGCAACATGCGATCTCTCTCTGCTGAACTTTCTGAAGGAGTGTTTCTACTCCAAACAGCAGAGCTGGACTAACGACGGTCTTATAGAACCTGTACTAGCGTAATTGTTAATTATCTGATATTACGATGTGGGTGGGAGGGGGGGGGGGACATGGCAGGCGAATGGTATCGTCACTGGCTTCTTACAGAAACAGCCGCCGTTCGAATCCCGATCAATTTGTGCGGGATATTTGAAATGAAAAGCCACGTACAACAAACTTCTTTTTGCTTAGACGAGTTGGAAGGCGATCGATTTTGGCCTGTTCGTCTGGAGTCAGAACACTATATCATGTCCACAAACCAGCTTAAATCGAACTCGGGTCAACTATACGGGATGTTACTTTTTTGCTGACGGCGGTGGACTGTAATGAATAATGATACTCAGAATCTTGAGACAGAAGGAATATAAAAGCAAAGTAATCACCTTAGAGGCTTTGAAGACCCCTGGAGGAGTGGAGCGTAAAAGCTTTCACTAATAGCAACTTTGCCACCAAGTGGGATACAGTGGTTAGCGGGCCACCTTTGCCCCCAGGAATATTAAACTGGTAGTCATTTCTGCTGTAGGTTGTGTGAACGCTAGGAGCATGTGCCTCCCCGGAAATATGGTAGAATTTGTTTCTTTTTCGACTTCCTAACAGCGATTTGAATCCAGGTTCTTCTGGGTGAAACGAGCACGTCTTTACCGCATCGGCTAGGATCCCAACGAAGAAAAATACATGGAAAAAATTACAAAGAATGTTTTCAAATGAGTCGAAACGAGGGTTCACTTGGACACCGAGAGTAGATTTCCAAGATATGGGGGTTAATGAAAGCCCGGATTGCCCGGAACCCACTAGCTAGAAATTTAGATCATATAAATAATCAGGGAATGAAGATCACTGAAAGATGAAGTTCGCATCCACAAAATCCTCTGCGAACTTCCTACATTATCGAGCTTGCACTGCGTATCTCATCGCCCAGCACGCGTCACCAAGTTGTA
Organism: Anabrus simplex; assembly: GCF_040414725.1. Classification (NCBI taxonomy): domain Eukaryota; kingdom Metazoa; phylum Arthropoda; class Insecta; order Orthoptera; family Tettigoniidae; genus Anabrus; species Anabrus simplex. The sequence goes on along the minus strand of NC_090265.1, from coordinate 1,173,796,102 downwards.
GTGACGTCAGCATGAATAAAGCCCGCACTACAATGGATTGGTGGAGATGTCAGCCTCTTTATCTCGAAGCATGCGCGGCTTAAAATGAGCAATGGGAACACAATCACCTCTTCTTGTCAGGGCATAATGCGCGTCCTCTTTGCACAAGGAGGCGTACGAAGTAGCTGTCTTGCCCTTCACTGCTACTGTATATTTGACATCTATGAAAATCGAAATAATGAACGTTCTGAAAAGTAATCGCGGTAATATCGCGTTGACAATTTTTTCCCCTTTTGTAAAGAGAGGGGACTGGTGTATCTTTATAAACGCTTACAGTACTTCCATGTTCAGTTGAACAATCAAAATATGGCGCATGAAGAATGTTTCAAGTCCTGTACCGGGCATCATCGTCCTCGGGAAAGGCGGCACAGCTACAACAACTCGCTTATTGGTCCTGATGAAATCTGACTGTCAGTACACAATGCAACTGTCCGAAAACAATACAATGAAGTGGACGAGAAACTGCCACAATGGTTAAATAGATATGTGATATGAGAGGGACACGCTTGGCCAGTGAAGCACTTACGGTGTGTTATTGTTAGTGTCGGTAAAAGATCCTTGGTTATTAACTAAGAGATCCGGGTTTCGAATACAGACATCGGCATTTGCTTAAAAACTGGACTCACAAGGAAACCATTTATCTGTAAGTCGCCGATATCATTGAGATTTGGTACAACGACTTCAATAGGAATGCTTTATTCAGACATATCAAAATTGGATGCCCAGTCGTGGACAGGGGTGAGCGGTGGGAAGTAATGTGTGTGCGAGAGAAAGAGTGAGAGTGTGGCAGATGAACGGACCGGCGGCGCCCCGCCTCTACTTGCTTCCCATCGCTCACGCCTGTCTATGCAGTGCTTAAATGAGTAAACTGAGTAAACTTTGATACCCCAAAGCCGGTGGTAAAATATACGTCTGGACGTCTGATATGGCTGAATAAAACATTCCAACTGAAGTCCTTGTATTAAGACTTAATGAAATCAGAGACTTGCAGATGGGAGGGTTTCCTTGTCAGTTAATTGACTGTGTAACTGCACCATACTGGAGGACTGTTATAGAGATGTAAATATGCTACGTGCTGTGCACAGCGGAGAATACCCTTGCAAACATTAAGAGTGTTTATGCGAGTGCCAGTTATCTCGGAGGAAGTGTACCCGCCTGCCAAGAGAAGTAACAGGGTTCGAGTCCTACTCTGCGTATTACTTTTTTCTTTTCACTTTAAGAGTAGTGTATTAACCAAATACGTGAATTTATACTCATTGCGAAATCTAGCAATGTGCTTTTAATCATGCCAGTACTGAAAAAGACTGTTGTAGATGTGACTTAATACCTCATCGAGTATCCATCAGCTTGAACAACTTGTCGGAGCCGACGTGGCATTAACTCAACAAGCTTCGTGAAGTATTCCTCGTCGAGGGCGATCTCTTCCCATACGTCCAACATAACGCCCCACAAAGCATCATGCGAACGTGGGGGAGGGGGAGGCCAGTGTTTCTTTATATGGCGTATCCACCCTGCGCACACAAGTTCAATGGAGTTCAAGTCTGGAGCTCGAGGGACCCAACTGAGCAGTTCACTGAAGTCCTGCTCAGAAAACCAGCCCTGAACAGTGTTGCCAACTTAGCGGATTTTCCGCTAAATTTGGCGGAATTAGAAGACGGTCGGCGGAGAAATATATAATTTAGCGGACAGTGGATTTTTTGGCGGAATTATAGAATTATTATAGTGGAATTTATTATTTTATCAATTTCACGTTTTTTCACTCCAGTTTGTCTCCGAGCTATTCCGTATTTCTTGCCAGGAGCTAGCAGTCACACGAGGAAAACATGTTATTTGGATTTGATGTTATGAGATCATGGTATCATAAATTTGTAATGAGTGGGGAAAGGGTACTTATCTCTTAGTTGACGAATGACGACAGATAATGAAACTGTGAGAGAGTAGTATTTATATTTATGCTATGAAGGTAGACCGTTTAATGAACTGGCCTGTTCTGTTCTGTTGTGGCCCTTGAGGTAGGGGATTCACCTAGTTTGCACCCGGCACTAAAATGTCTACAAGTTTTAGCTCGCCAACTCACAGGCAGTGGGTTAATCCCAGTGAAACTTATAGATCAGGTGAGTGCAGACATTTACTTTATTATTATATTATTATTATTATTATCATTATTGCCCATTATTTGAGATCGGACTCCTTGGCGGAATTTCAGCGGTTTTTAGTAGTATTTAGCGGATCTTGAAAATATAAGTTGGCAACACTGGCCCTGAACACGACCGCTGGTCTGGATTGGGAAATTGTCTAACACGAACTGTATTACCTCATTTAGATAGCGCTCTCTCGTACAAGGAAACTTAATATTCTGCGCATTGTTAAAATGTTCCTTCGATGTAAGATGGTCATCAATCCGATAAAGCACTCCAGTCCCATCACATAGGCGGCCACTGCGAGAACACTCGGCTATATACCGGGTGGCCCACCAGCCCCTTGCGATTCAGTTTTATGCATCCCTTCACATTTACCACAATTCTGAAAGACATTGGTCCCTCTCCCTAAACCGGGATGTGTGTTCGCGGGCTAGAAGACAGCAGGAATCGTATGCGCCACTATTAATTCATTATGGGTACCTCGAATGAACCCGTAAAACGAGTACAGATAAGCAGAACATGTACTTTAAAACAGGAGGTGGACGTACAGACCGGGAGCACGGTACTCTATAGGCTGGGAAGTGAGCGCCGAACCTAGGGGTACGTCCAAGATGCGCGCTGGTTGTCTGAGTCAGACAGTCGGCGGCAGGTGGAATGTGGCCATTATGAAAGCTGGTTGTCAGCGCAGACAGAGCTGCCACAAAAGAAAAGATATCAACTACAACTGATCAGTGTAGCATGGAACTAACAACAGAACAGGCTGCAGCTCTATTGCTGCCAAGTGACAATGTTGAAACCAAGTTAAAACGAATGAGAAGTGATATACATCCAATTTATGAAATTGGATCTATTTACGGGGAGTACAAACACCTTTTCCCACAGTTACTTGCCGAAGAAAACAGATTTTTCGAATATTTCAGAATAAGTTCGGATACATTTTATTTTATTTTGTTAAAAATTGAACACAGGCGATGTTCCTATTTGAATGATCTTTAATTCGCTTATCCCATAACGAAGAATTAGGTTGAACTATTGAAATCAAATCCTCGACATCCATCGTTAACAAACTGTCAAACACACTCAACACGAAAATCAACAGCCTGTGCGGCAGGTTGTCTGAAACCAGAATGAATTAATCATTCCGGTAAACGTCTGAGTCAGACTACCAGTGCGCAGGCTTCCTGCGCACAGGTGCATTATGGCCAGTCCCGTTTAGAGACAAAGGGTATACTTATGCCGACTCGGCGCCGACTGTCTGACTCAGAAAACCAGCGTGCATCTTGGACGTACCCTAAGTGTCGCAATAGCTCACATGGCAAGCGGGCGGGGAGATATGTGATAGTGGACAGTACTCGAGGTAGGAGATCCGAATCCCACATAAGAATTCTTTTAACAGACAGTTGCCTGGGATGTAGTAAGGTTGCATACTTAATAGCCTCCAAGGACTGATTTGTTTATTTGACCCCGTAAAAGACCATATGTATCGTTGCATTGTGTATGGTGCTGGACTGGACGAGAATGTGGAGATGTTGGTCTGTTGCCAGTATAGGCTGGAAAGTGGGCGCCGTAGGTCAAGTGTCGCAGTAGTTCACATGACTAGCGCGCGGTTGCAAGTATTTTTTTTTTAAGCCAGTTGCCTGGGATGTGGCAAGGTTGTATAGTTAATACCGGTATTTTTCACAGACTGATTTATTTGTTTGTTTGGCTCTGAAAAGAGCCTTGGTATGGAGCTGGGCTGATAGAGGGTAGAAAACATGTGACAGGATTTCAGTTATCTACGTCATCTACGTCACCTGCTCGAACTGACGACATCTGTAGATAGCGTCAAATACGACCTCTTCATTGTCAGCAGACATCACGGGATGATCTCGAACAGGCCGTGCCCTTCCCAGCGATGCAGTATCCCGCAGGCATCTTTCCATACTCTGAATTGTCATGCCCGTCGGTTGTCGTCTATCCGGCTAGCGTTCTTGGTGCAGGCGTTGTGCCTGGTGTGCATTCTGTCTAGCTTCTCCGCAGGTAAGTAAAATATCCACATACTCGTCGCTGGAAAACATCTCGAGGCAGTGAATAAACTTTTGTGTTGTGAATTGCTTCGAAGGAGGAGAGTTCGCGCAGCTACATACTTCTCTGCCATCGCAGATAAGTATGAGGCATACTTTGCCCTACCTGTGATCTACGAAGCGTGGAATATGTACGACGCAGCTAACTGGCCACAGACCATCATCACCTCATCCTCGACCAACACAGCACCATACCCAATGTAACGATACATATGGTCTTTTACAGAGTCAAATAAACAAATCAGTCCTTGGAAGCTATCAAGTATGCAACCTTACTACATCCCAGGCAACTGGCTGTTAAAAAAAAATCTTACGTGGGATTCAAACCTCCTACCTCGAGCACTGTCCACTATCACATATCTCCCCAACCGCTTGCCGTGCGAGCTACTGCGACACTTGACGTACGGCGCCCACTTCCTAGCCTACACAGTACCGCGTTCCCGGTCTGTGCGTCCACCTCCTGTTTTAAAGTACGTATTCTGCGTACATGCGCTCATTTTACGGGTTCATTCGAGGTACCCATAATGAATTAATAGTGGCGCTCAGGATTCCTGCTGTCTTCTTTATTTTCTTCTTTGCTAGTGGCTTTACGTCGCACCGACACAGACAGGTCTTATGGCAACGATGGGAGAGGAAGGAGCTAGGAGTGGGAAGGAAGCGGCCGTGGCCTTAATTAAGGTACAGCCCCAGCATTTGCCTGGTGTGAAAATGGGAAACCACGGAAAACCATCTTCAGGGCTGCCGACAATGGGGTTCCAACCACTATCTCCCGAATACTGGATACTGGCCACAATTAAGCGACTGCAGCTATCGAGCTCGGTCCTGCTGTCTTCTAGCCCTAAACACACATTTCGTTATATTACTCCGTTTAGGGAGAGGGACCGATATTGTCCAGAATTGTAAATGTGAAGGGATGCATAAAACTAGATCGCAAGAGGCTGGTGGACCACCCGGTATATATTTTGTCGTATCAGGCTCCCCGTGGGCTGTAAACATGAACCGGCTGGACCTCCACCGAACTGAAAAATGCTTCGTCAGAGAAGATGATCTCAATTACGATTTAATTCCATCTCGGCAAAGGCGTACCGATCGACCGTCTGTTCATCGAAGAGAGCTCTTTGGCGGGAGCAAATACAGTAAGGATAATACGCGACAGTGAGCGAGATATCGAGGGACAGCTACTGGAGCTCACTCTAGCGGATAGACCTGAACAGTACTGATTCTCTCATAAGAGCACGTGTATTTTTGTGTGAAGTTTTTGGTGTTATTTATGCGTTTTCAGTGAGTAGACATAAATAAATAGTAGTGTGTGTCATTCCTTGATATCTCCTCTCAACATGAGGGGAAAGGTATGTGCTGTGTTTGGCTGCAGTAATTACGAAGTAGAGAAAAATGCGCGGTCGTTCTTCAGGTTCCCTCGTGACAAGAACATGTAAGTAATATTGTGTTTGCATATATATTCTTCCCGTGACAGAGATTTTTATAGTACTTCATAATCTTCTGACCTGCTCGACCCATATTTTAACTGGCTTAAAAAATAATACGCATATTTTATTGTATAGTGCAGCAATTAACCTTCAATACCGATGTGTTGTTGTAGGTGTGATCTGTGGGTTTTGAAAAGTCACAGAAGTGATTTGGATAAGGTGTACGAGAAAGAAGGGACGTTACACTTATATAAGGATTATAAGATCTGTTCAGATCATTTCCAGGCCAGCGACTTTAAAAATCCTCGACTATACAGCCAAGGGTATGTTACATTTTTACTCTAATTGTACGTAAATATTCCTCAAAGGATCACTATCGACAACATTTTCATACTTTTCTTTCTTTATCCCTCTTCTCAGATTAAAGCCGGGATTTTATAGATTATCTTTCTGTTAGTAGGCTTCATGTTAGGAGGAAAATTGTCCAGCTATTAAATGTTAATTCGCCGGGCTGAGTGGCTCAGACGGTCAAGGCGCTGGCCTTCTGACACCAACTTGGCAGGTTCGATCCTGGCTCAGTCCAGTGGTATTTGAAGGTGCTCAAATACGTCAGCCTCGTGTCGGTAGATTTACTGGCACGTAAAAGAACTCCTGCGGGACTAAATTACGGCACCTCGGTGTCTCCGAAAACCGTAAAAGAGTAGTTAGTGGGACGTAAAACAAAAACATTATTATTATTATTATTATTATTATTAAATGTTAATTCATTGCATCGTATGTGTAAGGAATATCTTTCTGTTAGTAGGCTTCATGTTAAGAGGAAAATTGTCCAGCTATTAAATGTTAATTAATTGCATCATATGTGTAAGGAATGTGCCGATATTTTTATGGACAAGTGTCTTAATGTGATGATACAATGTTTTTAAATGAGAAAAAGGACAAATCCAACCGTAAGAGTTCAGGCAGGAATGCTAAAGCTAAAACAGCAGTGCATAAATGAAAGATCAAGCCATTTCACACCAGTCCATTTCACTTCTTGTTTATATGTCTAATTTCAATCTTTGAATCATAACCTTTTAAATAATTCTTCATTCATTTATCCAGAATTGCTTTAGCAACTTTGAAGTTAATATCTCAATAACACTTTCTTTCTGGACGTAATTTTTTTATCCATTTCCGTATATACATTTCCATTGATATTTGAATTTAGCGAGATTTGTTCAGGTCAAGTCACTAGGAGCGCCACCGTCGAATTGTCTCCCATTTTAGCAAGGCGAAATCCGTAATGTCGCGTATTATCTCTACTGTATTTGGCGGGAGCTTTTCCGAATTGGAATCCGGCTTCTCGGAACCGTTTAAGGACCGTGTATGGACATTAGGAAAACAGGTCGCCTGCACGAGCTCCGCTTAGTTTAAGAATGTGTGTTCTGTGAAGTTTCAACTAATCTGATGTCTTCCTCCCTAGCAGAAACCCGCCTTAAACCAGTGTCCGGTACGCGTTCAATGTCCCCCGACACCCGCCACTGCTGTATCCATCTCCGAACAGCCCTAGGTGAAAGGGCACACCGAATTGCTGCCTTTCAAATGCTAACATCACCGTGTTGCTCTCTTGACGCGTGTGAATAGTGTGCCATGTCAGAATGGAGTGAAGCATTTAGCATCGAAGTTAGCTCGGCCAAACTCGATGTGTTCGTCGCCCAACGCCATGATACTGTATTCCTTCGGGAACAAAAAAAGATCGTTCACGCTGGGATTCGAGCCTTAACTGTTAAGGTAGGCACTAATTTTGTAGCCTACAGATGATTCACTGCACCGTAGGAGCGTGCAATACGCTTATTTCATAGTGATGTATGCAAGTGCATGTCACAAAGATGTGAGCAGAGGGGAGAGAAAAACAAGGAGTGAGAACTACGGGCCGTGTTGCAAAACTCATCCAGCTGACTGTGCAAAGCCAACATAGCTGAAACGGACTTCTTATATTTTAAGTCTCCAGAGATGCGACAATATGTTATTGTTCATCTGAACGTGTAACCCGTCATGGGGGTTATATGCATATATATATATATATATATGATAGTGCCAAGGGAAGATCTCAATGTCACCAAATGACACCAAATAGTTTGTAATATGTAGGTTGAAATATTCACACCGTGAAGAAAATGCCAAATTGAGAACAGAGGCCGTGGTAATCAAAATCGCCAACAAGCATTCCAGAGTAACAACACATAGCGCAGTGGAAACAGTGCTTAATAACATTAAAAAATTAAAGGAGAGTGTGAGGAGGAATGAGGGACATGACGGATGAAAATAGATGAGAAACCATGATAAAATTTGGAGACGGATATGTTGAAATAATTAAATCGAAACTCTATAAATTTACATGAAAAGAAGAAGACACAAATATGGAGTTTTCCCAACCACATATACAAAATACAAATCTATTACACAAAAATAAGATATCCACGAGAAAGAAAGCAAGTAGGAGAGAATAAAACAGGAATGGAAAGGGACAAACAAGGAAAGGATAAATACGACTATAAGAAGAGAAATCCAGAATAACAACAAGAATAAAAAAAGGTTCACAGTTACAAAATCAGAGTATACCAGCAGGAAATCTTCGAAACAAAGTTCGAAAGTAATATGCAAGTCATAACACTTCAGTTACCACGCGGAATTGACACTAAGTAACGTTGTCATGCAGGCAGAAATCACTATATAGTTTAAATGAAGCAGTTTCAAGACATTCAGAAGCACAAATGGCGAAGCACTGATTAAATACGAGTGTGTGTAGAAGTCGCGGAGTTGCAAATATACCACACGCACAGTTAGAAACAAAGTTGACCCTAGGTTCGACAATAGAAATTTTAAATATTGAAAAGACGAGTGAAATCTCCGCCTGGAAATGCCATGCTCCCTGTGAGAAATGCAAAGGAAAGTAGCTCCCGATGCAAGTAGAAGTATTTACAGAAAAGTAATTAAGCGTTTGTCATACCTCATCTTGAAACAGGTGGTACTGCCCGAAAATGGAGACTCCTGGGTACATGTCCCTAAGGACGGAGACGACGTTAGATGTTCCTCCCTCTACACAGGCCAAAGTCCATCTCAAAATATCCAGGGAGAGGCCAGGTATTTATACAGTGGAGTAGAGGGGAAATAATGAGAAAAAATATGTCTGGAAGATTCCAGAGGTTACTGGAGCATGCGCGACAAACCAGGCGATGTCGTATGACGTCAGCTGGCGAGAAGGAAGTCAGTTTATCGTAGATCGTAGAGATGGATAGAGCAGAGTTCATGCAAAGTATGATGTGTCGAAATTCACTGAAGTATGTAAGTCCAGTTGCAGGAAAAAGTACGGTTTATATCAAGATGAGGGTAAGTCCATATTAATAGTAAAAAAAAAAAAAGGTTATGTGCATGGCGATTTTCATAGCAATAGGTGCCGGTGACGTGACGAGTCCGTTACACTATCCGCCGGGCACCAGAAAAAAAAATCGTATAGGATTTTTTTTTTTTTTTTTTTTTTTTTTTTTTTTTTTTTTTTGTCGTCGTTGAAGTAGTTGGTGTCATAGAAGAATGCTGGTAAGAGACGAAAAACAGAAGATACAGTTGAGTGGCGACGGCGAGAAGGCCCCAGGAACAGCGATGGAGGGCCCTTCCAAGAGCTGGAGCGGGGGTCGAGAGCAGCCGCAACGGTGAAGCAAGGAGCAAGAATACTGAAAGACAACCTGAAAGCAATGAGTTCGAATCTGAGGTGTACTGTTTGAGATCAGCTGTACTAAGTACTTCATGCGTTCGCCCCCTAAGCTAAACACAGCAAGATCGAATGCTAGCGCAGTTGGTTGGCATGTGCCAGGCACATCGTCGAACCCGAGAAACTCTTCAGCAAGGAACCCCAGCATTCAGGTGTCTTATTAAGATCGTTAGTGGATGACGACAAGTTAAACACATAGCATTGACATTCCCACTGACTGATGAGAGGTGGATTTTACCTGTCCACACCAATAATATTAACTAGTAAATAATGTGTTAAAAAATTGCATTTTTCCAATGATATCCTGTGTCTTTTCTCTAGAGAATACATTTTCTCTCTGGTGTAGTGAAAACAAGTATCGATTCCCAGACGAGTGGGAAAAGGCCAGGAATAGAAAACTATCTCTATTATTTAAAAATATATTTTTATGTCCAATTATGTCATATGCTTCGTTCTTCTCTGTCATGTTTGTTGCTCTTTTACTGTCTTCAAAAAGTATTGAAATTTTGCATAGTAATGCAGTTTATTAAAGTGACCGAATTGTGTAGGTTTTCTTCTTTAACACTAGCAATGTAACTTTAACAAATAATGAGTGCAACAATTAGAACATTTTATGGAAAAACGAATAAGAAAAAAATGTTGAAACAGTATCTTAGAGAATGAACAGTATGTTGTTGATGTAAGACTTTAAATCACATCAGCGGAAGAATTGTGTAAATTATCAAGGAATGGTAGGAACCCCATTTAGCTGCAAAAATTCAATATACTAATTTGATAAAAATTGTACAGAATAATTATTAGGCCTTTTTTTAATGTGGTCGCTATTTCATGAAGGGCAATGAATATATTTCCGCTGTTGCTATTCATGCAGCAGTCTCTTGGCACAGGTCAGAGCAAAATGTAGCTTTCACAGAGGTTTCAGTATCATTTTAGTGTGGAAGTTGGTGAGGTATGGGTGGTGCCGAGTAATGACTACACTGAGTACATTTAGATATTTAAAAAAACGTTTTTAGGCATCCTAAATAGACATTAAAATGTTAAAATAAGCACTAAAAATGGTATAAACTTATATTAAGTTGTTCTTCTTCTTCTTTCCCCTTTACCGCACTATGGTGGGATTGCGGGTGTTGACATGTGTATTTGGCCTTGTTTGACGGCCACATGCCCTTCCTGGTGATCGTCTTAATACACATATACATCATATACAAAACAAACTACCAGCCACCATAGAAACACGCCTCCAGATTGGGTTGGTACAAGAAGGGCATCTGGCTGTAAAACCGACCTTAAACCACCTAAGTGCTGACCCCAGATAATTGGAAAAACGTCTGGAAGAATCTATATTTGGAAGTGCCAGTCTGTTACTGATCTCAATGATGCGAAGACAGAATGAAGCTTTACTGAAACTACTTCCTCTGGAGCTACCTTTTTTATAGTTGACTACTGTGTGTTGTTCACGGTTTTCCGGTGTAAATTTATACCTCACTTCAGTCGAGATATTTCTAAAACGACAGAATGTCCTCTCATCCTCACAGGATGTGATAGGCCTATATTTTCGACCGATGAAATGAACTATATCGAAGTAAAAAAATATTCGTCATAATTTGATCTAAAACAGATGTTTAGCAGTTGCGAGAAGAAGTAGGCATTTTAGGAAATATCCTTAACTCAGTGAAGACATTCGGAGCACGACTAGTGCGTCTTGAAGTTATGAAAGGTGGTACTTATAGGGTCAGTCGTGCTTCAATAACACTTTCTGTCCTAATGAGGAAAGCAATGGCAAACTACTTCACTCCTCACCATGCCGCGTACGCTTCATTATGTCGCTGTCATCGGTTTTTGCTCTTTCCTTGTAACTGGTGGTACTTTCTGAGGATCCAACCAGCCCCCAGGCTGAAGACATAACAACAGACAGTCGAAGCATATACTGCTTTTGATGACGATTGTGTGCCAGAGGGTAGTGGCCGTGGTCTTACCTGAGGAATAGCCCCGCCATTTGTCTACTGTGAAGTTGGTACACAACGGAAACTATCTTCCGGACAGCTGACGGTGATATTAGAACCCGCTATCTCCTGTGTTTATCGTCATACCAACTCGTATACAGGTTTCTGGTGACGATGGTATAAGAAGGGATAGGAGCTGTGGCCTTAATTTGGGGAATAGTCTGGTGCAAAGAGAGGAAAATACGGGAAAAAATCCGGATTGCCAACGATCGGATTAGAATTTATCATCTCTCCAATGCAAGCATACAGCCCACCGAGCTCAATAGCTGCAGTCGCTTAAGTGCGGCCAGTATCCAGTATTCAGGAGACAGTAGGTTCGATCCCCACTGTCGGCAGCCCTGAAGATGGTTTTCCGTGGTTTCCCATTTTCACACCAGGCAAATGCTGGGGCTGTACCTTAATTAAGGCCACGGGCGCTTCCTTCCCACTCCTAGCCCTTTCCAGTCCCATCGTCGCCATAAGACCTATCTGTGTCGGTGCGATGTAAAGCAATTAGCATTTTAAAAAAACAAAGCATACAGCCACACGACCGTACCAGGTAGCCAATTCGCTAGGTGGGAGGCATTCATCCACAAATTAATCTTGAAAAACTTTCGTGTTTATACTGAGCGATGAAAAAAAAGCCCAAACCGTTTATTTGTAGCCAGCGAGTTGGCCACGCAGTTTGGGTCACGTACCAGTGAGCTTCTTGCATTCGGGAGACAGTGGGCTCGAACCTCACTGTCGACAGCACCCCATTTTCACCCAGGCAATGCAGAGGCTGAACCTTAATTAAGGCCACATACGATCCTACCTAAACTTAGCCCTTTCCCATAATTGCGAGGGCGAAAACTACCCGTATGTTAGACCGACGTTTAACAACTTGCAAAAAGAAAGAAGTTTACTTCTGTAATCGAAACCGACTTTCAATCTATTAGGTTGTGGGTTCGGATCCCACTGGTGTCTGGTTGGCCATTTTTGTTCTGTACTTAACATCTCTTCAACACGTATTAAATGTACGTATCACGACCTAATAGGTTGAAAGTCGGTTTCGATTACAATGCGGTAGTGAAAATTCAATATTCAAGTTTACTTGTGTCTCTACATGTACCTTCAACACGGGTTAGTAATTGTAAGAAAAATATACGCTTCTATTATTATTATTATTATTATTATTATTAAATGACTGAACAGACAGATAAATATCCAAACTGTTCCACGAAGAATACATGAAGAACAAATATTAAATCAACTTTCCTTTGCAACACATCTATAATATCTGCAATGATTCATGCTACTTTTTACTGCATACGTAACTGTATATATAGTACTATATAAATTTATTTGGAGTACAACTGGAAAATGTACACATTTATAATAATATAAATAATAATCCTGGACGTTTCCTAATTACCTAGGGTCCGGTGGTTTGTACAGAATAAATCAAGTTTTACGGCCGGATGATTTTCCTGATACCAACCTTATGTGGAAGGATGTATTTACTATTGTGTGTTTCTGTGGCGGTTGGTAGTGTGGTGTGTCGAATGTATGTGAAGGGGAGTGTGTAGGGACAAATATCCAGTCCCCGAGTCAAGAGAATTGACCAGATGCGATTAAAATCCCCGACCTGGATGGAAATCGAACCCGCGATCCTTTGATTCGAAGGCCTGGACGTTGCCCATTCAACCAAGCGGCCTGGCAACAACAGCAACAACAATAATAATAAATATGATGCTAATTCACCATTACATTCATTCCAACATTCCGTTTATTAATTAATTAGAACGACAGCTCATAGACAGTCCTGAAAAATGACAGCACTAGAATCCCTTAATAAACTTTTCAGATTAAAAGGATATCTCCATTCTTCACCCGCTGAAGTTCGATGAGTTCTGGGGGGGGGGGGGGGGTGGCCCCGAAGGGCCATGGCCTTCCAACGGCCGCTGCTCAGCCGGAAGGCCTGCAAATTATGAGGTGTCGTGTGGTCAGTTATTGTTGGCTTTCTAGACCGGGTCCGCCATCTCACCGTCAGACAGCTCCTCAATTTACTGTAATCACGTAAGCTGAGTGGACCTCGAACCAGCCGTCAGATCCAGTTAAATTCCCTGACCTGTCCGGGAATCGAATTCGGGGCTCCCGGGTAAGAGGCAGGCAACCCCTGCTCCGTAGGGCTTTCATTTAATGCAACTACTAAACTAAGGATTATTGGTTTATCATGTATATCATATCATCTAAAATTCCAAGCACGCCCTGTAGGCAAAATATTTAAATTTTCGGAACCGTTAGAGGATCTCCTATCCTAAAAGTTGTCTGTAATATTATGATTGCTATGTTTTGTGTCCAGTACTTTAAGAATGGATATCAGAATTGCTTACGTTTCTGGCAATTTCCTCTAAACTTTTCCTTTTCTGTCAATAAGCCATAGGGACAAATTTGTACATAGGTTTAGGATCAATTTCTCCACTCCGGTGTTTACACACATGTAGCTTTCTCGAGAATTCCCAGGTCCATAATCGACAAAGGACAACTCCCATCTGCAAATACACTCAATATGGTTCATAGGGAAATTCCATAATGCACGTTATGATTCCATACATTGACATGCATGCAACACGAGAAGTGTAACTTTTATTCTTAAGATGCATGTTCATTTCAAATTTCTAATTACATTCTACATACTAATTTTGACGGTCAAAGACAGGCTTACGTACTAGTAATCAATACATGTAGTCTATTCTATAGCAGACCCTACACGGTCAGTAATACTGATCAGTAATACTGAGTCAATAATACTGACAGTACGCATCAATATTGTAGCGACCTCACACGATCATTATTACTGTCAATATTTTGGTCAGTACCAGTGCACTAGCTTACCATTGCGGCATTCTCACTTTACAAATAAAGTCAATAACCGTCACTACGGAATGAGATTTATAACATGCAATTGCGGTATTCTATCAAAATGGATCGTAAAAGACGGGCATTTTGTAGCTATCATATTAGTACTGCACGAAACGCAGTTTTAAACGTAAACGATGGGTTAAAGATTGGCTTAGGAAAAGAGAAAAGTATTCTCATATGGAGTGTTGAGGGAAACACAATATACCGAAGCAGAAGATTATCAGAACTATCTCCGAATGCGTGAGGGTACTTTTTCGAAATTACTACGAATGGTAGAGCCTTTTGTAATAAGGCAAAATACAAACATGCGGTGCTGTATATCGGTGGCAGAGAGATTAGCGGTGACAGTGAGGTATCTTGCGACCACCACTCTGAAGATTTTCAACGTGAGACGCCCAACAAAAAAGAATTAGGTCGGAAAGATGATAAGTTATGATGAACAGCGCACGACTGCCTCTTACAGGCCACTTCTAAGAAAAGAAGCTATTTATTCTTAAGGTCAATACCCTCAAGGTCGGCAAGAAACAAGGAAGAACGTAATCTCCAATCAAGCAATGAATATGCATTATGGACGTAGTATTGTGAACCGCACAAAAGGGAAACTGGACAAATCCACGTGGTTATCGTACGGATGGCTGAATTATCCTGACACTGCACTTCCTAGATAGCGGACGCGGTCAATGCCTCCCGTTATCACATCACGTGACATACGAATACACTTCTCTAGAGGAGCAGATGCTGCACATTGAGTAAGTTAATACGTCGGTTATCAACCTTTGCCTTGTTTTGGTGCCCCCCCCCCCCCCCTTCCTCTCTCTTTCACTCATCTTGTTTACTGCTATCTTCGTCTCCAGACATTGGATATCATTTGTGCTATATAAATTGTCGAGAAGTCTGCACCGCATGCTCCACGACTGACGAAGGAGTTATTCGCAATTAGTGAATAACCGTTGGTACTCAAGTCTTGACTACTGGGCATAGAATTAACCAACGTGGTATACTTTGTAGTCCCTGCTACTCGTGGACCCCGCCCCCACCCCCACACGTTCCATACCAGATTCGTCCAAGAGCTTTAATTTGGGACTAAGTTTTATTTCCTACTGGTTTAACGTCGCGCTAACTCATCTAAGATTTTCGGCGACGGAAGGATGGGAAAAGGCTAAGACTGGGAAGGTAACGTCCGTGCTCTTAAGCAACATCCCAAGCATTTGCCTGGTGTGAAAACGGAAAACCACGGAAAAAATCTTCGGGACTGCCGACAGTGGGATTCAAACCCACCATCTTCCGAATGCAAGTTCACAGCTACGCGACCCTAACCACACGTCCAACCCACTCGGTTGCCTTGCAAGCGTCAGCTCGTGACGTAAAGCGTGTCTGCCTCGTATCCAGAGGCCCCAGGTTCAATTGCCGACTCATTCAAGGACTTTAATTTGGGACTGACGGGGTGTAACAGGATGAACTCCGCTTCAAAGCAACTGAGGAGATGTTGATATAAGAAGTAAAACTGGCGTGTGGCCTCCGGTGAAGCCTGGTGCAGGTCTTCTGATTTGACGCCCATAGGCAACCTGCAGGTCGTGATGGGGATGAAATGATGAAGGCGGTACATATAGTAGGCTACGCGAAACTTTTCTTGAGCCCTGCCAAGGACTGCTGTTATTTTACATGAATACGTGAACATTTAAATATCAAAACACAGCATGCATTAAATTGAACAATTTACTTGCTCTTTATCCCCCCAACCCCACCGGCAACCCATGCAGCATTTCTTTTCAGCCCAGATGTAAGATTGCAAGTCTCCTACACTTATTTTTGAAGACCGAGTTATCGAAGTATTTCACTCTTCTCTTGGCCTCAACTGAATCCCATCCTGCTACTTCATTCTAGCCACCTTGGTGGATCAGTGGATTCCAAATTCGCGGGCAGGATTCCAGTTGAAATTGTGGATTTTTGAAGGCCGTTCAATAATCTCAGCGCCCATGTCACTATCATGTCATTATTGTTAGCTTAAAAACTCTCTGGTTGTGTATTCAGTGTCACCTGGTAAAGTGAAACTCAGCCATAGGAATCCTCCAGCAGAATTTCATTTTCATTGAAGGTTTTGCTAGTTGATTTACGTCGCACCGACACAGATAGGTCTTATGGCGACGATGGGACAGGGAAGGGCTGGGAGTGGGAAGGAAGCGGCCGTGGCCTTAATTAAGGTACAGCCCCAGCATTTGCCTGGTAAGAAAATGGGAAACCACGGAAAATCATCTTCAGGGCTGCCGACAGTGGGGTTCGAACCTACTATCTCCCGAATAATGGATACTGGCCGCACTTAAGCGACTGCAGCTATCGAGCTCGGCTTTCATTGAAGGTCAGCAGCCGAACTGAGATGTCAAAATCGGTAAGCAGGCTGCCCAGATGACACCTACTCTGTAGCTGAAGGCAACACGTTGATGATCGTTCATTATTATTTCCACGCATAGCCACGTAACGACGAAATCTTCTCAAATGAGCCACATTTACGACGAATCCGACAGAGAGAAAGATCTCAGAATTATAGAGGTGTCAACACAAACTTCAACGCCACTGGATGATGGTTCCGGCGGGATAAACACTCAACATATCGCCCGTTATAAGGGTTCATAAGCTAGGTGCAACAAGGGCTTCCCAGCGATCACGTGCAGCTCCACGGGATTCACGAGGCAAACGAGGACTCAAATACTGTATAACGTTTACATCCACCTATTACTGGTGTTAAAACCTCAGCCCAAAGGTTCGTCCGATGTTCATTAGCACTACCATCAGTTGTTAGTCTAACTGATTTTGCATCCCACTACGTTTAGGAATTTTAGAGACGCCGAAGTGCCGGAATTTTGCCCCACACGAGTTCTTTTACGCGCCGGTAAAGCTACCAACACAGGGCTGGCGAATTGAGCACCTTCAAAATACTATCTGCCTGAGTTGGGATCGTACCCGCCATCTTGCGCTCAGAAAGTCAGTGATCTGCCAATGAGCCACTCAGCCTGGCGTACTAGGAAAATGCTAGTGGCTTTACGTCGCACCAACACAGATAGGTCTTAGGGCGACGACAGGATAGGAAGGGCCTGGAAGCTGGAAGGAAACTGCCGTGGCCTGAATTAAGGTACAGCCTGGTGTGAAAATGGGAAACCACGGAAAACCATCTTCAGGGCTGCTGATAGTGGGGTTCGAACCCACTATCTCCCGAATACTGGATACTGGCCGCACTTAAGCGACTGCAGCTATCGAGCTCGGTATAAAGAGTTGAGAGGAGACTGTCAGGTGTATACATAAGTATTTTCCGGTTTCACTAAGAGATGGCGCCAGCGAACAGTACACAGCGTAAAAATTTGACACACATGCCAGTTTGCTCGTCTGACAATAACCTACCAGCACACACAAGTTAAATCCGCCAAACACTAGCGACTGTGTTGTATCGTTCAGTGATAATGTCGACGTTTGTGCCTGAAAAAGAAAATTTGCGGCACGCATTGCTGTTCTTATTTAATCGAAAGGAAAAGGGTGTGGAAAGTCATCTATTGCTGGTGAACACGCTCCATCGATTAGAACATGTGAGACATGATTTCGACTAATAACTTCGACAAGAAGACCATGCTTCGTGTCTCGTGGGACCAAAGCGGTATTGTGTATTATGAACTCTTGAAGCCTGGCAAAACTGTTAATGCACAACACTATCGCCATCAAATTATTAATTTATAATACTATTTGCTTTACGTCCCGCTAACTACTTTTTAAGGTCTTCGTGGAAATGATTAATTTAAATCACGCATTTATGGAAATACGATCTAAATGGGCCAGAAGACATGGTAAAATGATTTTGTTACACGACAAGGTGCCATCTCAACACAGCAAAACCAGTGAAAGATACCTTGAAATCGCTTGAATGGGACATCCTTCCGCAACCGCCGTACTACCCGACCTGGCACAATCTATCACCTCAACGCATCAATGGGGCATGCGCTCGCAGAGCAGCACTTCAGCAATTTCGAAGAAGTTGGAAATGGCTCGACGAATGGTTTGCCGCAAAAGACAAGCAGAGTTTCTGACATGGTACGCATAACGTACATGAAAGATGGGCGAAGTATGTAGAAGCCGATGGCCAATATTTTGAATAAACAAAAAATGAATTTCCCTTCAAAATTGCGTGTTTTCTTTAACACAAAAGCCGGAAAAAACTTGTGCATACACCTGGTATGTTCCACAGTTAACTCTGCCAGTAGCCTGGCCATCTTAGCCCTAAAAGGCAATACCACAAACGTAGTTTACAAAGAGATTCTGGGACAAATGAATCGCAATTTTCCGGCGAGTTTTTATACATAATTTAGGGATTTTCAGATGATGTCTTAGTGCAGTACCGAGGAACGATTAATTTTATCAAATTACGAAATTCTCGCGAGAGAAGCCGCGGATAACAGCAGGTTACGTATGAAGGTTAGTAAAGTCTCGTCATCTCAGTACACAAGATGCTGCCCAGGTCATGCACACTGAAGATGAACATGGATGTCTTCTGCGAAAACATGTGGACATTCTAAATCGCTGGCGCAGTTACTTCCATGCAGTCCTGAGAGCAGTTTCACCATCCACCAATTCCAACTAAGGATCCTGTAGAAGGGGCACTACCTCCCATTACAGCAGCTGAGGTTATGATTGCTATCCGAGCCATGAAACACGGCAATGCAACTGGACCAGATGACATCCCGGCATATGTTTGGAAGAAGTTGGGACATCAAGGAGCAGTATTTCTAGCAGAGTTCTTTAACGAGTGCCTTGAAAAAATGTAGATCCCTACCACCTGGCGGACCAGCATTACAGACCAATTACCGCCATATCACGCTATCTGTCTCCTAAGCCACACCGTGAAAATCTTTGAGCGCGTGATAGATGTCCCAATTCTAACATTGCCACCATCTCACCAAACCAATGCGGCTTCGCGAAGGGCTGCGGAACGATTGGCGCGATTCATGCCACTCATCTTCTGGAGGAAAGAAGAACAGACCACACGGCATTGCTGAACTTGGAAAATGCATTCGACCTGATCCCACACGGAATGACTGGTATTCTCTTCGTTCCCATGGTGTTCCTGAGGCTTGTGTTTGCTGGGTAGCACTCCTTTATAACAACATCACCAGTTCTGTTCGCTGCGCTGCCAGTATCACTCGGCCGTTTAGCAATCGAGTGGGTGGCCATCGAGGTTCAGTTTTATCACCGTTTCTGTTCACTCTCTGCATGGACTCGGTGACTGCAAATATACAGAACCCTCGGCCATGGTCTCTTCTTTTTGCTGACGATGTTATGCTGGCTAGCGACTCACTGAATAGACTTGAACAATTTTTCAACCAGTGGAAAGAAAGGCCGGATGTATTCGGACTGCGGCTTAACCTCTCCAAGACTGTATAAGAGAAATGTGGTACCCAGATATATACAGGATGAAGTGTAATTCGCGCACTCGGGCGTCGCAGCGCGACTCCTCACATGCCAGCAATAAAAAAATGTCTCTTACAAAATTTCGTCTTCGTGCTGTATAGTTGGTGCAGTGGGTAGAGTTTTTGGTTGGCATGGTTGGTCGATGGTTCGATCCTGGGTTGAGGCACATTCTTATTTGCTAATTTCCATCTGACATTACCTACTGTAATACAGTAAGACACCCTTTCTGAGGTCACATGTATCCTACATTTACAACATTTTTTAACGCTGAAACAACAAATACCTGGTCAGACTAATAAGAAATAGACAGCTGAAACAAACAGGTTTCACATCTGGTAGATGAAGTGATGCGAATAAATTCACGCCCACGACGTGGAAAGGGCGCCTTTCACAGCTGACCAATGAAAACGATTGTTCGTCCATTTCTAGGATCGTAGTATGTAAGTGCAAATGGTTTCTAGAAGACCCACTGCAATCGCTGTTGACGATTAAGATGCCAGATACCATACCACCTGGACTACATTTACGAAATAAAAAACATAGGCCTCAACCCAGGATCGACCACTCGACCTCCTGCATGCTAACCCAAAACTCTATCCACTGCACCAACTGTACAGTAAGACTAACTTCTGCTGACACAGGTAGTTACCCTACAGTGTTACCAGATTGCTACTCTTCAACGTCGTTTTTCTGCCGGATATACTCGCAAGACGAAATTTTGTAAGAGACATTTTTTTATTGCTGGCATGTGAGGAGTCGCGCTGCGACGCCCGAGTGCGTGAATTACGCTTCACCCTGTATAGTACAGTCGACTCTTGATACCTCGAAGTAACTTATATTTCCCGACCGTTTATCCTATTCTTCACGTTTACAGTATTTATTTCTCTATTACTCGAAATTCGATTAAACAAATTTCTCGATTTCTCGAAGCAAATATTTCCTCTCTCGAAGCAAAACAATACTCTGCAACTCGAATTTTGTGCATTATTAACTGTGTGATACGGCATTTATGGTTTGTGAGGAACAGTTAACAAGTAAAGAAAGGGTTACAGTGATGCTGGGAGCTAAGATGACGGGAACCGAAAAACTAAAACTTCGAGTGATCGGAAAATCGGGCTTTTCTCGGGTGGGAATTAATTACCGGTCACGTACGAAAGCAACCCCCGAAGTCGCGGATGACAAGCTCTATTTACGAATCTCGGCTGCGTGGTATTGACGAGAAGTTTCAACGTGAAGGGAGGAAAGGTTTACCGTAACAATCAAAAGAGACTAAGTGATTTTTTTTTTCCAAAGGTGTTAACGGAGGTATATTTCTTGTTTCACTACTGGTACTACGTTACTATAATAAGTGTTATAATTAAAGTGATGCCGTAAAACAGTATGTTTGTAAATTTTTATTACTGTTAAAAATAATGTATTCAATATAAGCCCTCAGGCACGTATGATTCAATACATTCTCTATATCAAATTTCTATAATTCGAAATTAAATTTATCTCCCGAGGTGATTCGAGATATCGAAGTTGCGCTGTAGCACAATTCTAGCCAATGAAATTCCTCTTACGAAGTAGGAGTTCAGATATCTTGGTTCTCCCCTGTCAACAGATGCTGGCACGCTCCAGGATTTCCAGTCTCGAGTAAACGCTGTCTGGCTTAAATGGCGGCAGGTCACAGGCGTCCTCTGTGACAGGAAGATATCTCTGCATCTGAAGTCAAAAGATGTCCGTCCAGTAGCTCTCTACGGGGCGGAATGTTGGCCTTCGACTACAAGACACGAGCAGATGCTTCATACCATGGAAATGAAGATCCTAAGATGATCATTGGGAGTCATGCGGCTTGATTACATCAGGAATGAAGGCATCCAGGCCTCTTTCAAAGTCGCTCTGATACAGAACAAGATGCGAGAGGCAAAGCTTCGCTGGTATGGGCAGGTGGCCAAAGCCGATCCAACGCAGCAAGCTCTCGCACTTAATCCTGATGGACCATTATGATTCTCATGATGTTGATGGATTTACAATGTTCATGTAATTAAAAGAAAGCAAGCTTGTCGCTTTATGTGACAATGATGTGATCATAGTTACGCGATCCCCAGTTTTACGTGGAATCTACACCACAGGGACATAATTTTCCACTTGAAAATTCCCATACGCATTGGCCGGGATTCGAATCGCGGTCGCATGGTGAGAAACATGTGAGCGTGCCACTCGACCCCATGGGATTTAAAGGTACCGGTAACGAAGTATAATTAATCTTTTGTAGGTTAGGTGCCATAGATACAAGCAGTTAGCCTCAACTATTCAGTGAAACATCGATACAATATGAAAATCGGGTCAATTTTTTTAATGTGGCCTGTTCTTGTCCTCGTACGTGCACGTATTTTCCCCTCTCATTCCGCTATCCATAATTCGTATTCTCAAACTGACCCGGACAACCTGGACAGCTTTATTTCTTCTTTCGTTCTCAACCCGTGGGTTGATGTGCATCAATCTTTCGTTTTTCTTCTTTTAAAAAAAAATTGGAATTGGAATTGCGGAAGTGTAGAGTGTTGAATGTGAGGAAAGGAACGTAAAGAACGACACAAACACCCAGTCCCCAAGCCAGGGATATTTATCATTTACAATTAAAAACCACTGACCCAGCCGGGAATCGAACCCGGGGCCGCCGAGTGACAGGCGGATACGTTGCCCCCTACACCGCGGGGCCGGACTTCGTTCTTCTTTGTTTCGTGTTGTTCGCATATTCCATATCGCCGATTTCGCCCTTTCTTCACATCCTATAAAAAGACAAACTTGAACCGAGGCTCTTACAGATTATAAAAGGCCAGGGCAGACAAATAGCCTGCAGATATCGCAGTATAGCTACACCGTTTAACATTAACGACCAGGTTCCCTAGCTATCATATCAGACAGTTCCTTACTTGACCACGCGAGGCTCCGTGAATCCCATTCTAACCCTCAGAGTTAAATTCCGAGAGGAGGCTGAGAGCCATTTGTAGCAGTTGAAATAGTCGAAATGACCACAAAGACTATCTCAAGGACAGAGAAAGCATGAGGCAAATGGCATCAACTAACATCAGCTTTCTTCCAAGTAGAGCAAGGATCTCGATAACAACGTTATTAGTGTAACTTAAATAACCTTCTTGAAGATATGATTATCCATCGTGGCGCATAAATAGTGGCAGATGACCAAGATCCAGCATCATCCTTTCAGTTCAAATACAGTCACACTTTTCCACATAATACAAAGAAAAAGAATTTTCTCAGTATATTCACCAGATGAGGATGAAGTTGACAAGTTTTATGAAGCATTGAGTGACATCGTAGTCAGGGCCAACAGCAAGGATAGGATAGTGCTAATGCGCGATTTTAATGCGAGAGTTGGAAATATAATTGAAGGATACGAAAGTGTGATTGGTATATGTGGGGAAGATATGGAAGCTAATGTGAATGGGAAGCGTTTGCTGGACTTCTGTGCTAGTATGGGTTTAACGAATACATTCTTCAAGCATAAGGCTATTCACCGCTACACAGGAGGGTAGAGGAAATATGTTAGGAATGTACGGGGGTTTTCCGAGGATTTTTCGATGATGCAGACCACTATCTGATCTGTAGTGAACTAAGTATCCCTAGGCCTAGGATAAAGAAACTGTAATCTGTCTGCAAACGAATAAGAATAGAAAATCTCCAGGACGAGGTAATTATCAGAAGTACTTGGATAGGATTAGTGAGAAGTTCCGAAAATTGGACAGCAAGTATTCAGGATATAGAAAGAGAACGTAAAAAGAAGGCTTATCAGAAATGGCTCCAAACAAGGGCTGATGCCGACAGGGAGTTGTACGTAGACGTGAGTGCACACCATGAACCATTATTAATAAATAATAATAATTCTGCCGCTTTTCCCACAACCTGCTAGGGTCTAGGGTGCGAACTGTGTTTCACTTGTAGATCTGACCCTCCTTTACGGCCAGATGCCCTTCCCGACGCCAACCTTATGTTAAGATATATATTAATTTCTGCGTGGTTCTGTGGTGGTTGGTAGTGGGGTGTGTTGTGTGTGTATGAAGATGAATGTGTTAAGACAAACAGGAACATCCAGTCCCCGAGTCGGAGGAATTAAGCATATATGACTAACATCCGCGACCTGGCCGGGAATCAAATACTGCCCTCTGAACTGAAGGCCTCGAGGCTGACTTTGCAGCTGAAGGCCGATTTTTATATTATTATTATTATTATTATTATTATTATTATTATTATTATTATTATTAAGACATCTTGAAGACATAATAGTATAGGCACAGTATCACAGTATGGGGCAAAATATTAAAAACACTGCACATTCTCTGGCTGGCTAGAGGTGGTGTTGACAACACAATATTTGATGAAAAACTAGGGTATATTTATCTTAAGACAGAAAATATATATTAGGAAACCGTCTCATTCATCACGATGACAAAAGAGGTCACATGGTCAGATGACGTGGTGATAATTGTAAATACAGCGGAACTTGTACCCTCGATTGAACATGATAGAGCAATGAGTTTACTAGCACGCGTATCTACACAGGAAGTCAGATACACAATGCCCCCAGGGGAAATTGGTTGTAATATTGACTATATTGAGCTTTCAAGTTCAGTGAATGGATTCACTCCCTTCTGCTCTATGACTGAGGCGGAGGCCTGATTTTTGTGTAGCATTCACCCGGTTTAATCCAACACCTTTATACGAAAATAAGGGAGAAATGTTCGCTAAATACGTATTATTTCATGATATTCCAGTTTTAAGGTCTATGGTAATTCCTATCTTAGAAGAAAAGTTTTAAAGTACCGGTATTCCAAAATCTCACTATCTGTTTATGATCAGAACGGGAAATATGTTTGGTAACTTTATGTTTATGTAACAGTCTGTAACAGTAGTTAGTAGGTACACTTTTCACCTTCATTTGTACACCGTTACAAACTTCAACGTCTTATGCAAGTTTTTCCCAGCAGGTACAATTTTCACCTTCATTTGTACACCGTTACAAACTTCAACGCCTTATGCAAGTTTTTCCCAAGAATTCGTAAAAAAAAATCCCGTACAGTAATCTATATCTATACTAATATATAAAGAGAGACCGTGAGCTTGTATGTAACAAGTAATCTCAGAAACTACTAAGCCGATTTTGAAATTTCTTTCACCACTTGGATATCATCATCCCGGTAAACATAGACTTATGTGTCATCTCAGAAAACCAACGGGTTCCCACGAGCACCGTGATTGAATGGAAAACATGGCAGCATAATACAGGGTCTTTTTTTTTAGCTCGTCCCGTGTATATTCCTCTCCGTGTAAGGACGTACCCTAAGGGTGCAACCTTACCCTTTCTCCCCTGTAATATTAAGGTATTGATTTATAGTTACTTTTCTTGCTGTTGGTTTTTTTGCAGATCTTCTTCAGTGTCGGTAACCATACAGTTTAGGGACCCTACTTGCCGATACGACGTCTTACATTTACCGTTAATCTGGCACGTTGGCAACGTTCAATCACTGTTCTAGCGTGAATTGCGTGTTGCCACCGCATTGCCGTTAAAGTCACTAGTGATACATTTGCGAGAATATTTAAAGCATATTTTCTTTTTGTGTGGGATTGCAAATCTATTTGGCTAATACCAGGTAAGTAGAATTGTGGCATGTTCGGATAATGCATTTAATAACATAGTTTGTGTGAAATGATGAAAGTGCTCAAATACGCCAGTCTCATGTCTAGATCTACCGGTACATGAAATACAAGTAACTCTTGCGGGACGAAATTTTGGCAGTAGAACTTATAACATTATTATTTTCAAATTCGCAGTGAACTTGAAAGCTGACCTAATTTCCGTTTACGGAGCTTGGCACATTAGTATTTCTATATGTTTCCTGATAAGCTTGAAGGTATAACCAGCCTGCAGGCTGAAAATATGCCCAATAATCTCTCTCCTTACTGGTTACCGGGATTGAAGAGAGAAGGAAATGTTCGCGCAAATGAAAGTCATTGGATGTCTGGAACTTTCGAAAATCACACTGCAAAGACTTATTAAATAAATTGCATCGTTTAACACGCCCCTCTTTTCAAGAATATGGTTATTGTACGCCTACTGTGTATCAAAATAAAGACAGAGATATGTAACATTAATTTGAGAAAGTGTGTTTATTTCCTTAATTCCTCATTGAGCGTGGAAATCGACTTAATTATGAATATCTTGATTTATTTCATCTTATCTTTCATCATTTACTAGGGTAGGGAAACATTCATTATCGGTGTTTACATTGAGGTTAGTTTGTTATGGTTATGTCTGGTGATTTTAATATGTAACCAGGCAGGTTGGCAGCAGTGATCAGCCATTACAAAAAAGAGAAAAGAAGAGCATCGGGCGACGATATTTACTTTCTGGGGTATTGCCTTACGTGGCGATTACTATATCAGGGGAACACGCACGGAAGGCGATAGCGCGACGGGTGACTCATTTGCCGAGAGAGAGATTGCTTCACGACCGGCTGAGATGGTCTAATGCAGTACGATAGCAATAACCAATAACCACTGCTTCACAGCAATAGTTTAGTTCAACATCTGTGGTATTGGTAGTGTGTTCAATGTGTTCGCTTTAACCCTCAACTGGTGACGTATTCCGGAAGGAACATAACTGGTGACATGGTGTCTGAGAGACGTCTATAATTTGAGCATTTTTAATGGAATCACATTTCATTAAGGCGAGGTTTATTCATTTTATATTGAAAAGGCATATCTTGCCGAATGGTTTAACACATTTTATTACCAACTCCATTGCACCGAAATTTTTAAAAAATTCTGAATCGAAGTGTATGTCACTTTATGAAGAAGAAATCTAGGTTTCAACTTAGATTGCATCATCGTCCCTCATATGCATCCGAATGGCTCAAAAACTACTTTCCTATACAGACTGAAACATAATCGTTTCAGAAAACTTAAGTTTATCACACATTCACTGAAACTACAAAAAACCTGCAATGCACTAATTTTTGCACTTTCAAAATACTCAAAAATATTACAAATATTTGTAATTTGTCTTATTTGATTTCTTTTTTCGTCCAATACACACCCGAATCACATATTATATTTGTTTGCATGTTTTCACTAATCTCAAGAAAATATATGTAGGGTCTATCTTTTTTCTGAAGCCTTTGGAGCAACAGTGGCCTAAGTGTTCAAATTAAGAAGTGATCAATAGACATGCCATACATATCTTGTGAAACTTCGTAAACGAACAGAAATATTACTTTTGATAACTGGTTTACACTGCAGAAATATCTTTATTGTTTGATTTGAAAGAAGCAGTGTAGAGAAGTATAACTAAAAGGGCTTCAAATTCCATGTTATCAGTGTCGTCAATTTCGGAACGATCCATGCGTTTGTATTTCTGTCTCATATTCCGCATTTTGACATTAGTCTATTGAACTATAAGTTGCACCATCTCCCTGGAAAATATAAAATCCCAGGCAGTTTTAGGTTCTGTTTGATTGCCAATTCTTGCTTGAGCACGTAATGCAGGTAACCGAATTATGTTGTGACTTGGGGTGCGTACATTTCTAGTAGGTTCTTTAGCGGACCATTTATAACGGTTTTTTTACCATAGTAATAATGTTGTTCTGTGCATTCTTGATCTTCACCTTCACTACCTGTGCCTTCTTCTTCCGAGCCAGTACAATGATCACTTTCAATAGCAAAGTCACTGTCCACACCATTTTCAACATCACTAAATTCTGTATCTAACCACTGTGCTACCTGATCTTCGAACCCAGGACCTTCAGGCCTTATAGGTCGAGATGGACCAGCACGGTCTGCCATTGTTGAATTACGAACAAAAATTAAAAAGCTATGAGTTCACTTCGTACAACTTAAGAATCCACACATTAAAATGTTACACAACTGGTGACGTGGTGTCTACGAAGCCACTTGGAAACTTGTCTACACTCTGAGGAGAGAAAGATAATACTGAGGGCGAATTTCTAATGATGAAACGTTTGTTGACAGAGAGATAAAAAGGTACTACAAACCAAAAGTCTCACTTCCGATTGTGTGCTTAGGGGTGTACATGTATCTCCTACAAGGAGTCTGTCAGACAACACGTCACCAGTTGAGGGTTAAAACAGCGTAGTTTCTGTAGGAATACTAAAGTATCGCTAATCGTATGCTTGACGAGTGATGTACCGTATACAGTATAACAGCGTGTACTCATTGTGTTGTGCTATGCACGGAAATGTGAACAATAACAAGGATCCTTCACAACGTCAGTGCTTATTTCTTCCACCCACTTACCTTCTTCTTGACGACGTTTAAGTGTGATGATGATAATAATAGTTTCTCTGCACTCCTCCAAATTGCAATATTTTCTCATCTTGTTCCTCAATTCAAAGGATTTCTTCAGCCATCCAGTTTCCAGGTTTTCAGTTTTCTTCTATCCTTATTTATATTTCATAGCCAGACTGACTAGATCACTTGTCAGACGACAGAGCAAAAAGCACTATCAACATCCGGACCAAGGTAGCTATGCCTATGACGTAATTTAACCAGGTTTCTACACCTCCGTTTTACTATAACTACAGTGAATGTAGTATCTCTTCTGAACTCAAGTTGGTGCGTTCGATCCTGGCTCAGTCCGGTGGTATTTGAAGACGTTCAAATACTTCAGCCAATGTTAGTAGATTTACCGGCACGTAACAGAACTCTTGAAGGCCAACATTTCGGCACCTCAGAGTCTCCGAAAACCGCAAAAGTAGTTAGTGGGACGTCAAATCAATAACATTATTATCTTTTACAGCTTTCTCTAGATACCGTTTGGGTTGAAGTAATTTTGTTAACGCCTTGAAACTAATTTTACCGGGCGAGTTGGCCGTGCGTGTAGAGGCGCGCGGCTGTGAGCTTGCATCCGGGAGATAGTAGGTTCGAATCCCACTATCGGCAGCCCTGAAGATGGTTTTCCGTGGTTTCCCATTTTCACACCAGGCAAATGCTGGGGCTGTACCTTAATTAAGGCCACGGCCGCTTCCTTCCAACTCCTAGGCCTTTCCTGTCCCATCGTCGCCATAAGACCTATCTGTGTCGGTGCGACGTAAAGCCCCTAGCAAAAAAAAAAAAAGAAACTAATTTTACACTTTGCTTTGACTAACACATGACCGCTATCAATATAAGGCCCTGGGTAGCTATGACTTGATTTAATCATGTTTCGGTACCTACGTTTCACTATATAGTGAATGTAGTAGAGCCCTGTATCTCCTGGCGTTTTCTACACAACGTCCGGCTCCATGGCTAAATGGTTAGCGTGCTGATCTTTGGTCACAAGGATCCTGGGTTCGATTCTCAGCAGGGTCGGGAATTTTAACCATCATTGGTTAATTTCTCTGGTACGGGGGCTGGGTGTGTGTGTGTGTGTAGTCATCATCATTTCATCCTCATCACGACGCGCAGGTCGCCTACGGGAGTCTAATCGAAAGACCTGCACCTGGCGAGCCGAACATGTCCTCGGACACTCCCGGCACTAAAAGCCATACGCCAATTCATTCCACACAAAGCTAAAAGTAAAATACGAGTTGGGGATGATGTGAGAAGAAATTACATGGCATGTTTTACGGCAGAATGTCCTTCCTGTTCCCCAGTCTCAGTTGAAGACCAGTAAGATGAAATGAATGATGATGAATATGGGTAAGGAAGTGGAAGGAATCTGCACTGGCCTAGAATAAGAACTGCTTCAGCATTTGCCTGGAAGCCAAATTGAGAAACCACTGAAAACAATTCTCAGGACACTTATCTTTATCTTGACGACGGACAAATGTGATGTTTTTCTACATTTCTCCAAATTCCATGCTGGGCTCGAACTCATTCGAATCTCAAATGCAGAGCTTGGCTCCATAGCCGCAGCGCGTGACTACTCGGATCGCTAATAAAATGCAGTAAGTGTAATCAAAATGTGCATTTATTTTAAATTGATATTTAGACTAAAGTATAACATAACTAAAAGAACAAATTCATAATAAAAATTCAATAGGATTCACAGATATATTTTGTTCCATCATTTTCCGAGGGTACAGTACCTCCTCTGTTTAGGATTAAAAAAAGAGATATAATGCACCTGATAACCGCCCCTATTAGGTGATCGAAATTATCGGCCTCCTAATCAGTTCATATGAACAATATTTATTTTATCTGGTGTGTGTGTGTGTGTGTGTGTGTGTGTGTGTGTGTGTGTGTGTGTGTGTGTGTGTGTGTGTGTGTGTAAGCGGCGTTTGACTTGAAACTCAAAATTAAAATTATCAACAAACTTTTATTTTTTAAATCGTCGATTAGGTATTTATTTATTGTATATATCATTTTACTGTAAATTTCGTATTTTGAATATTTTTTTGCATTTTATTGCGTATTCGAAAAAGATTAAAAACTGGTTTATATGTATGAGAATATAAAAATACAAGCGTTTGTCCGACTCATTGGCTGAATGGTCAGCGTTGAAGCCTTAGGTTCACGGGGTCCCGGGTACGATTCCCGGCCGGGTCGGAGATTATAATCGTGTTTGATTAATTATTCTGGCTCGGGGACTGGATGTCTGTATTTGTTCCCACAACTTCCTCTTCATATTCAGACAACACACTACAAACCACCACAGAAACACGCAGTAGTGATTACTGATTACATTCTTCCATATATAGTTGGCGTCAGAAAGGGCCAAATCCACATGTGCGACACAGTTGTGCGAAAAGCGGTTGGAGAAGAAGGAAAAATACTAGCTTTTAAAAATATTTCGCGGAAAAATACTACTCCTAGAGACGGTGATAAGTTCCAATTGTATTCAAGTAGATCACTCATCACGTGACACGACGAGATGTTTGGTACATCTCTCATGCGAGTAGGTTCATAGATAGTTTGCTGTATGTAAACATTTTGCTTATCAGGAGAGAATATTTGTGGAGTTGTCTGGTGCACCGTAAGAATACATTTCTTGATTTATAATCTCGGTTCAAGTTTGCACACACTTATTTACATGAAATTTGGACTGGGTAAAGTATTCAGGGGAAAGATTTTATAACACACCACATAAACGGTCAGAAGAGGATAAAGAGCACACTGCTATACGTTTGCAGGGTGAGAACTTTAAAATACACACATTTGCCAATTCGAAAAAGTATGGGAATGAATCTAATATACAATAGAAAACTGTTAAGTTATTATTTTTTTATAAGTTGTTTTACGTCACACCGACACAGATAGGTCTTATGGCGACGATGGGATAGGAAAGGACTATGAGAGAAAAGGAAGCGGCCGTGGCCTTAATTAAGGTACAGCCCCAGCATTTGCCTAGTGTGAAATGGGAAACCACGGAAAACCATCTTCACGGCTGCCGACAGTGGGGCTCGAACCCACTATCTCCCGAATGCTGGATAATGGCCGCACTTAAGCGACTGCAGCTATCGAGCTCGGTACAGTTAAGTTTAAAATACACAAAAATACATAAACTGGTCAATTCGGTAAACTATAAGACTTAAACTTCGGTTGTACACTCCTGTGCCCACACTATCGCGCTATCGTGCGCCGCAGTGAGTTTCATGTATTGCACAACATGGTTTAAATGGAACATACCAACATCTCCGTTATATTTACTAAGGTTGTTTTTTTTTTCTTTTTTTTTTCTATACGCACAGAAATAATGGGAGTGCAACACGGGATGCATATTCATCTTTGTAATCGTGTATTTCTGACAAAAGTTAATTTATATCTAACAATCTCTGAATTAGCCTACTTGCCATAGTCAGATTCTTAAAGGAAACAAAGCGTGAAATGACAAAGCGTGCAGAAAGGAAAAGTCCAGGAATGTACGGAGATTATCAAGGCAACAAAGGGTGCCAGTTTTTAGGAACACGCAAACCAAACGTGCCCCACGCGTGTACTGGAGGGCTTTGGGTTCACTCGGCCTACACCGGAAATTATCACCACGTTAAGTATTGGGGATAAGGATATCCGGGCGTAGAGATAACCACTCTATTCCACAGAGCCGACGTTACAGCAAGTGAAAGCATTTACCTTCTACTGTTCTAAGGATCATCAAGACCAGCCTTGCTCAATAAGGTTAAACTTCAGAATATGGAAAATTGTAATTTCGGAAAACAGGTGAAATAAACCTCTGCTTGTCACAGCTATTTGTTACTTTGGATCATCTGTAATTGGGACAGCCTGTAGATGATAAATAAATATATTCTATTCTATACCTCTTTCTAAAATCACTATAATAAATCAGCACATCCGATCATAAAATTCCAAACCCTTCCACTCAATACCATCTGCATAGGTCATAATTACTTGCTACCAGTGATGATAATGATGATGATGATGATGATGATGAAGCAATGACTTTAACGTCCTTTTAATTGATAATAATTTTAAGAGTCGAGGAAGTATAACAATTTTTCTTAATGAGTAATTTAACATGCCAATCACTCTTGTGTCCCGGATCTTTTAAATTTAAGTACTGCACTACGTTTCGGTAGCGCGACACCGTGCAGACAACAACGCCCAACCAACTAGCCTACGGCAGGCAGCCAACCAAGAATAAAATAGTCAATATTGAACACTATAAAACACACAGTTTTCAAATTTTACTTAGTGACACTGGGTTGGGGATGCGATTTATATACAATGGAATATACTGCTCGGTAAAGAATTTTATACATGCTTTAACCTGCGTAATGTTTATGCCAAAAGGTATGTTGCCAGTCAATTACCCTTTTCTAATTTTCTGCAAACAAAGACGAGACGCTCCTTAGCTGAATAATCAGCATACTAGCCTTTGTTTCAGAGGGCCCTGGATTTGATTCTCGTCCGGGCTGAGGATTAGTGTTTGGTTAATGCCTCTGGCACGGCGACTGGTTGTTTATGTTCGTCTGAATACACTTCTATTCATCTACACTCAACACACCTCACTACTAAACACCACAGAATCACGCAATAGTGAATACATCCCTTCATAGAGGGTTGGTGTCAGGAAGGGCATCCCTTCGTTAAACTGGATAAAATCCACATTAAATGCTGGCGTCATCAAAACTGAGTGAAAGGCCAGGAAGTAGAAGCAGAAGAAGAAGAAGTGACTCATACAGTACTGTAGTAGCACAAGCCACGACCGCTTCCTTCACTATCCTAGTCCAAGTTAACTTGTGTGTGAAATTGCATATAATGACGCTGGATTTATAATGTTAAACAGGTAGTATTTCTTGTAATATTCTTTTTCCATGGAATTGCTTGTTGTTGTAGTTGGTTTGTTGGGTAGTTAGATTTTAACTTTACGTTATTATCACTAGCCAACGGCCGTAGCCGTGTTGAAACACCGGATCCCGTGAGATCTCCGAAGTTAAGCAACATTGGGCGTGGTCAGGAGTTGACGGGTTGCCACGCGCTGTTGGTGGGGGTAAGGGAATGGAGCAGCGGAAAGGAACTGGCCACCCTACCACACGTAAACTCCGGCTCAGGAACACCTCTGCGGAGGTTCGGACCTGCCTTCGGGCAGAATAACCCTTACCTTACCTTATTATCACTTGTAATGTTAAGCGAGTAATAAGCTTAACGTACAGTATTATAAGTCGTAGAGTTAAACTAAGTAGTATTTCCTGTAATATTTTCTTCCCATGGAACTGCCTGTTGTACTCCTTTGTAGTAGTAGTAGTTGTTTTGGCTAAGTATGTTTTTACTTCACTTTGCCACCGCCACTGCCACCGAGATATTTCCCAATTGCGATGTATTTGTTAATGATAAGAAGAAGAAGAAATGCCGTACAATGCATCGCTAACAATGAAGGGCAAGAGTGTATTGTTAATTTTAACTACCGGTATATATGTTTTCCATAATTTTCTTATGTATTTCGATATTTGTATATATGAAATGGTATTACATCTACAAATATTCAATATTAAGCCTCAAACTAACCGTTTAATAATGCAGTGCTGTACAATGGGAGCACTGTATTGCGCGCGCGCAAATACATTCATTAGTTGTGGTTTGTTTCCATTCGATTTCCTAACTGCTAAAAATCTGTCACCTAAAAATTGAAAGGGCTGAACCAATCAAGACGGTATAGTTTCAACATAAGATGGTGGGATGAGTCAAAGGAAGTACGTAGTTCTAATGAAAAGTGAATTTTCACCATATAATTAGTGAAGGCATTCGAGATTTACAAACACATTCGCCAATACGAACACAAACAAAGTTTCCAAACTAAACTCAGCAAACTCACACAAACTCATAGGAATGACGAGCGAGATATTGCATGCCTTTAACATGTAACAACATCGAGCGAGTTGGCTACGCGGTCTGAGTTACGTAGCTGTAACCTTGCATTCGGGAGATCGGCCCAGTGGGTTCTTATTCCACTGTTGGCAGCCCTGCAGATGGTTTTCCTTGGGTTCCCATTTTCGCCACAAGGGCTGTACCCGAAGGCTACGGTCGATTCCCTCCCTTACGTAGCCCTTTCCTATCCCACCGTCGCCGTAAGACCTACCTGTGTCGATGCGAAGTAAAAGAAATAACCAAGAAAATGCAATAAAAGCAGCATGATACGACTGCTTCTACTGTAAATAGAAGTAAGGACTAAATTAACATTCTCTCCTATAAATTTAACACTTTCTTAATGATAAAGTACCGGTATATTGTCCAATAAATTACAAATTAAGTACGCTTAGATTATCTCTCTTGTTAATGTTAAGTATATTAACCCGCGGTTACTCGCATGGTGAGCGCGGCGCTCACCTTCGTAGTATATTGCTTCTTGTTGGAATATTACAAAACCTCCACCTTTGTAAGTCCCTGTACCTTTGTAACGGAGTATTATGAAGGGGATGTGTCAGTCATTTTCATTATCTTTGAAGATAAACACCCGCAATTCATTATTAGGCACAGCAGTGTATGTTTGGTGAGCGGTGCCTTCAGTAGCGAGGAACTGTGCTACTTATATTTCGCTCATTGTAATAAGTCAGGTTTCGTTTTATGCTTGTGTTTAATGCGAAATGTTTATACTGTGGGTGTTGTTAGACAATATTTACAAGTTATTGTGGCATCCAGTGATCAGATACTTTCGTGGTTGTGTGAAACGAAGGAGGGAAGGTCTTGAACATCGAGACTGATGGTATGAAACAGATGAGGTTTACGGAAGTGATCATAACTCTGTTTCAGAGTGTCTGCAAGTTCTGGGGAAGGAGAGGAACTTTCGTTTATAGCAAACTGTGATATCAATGTACATAGCTTGTTTTACGACCGGATGCCCTTCCTGACGTCAGCCTCAGTTGAAGAGCTAATAAAGACGAAATAAATGATGGTGAACGAAGTTGGCTAAACAGGTGTAAGGAATCGGCTGTAGTCTGTGAATAGAAACTGCCCCGGTATATGCCTGGAAGCGTAAACAGAAAACCATTCTCAGGACAGCTAACGGTGGGGATCGAACTCACGCGTCTCCCGAATGTTGAGCTTGCCTCCATAGCCACTCCACTCGGCCGTGTTCCTAAATAAATAACTATCTCAACTGGACATATTAAAAATACCTCCATATTCATATGGACACATTATAGCCTTTGAACATAAAGGTGAGCGCTCACCAGCGAGTAACGGTGCACGTAAAGACCTAGCGAGTAATGCCGGGTTAACAAATATTTTACAGAACGTCCTAAACTTGTTGCACAAGACGCAGGTGGCAGAGACAAATACTTTAATATGTTAACACTTTAGCGTCGACGTGTACATTTGCTTTTTCTGCGGTAAACTGCTGAAATGCCGTATACATTTTTCAGGTTGTTGTGGGCTACGGATGTTCGTAATTTCATTCGTAGATGATAATCAAAGACATATTTTATGTTCAAAGTTACTATTTTTGTGTCCCCCCATTGGGGTGACATATGGTTATTAGGTTGACTATGCAACAGAGAAAGCGCATGTCACCCCTACAGGGGTGACGGCCTTTTTACCTTTGTTGTTGTGGAACACTGTGCTCTGTACTGTGAGCTGTTGATTTACGCGCCTTTCAACGAGTTCCTTGTAATTTACAGTTTTGTGACAAAAAATTAATTCATGTTATGTGTTTCTGTGTTGAGTAAGCCATGATTACAGATAGAGAGAAAGAAGAACAACCTGAAAAGGGCTCGATATTTGAATCAAGAGATGTTGACATTTAGGATTTGCAATGTGATGCCACCTTTTCCGAGTCAGAATTCAACAATAGTTTGTGTAGTGAGGACACTAGCAAAAATTCCGGTGCTGCATCGGGCAATGATTCAATCAAATCATCAGCCAGTGACAATTACTGGGGATCATTCCCAGGTTTCCAGAAACATTTTTTTTATTCACACGTAGCCCCGGTTTACAATTTCATCTGAGTGCTAAATCTCAACCAGTATGTAAGAATAAAGCAATAATAGACTCCAATCCACATTAATTTCCTTGCCATTAATAATTGAATTCTGATGGTTGCGTATGTCACCCCATATGGGGTGACAAATGTCAGAGAAATTCCACTGTTTGTTGCGCAATGCCCAGCGTGCTGAGAAAGGAATGGGCACTGCGCTGCACTCTATGAACACCTTGCGTGAACAAGCAATGCAATACAACAGCGAATGGTAGCGCTAGTTTCGTGCGACAGCCTAAAGTTGAAAGGCCTGGACACACTGCCGTGTCACCCCATGAGGGGTGACATACTATATTTTGTATGAGGGTCCGTCACCCCACATGGGGTGACATCGTCTTCAAAGTGTTAATACCGGACAGCTTGCTGTTTTCAGCGAGAAAGTCGATAGTGCTGCTACCTACATGGCTTGGTGTGACCAACTCTTCAATAACATATTGCCATCTGTATGCTTCTTGGCGCTCTGCCGTGTTGTTTATAATGTATCAGAGTTTGTCACTAAATAATCTTACACTGCAGTTATATTCCAAGAAAATTGTTATGCGGTGATCAAATTACCCAGCAAGATAATAATGGCCTGGGAACTGATAAGGACCGCAGGTATTAAAAAGAAGTAATGACCTCGCATCTATGTTGAGGTTACATTCTATGCCCCTTAGATATTAAAAAATCAATCAAATGCGTCCCACTAACATTTCATTAGAGTAAAACCAATAATATTAACAAATATGGAACTCATGTACACTCAAACTGGAGGGCCGACATTGTTAAACAATACCATCAGTTTCACAATAGAAAACTTGGGGGGCCTGTAGCATAATGGTTATCGCAGTAGTCTTGAAACTGAAGGCCATGAGTTTCGAATCCAGTCAGTTCTTTTACTGTAAGAAAATAATAATAATATCGTAATAAATTTCTTTACGTCCCACTAACTACTTTTACGGTTTTCGGAGACGCCGAGGTGCCGGAATTTAGTCAAGCAGGAATTATTTTACGTGCCAGTAAATATACCTACACGAGGCTGACATATTTAAGCACCTTCAAATACCACCGGACTGAGCCAGGATCGAACCTGCCAAATTCGGATCAGAAGGCCAGCGTCTCAACCGTCTGAGCCACTCAGCCCGGCTTAAGAAAATTATTTGAGTGTACAGGCTTGAGCACCAGTCCGGGTCGGGAATTTTAACCATCATTGGTTAATTTCGCTGGCACAGGGGCTGGGTGTATGTCTCGTCTTCATCATAATTTCATCCTCATTAGGACGCGCAGGTCGCTTAAGAGGAGTCAAATCGAAAGACCTGCATCTGGCGAGCCGAACTTGTCCTCGTACACTCCCGGCACTAAAAGCCAAACGCCATTTCATTTTTTTTCAATACGTGTGTATGGTAATTCTTCATGCATAAATTTGTGAAAGAGACTTTAGAACATTCTGAACAGTTCTTTCTTGTCAGGAACATTGTAGTTCACTCACATAACCCCAATGTGTATTATATATATACAGATTATGTATTTCTGCCTTCAGAGGTGAAACAGAAAATTCTAAGTACAGTAAAAGCGAGAAACCAGCGTGATGCGAGTTCCCGTGTAAAGTTCGAGAAGATCGGTCGTACCGAAGAACTGGAAGAAGAAGTCAAAATAATGGACCAAAAGTCCTGTTCCTTAACTGCAGCTTCTCTTTCCCGAAATCTTAAAAACACCCCTGATTAATTAAGTTATCTGCCCCCTCTGGTGCTTTGGCTCAATGGTTAGCGCTTCGTGGCCCTTCTTTGTGTGTGTGTGTGTGTGTGTGTGTGTGTGTGTGTGTGTGTGTGTGTGTGTGTGTGTGTGTGTGTGTGTGTGTGTGTGTGTGATCTTCATTCTTCGGAGTGTTGGACCTCTTTCATTTCCCTTCTGATTCGTGTTAATAGAGAATGGTTGACCAATTGTACTCCCTCTTAACGCAATAATCACCACCACGGAATGGTCAGCGTACTGGCCTTCGGCTCAGAGAGCCCTGGTACGATTCCCGGCTGAGTCGGAGATTTTAATCACGTCTCTAATTCCTGTAATCGGGGGCTACGAATTTGTGTTCGTATTCGTACCCATCTTCAAATACATACAACACATCACACGAGAAACAACCACAGAAACACGCAATAGTAAATATGTATCCCTCCACATGTGACTGGTATTAAGAAAGGTATCCGGCCGCAAAACTAGGCTAAGTCCATACAAAGTGCTGCGCCAGGTAATTAGGAAAAGGATAAAAAGACGAGGGTAGAGTAGTTGTTAAATATTCCTCCCAGAGGCTGAGTGGATCCTCAAACAAATTTTGCCTTTAATTTTTAAGACACAGCGAAAGGCACGGCTAACATAATGCTCGTTTGGTGGTTTATGAAGGAGGCATTTCATATTTTAAAATTGCATTCTTAATTATTATGATTGTGCAATTGTTTTAACAAAAATAGTTCCCATGAGTGTAGATGCATTCCACTCAACTGTAGCATAGACAAGTATGCAGTTCACACCAACACGCTAGATGTCACCACCGTCGCTGTTCGCACTCCACTCAATGCTGTTGGGATAGAGCTGTCCGGTATTGGTGTATTAAAGTATTTGGCAGAGATGGCTCCAGTGTGTACACGTATAAACAGTGTGGGGCAGTGAGGGATGTGTACTTTCACATTCTCACTCTTTTGTACCATATTTGCTACAGACGAGGGGAGCCCTAAGAGGGCGAGGGAGTGAGAGAGTAGAGCCATCTGTTGCGAGCGGAAATTTCCTATAGCTTGCAACGTGTATCGGTCTAATTTACAATCGAGTCCACGCAAAAGCTTTTATCGATGTAATAATAATAATAATAATAATAATAATAATAATAATAATAATAATAATAATAATAATAATAATACTGCATAATATTGCATCTTCGTAGTTCTGTAGCAGAGGGGTAGGCCCATGGAGGTGGAGAGTTTGGAGACTATAAAAGTGATCCATGGAACAGCCTAAGACAATTGCATGTAATTAGTATAGGCAGTGACTACCTTTCTTGACTCTATACGTAGCTTTTATTTTGACTAACAAATGAATGTTATTGGCTTTTCGTCCCACTAACTACTTTTGAGGTTTACGGAGACACTGAGGTGTCGGAATTTAGTCCCGCAAGAGTTATTTCACGAGCCAGTAAATCTACCGACACGAGGCTGGTGTATCGGCGCACCTTCAAATACCACCTGCCTGAGCCAAAATAGAACCTGCCAAGTTGAGATCAGAAGGCCAGCACCTCAACCGACTGAGCCACCAGCGCGGATTAAAACAAATCTGTCTACTTAATATTTAATTTTACTCGTATGTGAGTGCCACCTGCAGTTTGTGGGGGAACTAGGGCATGTAATAGCAGTGACATACTAGTTTCCCTTAGTCTTCTCACAAGAACGCATCTGTTTATTACATGATACTGTTTTTGTTTACAATTGGCTTTTTACGTCGCGCCGACACAGACAGGTCTTATGGCGACGATGGGACAGGAAAGGGCTAGGAGTGGGAAGGAATCGGCCGTGGCTTTAATTTGCCTGGTGTGAAAATCTTCAGGGCTGCCGACAGTGGGGTTCGAACCCACGATCTCCCTAATACTGGATACAGGCCGCACTATCGAACTCGCTGATACTGTTTCTAATGAAATTACTGTATTATTATTATTATTATTATTATTAGTTTGAAATCCCGTTCGCAAACAATCACACTTCTTTGTAGCGAAAAATCTTTGCATCCTTTCTGTCTTCTTCCCTCTGTCCATCCCCTATTCATTTTCTGTTCGTCATGGAAGCTTATGAAGCTGTTAATCACTGATCTATACTTCGTACGGTTTAGGATGTCTTCCCGATTTAATCCAGACTGCTCAAGATCCTTTCTTGCCGAACTGAACCATTTGTTGGAAATTTGGTTCTACTGTGAAGTATTTTAAAAATCCGTTTTGTCAGCATCTATTATTAGTTATTATTACTAGAACAAATTTGTTACTTTCATTACCTGCCTCAGTCTTATCCTTGGCTTTGACAACATGAAAGTGACCGAGGTATGAGTGATGCTAATGCTATTCCTTATGCAGCCCGTTCCTGTTATAAATGGTGTGAAAATATTGCTCACATGATCGGTTGATGCGAGTATTTCAGTGGGCTTGGCAGACTGATATGAATAGCAACTTCTGACTCGGTGAAAAAAGCAACGGGAAACTACATCACTCCTCACTTACACCTCTTCAGTGACGACTGAGCCACCTAACGGCTGATGGCTGAGCTGTTCAGGACCAAACCAGCCTCCGGGCTGAGCACTCAACATACACTTAACATATAATAAACCTACATCAGATGGCATGATCAATTCACCCATAAGAACATTAGTTCGATTCCGTGTCAAGCAGTCAAGAGGTTTGGAAACAAAATTTAAACTCTGGAGAATCATGTAGTCCATGCAAAGGAAGTCAGGCGTAGAGCTATCTAATCTCCCACTTAGCGCCGAGCTTACAGATAATGGTAGTCTTTTTATTTCCACCCTTCCAGGGACCTTCGTGGTCTGGAAGGAGATTGTTTTGCTTTACAATTGGAATTGGAATAGAATTATCTATGTGACGGGTACTGTATTCAATAATTTGCTTAGTTTAACGTACACTAGAAATTAAAAGGTTTTACAAAAATTCAGTGCCACAGATACATTTATTCTTTGTGGGGTCGATGAAAGCTAAGATCGCTGCTCATGCAAACTGATCATGAAGTAATGGAAAGTAATGTTTAAAATGAAATATTTTCAGTTTAGGAATGATGTCTGAAAGAAATGCATTTCTGTGCATTCCTACTTTTACACGTCCCTTACGACAATAAACGAACTATTCACAAACTGTTAAGATTTAACACATAAAGAGTATATAGTAATGCGACTTCTTAATTTGATGCCCTTGCCCTCTTCAGATGATAAGTAAAGATAAGACAAGTGCCGTTAAAAACAGGCTTTACTCGACATAAAGAGTTATTTTAATTCTAGAAATTAAAAACCACAGGGGCACACAACTATCCCATCTGGACTGCAACACCACCAGGGTGGTTAATGATCACCCCAACCTGGATTAAACTACGACAATAAATGTCACAATATTCCTCATCTGATCCGTGTTACTCCCATGTTACTACTTACAGGTAAGAAATGACTTTGTCAGGAATTCGCAATGATGTAATTCCGTGGGCTACTTGACTGGCCCCCTGAACAAATTCCAACTATACTGTAGCATTGTCCACATCATCTTGAATTGGAAGCAGAGCCAGGAATCGAAACCGGGTCACGCGGACGCGAAGATTCTAAGCTAACAACCCCGACATCTGGCTAAACGTGGCTAAGATCGTATGAGATGTACAGTATGTTTGAATCATATCCTATTTGGTTTTAAGCCGCAATCAAGGAGTGGAGCAGGGAGATGAAAGGGCCAGTTTTGTACTTTTGACCTTCCAGTCCGTCAGAAACAGTTATTCCTTGGATAGTAAAAGCACAAAAAATAGCTGTCGGAAATTTCCACTACAGTCAGCCAGCAACAGGGGTGTGGTTGCTATGCCAGCTCTCTCTCCCCTTCCAACCTGCAGCTTGCTCTCTTGAACGAGAAGCTTGCTGTTGGTAGGCCAACCTGCTGCGTAAAACTTTGCGGCAAGTGTCAAATCGGAGGACTAGAATAATAAGAACGGTTTTGGTTTTCCATCCCACCAGAAGCGGCTGCTCTCCATCAGACTGGGAGGGCAGCAAGTCTGGATAACACATAATAGTGT
The DNA here is from genome assembly GCF_040414725.1 of Anabrus simplex. Classification (NCBI taxonomy): domain Eukaryota; kingdom Metazoa; phylum Arthropoda; class Insecta; order Orthoptera; family Tettigoniidae; genus Anabrus; species Anabrus simplex. Next base: position 1,173,754,144 of record NC_090265.1, on the reverse strand, counting down.
TGAAACTAAATACATCGACTGGTGTGTCCTAATGGTGTGTTTAAAAATAATGCAAATATACGTCTTTGGTACTGGAGAATTGTAAACACTTTACAACGGCCCTCCCTGCCCCATCTGTACTGACAGCCGCTGCATCCCACTAACTAGCACTGCGGCTTTCGAGAACACCGAGCTGCCGGGATTTTATTCTGCAAGTTATTTTATGTGCCGGCAAGTCTACAACATACGGCTGGTGTATTTGAGCACCTCCAAATACTACCGGACTGAGCCAAGATCGAACTCACCAGCTTGCACACAGAACGCCAACAAACTATCATCGAAGTCACTCGGTCCGCCAATGAAGTATAACATCTTTATTCTAAACCAGAGGAACTAGCAAGTAGGTACCGATCTTTAAATGGTGAGAGGCACGGATCACAATCACAGCTGCAAGCAGGTAATCATGAAAACACACTATTCGTTCATCGAAACACGAAGTCTGAACGCTGAAAGCTCACTAGTCCGTGCTGAAATAGTCTATTCTGCAGGCTGACTATCCAGTTCTTAAGAATTTTACATGTAGAAGCACACAATTATAGACAAACTTATAAAACACACTGAACCCTAACCACTTGCTATAGCCATCGTGTTTTACCGTCCAGTCTGCATCTCGGGCAGCGTTTGTATCGAGCCATTATATTTTATAACATAAATCGTTAGATTTAGTGTATTTTTTAATTGTATGTACAGAATCATATTTTTCAGACTATCTTCTTTTCCTACCGCTTTTTCCTACACCTGTCTCGCACATGTGGATTTGGCCCTGTTTTACGACCGGATGCCCTCCCTGACGCCAACCCTATATGGAGGGATGTAATCACTATTGCGTGTTTCTGTGGTAGTTGGTAGTGTGGTATGGTGTCTGAATATGATGAGGAGAATGTTGGGACGGACACATACACCCAGTCTCCGAGCCAGAAGAATTAATCAGAATCGAATCGAACCCGAGACCCTCTCAACCGAAGGCCAGTACGCTGACCATTCAGCCGACGAGTCGGACCATATTTTTCAGACTATACAGAACTTTATGTCATCATAATTTGCCAAGCACTTAGGATGCTTTTGTTATTTCTACGAGTTCTCCCGTTGTTCACAGTGTTTACCGACATGATTGCAGCATAGGCGGTAGGGATTAAATAGGAGCAGTTGTATGAAAATAACAAGGGTGATGATGAAAGTAACGTTATGATTGAGAAGTATGAAGATTTATTTTTTCTAGTGGACTACAGTTCTTCAAACAAGCTAATGCAAACTGTGAAAGATGCAAATAGTGTCATGTAGGATGGGTGAAAGAGATGTGCGAAAGCTCGCGAATTTAGTAAAATTAGCTCTCTGCCATACCTGGATTTACACCATCGCATAACAAACCGTAAAGTGTCGTAGGTTATTTTACGACGTTCCTCATTATCGAAGAGTTCACCAAAATAGAAAATTCCAGATTTAAAAATAGGCATACGAAAGTAACATCAGAAAACTGACTAAAAACGACCACGTCAACAGTCCTATCTGTATTCCGATTCCGATGAAAAGAGTTTTTTTTTTTTGCTAGTTGTTTTACGTCGCACCGACACAGATAGGTCTTACGGCGACGATGGGACAGGAAAGGGCTAGGAGTGGGAAGGAAGCGACCGTGGCCTTAAGGTACAGCCCCAGCATTTGCCATGTGTGAAAATGGGAAACCACAGAAAACAATTTTCAGGGCTGTCGAGAGTGGGGTTCGAACCTACTATCTCCCGAATACTGGATATTGGCCGCACTTAAGCGACTGCAGCTATCGAGCTCGGTGATTAAAAGAGTAATAACAAAGGTGTGCATAACGGGTAGGTCAAGAGTAAGAGGCTGCGAAACAGGCTATTGATGTAACAGGTGCTCAAACTGCTCAGAAAAGTACTTATATAAATTTGTATTTAATTATGTGACGAAGATAATTTTACAATAATGCAAATAAATAACATGTACATAAATGTTCCAATGACACGATTTAAGGTTCAACATGTCTCATTCCAGAAATAAGATGATTAACGATATTTTATTAAATGAGTAATGCTTACATTTAGTTGGCATTCAAGATCGACCTGGCGATGTCGATAACGATATTACGGGGATCACTTATGGAAGGGAGGAAATGTCAATTGTTAAACGCAGGATCGTTGTGAAGCTCGCAGACGAATCCAGTGCAATGTCAACGAATGAGCAGGAGTTCGATCAGCTGATTAACTCAGTAGATTAATTGTAAGCTCGCTAGTTTCAACTAAAAGAACAGAAGAATTTTCAGGCTATCCCAGAATGTTCGTGGAGTGAGTATTGAGATCCCTGGGAAAGACCATGTTCAGGATATTCGCTTCGGTCTCATAGTGAACCGCAATTATGGTATGTGTCTCCTATACAAGAGAGTCTTCCGGAACTTGAAATAGGGTCCTCCCATGAACACGCTCAGGGCCATAGTTTGAACCACAGGCCACCACCTCGTTTAGTTTCCCGTGTGGGGGTGTAACCGTCTGCTGGCAACTTTTACGGCGCAATCTGTATCTCTGTACAGACCACGAATGTCCCTGGAGGAGTAGAAGATGAAGGCTTCCTCGTCACTAAGTGGGATACAGCGGTTAGCTCCATACCCGACCTTTGCCACCAGGAATTAACCTGGTAGTCAATTTTTGTGCAGGCTAAGTGAACCTGGGCGCTGTGTGCCTCTCCAGAAGTGGAAATCTCGTTCCTAAATTTTTCTACTTCCTAATAGAGTATCGAACCTACGTCCTTCCGCGTTAACCGAGAACGCCTTTTCAACCTCAGCTAGGTAACCCTTCATCCTTTATACAGATTAGTTAAATACGATAGTCTAATGGTCACGATTATATTTTTTTGACCTCTAGAGAAGGGCCTTGACTATTTTATAACGTTAAAGCAGTTGTTAAAAAGTGTTATCATATTGAGCATGAATCTAGAGAGTAGACGAAGAAATTACAAGATCAAGTCATCAGTAAATTTATCGAAATAATCCTAGGAATGACATGTGCTGAAAATAACGCTGTGAAGAGACGAGTATAAGGCAGATTATGTTGGAATTAGAGTACGAAAGATAATGTTTAAACATGGTTTTGTATACGAGAGATTATGTTAAAAGAAAAGATAAGTATACGGCAGATAATGCTGAAAGGTGAGTTAAGTACTGGTTGAGACTTGACACTGGGACACAATGTGAAATTAATTCTAAGGGCAGTGCAGCAGATCTCCATCAAATAAAATACCATAAAGCGGGTTGCTAGATGGACGGGGATAAGAAAAATACCAAACGACACAAGAATCGGGTGTGATTAAATAGGAGAGGAGCACGGTTAGCCATGGAGCCGGACAACTCGCAATGGAGGAGGTTAGGTTGACTGGGAGAATAATGGACTTGGTCATGGAGGGTATGAGACGCAGAGCGAGGCCACTGGGACGATGGTTGGATTCTATTTTTGATGGTTTGATGATATGAACTAATGAACACCACACAACTAGTTTTAAATAAGAATTTTGGTGAAGAGCTCAGTTCGTTCACAGCGACTTGGTCACTGAACAATGAAAGACGCAAAAGCCGAAAGCGAAAATGTATGCGTGTTTTGAAAATATTTTTTATTTCCAATTAAAACAATTGTATGTACAGTATAAGTAGGCGACAAATTGTAAGAATACATTGTTGGTCATCCATAATTGGCAGGGAAGGGTATTTATTCTATTTTGATATCTCATTTGCAGACTACCTGTTGGTTTTTGGTCAGTTCTATCTGAGATCAGTAAAGTGTGAGAGAAAGTCCTCCGATGGCACTACAGTCACCTTCAAACTGTAGGTCAATGAGAGTGTGTAACCTCAACCTCGTTGGACCCACCGACCTTGCAGCTAACAACACTGAACTCTATCCAAATATTTACCCAAAGTTATCTTTCTGTCATATTACAACAATCGGTTGGCATGCTACTACATAACTGTCACGTATTTACTGTATCCATAACGGAGTTGTTCAGGTGCTCGGCCTCTGCACTCTCAAGGCTGTGAGACCGGGCGTAGCCAAGGGGTGGTTACTGGGAGGTTAGCATCCCCCCACCCATGGAAATTTTACAAAAATAAAATAAACAGGAACTGACAATAAACATTCAGACACAGATCTGCTGAATCTATTTTCTAAGCAGCCTCGAAAGTTGGATTTTAGATTGTAAACTGAACATACCATTGGCTGTAAAACTGTTGACCTTGATCGTATTGTAATTGATCTGTATTTTATTATAAGATTTTGTAGTGTACTGCAATCTGAATATCAACACAATTCACTTGTTAGTTTCCTTATAATGACAAGTTTTGCACACGCACACCACACACTCACAAGCACCTTCATTATGTTCTATCGACATTCTGTAACTATTCCCCTCTGCCCTCTCCCCTTCGCCCATCGGCCGATCATGGCTACGCTACTGGTTGTGAGGTCGAAACTAAGCTCAGTCTGCTGGTTGTTAAAAATAGGGGAAAACCGTCCTAATAAGTTTACCGGCACATTTTTGAACCATTTTCAAGTCAAACTTCCAAAATGTCGTCTCTGAAGTCCATTATTATTATTATTATTATTATTATTATTATTATTATTAAACAAACGTATCGATTTTTTACAATTAACTCTTTGAGGGTCTACTTTCAAAAGGCATTTACACTTAATTAAATATCACGTTACTACTGTATTTACTTAACGTCCTTTAACTGCTATAGATTTTACGAGATGCCGGACTGTTGGAATTTGTTTTGCATGAGCTGAAAGGCAACAAATGATGTAACATGTATTTAAACATCCTCAACCACAGCCGGGTTAAAACTCATGAATTTGAGAAGAGACGAACGATCACGGGGTCATGTGACCGGCAATAATAATAATAATAATAATAATAATAATAATAATAATAATAATAATAATAATAATAATAATAATAACTTCATGTTCCCGTAACTGCTTTTATAGTCTTCAGAGACACTGAAGTTTCACGATTTTCTAGTTGCTATATGTCACACCGACCCGAAATGGCGACGATGGGACAGAAAAGGGCTAGGAGTGGGAAGGAAGCGGCCGTGGCCTTAATTAAGGTACAGCCCCAGCATTTGCCTGGTGTGAAAATGGGAAACCATTTTCAGGGCTGCCGACAGTGGGGTTCGAACCTACTATCTCCCGAATACTAGATACTGGCCGCACTTAAGCGACTGCAGCTATCGAGCTCGGTAGTTTCACGATTTCGTCCCGCAGTAGTTAGTAAATGCTAGTATATACAAAACTTGACAATGCCTCTTTAAAATACTCCTATTACGGCGTCAGATTAAAATAATCCTATACGGTACAGGTCCTAACCAAGTTGACACACACAATCATAAACTTTGAAATCGTGTACAAAGCACACTGACACTCGTCAATTTGCTGAGGTGATTCTTAAAGGATAAAACCGACTGATTTACACACGCTTTCGTGGAAAATTGTACCTGATATTTCAAAATTTATATTTTAAAAAGTGGGAGGGGGTAAAATTTTCCAAGAGGAATCCACGCGGAATGTTTCTATAGCAAAGTCAGTTCTGGCTCAATGCCAATTTGCTGGCTAACTAACGAAAGTGAGAGTGGTCTATACTCACCTCGAAAGAGACCGGCTCGCTCGGCACTACGACAGCTGCTGTACGGCAGCGTGAGTCAACGACACGAACACCACACACATCTCCACGACGGCTGACTGGAGACTGACAGCATCACTGTTCTCAGCCGCATTTATCTCGCAGCGGAGTCCGCTGGACTCTGAACTTGAGTAGCGGGCAGTATGCAGTCGCCCCTTCTCCGTCCCCAATACTTTTCCTGAATAACCCACTTACTTCCTGAAGACGGAAGTCTGGCTCCTTGGCTGAATGGTCAGCAAAACGGCCTTCGGTTCGCATTCGATTCCTGGCCAGGTCGGGGAATTTAACCGCGTCTGACTCTGGGACTGTGAGTTTGTATTAATTACAGTACATCATGTCAGTTCAAAATTAATCAAAAATACATACAGTACTAATAATAATAAAAAATGAGTTTCCTTAACACATGTCAAAAATACAAACCGAGGCTGGCTGCATGGTCCAACAAGACCGAAAACTAAGAAGCATTTTTAAAGAAAAAAAACGGGGAATCCATGGAGCACGGTGTAGCTTTATTGACTTGCAGTCCGTGAAATGAAGTGATCCTTAGTGAAAACACGCCTAGACGACAGGGAAGAATAAACTATGAACAACTGTTGCAGCTTGAGGATGGGTTATCTCTAAGGACGGTTAAATGCACGCGTTGGTCGACGTGTATCGTGTCATAGCGCCATTTCAAGGTGTAGGAAAACTAACGTAGTGTGACCTTATCGTTCTGTAAGAACGAGGTGAGCTCACAAATACAGTACAATCGTTACTTCGCTCTGTTATACGGTTGACTTCGCTGTACAGGAGTGAAAGCTTGGTAGAGCCAGGATATCGTATTCATAAGCGAGACGTAATATGAATGAAAGAGGCGAGAATGACTGGTGGTACAGTACAAGCAGACTGGGACTATAGTAAAGTGCACTTGTAATGGGGAGATATAGATTGAAACCAGTGATAAAATGTCGCGCTGAAGGGTTTACGAAGTTAATAAAATATGAATGAAGTTGTTACGTTGTTGTTACACAACTATAACATGAAAAAATACTAGTCAGATGTTGTTCAGTCTTCAGCCCTAAGGCTGGTTGGATCCTCAACAGCTCTGCCATCAGCTGTGATAGATGGCCTAGGCATCACTGAAGAGGCGTACTAGGCAAATGAGGAGTGAGGTAGTTTCCCGTTGCTTTCCTCACTGAGCCAGAAGTTGCTATTACACATCAGTCTGCCAAGCCCACTGAAATGCATGCACCAACCGACCCTATGAGCAACATTTTCACACCATTCATAGCAGGGACTGGCTGCAGAAGGAATGGCATTACTAGCATCGTCCATACCTCAGTCACTTTCATATTGTCAAAGCCAAGGATAAGACAGAGACAGATCAATGAAAGTAACAGAATTGCTCTAGCCCATACCAAAAGACATAGTGCACTGTAAACACTAGGTCCTGCCAGCAAAGATATATTAGTCAAATAGGAATTTGAAATTGTAGGATGTAATTGGTTGTTTGTACTGATGTTGTAAGTCGGTCTCGTGGTATAGAGGTAGTATGCCTGCTTCTTACCCGGAGGCCCCAGGTTCGATTTCCAGCCAGGTCACGGAATTTTACCACGATCTGAGGGCTGGTTCGAAGTCCACTCAGCCTATGAGATTACAATTAAGGAGCTATCGGATTGTGAGATAGCGACACTGGTCTAGAAAGCCAAGAATAACGTCCCAGAGGATTCGCAGTGCCTACCACACGACACCTTATAATTTGCAGGCCTTCGGGCTGAGCAGCGGTCGCTTCGTAGGCCAAGGCCCTTCGGAGCTGTTGCGCCATGAGATTTCGTTTTATTGATTTTGGAAGTGTAGGCAATGCCATGTAAATACGCAAACGATACTGGTTTTGAGTCCAATAAAATTGAGACTGGTCGTAGACGAACCACCTCCAGTACGTGGAGCACGGTGTAGCTTCGTTGACTTGCAGTCCATGAAATGAAGTGATCTTCTCTGAAAACACGCCTTGACGACAGGAAAGAAAATATTAACAACTGTTGCAGTTTGAGGACTGTTAAATGCACGCATTGGTCGACATGTATCTGCAGTACAATAGTAATCTAATCTAGACACACTTTTGTAGACTTAACAGAAGACCAACCTGATGAACGTCGCGGCCCGGGGGAGAGACCTTCGAGCAGCATAACTCAATAAGTCGATAAACCGTTGTATCGTATGATTTGCATGTAGCGAGCTTACGATCTCGTGTCCCCGCACCAAGTGTTCCATTAGCCCCACAACAATGACATGTAGGTTTGACCAAGTTTTTTTTTTTTTTTTTTTCCTAGTGGCTTTACGTCGCACCGGCACAGATAGGTCTTATGGCGACGATGGGAGAGGAAAGGCCTACGAGTTGGAAGGAAGCGACTGTGGTCTTAATGAAGGTACAACCCCAGCATTTTACTGGCGTGAAAATGGAAACCACGGAAAACCATCTTCAGGTGTGCCGCCAGTGGGATTCGAACCCACTATCTCCAGGATGCTAGCTCACAGCCGCACGCTCCTAACCGCACGGCCAACTCGCCCGGTGACCAAGTGTCTAAGAAGATTGGCACTGTCATCTTCACTGATGACTAGTGTTGTGTTGTCTTGGCCGCAATGATCGTCGCTATTGTCTCTCACAATGACTTTAATATTCCTTATCTAGACTCACAGAGCGCGCTGATGCTATGCGGAATATTGAACACTATTGAACACTTTCGCGCATCGCCATGTTGCGGGCACTTCAGCTTCGAATGCATGTTTACAGTTCTTTGCATGTTTTCGAATTAAATTATGTCTGTTAGTGGGCCTGTTGTAGTATTATATGTGGCGGAGTGATAATATATTATATTATCAAATATTTTCAAGGAATGTGGGAGATTATACATTACGTTAGATACATTGTTCGGTAATATTAAAGGGAACTAAGTTAGGCCTTACGTTTGGAATGGAAAGATATTCACGAGGGTGAATTCGTGGGCAGCCTTTATTTGTACAGATCGCTATCAGAAGGGATCTGGTACTTCCTTTTACATGTGAGTAGAAATTGAACTGTTATAAAATGACTTTCAATGACCATAATCGAGAACTAGACAGGTTATAGGGAGGTTGATTCAGAGAACGTATGGTCATGAAATTTAGAATGTTTAGGCTTCTTCTTCTTCTTTGCCATTTTCCAATTCATTATAGATAACTGTTTAGGAGTTTTCTTTTGCTATTTGCTTTACGTCGCACCGACACAGATAGCTCTAATGACGACGATGGGATAGGAAATGCCTAGGAGAGGGAAGAAAGCGGCCGTGGCCTTAAGGTACAGCCCCAGCATTTGCCTGGTATGAAAATGGAAACCACGGAAAACCATCTTCAGGTGTGCCGACAGTGGAGTTCGAACCCACTATCTCCCGGATGCAAGCTCACCGCTGCGCGCCCCTAACTGTTTAGAACTAAACAGCTGTTCTGAAAAAAGCATACATATTTTTCACATAGACTGTGTGCCGGTATTACAAATTTGATAAACCTGGGTCTACAATCTATAAGATATTTTTGATAAAGCTTGATAAACCCCTTTTAATATTAGGATAAGGTATTGCTTCAAATTATGATCAATTATCTGGAAAAATGATTTATTGGTATGTATGCCTTATGTTCTCGATTTTTTTACACTTGCTTTATAATAAACTAATACAATTGTTAATACGCTATTCCAGAAAAATCTGATAATATGAAGTATAAATAAAACTCATTACAATCTTGTCAATCCTAGAAAACTAATCAAAATAACTGTTTAACTATGATATTAATCTTTTTGCAAGTGCTTTAGGCCTACATTCAACTTTATTTATTTTCTTTCTGGTGTAAATCATGATAAAAGATAAAAATAGATAAAATTAGAACGCACTTTCAACTTTTTTTTTGTGCCCAGATAATGTTAATTCAGTTCGAGTTTGTAAAAGCAGTAATATTTAAGATGATGCCATTATGAGGACGGTTTTACATCTTAAATGAAAACATTCTTACTTAAGCCTAAACCGCTCGGAGAAAATCAAACTAACCCTAGACATTCATTTTATTTTAAGAATACCGAGCTCGATAGCTGCAGTCGCTTAAGTGCGGCCAGTATCCAGTATTCGGGAGATAGTAGGTTCGAACCCCACTGTCGGCAGCCCTGAAAATGGTTTTCCGTGGTTTCCCATTTTCACACCAGGCAAATGCTGGGGCTGTACCTTAATTAAGGCCACGGCCACTACCTTCCCACTCCTGGCCCTTTCCTGTCCCATCGTCGCCGTAAGACCTATCTGTGTCGGTGCGACGTAAAACAACTAGCAAAAATTATTTTAAGAATACAGAAGAGAGGCAGGTTAGCACCAGTGTAATGAATGTCAGGCAGCATTTACGTATGTCCAAATCGCACAGAAATGAGAATTTAAGTTCTACTCATCCAATTACGTTATTTCATATCCAAACCAAACCACATGGCACAACGGGCCCGAAAGACCATGGCCAACGAAGCGACCGCTGGTCAGCCTGAAGGCCTGCAGATTTTGAGGTGTCACGTGGTCAGCACGACGAATCCTCTCGGCCGTTAGCTCCGCAACTGTAATCACGTAGGCTTAGTGGACCTCGAACCACCCCTCAGATCCAGGTAAAAATTTCTGACCTGGCCGGGGAATGAACCCGGGGCCTCCGGGTAAGAGGCACGCACGCTACCCCTGCACAGCGGGGTCGGCATTTCATATCCAGAAAATAAGGTAATGTATCGGATTTTTTAGAAAGATTTCTGCAGTCGTAATTTTTAAACAATCTGTTCACAGAATTAAGTAAAATTTTCTGTAATGACTTATCAGAGAGGATAAGTCATGGAAAGATTTTATTTCACAGGTTTCCCCTTTGTTGATATTGAAAATTCTTGCTATCAGTACAGGAATTTGTAAATATTTAATTATTTATTGTGTTCTCCAGTCGGTTAATAGGTACTTTTATCTCACGATCTGTAATCATACTTAAGTTGAAGACTGCTGTCATTTGAACATATCCTCGTATTTTCAATAAAGCCAAAGTGTACAGCCTAGGTTTGAGTTACATGTATCTGTTCCGAATGTTCAAACATATCAGTCACAAATATGACCCTTATATTAAAGTGAGCAAAATGATCATTTTTGAGGTTCCTGGGACATGAAAGGCCTAGGTGTTGGAAGGAAGCGGCCGTGGCCTTAATTAAGATACAGCCCCAGCATTTGCCTGGTGTGAAAATTGGAAATCATGGAAAAGCATATTCAGGGCTGTCGACAATGGAATTCGAACCCATTATCTCCCGGATGCAAGCTCACAGCCACGCGCCTCTAACCGCACGGCCAACTCGCTCGGTAGAAAACTTGACTAAACGATTGTACGTTTAATAATAATAATAATAATAATAATAATAATAATAATAATAATAATAATAATAATAATAATACGTTCTAGACTTCTTTCAGCATATACGTTTGGAAACAGTCCACGAATCTGCGTTATCGTATGATCCACAGTAGTGTACCTAATAACTACATCATTCCAATTTAGGATTGACAAAGGTAGTCCAGCTCCTTGGCTGAATGATCAGCGTAGTGGCATTCGACTGAGAGGATCCCGGGTTCGCTTTCCAGCCGGGTCGGGGTTTTAACAGCGTCTGGTTAATTAATCTAGCTCGAGAGCTAGGTGTTTATATTCTTTTTAAAACACATCTTCGTTTGCATACAACCCATCACACTACAAACCACCACAAAAGCACGCAACAGTGAATACATCCCTCCATATAGGATTAGCATCAGGAAAGGCATACGGACGTAAAACTGGGTCAAATCCGTATAGAGTACCGAGTCCAGATACTGGTAGAAGGCCAGGAAGGAAGAGAACTGACAAATGTGCCTGTGATTATAAGAAGGATGTTCTTTGAAAGTCGAGTTATTTGTCATCAGTGAAGTAGTGAGTAATGCTAAGATGATATTTTCCAGAGGCTACGGAAAGTTTCTTCCCACTTCTATAATCAAATCTTCCATCTCATTTCTATTATGCCCTCACTAAGTCTCTATGGTCATTGTTACCCGAATGATAGAGCTGCTATCTTTACCAATGCCCCTCCAGATGTAGAAAGTTTTACCTTTCCTCAGATATGTTTCAACAATCTTCCATTTAGGCTAATTTCATTCTGTAGAGAAAGTGAGCAACACCGGAGGGGTATCTGTGACGTAAGCAAGTTAGGAATCCAGATGATGAGCACGCCACAAGAGCTGAAAATAGATATCGATAATAACTGTTACCAAACTCACATCGTTATTTATATCTGTACAAACTAAGAATTCCAGTAATCTCAGTAATTGAGCATCTGAGGCAGACTGTTACAAATAAGGCCAGGAATTTCGTGAACATGGGTTAGAATGTAAACGAGTATACTTCTATACTTCTATTGTCCACCCAACGGTTTTGCTATGAGATTGTCCGACTCGTTGGCTGAATGGTCAGCGTCCTGTCCTTCGGTTCAGGGGGTCCCAGGTTAGATTCCCGGCCGGGTTGGGGATTTTAATCGCTTCTGATTAATTCTTTTGGCTCGGGGACTGGGTGCATTTGCCCGTCCCAACACTCTCCTCATCATATTCAGACAACATAACCACGGCCGACTGGATCCCTCGCTGCACTCCTTATACCGGCCTTGACAATCGCTTGTGAAGCCCAGCATAAAGCTGTAATTGGAAAGTTTCACCGTAATGCCGCTGGAGCGCTGGCCTACTACCCACTGACAGGAAGCTGTATACCGCAAATTGCCGAATTTCCATTTTTTTTTTATGGTTTTGCTGTCGTAAATGTTGGCAATGTGTTCGCAATGAGGTGCTTGTTGGTTTGATATTGAGATCTGATAGTTTGTTTTTTTTTTGCTAGGGGCTTTACGTCGCACCGACACAGATAGGTCTTATGGCGACGATGGGATAGGAAAGGACAAGGAGTTGGAAGGAAGCGGCCGTGGCCTTAATTAAGGTACAGCCCCAGCATTTGCCTGGTGTGAAAATAGGAAACCACGGAAAACCATTTTCAGGGCTGCCGATAGTGGGATTCGAACCTACTATCTCCCGGATGCAAGCTCACAGCCGCGCGCCTCTACGCGCACGGCCAACTCGCCCGGTAGATCTGATAGTTATGCGCTAGTGAGTTTATTTTTATTGTGTAGTGTGGTGATTATTTTTTAAAATTGTGTTAAAAAAATCTTGCAATTTGTGACATTCTTGTGCACCTTTTCGTACTTTGAGCAGAAATTTTATGGAAACAAGAACAAAGTGATTCCTCGCTGTAACTTCGTCTTGAACAAGGATTTTAATATATGCGCTAATTCGTTTTTTAATGGTGTGGTGATTTGCTTTTCTTTAACTGTGTTAGGAAATATTCGAGTATATGTTGCCGTGTGCCTTTTTTGTATTCCGAACAGGAAAAAAAGAGCAAAGGGACACTATCATTTCACGAATTCTCTGTAGACCAGGACAAATCTACGGAGTGGCTAAAAACGGGTAGCACTCTCATCTTAGTTTTCCGTTTCTATGTCTGGTATTTACCTTTGTTCTTTCTTTCTTTCTTTCTTTCTTTCTTTCTTTCTTTCTTTCTTTCTTTCTTTCTTTCTTTCTTTCTCTGTTTATGCCTCCAGAGTTGGTTTTTATCTCGGACTCAGTGAGGGATCCCACCGCTACCACCTCAAGGGTAGTGTCTTGGAGCGTGAGACTGCGGGTCATGGGATACAACTGGGAAGGATGACCAGTACCTCGCCCGGGCGGCCGCAACTTCTATGCCGAACAGGGGCCTTGTGTTGGGGATGGGAAGATTGGAAGGCATAGACAAGGAAGAGGGAAGGAAGCAGCCGTGGCCTTAAGTTAGTTACCATCCCGGCATTTGCTTGGAGGAGAAGTGGGAAACTATGGAAAACCACTTCGAGGATGTCTGAGGTGGGAATCGATACCCCCCTCTACACAGTTGACATCCCAAGGCTGAGTGGACCCCATTCCAACCTTCGTACCACTTTTGAAATTTCGTGGCATGGCCAGGAATCGAACCCGGGCCTCCGGGAGTGGCAGCTAACCACGCTAATCAGGTATTTTTACCCATGAATTTTCTTTCATAGAATAATACTTTCGGCGGTGTCGTATTTGCCATATGACAGCAACACAACACATTTATATCCAAGATAATCTGAACTTTAACATTTAAACATTGACAAGTAGGAACCACTACTGCTATGACGGTAAGGCCAACCTATGAAGTGTTGTTACCTGAACAATGGGGCCAATGACCTAGATGTTAGGCCCCTTTAGACAGCAAGCATCATCATCATCTTCGAGCAGAGATCAATTTACAAATTATTTACTCAAAATACTTTTCTCTCACTGAATTTTTATTTAAAATTCTTCTTCTTTTTTCGCTATTTGTTTTACGTCGCACCGACACAGATAGGTCTTATGACGCCGGTGGAATAGGAAATGGCTAGCAGTGGGAAGGAACCGGCTGTGGCCTTAATTAAGGTACAGCCTGATGTGAAAATGGGAAACCACGGAAAACCATCTCCAGGGCTGCCGACAGTGGGGTTCGAATCCACTATCTCCCGAATGCAAGCTCACAGCTGACAGCTGCACGCCGCGTGGCCAACTTGTTCCCTCCTACTGCATTTCAAGTAAAAATTATTGTATGAATTTAGCACGGCCAACTTGTCCGGTATTTAATATTCTAGTGAAAAGTATGAATGAAATGTAATCTGAAACTATATATACTGAAATTAAAATTTAAACATGTTTGAGTCAAAATATTTATGTTATGCATTCAACGAATATGGAAAAAATAAGACATGTTTTGTCCAGCCCCCTTCCTGAGAGCAGCGCTTGAAGAATTTTAAAACTCTAATTGAACAATGACTCTTAATCTCAATATTAAGATCAGAAGACAAAAGCATTGAGGTAAGTTCTGCTATGTATCTAAATGCCATGATAATAAAAACGATTACTGTTATTCCTCACGTTAAGGAACGTCAGTTGGACTACTCCATCCTCCGCAGTTTCATTTCACGACGTTATTTTGGCACATATAAATGAAAGTAGCCTTTAGGATTAATCATTTTAACTATATTAGTCAACGTAACATACTATGTTATTCCCTAAATTAAGATACATCGGCAATCGGAGTCAATATCAGAACGTCAGCTGGACTAAGTCATCTCCCTGCAGTTTCATTTCACGACATCATTTTGGCAAATATCAATGAAAGTAACATTTAGGATTAATCATTTTAACAGTATTAACCTATGTAACATTCTCCATAACTCTAAATTACGATAAATCGGCAATCAAAGTCAATGTATTTTCCATAAAGAAGTATGCATTTTTACTGCAAATAGGTCGGCCGCCAGCGCCACGTGTCGAGTTGTGTAACTACTCCGATTACAGTGCGTGGACCCGATTGTCAAGGCCGGTAAGGAGCCAGCTAGAGCGACGCATCAAGTCGGCCGTGACATAACACACTACCAACCACCACAGGCGTCAGGAAGGGCATCCGGCTGTAAAACAGGGCCAAATCCATATTGTGCGACACAGTTCGCACCCGCGACTCCACAGGTGTGGGAAAATGCGGTAGCAAAAGAAGAAGAAGATTGGTCTTACGACGTGATATAAACCCTACTCTTTATGCAATTTCCTATTCAACGGCTAAACCTATTACTACATGAAATGTCCCGCTCCATGGCTAAATGGTTTGCGTGCTGTCCTTTGATCCACGGGGTACCAGGTTCGATTCCTGGCCAGGTCGGGGATTTTAACTTTCATTAGAATTTACCTTAGGTAAGGCCCCATGCTCACAGACGCACAGGTCTCCAATTCGGCGTCAACTCGAAACACCTGCACCAGAAGGCTACACGCCTTTTAAAACTGCCCGACCGTAGCCAAAACCAAACAAGCAAAGAAAAACCATCTCCATATAGGCCATGAAGACCTTAGAAGCAGTGGAGGATAAAGACTTTACCACCAGAAATTCCTGTAACTTTGTGCTTATTATTTGGTGCAGGCTGAGTGAACCTCAGGGCCATGTGTTTCTCCAGAAGAGGAAATCTTGCAGTCAAAAAACACACACACTTTACCCTACCACACTGTTATTTCAGTACTTTATTGGATATCCTTTAGTTCTGATTATCGCTTTAGGTCTCCGCTGCATGAAATTCATGTAATGTGCATTTACTGAATAGGAATTCAGCCAGCAAAGCAAGTTTGAGATCATCTTTGTTTTTAATATTTCTTTTCTTCTTCAAATGGCTCCATATATGCTCAGTGGAATTAATATCAGGGGAATGGGGTGGAGTGTACAGGTGTTTGGAAGTGTCATACAACAGCCACAGTTTGACACTATATGGACGGTAAGATTGGGGTTATTGTCTTGCATAAAGATCCAGTCGTCAGCCATCCCCATTTTCCCCCGAACTGACTGATAGTTCTTGTTTAAAGATGTTGAGGTACGTTCTGTGGTCCATTACATCATCAATGATGTGCAGCTTCTCCACACCGAGTGCACTCATACATTCCCCCCCCCCCCACTCTTTTACATACACAGAACTATCTCCATATCTAAAATGGAAAGATAATCTGAGGCTCCAGTTCAGCACCGTATCACCCTTTTCCAAAATTCCTCATTATTATCCGTATATTTCAAAACAAAGTCCAGCAGTTTTTTCCTGTTCGTTTCATTCAACCAGAACTTTGTCCGACCGACTCAACTATGGAACCCTTCAGGATTACAAACACGCAGCATTTCATTCGCGGAAACTGTGACACCTGTGTTCTGCACTTCAGCCGCAATCTTCGAGCACTGAGACGGAGCGTTTTCTTGATAGATCGGAGGACACGCTTATCGTATGGTGAGAGGATTTGGGGTCGTCCCGTTCTTGGCCGATTTTGGACGGATTTGTCCCTTCCAAATGTGTCTATTACATCCTAAACAGTTGAACGAGGTCTAATAATGATCCGGCTTACCACATTCAATGACTAATTTATAAAGTAGCCTTATAATCGATTTTCTATCATTTTGTGTCGTCTTCTTACTTTTGCGATCCATTCTATGCTTTCTTGTTTCTGCTGTGGATTTCACAGTACCTCTAATACGTGTCACACCTGACCTATGACAACTTTATTATATAACAAATCAAAAAAGTGTATATTTTTAATTTAACCGTGATAATCGACTGACAGCAGTTTGAATCTTATACCTCTAATATCTAAAGATACATTCTGACAGTTCTTAGAGGGAGATCCGTTTACTGCCTGTCGGGGCGGGATAAAGGGAGTGGGGGGTATGGTTGCTATGAAAACGAGGGTGGGCGACTGCGGATGCCATGGAGATAAATCTCCTGGCCAACTCGTCTTGCTTGGAGTTGGCAAACCTTTCACTTCTGAGTTAGATCTTGTCGCAAGCAATTCAGTGTGAGTGGCATTCTATATCTGTTTCTGTTTTGTGGCCGTTAGTATCTAACGGTACTTGAAATACTAATTACGTACAATTATTGTATTTCGAGTACGATGAATACTCCTCGAGGGAGAGGGAGAGGGAGGCCCAGGACTCTTCTACCTCGTGAAAAAAATACCGCCGGCCGTGGTGTGACAATTCATCACCAAGGAAGAGAAATGATACGTGCCGCAAGGAAATTCTTTGAAGAGGAGCCTACGAGTTTCTCGGAAAGGAATGTTCCCTTAAATCCATTCCGGAGAGTCCAGGAACGCACTGCCTAAGCTCTTAGAGTTAGCAAAAGTACTGTGACAATCGTTACGATGGAGAAATATAACTCAGAAAACGCCTGGTAGGAAGCGCCCTAGAAGTTCCAGAATTACAAAGCTGGATTCGTTTAGAGCAGGGGTTCCCAACCTGGGGGGCGTGGGGCTTTATCAGGGGGGGCGTGATGTGATTTCCGAATTAATTTTTTTAACTCGAAAATTACAATTTTGTGTAATAAACATTTTTCGAATCTCTCCAAGTGATTGTCGCGCCAAGTCAATCGTTCAAAAGCACTGGTAATTGCCTACTGTCGACACAAACCTCTGCGGAGCCGCGAGGTTGGAGGTGAAATAAGGAATTTGCTGTGTTGTGAGGAGTTTTTTTTTTTTTTGCTAATTGCTTTACGTCGCACCGACACAGATAGGTTTTTTTCAGGGCTGCCGACAGTGAGGTTCGAACCTACTATCTCCCGAATACTGGATACTGGCCGCACTTAAGCGACTGCAGCTGTCGAGCTCGGTAGGAGCAAAATGAAGCCTGAGAGCAGGTGCAGGAACAAGACCAATCAACGCACGTTTAATTGCACACTTTGTGGACCTACTTGCAGTATTATTGTTACATACTGTACAAGGGTTTCTCATAAACAAAATATATTACATGAAGGAGGTACTTGTATAAATGTCGGTATTATATCAAATTTTCTAGTGGCGAGAACAACAGGAGATAAGGTAACAATAGTAGGCAAAATTATAATAAAATGTATTTAATATAAGATGTTAGGCTAGCGTGAAATTCTATGTAGGCCTACTGGTATTTTGGGCTACAACTAATTAATGTTTAACCACAGCAATTAATGAAACAGTCACATTTTCTCACCAAACATCTTAACTGGCAATAAGTTACTACAGTCAGGAGTCGACATTAACTCTGAAGAACAAAGAATATCGGAGTTTCAGAAGCAACAAGCAACAAATGAAGTGGAAGTTCCTCCTTCCCTCTCACTCTGCGGCATATAGACTCATTTTGTGGGTAGCTCGTCCTTGAAAGCTCTGTTCCCACCCCTATATATTCTTATTCTTCCCTTGCAGTCAAATTGGCGAGAGCTGCATAGTACAACTGTACCATCAGAGATGGCGCAGTAATGGGGTCATGACAACACATCGCCGATAGACCATCAGTGGCCAAGCCCTTCGACTGTTGATTCTGTGCCTCATATACTTTCGCAGCGGACGTGTCTGTCAAGTTTATTGTGACTGTTGTATATGCTTCGCTGTAACAGTGCGACTGTGGGAATTGTGTTATTTAATATAGTGACTTTAAAAAAATTGAAAACGATGTCTAAGGAGAGACTGTACAATGATGACTACATTAAATATGGCTTCACAGTCGTTGAACGGAACGGAATACAACAGCCTCAATGCGTAATCTGCTACTGCGTTCTGCGTAACGATGCCATGAGGCCTGTGCGTTTGGAGAGACATTTAAACACGAAGCATTCAGGCTTAAAAGACAAACTCACATAATTTTTTGTAACTAAGCTCAACTCAATAAAACGTATGAAATTAGATTCATCAGGTACTTTTAACCAAGAAAATGAGAAAGCAGTGGCAGCATCATATGAACTAGCTCTTCTGATTACCAAAAACAAAAAAAAAATATACATTTGGGGAAACATTAATAAAGCCATGTATGTTATTAGCCGTAAATATAGTTTTGGATGAAGGGAGTCGGCAGAAATTGTCTAAAATTTCTCTTTTTGATAACACAGTGAAGTGCAGACTTAAAGAACTGTCAGAAGACATTAAAATGCAAATTTTGGAGGTGAAAGAATCTCCAGTGTTTTCAAATCAATGTGGATGAAACAACCGATGTGGCCCGTTGTGTCAACTGATTGTATATTGTCGATTTGTCGACAATGGAATTTTGAGAGAAGAAATGTTCTTCTACCAATGTTTGAAAACAACTTCGAAAGCTTGTGATGTGTTTTCTGCCATCGATAGTTTTTTCCAAGAACGTGCACTTTCCTGGGAAAATGCAGTGGGTGTATGTACGGATGGTGCACCTGCTATGATTGGGTCACGTTCTGGGTTTCTCAAATTGGCGAAAGATAAAAGCCCAGACATCATGGGAACCCACTGTATAATTCACAGGCCCCAAGATTTTAATAACACTCTAAAAGTCGCTATAAGAATTGTGAACTCTGTGAAGAATAGTTCTTTACAGACAAGATTGTTTGAAGCCCTTTGTGTTGACCTTCAAGCCGATCACAAAACTCTCCTTTTTGCTGGCTATCAAAAGGGAACATGTTGGCTCGGCTGTTTGAATTAAAGTCTGTTGAAATTTTTCTTCTTGGTGGAGGTAAGAACGAGCTGTATGAAGTGTTTACTGATGTCAATTTTATCGTCTCATTGGCATATCTTTGCGATTTTTTGAAGCTTTGAACAGTTCGAACTTAAAGCTCCAAGGCAAAAACTCCAATATTATGCTTGCTTATGATGCCATTAGAGCTTTCCTGGAAAAAATACAGTTATGGAAACGCCGGCTTCAGTTGAACAACTTCTCATCCTTTCACCACCTCCAATGAAATTTTGCCGGAAAATGAACGTGATCGTAATAAACTTAAGGTGCAAATTCAGTCACATTTGGATTCCCTGGCACAATAATTCAATTTCTACTTTCCTGATACCTCGTCAGATGAATGGTCCTGGATGTTAACAAGAAGTCCGTTTGCCATTGATATTGAAGCATTGCCAGCACAACTTCAAGAAGAGCCATAGATATGAAGTGTGATTCAAAGCTAAAAGATGATTACTAAATATTAGGGCTGGCCGACGTTTGGGTAAACTGTCTTGCAATGTATCCTGAAATGGCCAAAGAAGCATTCCGTGCCATTGTCCCATTTTCAACGACATATTTATGCAAGTCAGAATTTTCAACGCTGAGTGTCATAAAAACAAAGCAACGCTGTCGGCTAGATGTTGCAAGTGATCTCCTCTGTGCTCTGTCAAATATCAAACCAAACATACCGAATCCTACCAAGAGAAACCAGTGTCAACCCTCTCACTGACATTTGTTGACTAATTTAAGGATTTATTGTAAAAGTGTGTTCTTTGTATTGTGCTCAAATGAAGTTAGTATATCATAGATATAAAGCTCGTACTTCATATTATTTTTTCGTAAATAATTGAATAACGGAATAATTCATTACGTAGTGTCATTAGGTTAGGTCTATATCCTCCAGGTCAGTTTATCGGAGAGGTTATAGAAATGACGGGGGAGGAGGGGACGCGATGACCACCCGTACCTGAAAAGGGGGGCGTCAGCTGGAAAAGGTTGGGAACCACTGGTTTAGAGGATGCTATTCGCCATCACATTCCTACTACTCCAGGAGAGAACATCCAACAATTTCAAAGCTACTATTTACACTTCCGAACGACTTATTTAAAGGCAGTTACACTTCCTTATTGAAAGTGACTCATAACCTTGGTTTTCAATATAAAACTATTAACAGTAGGAAACTGCTGTTGGAGAGAGGTGACGTACTAGGTCTACGGAGTACATTCCTGCAGAAGATTCGAAGGCGAGATCTAATGTCTATTGTGTGGCTAGACGAGGCATGGGCCAATGCTGGCATACCAGAAATAAGGAATGGACCGTTGACTCTGAAGGGAACGACACGAGGCTGAAGGGAACGACACGAGGCTGAAGTATTTGAGAATCTTCAAATACCATCGAACTGGGCCAGGTTCGAACCTGCTAAGTTGGGCTCAGAAGGCCAGCGCTCTACTGCCTGAGCTTATCAGCCCGGCCCCTGTTACAGATAACGGAACATGAGACCAAGTCAATCACAGTCTGGCCAGGTAATCTACAACAGAACACAGCGGTCTGAATGAACGAGGGAACAAGTGAGCCGGAAGCTAGGGGTAAGAGAACGGAATGCTGCAATGTGGCAACATCGTGAAATGGCACGTGCAATGCTCCTCCCTCCAGTCCTAGCTGTCAGAAGATATTGGAGGTATAGTTACTGAATGTAGGATTATTTCCAACGAAATGTCACGCCTATTACGTTCAGAATTTGATGCAGATCAGTAAATCCCATGGAATTATTCACAACGTTAACATTCACGTAGGATTATTTAGTTGCATAGACGTTGGCGAAACGTTTAACGCAGGATGTTGGCATATTGCAGGACAGGTCAAGAGTATCAAACAGTACAAGTACGCCTGTCTCCAGCTCCCCTGCACCAATGTCATCCTGAAAACTGAATGAATTATGGATACACTGATCTACCTACGATCTCTTCAGCGAAACTACTGTGTTAGCTTTAACTCACAGTACCGTACAATTAATATAGCCAAGCCTTTTCCGTAGAGGTCTGGCTCCTTAGCGTCGGGGCCTTCAGTTCAGACGGGTCCCGGGGTTCAATTCCCGGCCAGGCTGGGGTAATAACTGCGTGTGGTTAATTTCTCTGACTCAGAGATTGGGTGTTTTTGTACCAACAAACTCCTTTTCATATACACACACAGCACACCACACCGCACTACCAACCACCATAGCAACACACAATAATGAACGCATCCCTCCACATAGGGTTGACGTCAAAAACGGTATCCGGCCGTAAAGCAGGACCAAGCCCACATGTGTGACAGTTCGCACCTTTTGCCCCACGAGGGTGAGGGAGAAGTGGAAAAAATTATGATTTATTTTCCTATATTTTTACGTTTTTTGGCGACGATGGGATAGCACAGGACTAGAATATGGAAGAAAGCGATCGTTGTTATACTTGAGATTCAGCCTAGTGTGATTACAGGAAACCACGTAAAACCATCTTCAGGACTGCCGACAGTGGAATTCACACCTTCCATCTACCAAATGCGAAATGATAGGTATGTGACCCAAACCGCGTAGCCAACTCGGTCAGTAAGAAGAAAACAAGAAAAAGAGGAAGAAGAAGAAGCCATAGCCGTCTCCGTACAGGCCATGAAGGCCGCTGGAGGAGTAGAAGGTAAATGACTTGCAATATTCCTAACCTCAGCACGAAGTGGAACTGATTAGCCCCATCTTCCCACCCGCCTTTGTTGTTACAAGGAATCAAACTATTCATTTTTGGTGTGGGATGAGCGGACATGAGTCTCGCAAGAAGTAAAAATCGCGTTTCTAAATTGTTCGACCTCCTGACGGGAAATCTCACTCACATCCTTGTGGGTGCCCCTGTTAGGCAGCCCATTCAGGATTAACGCACTGCCACATTCCTTAATAATAATTGTTCCGAAGTATCTGTGGAACAGCAGAGGTGAAAGAAGGTGCGGGCTGGAATGGGTCTAACTACAAGTCCGAAAGATGAATAAAAAATTTAAATAAAAGTTTATATTTTCAATAGACAACAATATTTAACAAATTTTCACTAGGTGAAATAACAATGAATATTCAGGTACAATAATAATTTTACAAGTGAAAACACAAGTTAAGGGGTCTTTACAAATCCTGGGCTTCGAGCCCCAATTTCACAATCCTTGAGCTCTCAGCTCACAACCACAAATTACCAAAGGGCAGAAAACTCCTAATTACATGGAGCACTTGCTCCCACCTAGTAATATCAAGCCTCCTAGAGGCACCTTTCGAACACAAGAAAGAGCTGACCAGCTCTCAATTTTTCAAGCCTATTAAAAGGCAATACCAGACTTCACACATAATTGCCATCGAGGCACAACTTACATCAAATGGAACGGGGGTATCTCGTACCCAACCTAGTGGGCCTAAGTGGAAAAGAACAGAGTAATTAAATGGCCCAAAATACCACGGTGAATGGAGGCGTAGCTTGCACTCTTAAATGAAAGCGCTAGGCCGATTCAACAGGGGCTATTCCTACACTAGGGAGGTGACTCGTATAAGAAAATTTTAATTCATAAAGAAAGAGAAGGAAATCGGTTACGAAAACGTATGGTTAAGAGCTATGCTGGAACATACACACATTCACCCGTAATCCCTGTAAATTGCGACATTTTCTCACCTTCTCACCCCCTGTGCCTTGGGGACAGAACTTGGACTTTTCATTTTTATATATATATAGGAGATAAAAGCAGAAATAAGTTCTAAGGAACACATCATAATCACAATGTTGGGTAGGCAACCCGCTGATCGGACTTGTCTTGCGGTTTGCTTATCTTCCCCTATTTTATTTGTCAACCCTTAGTGCCGAACTACAAATCAGATTTCGTTCAAACCACCTCATAATCCATCTCAGATGTAATAAGAACAAACTGAAAATGTCAGCGAAATCGGTCCAGTAGTTTTTGAGTCTATTAGCTTCATACATACTAACATCCAATTTTATATATATATAGATCTATAAATTATTTGTGTCCCTATCGATAAATACTATGTAACTAATGTTATATAGAATTAAATGACAGATGTTCATGAATTTCGGTTTTTGTTGTTTTAAGTCCATATCAACGCCGAACCACGAGAAAATGGATGAACAAAATTTAATGAAAATCGGTATGTAAAGTCAGGGAATAAGGTAATACAGACTAAGCTATAAATGTTTAGTCAATTAAATGGTAGTTTACGGGAAGGCGCCTAAAATGTAATGTTTACTGTAAATACCTGTTATTTGTCCTATCGCAAAGTTAAAGAGAATACAATTTACGATCATGTATGTATTATACAGTTTTACCGCACCGACCATGATAACAGAATTCTTGAATTTAGACTTCTGCTTCTTAGTCCAAATCAACGTCGAGCATTGCTAACAGAGAAATATTGTTCAATGATGGTAACTTGCGATGGTTTTTGTCATGACTGTCTTAAGGTGTAAAATCGCGTGGTCATGGGTCCATATCAACAGGGAAAATTGTGAAGATGATTATAAAAAATGAGAAAAAAGTCGTAAAGGAATGGTCGCTTGGAGAATAAGATAAGAAGTCATGAAAGAAGGTAGAACTCTCATTACATTAGATGCCCTAATATCACATAGTCTGAAGAAAACTAAATGTGAAGGCCTACAATATCGAAAGCTCATAAAACTGATCAACAATAACATGATATTGACCATTGTTGTGATTTGTCTCTTCTGCTACCACTCATCTCCAATAGATGGGATTACTGCAGTGTCCCGAGTAAAACAGCCTGTCGTCCAGCCCCGCGGTGTAGGGGGCAACACATCCGCCTGTCACCTGGCGGCCCCGGTTTCGATTCCCGGCTGTGTCAGGGTTTTTCAATTGTAATGATTAATATCCCTGGCCTGGGGACTGGGTGTTTGTGACGTCCTTAATCTTCCTTTCCTCACACACAACATTCCAATTACACGCGGGTTCATACAATATGGTGCCAGTAGGGGCAAAAGATACACGTGGGTCGACGCCCCGAACAAATAGCAATAAAAAATATACAAAAAAAAAAGCATATCTGAATATTGGCGGAAAGTAGCTGAGGAGTTAGATACCTGGCAATGCTATATGACTGCCCCGTCAACGACGGGTACTACAGCTAGCAATGACAATTTAACCAGTTTTCATGAAAACATAATGCGTAGAACGCCACTGTTTGTAACAATGAAATGACCAACATGTAAATGAAAAATAAAATTACTATCGGACTCTTCTCAGTCCTTGTTATAAGAACTTCCACTTATCCCAAATACCAAGGGATTAAGATCAGACGTTATCGTGTTATTAATATTACTAGGTGAAGTGCCCGTGCTTCGCTATGGAATTCTACACTGTATACTGAATTGGATATGAAGTAGTCTACACGTAGTAAATTTAATTAAACTGCATGGCTCTTTGCCCTACCCGGGAAACGTTCTGGATGATACATAGCCTGTTACCCAGAATGATATTAGTGTAAGATATGTCAAAATCGGTCCGGCAGTTTCTGAGATTACCCGCTACCCCCGCCCCCAATGGAATTTTTACAAAAGAAAATAACAGAAACGACAATAGACAAGTGAAAGTCGACTCAAAATATTGGCTCTTTTGAATATTCACAGAGACAACATTGTAAAACCAGCAGATGTCTTGAATCTATTTTCTAAGAAACCTCGAAAGTTGGATTTTAAATTGTAATGTGAGCATACCATTCGCGGTAAAACTATTCACTTTGATCATATTGTTTCTGTTCTTGTAAGATTTTGTAACGTATCGGTACTGAAATCTGAATATCAACATAATTTACTTGTATCAGTGTCCTTATGGCACTCGTACATGCGCGCACCATAACCGCGCAAGCACCTTCAATTACATTCTATAATCATTTTGAAACTATATCCCACCTACCCCCCCCCCCATTCGTCGATCCTGGCTACGCTACTGATGAATACGTATTATCAGTTTTAATAATATGAAGAATTTAAAAAAATGACATACAGGATACTAGCACCATGTTTCCTCAATGCTGACATTCACAGGTTGTGTGGTATAACAGCAATGTCTGTGCAGTGTGTTGTAATGTGACTCAACTGCGTGTAGGTTATATTGTGGCGGAAGTACATCCGGCAAGATTAATGTAGGAAGTAAATTGTTCTGGGAAGTAGACCATATAGGTGGTTACTTGACAATTACCTCAGCAATACTGGATGAGCTCCATTTAACTATTTCATACTTGCGCGTTGTCTGTCGATTAATGAATTCACTTAGGAACATGGGACGACATGATTCCGCGTACCTTGTGCTGTGATATCTCTCAGGTGATGTGTTAACTATGGTGTCTTGTTTAGATACAGGTGGTAAAATATAGGCGCATTCGGAGACGCGAGCATTGCATGGGAAATTGTTCTAAATATATCGAAGATAGGCGATAAAGCTCGTTGCATGGAAAAATACGATCACAAATAGTTCTTGGCAATTTATTTAACTGAAAATCGAAAGTGCGCAGGTAGATCTAGATTTTCTTAATACGGGAAGAGGTATAGATCACCTTACGAGCATTATTCCACTCCGTCCAAGTGATGCAAGTTGCATGCAAACAATAAATTTCTCGACGCGTGAACATTAAATGGTTTCAAAATTATCGAGAACAAATTCGCGAGAATAGAAGGGCTTTGTCAGAATTCCAAAATCAGGAGCGTTTCAAAATTGTTATATTTACAATTTTCTTTACGTCACACCGACACAAATAGGTCTTATGGTGACGATGGAACAGGAAAGAGCTAGGAGTGGGAAGGAAGCGGCCCCGTGGCCTTAAGCAAGGTACAGCCCCAGCATTTGCCTGATGTCAATATGGGAAACCACGGAAAACCATCTTCAGGGCTACCGACTTGAACCCACTATCTCCCGAATACGGGATACTGGCCGCACTTAACCGACTGCAGCTATCGAGCTCGGTCAACGGAAAACTAACCTCAGGGCTTCAGACCCACTATCTCCCGAATGCAAGCTGATAGCTACGTGACCCAAACCGCGCTGCTAGTTGGCCTTTCAGGAAACCTTTAAACCCCCGAAAAATATAGGTTACCGTTTTGGAATTAAAGGTATGACTGGATGAAGAAATGCTTACATTTTCGTACTTATGCTTTTGATGTCCGTGCAACTTGGCAGCATCCCCGTCTCTCTCTCTCTCTCTCTCTCTCTCTCTCTCTCTCTCTGAGCAGTCGAAGATACGAAATCGCCTTCCCAGCTGCGTTCCACTCTGGAAGTAAGTGAATGCGCAGAAGTTCGGTTCAGAAAAGTTTATTTTTTGGCCTGGACTCTTCTTTTACGAATGTTGCCAAATCACACTATTTCCAGTATTCATCGGTTCGATTACATCTTCTTGAGTGTCTTTCGATGTAGGCTAATACCTCCATGACCGGGCGAGTTGGCCGTGCGCGTAGAGGCGCGCGGCTGTGAGCTTGCATCCGGGAGATTGTGGGTTCGAGCCCCACTGTCGGCAGCCCTGAAGATGGTTTTCCGTGGTTTCCCATTTTCACACCAGGCAAATGCTGGGGCTGTACCTTAATTAAGGCCACGGCCGCTTCCTTCCAACTCCTAGGCCTTTCCTCTCCCATCGTCGCCATAAGACCTATCTGTGTCGGTGCGACGTTAAGCAACTAGCAAAAAAAAAAAAAAAAAGAAAAAAAAACCTCCATGGGCTAGATGGGAGCAGTACACGTACTCAGTTGGGGATTGAAGCGCTTGAACGCCTCAGCTTTAACGTTGGATATAGGCTCTCTCACGCGCAACTTCTGATTTTTGGGTTTGTCCATCCCCTTGGACTCCTTATTTCTTCCTGTTTCCGTCTGCGGCAAGCTTGAAATTTTCACAAAATTGACGACTATATCACCATTTTTCACGTACTTAGTCAAGTTTTTTCACAAAGTCTTTCATATATCGATAAATCTCGTGCAGAAGAAAAGAACGACACCTCGCAGTATGTACTATCAGATCGCGGTACCGTCATACTTAACCGCACGCTGCATCACAAAATAGCTGCGCGCGCCGCTCACTGTTGCGCTATTTGACCTCGGAAATAAAAAAATATTTAAGAAAACAGTTTGGACCTTCCTCCTTTTTAAGTCTTATTCTATTTTTGCTAGTTTTTACAGTTTGAAAATTATTGACGAAAGTTTAATATACACTTTTTTGGAAAAGACGGATTTTTATCGAGGGAGATGTAGAACAAGAGTTCCTTCCACCTAGAAAATACGTATTCATTTTGGGCTAGTGCTTCAGTCGGCCAAGAAAATATCGTCCTGGAAGAGGCCAATAATTGTCAATAATAATGTTATTGTTTTACGCCCCACTAACTACTTTTCGACGGTTTTCGGAGACGCCGAGATGCCGGAATTTTGTCCCACAGGAGTTCCTCTACCGACACGAGGCTGACATATTTGAGTACCTTCAAATACCACCAGACTGAGCCAGGATTGAACCTGCCAATTTGGGGCCAATGTTATTGTACCGCGAGGTACAACTCAACGCCGCGCATTCAAAATGCCTAAATGAATTCCTCTATTGGTCAAACAGTGAAACTGAAACTACACCAACTTGGAACTTTAATCCGAAGATGTCACCACTAAAATATTGAGTAATTTTGTTATTGTGAACTTTCCTAAACTGACTGAATTTCTCCTAGTTTTGTTAGCTATACATCAAGAAGTTTGGACATTTCTCCACAGATGACATTACCAAAAAACTATGATCATGCACCCTGGTGCAAAGTGTAAGAAGTTATAATTTAAAGGTTTTGTATTTCTAGGTTTTTGTAACTGACTGATGTTCAATTATTTTTGGGTTGGCAATATTTCCTGTTTCTTTCCGCCAGTTTTGAATCCAGCCAATCACTAATTTCTGTAATTAATTTTCCACCTATCACAAGCTTCTTGTTCGATTTTGAGTGTTACCTTTGAACTAAACCAATAAAATTGAGAAGGTGTGGCTAGTTTAGTCTTGAATGATCTCGAACCTTCCCTGAGGGTTTATAAACTGCGGCTTTTCACGTTTCTTGGCCAATTGATCTTCATCTCTCTGAGTGTGTGTGTTAAGCAGGAGGCGGGCGGCCTCTTTCGTCGGCAGCAGAACCTCTACGAGGTAATGGCCACATAACTTTATTCTTTCTTGCTACCTCCGCAGTTTAACCCGAGGGAAAGGCCCAACTCTTTAGTATGTAACAACTTTTCTAAAATGTAACTTTCTTCAGGCTAATGTAAAAACTTCATAAAATCTTTAACTGTAAACCAGGGATAGAGAGTGAAGTACCCGCTCGAGCTCCCCTTCATCTTGGATTGAGGTGACTACGTTTTGTAACTTTTTCTTCTGTAAGGTGTTAAGTAATTTCTATACGAGTCACCTCAGTAGTTTGGGAATAGCCCCTGTTTCATCGGCCTAGAGCTCTGTAGGTTTCTAAGTTTTCATTAACTTGGAGCGCAGTTCACCTCCATTCATTTTGTGTTTGGGCCAGTTATTTAACCTGTTCCTTTTTCATTAAGGCCCCGTAGGTTGGGTATTAAATACCCCTGTATAAATCATTTTCAAATTGTAAATTGTGCCTTGAGAGGCCAGTAATTGTAAGTTGATGTTGCCTTGAGTAGGCTTGCAGACCTGAGAGTCTGTTAACTCTTTTTCAAGTTTTGTAATTGTAAAGTGTGCCTCTGGGAGACTAGATATTATGATTTAGGGAGCAACTGCTCTTGAATTAGGGGATTTCTGCCCTTAACTAAATAATTCTTCTTCCATTGTAAAACTAGGGGCTTAAAGCCCACAGTATTAAGGTTCTGAATCTTGGATTTTTCCTAATCTGGTTTCAAGATTGGCATTGTACCTGATTGTTATTTTCCCTTGGGGAAATTTGTTAAGTTTGTTTTTTTATAATGAAAGAAATATAACCTTTGTTAAAGTTTTAATTCAATTCTTGACATTGTAGTTAGACCCATTCAAGCCCGCACGTTCTTTCACCTCTGCGTTCCACAGATAACCCCGGAACCAGTTATCAAACATCAACTCGGATGGGGCGTCCATGTCTCCTGCATGCATGCCGAACAGACCTCCCAAAGCAAGAATGGAAGGGTGGACAACAATCAGGGAGGACCGAAAACACGATACAGGAATTCAAAAACGATAGACGGTAAGGCCACTGAGCTGATGTAGCATCTGATCGGTCCATGTGACGAAGTACTGTTCACAATGGGCCACAATATACTGAATAACTGTGGCGGACACGAGCCCGGAAAAAAGGAGTTCGTGGAAAGTAACCAGAAAATTAGAGAACTGACCGTCAGGTTCTACGACAACAAAATAATTAAGCGGATTTGGTTACGTCAGCACTGCGGCAGAGCTTGTGTTTTAGCCGTATGAGAACCCATAATAATCGGCAATCCATATCCACTCGGAAGAAAGAAAAATTGTTTTACTCAGCAGCGAATGAATGCTTAAGATGATACGATGAAGAAATTAGCACTGGCCATTGAAGAATATGATAGCGGGGCTGAGTGGTTCAAACGGCAGAGGCGCAGGATTTCTTATCCCAAGTTAACGGGTTCGATCACGACTCAGTCCAGTGGTATATGAAGCTGCTCAAACCTCGGGTCAGTAGATTTACTGACATGTAAAAGAACTTCTTCGGGACAGAATTCCGAAATCTCGGTGTCTCAGAAAATCGTAAGAGTAGTTGGTGGGTCGTTAAACCAATTACATGGTTTATTATTGAAGAACATGTACCATTAGTCCGAGGCGAGGTTAGCGATACAAAAACAAAGTGAGCTAAGAAGCTGAATTGACTAGAAACATCTCAGAGCGGGGAACTAACGCACGTGCACGTAACACCGGTTAGTGAGTCATTAGCTGTGTTTACATGATGTAACATAATGAATCTGCTAATGCACGTTCCGTCAGTCACAGCTACGGTAAATATTTCTCTACTTCAACAGCCGATATACACATCACAGAATCCTCTCTGGCTGGTTTATTCAAGCATAAAATTACAGTGAAAAATGCCTGGTTTGAGGTGTATTGCATTTGCATCTCTTCTCTTTGCCACATACTATACAGTTTAGGGGTAATAATAATAATAATAATAATAATAATAATAATAATAATAATCATAATCATAATAATAATAATAATAATAATAATAATTGTACCGGGAGGTACACCTCTACTCCACTTATTCAAAATAAGCGCCTTAATGAACTCCTCTATCGAACAAAAGGTGAAACTGATACTACACGAAGTTGGAACTTTAATCGGAAGATGTCACTACTGAAATATTAAGTAATTGTGTTATTGTCAAGTTTCCTAAACTGATCGAATTTCTCCTTGTTTTGTTTCGCTATACAGCAAGAAGTTTAGACATTTTCCCACAGATGACACTATCAAAAACTCTGATCGTGCACTCTGGTGCAAGGTGGAAGAACTTTTAACTTAAAGAAGTTTCGTATTTCTAGGTTTTCATAACTGAATCTATGTTTATTTATTTTTGGGTTGGCAACATTTCTTTTTCTTTCCGCTAGTTTTGAATCTGGCCAATCATGATTTTTTGTAATTAATTTCCAACCAATCCCGCATTCCTTGTTCACTTTAAATTAGCCAATAACAATTGAGAGGGTGTGTCCGGATTAGTCCTGAATTCTCTCGAACCTTCCCTGAGGGTATACAAGTTGCGGCCTTTCGAGTTTCCTTGTCTATTGATCGTCGTCTTTCTGAGTGTGTGTATGTTAAGGCAGGAGGCGGGGAGCCTCTTTCTTCGGCCGGCAGAACATCTACCAGGTAATGGCCACATAAATTCAATCTTTCTTGCTGTTTCCGCATACTTATCTGAGGGGAAGGTCCGAATTTCTAACTATGTAACCGTTTTCCTTTTCATGTAAAATTTCATAAAGTCTTTAACTGTAAATCGGGGATAGAGAGTGATTTACCCTCTCGAGCTCCCCTCCATCTTGGTTTGAGGTGGCTACGATATCGCAACCTTTCGTTCCTGTAATATATTAAAACTATTTCCATGCGAGCCACCTCAGTAGTTTGGGACTAGCCCCAGTTTCATCGGCAGAGAGCCCTGTAGGCTTTTAATTTTTCATTATCTGGGAGCGCAGTGTATGCCTCCATTTAGTTTGTGTTCGGGCCATTTATTTAACCTGTTCTTTTTTCGCAAAGGCCCTGTAGGTTGGGTACTAGATACCTCTGTGTAAAACTATTTCAATTTGTAAGTTGTGCCTTGAGAGGCCAGAGATTGTAAGATTTTGATGTTACCTTGAGTAGGCTGGTAGAAACTGAGAGCCTGTTAGCTCGTTTCAAAGTTTTGTAATAGTGAAGGGTGCCTCTGGAAGGCTAGATATTGTAATTTAGGGAGCAGGTGTCCTTGAATTAGGGGATTTCTTCCCTTGACTAAATTATTCCTCATTTTGAATTGTAAACTTGAGCTGGTAGCTCAGAAATTGTAAAACTGGGGGTTTGAAGAGCAAAATTGTTAAAGTTTTGAATCTTGGATTTTTCTAAGTTTCGTTTCGAGATTGGCATTGTACCTGATTTTTCATTGTGATTTCACCTAGTGGAAATTTGTTAAGTTTTTAATATTGAAAGAAATATAACCTTTGTTAAAATTTTAATTCAATTCTTGATATTGTAGTTAGACCCATTCAAGCCCGCACCTTCTTTCACCTCTCTGCGTTCCACAGATACCCCGAAATAATAATAATAATAATAATAATAATAATAATAATAATAATAATAATGCCGGGCTGAGTAGCGGTAGAGCGCTGCTGGCCTCCTGAGCCCAACTTGGCAGGTTCCATCCTGGTTCAGTCCGGTGTTATTTGAAGGTGCTCAAATACGTCAGCCTGGTGTTGGTAGATGTACTGCCACATAAAAGAACTCCTGCGGGAAAAATTCCGGCACCTCGTCGTCTCCGAAGACCATAAAAATGTAGTTAGTGGGACGTAAAACAAATAATATTAAGAGCATAAGAGTCATTTCACACTGTCCACCGGTCGCTGGACGACCACTAAGTACGAAAGGTAAGTACGTACTTACCAGGTGGTGGTGGTGGTGGTGGTGGTGGTGGTGAGACTCCCCCATGGATTTTTTTACAAAAGAAAATAAACAGAACCTGACAATAAACAAGTGAAAGTCGACTGAATGGTTTAGCTTTTTTGAACATTCACAGAGACATGATTTAACACCAACATATCTCTTGAACCTATTTTCTAAGAAGCCTCGGAAGTTGTATTTTAGATTATAATCTAAACATACTATTCGCTGTAAAAACGGTTGAATATTTTAAATTATATTTGTTCGAGGCGTCGACCTCCACCATATGATAAGAACCTGCGTGTAAGTGGAATTGCCGAAGTGTAGAGTGTTGAATGTGAGAAAAGGAACGTTAAGGACGACACAAACACCCAGTCCCCAGGACTGGGATATTAATCATTTACAATTAAAAGCCCCTGACCCGGCCGGGAATCGAACTCAGGGCCGCCGGGTGACAGGCGGACGCGTTGCCCCCCTTACACCGCGGGGCCGGACTACTGTACCGTTACTTCAATCTGAATACCAACATAATTTACTTGTGTCAGTGTCCTTAAAATGACATTCATGCATGCGCACACCACACATCGGCACCTGTAGTATGTTCTATCATAATTTTGTAACTATAACACCCACCTATCTGTCGATCCTGGCTACGCTACTGTTATACACGAGGACGGCTATAAAGAAGTGAGCGACGGACGAGAGACCAACGACCACGAGATACACTGATGGCAATTACGTGTTCACGTTGCGGACGACTCAGAGACCTGAGCTCCGAGAAGTGACATATCTATTGGTTCAGGTTTTATCCAGTTTTGTTC
Source organism: Anabrus simplex (assembly GCF_040414725.1). Taxonomy (NCBI): domain Eukaryota; kingdom Metazoa; phylum Arthropoda; class Insecta; order Orthoptera; family Tettigoniidae; genus Anabrus; species Anabrus simplex. The sequence continues at coordinate 1,173,720,407 of NC_090265.1, read as the reverse complement.
ATTAAGTAATGCAAACAATACATAATGCCCTACGTACGGGACGATTTACATATTCCTCTACGTCATGGAATACTGAATCTTTTGCTAATAATCAAACTGGTTATTATACATCATCTCCAGGTCAACAATGAAGAATTTCGGATGAACATCCCCCATCTGATACCTCTGATGACACAAGAAATTCCGGTGGTTATGTGGACTTGTTTTAAATTTTCGGTGATAAATTTGGCATTCTTGTTTTGCTTGTAGATTTCATTCAATCTATTCGTTTGATGCTGCTTGTGTTTATGTTTTTTTATATAACAACTTGTCAACTCTTAATCGGCTTTTCATTTGGAATGCAACGAATAATTCACGTAATTTGTTTGATATTTTTCTTAAATTTGAAATGGCACGTATCTCAAAGTCAAATGAATACGCACGGTTTCATGTTAACCCAGTACTTGATGGTCTTCAGGCGCTCAACAGTTCATTGAAAGATTTCACGGACATTCTCATGTTCATCATGTTTCCTGAGATAAAAAAAAACAACACACACACACACACAAAGAAGAAAACATTCATTTGCTGCGACGTTCGACGTTCTTGCAATATAGGGTGCACTCAATGTTCTCTACTCTTCTTTCTCGTTGCTATTAGACGAACGAAGTATTATCAAATAGTTATCACCTCGACATCCATACTGCTTTGACTGCTCTCGCACTACCGAGACTGCGGACTCTGCGCTGGTCGCCTTGCTGGTCCCCTCGAGTGGTTGCTTATGATTTTGGTCGTCTAGCGACTCGAAAGAGTGAAACAGCAATAATATCAGAGGTGCCAACCTTTGAAGTGGATTATCAGTAATCGCCCTCCGCCCCCGAGAAGAATTTCGAGTCAAGTCCAAAGCATGCTCCTTCCTTGTCGATAATGACACCCCCTTTGCCCTTCCTTCTAGCAATCTATTCGAAAGTATACCATATTACACAATAACATTTGCACACAACCTGTCAGTTCTGTGATAAAACATTAATTGTAGCTTGTTTCTCACGCAGCAGCTGCTTTTCAGTGTAGTTTTTCTTGAAGCATCCTTCCCACTGTGATGGCATTTTCGTCCTCTGAACCATACGCGATTCCAGTGCTAATGTGCTTAATGTAGGCCTTACTTCTTTCCAGGTACACTTAACACAGCAAATACGACATTACTGAAGGATTTATAGTGGAGAAGGGCAGCGCCTAAGCTCCTTCATTCACAATGAATTTTACAGCGCTTGTGGTTAGCAAAGGAAGTCACGATCGAATAAGTATCGTTGCCAACTCACAAGCATTGAAACGAGGACGATTTAGGAGAAAGACTCGAAAGTATTGAAAATTTTTCCTTTTATTTTTACCGTTCAAAATTATTTTTTCGTGATGTCTGTTTTTCCGTAATAATTTCCCCCTTGACCGTAATTCCGTAATCGTGAGGTGAAATCCGTAATTATTACGGACAATCCGTAATAGTTGGCACCTCTGAATTAAATAATAATAATAATAATAATAATAATAATATAATAATAATTTCGTGTGGCTATTTCTAGCCGAGTGCAGCCCTTGTAAGACAGACCCTCCGATGAGGGTAGGCGGCATCTGCCATGTGTAGGTAACTGCGTGTTACTGGGGTGGAGGATAGTGTTATGTGTGGCGTGTGAGTTGCAGGGATGTTGGGGACAGCACAAACACCCAGCCCCCGAGCCACTGGAATTAACCAATGAAGGTTAAAATCCCCGACCCGGCCGGGAATCGAACCCGGGACCCTCTGAACCGAAGGCCAGTACACTGACCATTCGGCCAACGAGTCGGACTATAATAATAATAATAATAATAATAATAATAATAATAATAATAATAATAATAATAATAATAATAATAATGTGAATTAGTATAAAGGAATCCGGGCGAGTTGAGCGTGCGGTTAGGGGCGCGGCTGTGAGCTTGCATCCGGGAGATAGTAGGTTCGAATCCTACTGTCGGCAGCCCTGAAGAAAGTTTTCCGTGGTTTCCCATTTTAACCTTAATTAAGGTCACGGCCGCTTCCTTCAAACTCTCCTATCCCATCGTCGCCATAAGACCTATCTGTGTTGGTGCGACGTAAAGCCGCTACAAAAAAAAATGTATAAAGGAAGGAACTAAGCATTTATAGCCTATTGGGTCTCAATAATAATTGCACGGAGAGTAAGAACAAGCCATTCTCGAATAATTCTATAAATGCCAGATATAAATATTGCGTGACCTGCGACAAGAGCTGAAGCAGAATGCGAAGAATTAACAGTAAGCTAGCAGACGTGTGCATTAAAGAGAGAGAGAGAAAAAAAGACGACCCATTTATCGTACTAAAGTTTAAAGAAAATGAAAAAATAAACATACTACTAAAAAAAATTTAATGTTATCAACAGTATGTAAAAAAAATCCTTTCTCTGTACTGTTTAAATATTGACCTCGTACGGTACTTTCTGTTTATACCGAACAGGACAAATAATGTCTTATGTTGGGTTCAGTTTTTTTTTCTGTTACAGCATCTGAGGAAAACTGTTGGCTAGATGTTCATAAAATATGGTATTTAAGATTAATATAAGGGTGAGTAGAATCTTAGCTACATGCCGTTTCCAAAAACAAGTCACCAGAAGGAGGGTATTCAGAGGGAGCCTAAAACTCACCGTATCTCTTTTAAGGTTAGTTTTAACACGACAAAAATGATTTAGAATGTTGTTTAGATTTTTTTTGGTTCTATATCTCTTTCCGATATACATGGTCAAGTGAGGTCCAAGAGTCGATAACTAACCATTGGAATCGAACCCGTAATCTTGGGTTGGACTTCTTCTTCTTCTTCTTTTCTAGCCTATTTCAATCCACTGCTGGATATAGGCCTCTTCCATGTGCTTCCATCGTCTTCGGTCTTGAGCCACTTGGAACCAGCGTGTTCCAGCCAACAGCTTTATGTCGTCGAGCCATCTCTTCAGGGGTCTTCCAATGCCTCTCTTGTGTCCCCATGGTCTCCAGTGAACAATCCTAGAGGTCCACCTGTTGTAGTCTTGTCGAGCTACGTGTCCTACCCATTGCCATTTTAGTCTTGCTACTATCTCTAGGATGTCTGTTACATTAGTTCTTCTCCTGATGTCCTCTGAACGGATCTTATCCCTAAGGCTGATCCCTAGCATCTGTCGCTCCATGGCTCGTTGTGTTCGCTGAAGCTTGCGAGCACTTTCCTTCGTCAGAGTCATCGTTTCCAGACCGTAAGTTGTAACTGGCAGCACGCACGTATTATAAACCTTGGTCTTCAGGTTAATTGGAACATCCTTGTTGGTGAAGATGAATCTTAGTTTTCGGAATGCAGTCCAACTCATACCTATTCTGCGAGGAATTTCTGCACGTTGGTTGTCTTTTCCAAGTTTTATCTTGTGTCCAAGAAAGCTAATAAACCAGTGAACGACGGGTACGACCGTTGGTAATGCAGTAAAATAATAATAATAATAATAATAATAATAATAATAATAATAATCATAATAATAATAATAATAATAATAATAATAATAATAATAATAATAATAATAGGTGCATGGCGTCTGGAAAGGCTTATTGGTGACCTAATGAGGATGAAATTCGTTGTGAAGACGTCATAAACACCCACTCCCCAAGCCAGAAGAATTAAGAGTACGAAGAGGTTGATTCCGAGGAACATGCGGGGTAGGCTTACCATTTTAAATTATCAGCAATTTATCTGAACACTTCATTTGCGAGAATGGTTTATCCAGTACCTTTTTACTGCGCACGATTCAGCCATTTTACAACAGTAATCCCACACCGACAGTCACATCTGTAACTTCAAATAAACTGAAATTGTTCCGAGAACAATATTCTTCTTCTTCCCACACATGTGGGATCGCAGGTGCGAACTGTGTAGCACATGTGGATTTAGTCATGTTTTACGGCCGGATGCCCTTCCTGACGCCAACCCTACATGGAGGGATGTGATCACTATTGCATGTTTCTATGGTGGTTGGTAGTGTAGAATGTTGTCTGAATATGAAGAGGAAAATGTTGGAACAAACACGAACACCCAGTCCCCGTGTCAGAATAATTAATCAGACGCGGTTAAAATCCCCGACCCGGTCGGGAATCGAACCCGGGACCGTCTGAACGGAAGGCCTCAACGCTGACCATTCACCCAGTGAGTAGTGTTCCGAGAACAATAATACTACTGAAATACACGAATAATATTCTCAACTATAAGCAATCAGTAAGATGTCTTGCACATGGATCAATCGTGTCAGTTCGGAGTCTTCCGGAGAACTTCGAGTCTTACAGCAGTGGCGAACTGACGGAGCGATGCCCAGCACACCCACGGTATCTAGAATAAAAGATAGGCTACTCCGGCGGTTGAAGCTTCCATTGGCTGGGGCGCTATGACGTCACGGGATATGAACGATAGCGAGTAAGGTACACAGTCGCAGTACAGCAAGCCTGTGAGTTCTCGTGCCTGTGAAAAATCTTCTCAATCTTTCATCAAATAATAGTCTGGTTTAGTCCGATTCGATAAGTAACGGCACTTCCAATATATTTAAAAACGTGAAAATGCGTTAAATTTCGTCACATGCTGAGCAGGTAGAACATCAACTATCAAATGCATGACATATAATACGATAAGAAATAAAATATTGCCATGCAACTCAAAATAATTAATTAATGTCCTGATGAGGTAAATGTTTATATCAAATGGCATAGGAAAATATACATCTTATGGACATCTTTATGGAATTATATTAAATTATTAAAACTTACGTATCAGGAGACATATTTACTTGATGAACCAGCCCAAAGCTTAGCTTTCGTATTGGCATATTTTCTCAGTGCTAGCTCCTTACTCTTTGCATTAAAATGCCATATCCTAATAAATGTCCTAGTCCTTACGTAGAGACAAATTATTTTGTCAAGGAATACTAGAAATTTTGACTAAATAATAGAAATAAGAGTGTTCATTACGTTTTTGCATCTGGATACAGTCTTACCGTGAAACACACCATATGAAATTTCGAACTGGGCTATATTATTTAACTACTCACGACTGAGATGTGTGAGGCCCCCTTTTGAAATAACCGAGATCCAGTAACAGGTCTCTTTTCGCACGACATTTTTGTCTCTTTCTTCGTATTTACTATATATCGGATCACGGATACTGTATTTCACGAGCTTCGAAATATATTCATAAATATAAGTTATTAGCACATAATAATGTTAATGTTATTGGATTTTACGTCCCACTAACTATGTATTTGAGCACCTTCACCACCGGACTGAGACAGGATCGAGCCTGCTAAGTTGGGCTAAGAAGGCCAGCGCTCTACCATTTGAGTTGCTACTCAGTCCGGCTATTAGCACATAACAATAATTATAGAAAATATGATTTTTATTCAGTCATTTATATCTGACACCTTTTTACCGTACGGGCTGTAATAATGGAGATATTCAAGAGTTTATTACAAAGTGTTTCAACAACCAAGCATTGCTGACGAGGAAGCATTGTTATGCCATCACAGTAGCAAACTAACTGGCTATGATGGTTGTTGTCGTTATTGTCTTGATAATATGCAAAATAATAATAACGTTATTTGTGTTACGTCTCACTATCAACATTCAGGGTTTTCTGAGAGTCGAGGTGCCGTAACTTTGTCCCACGGGAGTTCTCTTACGTGCCGACAATTTATAGCGCCACACACGTTTCCATAATATGTTGACTGCATTTTAATCAGTACAGTGGTTCTACTTCAGATACTGACAACACGAACACTGTTCACGTAGTGAACCACTATAAAAGTATTATGTATCCGTGATCCGATATACAATAAATACGTAGAAAGAGATAAAAATGTCGGGCGGACGGTCGGTCGGTCACTTGCTTTCTTGGCTTACGCTGCGTGAACCATCAACGATAGACCCCAAGTGTAAGCATACGAAATGTAGAGCATAGAAACCTCTACAAAAAAGTCTATTTCCAACCGGCTGCCCTCTAGAAGCGATTTTATGCAACAGTCCGCGGTAAAAAATATAACTCCTTAAAATTAAATAATTATTTCGATATTATCCTCGAGTTCCTCATCAAAATAAATTGTTTGACCTCCTCCAGTATTTTATAAGGATTAGAATAACCTTGTCAGGACATTATTTGCATGAATGGTTCAGAAGATATGACCATTTTAGACTGTAGTGTTAATACGTGTCAGCAGGAAGGGCGAGCGCTGTCTCATATCACATAACGTCACGCAGAAGGCGGCCAGGGAGAGAAACAAGTGAGCGCGATGCGGGAAGAGACCCCCCTGCAGCACACCTATCCCCTCAGTCCCGCACCTAATTGACATCCTCAGGATGACGCGCGAGGGAGTGGAGGGGGCAGGAGCGGGACGCAGCGCATTGGCTGCACTATCACTCTCCGATGCCTTGCACTCAGAAATACGAACGACGTTTTTTCTCATTAGTTTCAAGTTTTGGAAATTGAACAAAGTGTCAGATACTTACATTATATTGTGCTTTAGACTTCCATCGTTCTCCTTTGAGATTTGGGGTTTACCGACAGCTTTGGTAGCCTTCAGTATACGACTCTACGCCACTGTAACGAAGATGTCAACAACGAGTTTGAGTCTTCGGTCGCAGCACCACGCCAGCAGCCAGAGAAACATACTACGGTAAGTAAATGAGAAGCAGGGGCAGTGTCTCACAACTTTGCACAAGGAAATGTACCGTACTATACATTCAGAAATCACCCTCATCCTGTCTCTAATTTGTTCAGCTTTATCGTACTTCGCTTCAGTGCCACATGCTTCCGGAGAAAAATAACAGTTTGACGTGCCGTATGAAACGTGATAGAGTCACGTGACTTGACATACTGTAAATTCAAGGAGAAGAAAGAGAGGTTGTTTCCGGAGGCGGGAGAAGCTTCTGGAACGAATCAACAATAACATACTGAATGGCTACTGTTAAGTGATGTGTAGTTCGTCTCTCCTACTACAGTATGCAGTGTCTTATACCAATATTTTGGCGGCCTGATTAGTGGCCGTAGCTAGGTAAGGGAAGTCACTCTGCATCACCAGCGAGACGAGTCATGAAGTCAAAAGATTTAAAGAATTGTTGACCGACTGGACATTCTTATTAAGCTGAGGTTATTTAGGCATTAAAAACCCGTTTTAGGCTGCCTAAATTGGCATTAACGAGGTTGAAATAGGCTCCATAAAAATTTTAATATTCTTCGTCTTCTTCTCCTTCTTCCACCTCCTGGTAGGTTCGCGGGTGTGAACTGTGATGCACGTGTGAACTTTGCCCTGCTTTACGGCCAGTTGTCCTTCGTGTCGTCAACCCTATGTGGAGGGATGTATTCAGTAGCGTATTGAGTATTCCGTATTTCTGTGGCGTTTGGTAGTGTAATGAATTGTGTTTATGTGTAAGAGAGTGTGATAGAATAAACACAAATACCCAGTTCCAGAGTCAGAAGAATTAACTACACGCGGTTAAAATCATCGACTCTGCCGGAAATCGAACTCAGGACTCCCTGAACCGAATAATATTCTTCGTCATCGTCATTTAGTAGTACACAGATACAACTTCCATTACTTCGAAATCGTTGTTAGAGTAATTATGTGGATAGCACCATCTGTGGATCACTGGTGAGAGTGTCGACTTCCGTATCCGAAGACTACGGATTTAAACCTCGAAGACGAAGTAGGATTTTTAAGGGCAGAAATAAGTCCATTCGGAATTCCGTGTCGTACGATGTCTGGATATACTGTAAAAATCCTTTGGTGACAAGTTTGATGTTCAACCGACAAAATTAATATTAACGCTCAAACACAGACCGCCCAACAGAGACCTATTTCTCTGCCATGTGATACAGAAAAAGTGATATTGAAATTGACATGCAGGCAGTCTAGATGGGTCGAATCGAAATGCCTGCACACGGTAGTCACACTATTATTACTTTTTTCCTAGTTGTTTTACGTCGCACCGACACAGATAGGTGTTATGACGACGATGGGATACGGAAGAGCTAGGAGTGGGAAGGAAGCGACCGTGGCCTTAAGGTACAGCTTAGTATGAAAGTGGAAAACCGTGGAAAAACCATCTTTAGGGCTGCCGACAGTGGGATTCGAACCCACTATCTCCGGACTGCAAGATGACAGCTACGTGACTCAAACCACGCGGCCACTTGCTCGGTATTATTATTATTATTATTATTATTATTATTATTATTATTATTATTATTATTATTATTATTATTATTATTATTAAATGATGTGGAAATATCTTATGAAGGTCTGAGATTTTAAATCCTTTAATTAGAAGCAGTTAAATACTCCCATTATCTTTGAGCTTTGAAGGGATGCCAGTGTCAATTTATTTTTCGCTGGGAACGCTGGGGAGGATACTGAAGATATACAGAGAAGTCTAACACACAGCGACAGGGAATGGTGAGTGCTTCTCGATTGTTAAGCAGGTGTGACAGCGCATTATTGAACAGCATGTTATCGGTTAGCTGTGTGAGATGCTAAACAGATACAAGGGTCACATTCGGATATTAGCGCAATGCGGTCTTCTGGCAAACAACTGCAGAGTTTACCCTGGCTCTTCCTATTGTCTTTATCACTGCGGGAACGTCAGAGCATTCCAAGTGAAATAGTGCATTACACTTTTTACTTGTTATTGTATACGTTTCAAAATTACCATATTACAACTATAACAAAGAATATTCTCCACCGCTAGAACAGGTGGATCCTTATTGTATAATGTACGACCAGGAGCAAGTATTTATGGAGACCGATTTCATCATCAGTACAGTACTTTTTTAATACTGATGTTGGCGGAGATTTTTGGAGACTGCTTTTACACTCTTTATGGAAACTGCGGTAAATGTCATTTTTTTATTGGCGTATTAACTCAATACGAAAGTAATTTTCACTGCTATAAATCAATAACTAACATTAAGTATACTTGGATTACGGAGCTTTCTTTGCGGTGGAAAAGACTCTCCGATGGCAAGTTGCCTCTTCCTCGTTTCATTGCGGTTTATCGACTTTCTTTTCTGTAGACTTCAGATTTGTATGTCGTTCACACATGTTACTTCTCTTGTAACCAATCCGAATATTGCAAAACTTGCTGAAGAAATGGATTCAATCACTCACATAATAATCTTTCCTGTGATAGTTTTCTGCGCGTCTTTCCACTGAAACTGCAAGGATTGTGTGTCCCATTTTCATAACCACATCTCAGGATTGAAAGAAAAAAAAAAAGGAATTTAGGAAGGAGCGGCATCGACTTCGGTTATGACAGACATCCTCATCCCATCACTGAAGAGGCGTACTAGGGAAATGAGGAGTGAAGTAGTTTCCCGTTGCTTTCCTCGCCGAGCCAGAAGTTGCTATTACATATCAGTCTGCCAAGCCCACTGAAATGCATGCACCAACCGACCCTATGAGCAACGTTTTCACACCATTCATAGCAGGGATTGGATGCACAAGGAATGGCATTACTAGCATCGCTCATACCTCAGTCACTTTCATATGTCAAAGCCAAGGATAAGACAGAGACAGAGGTTTGAAAGAACAAAATTGCTCTAATAGCGACTTATTCCCCGACTTTACATACCGATTTTCATTAAGATAGAACCACTAATATCATAAACTGAGAATTAATTTTTAAACCTTCCCGTAAACTACCATTTCACTCAGCGTGAGTACAATTATTTATGGCCTACATTATAGCGACTTATTCCCAGAATTCCCATACAGAGTTCCGTTAAATTCTCTTCAGTCGTTTTCTCTTCATGCGTGTACATACATCCAGACCGACGGAAATTACGGAAAATTAAAAAGAACATTTTCTTGTTACTGTGGACACGACTGATACAGAAATCCGTACTTTTCAAATTCCGAGCAATGTACAGATAAACCTCTTATTTTATATATAATTTATATAGATTGCTTTTAATCGCTACATTCCTAGTGGCGTTTTGGTAATGGTCTATGTCAGGCATCGTCAATCGAGAGCAAAATGCCTTCGGAGCCAGTTTGCTCCCCGCTATCGAGAACGAGAGCAGCTTAGCGAGCAAGTAGGGGAAGTTCATGACATAATGCATACTGAAGGCTATTGGCCCAAATGTATAGCACATCTTTCTTGACTGGTTAGATTCCGACACAATACGCATGAACCCATGTGAGGTGATATGTCGTATTATACTAATATACAGTGGTTAAGTAGAGGAAAAGTTTTACATCGCTTCTATGCTCTGAGGAAAGAAATAGCTCTCTTTATGGAAATGCACAGTGAATCACTAGGAGAACTGAACAATGGAAAATAGATAGGAGATGTGGCATTTCTAGTACTCTAGATCTCGCCAGCCACCTTAATGATCTTAATTATCCCCTACAAGGTAGAGATCTTATCATTATTCACCTCTTTGATCGTGTTCAAGCTTTGAAGCGAAAGTACTACTGTGGGAAAGTCAGTTCGTAAATAAAGACAACGCATTTTCCCACTTTGACGGCAGAGTTGTCTAGCTCCAAACTATTCTGGTAAAACATTAGAAGAATATAAAGAGGTTTTAATATCACTATATGACGAATTTGAGAGGAGGTTTCACGAGATTCAGGCATTAGAAAATGATCTGCAGGTGTTCGCTATGCCCTTCTCAGTGGTTGGGTATACTGTTAGACCAGAACTGCAGCTAGAGCTGATTGACTTATAGTGCGATACTCAAATGAAATGTAACTTTGCAAACAGTAACAGTTTGACTGAATTTTATGTTCATTTTCCGCGGGAGAAATTTCCTATATTGCACAAATTTAATGCACATATTTTAATTATATTCACATCAACTTATTTATGTCAAAAGATGTTTTCATTAATGCAGATTTGTAAATCTAAACACAGAAGTCGGCTCACCGATGAAAACTTGATATGTGCTTTGCGACTTACCAGTACGCAAACGATAGTGCCAAACATTGATACAACGAGCCCAAACGTCCCGTGCAGGAGGAGTACACCAGTGATATGTTTTAGTTCGTTTGTTTAATTTGTTGTCATAGTCATAAATGCCATACAAATATTGAAATGTGTGTTAATGAGAGTGCAAAGAATGTGTACAAATCACACAAATTGTGTTTTCTTTCGGTAAATTTACGTGTCCCAAAGCTTCAGTTAATCGTGAAAATTGATTTATTCAGGACATATTGCACACTGCTATATATTCCTTTGTCAATGAATAATTTTCTTGTCCTGTTATACTGTGTAATCCGTGTCCTGTTCGTGTCACATGGTACATATTCCAAATTATTATTATTATTATTATTATTATTATTATTATTATTATTATTATTATTATTATGCCTATAGCAGCAGTTGTACATATGCTAGTAAGCAGGTATCCTGCATTGTAATACAAGAAGCCCTCAAAGTCCACCATGCACCTGGACGTACGCCAGAACATACCAACCCATTGATTGTCGGACACTTCGAACACTCCGGGCATTGCGAGTATTCGATGGCAACCTTGTACCACACGCCGGCGAATGACTGCAATGTCCGTAACGGCATGCCGACTTCAAACTTAATCCTAAATACGAAATACCCGCCCACCCCACCCCTTCTAGCGAACAATAATAATCATAATAGTAATTATCATCATCATCATCATCATCATCATCACCACTTTACGTCCCACTAACTACTTTCACGGTTTTCGGAGATGCAGAAGTGACTCGCAGGAGCTCTTTTACGTGCCAGTAAATGTATCGACACGAGGCTGACGCATTTGAGCACCTTCAACTACCACAGGACTGAGCCAGGATCGAACCTTCCAAGTTGGAATTAGAAAGTCAGCGCCTCAGCAGTCTGAGCCACTCAGCCCAGCCAGCTAATAATTAAAGCAGACGTAGCTCATAAATAGTCGACCCTTGGGCATATGTTCTTAAAGACCATTGTGTTGTTTTGAGGTGTTCCAATGGAAAATCATATTCATGGCTGCCGGTAACGGGATTCGAATCCAGTATCATTTGAATGCGAGCTTTCAGCTATACAAGCGTTTTGCAACTCTCCTTCATATTAATCTTTCACTCAGCAGGGTGATGTAAGAATTATGTGACACAATATGCCGTGCAATACAACAAGCGGGAAAGGGAATTGATTTGGATGAACGGCGTGCACACGACAGCCGCGCTGTGGGAGAGCAAAAGTCACGAAGACTGATATAATAACCAGGGTTAGCATTTTTAGGTGCAACTTTCAGATTAAAAAAGGAAGGGGAAAGGTGCTCATATAAGGTTTAAAAAAAAGGGTATTTATTTTTCCTCTAGTTTATTGAATTACAAACAAGTAAATTAAATTATCATTCATCAAAAGAAGGCTAAAACATAAAGCTGTTGTACTTCAAGACATTAAGCATCTCTATATTTAAAAAAAGTAAGTCTGTTTCTACTAGGAGATAGAATGTCTTTGTAGATGCTAAAGCTTCTTTCCACATCCACAGAAACCAGTAGGACAAACCTTGTATTCACTCGGAATGGCATCTCTACAGATGTGGCGAATTCCTCAATGTCTGGATTCTTCTGAAGACTAGACTCAAGTTTGTCTTTTGACAAAGCCATCTAACTGCTCCCTCACGGAAGTAAAAATATCCCATTATTTTTCCTTTTCCAGGCCTTGTTCTTCTAATCACTTAATAACTGCGCTCAGGTACTTGTAACTATGGACACAATATAGTTCTGTCTGCAAATTATGTATTTTCTCCGGTAACAGAAGTTGCTGTACCTTGGAAATTGCACCTGCGTCGGCTGAATCCAAAGAAAGCAAAAACTCTCTAATTTGATTAAAATTCTCACACAACATGGCAACACACTCAATCCACGATCCCCAGCGAGCAATGACCGGGAAATTTGGAAGGGGCAGGCCAATGTTTTCCCTATAGGCAACAACACGACTCGGAGCTTTCAGTAGAATCTTCTTCAGGACAGAGATGAATTGATTTGCGATGTCGTATTCGTTCCTTATGGACTCACAAATCCTGTGAAGGGCATGAACCAAGCATGTCAAATGTTACAACTTAGGAAATAAAGGTTTCAATATGTTAACAGCTGAAACAATGCATGGAGCTTGGTCCGTAACCATAAGAAGTTTTTCACACTCTATACTAGTGGGGCCAGAGTTTTTGGCAGAAGTCCATAATTGATTGCATTACCGTACTGATATTGGTTTTCTGAAGCTCATACATTCTGAACAACATGGGCTTAACGTTCTCCCCTGCTAAGGGAAAAACTAAAATGTTCAAAACACATCGTTCGATTGAATCTATGGTTTTATCCACAATGATTCCCAAATCGCAATCAGACACTTTCTTCTTGATTCTTTGTTATGGTTTCTTGGTAAGCAGGCTCCATGTAGTAGTACTATCATCGGACATCTGACATCTTTAGGTATTTTTTCAAGAAATCCCTTGAAGGCTGGATGGTTCTCCTTATTGAGTGGACTTCCTGCTTGTGTAAGAACTGCACACAAATCAGTGTTTAATTCCTTCAAATTTTTGCTTTTTGAAGAACTCTGTTGAAACGCATTTCGTAATAGAGGTTGCCGCGATTTGTTTGCTTGAAAAGTCTTATTCATTTGATGCTTAGAGCTGGAAATGTGTTGTTTGATGAGTTTTCGCTGGTGTTTTTCATCTAACAACATTGTTGAATCACAAATAGTTCACTGGATAACAGTTCCATCAGTTTCAATGAAATTTTGTTTGAATTCCTGAGCCAGAGCAATAAATCGGGCACTGGACACCTTTGGCATGGTAAAATTTAGTAGCACACTCGTTTAGTAATGTAACAAAATGCTAACACCAGTTCACTTGCTAACTCAATGCGACTATCACACAACTAACTCCTGCGCTCACTCTCTTATAACACCGCGCCAGATAACAGAATGTTCTCATTCATGCTGGAACTGCAGCCTCAGCGATTTCTAGTAGCTTCGAGCAGAACCCAGTCTCAATTCTCAGAAGTACGCCGGTGCGGTTGCTAGCATCTCTGCGTCACCAGCCTCCGCCTCCATGCGAACAGGTTTCTCACAGTAACAAACTCACATTCACGAACAGCAGGCTAGTGATTCTGGTGGGATAGAATCACTCATTGGCAATTGCATTGTTGCGGGCTACGTTATAATGGTAAAGAGAGAGAAAGAGGGTTTGTCGAACACAATTATTTTCTATTGTTGCAGGTGTTCTTTCAGCTCCCGCGCGGTGTTTACTGAAAGAAGTAGGCTTACTATTCGCTCGTACACAGCAAGTTGAGACGTTAATTGAAAGTTAAATATTTTATTTTGATTAGAAATCTTATAGAATAAATTGAAATTAAACTTAAGAGAAAAGGGGGGGGGGATTATGGGCATGTTTGGAGGGGGAAAGGGATTAAGGCTCCCCAAAAAAGGGGGAAAAGTGCGTGAAAAGTGCCTCTTTTCGCAACTTGAAACAAAATTTCACACTGTGATATCTTTCCGAACAGCGTTAATTTACCCTAACAACAACGGTATAATAACAGTTACATTATGCAGGAATCAGACGCAATGGTTGAGTGGTCATTGTCTTGGCATTCGAGCCCCAGGGTTCTGGGTTTGATTCTCTGCTGGATTGCCGGATTCTAATCGTAAGCAGTTAATTCACTTTGCACGGTTACATGGTGCATGATTGTGCTCTCCCACTAAAAACACGCAGTTTCCCGTACGCGAAAGATATCGCCCACCCTTGTCGGAAGGTTTGCCGTACAAGGGCTGCACCCAGCTAGCAATTGTCCCACTAAATATTATTATTCAGTATGGTCTGTTTTACGGCTCCCAGATTTTACTAACCAAAGAGTGGGCCACATTAAATGGTGAGAGCTACAGTACATGTATTATATCTATTTCCTCTTTAAACTGCACTCCTGGTTGTACTACTGATACTCGGCAAAGATGGTCTGTATCCTTCTCAGGACAGAGCTATCTGAGAACTGTATTTTTAGATCCGCGAATTTGAGACAAACTCTTACTATTTTACAAGAGATAATACAAAAATCCGCGTACTTAGGCCTACAGGAAATGAAGTGATGTTCTACTGTAATTACAGCTTTCGGCGTGTCAATTTCTATACGATTTCGCTCTTTTGTCCAAACTGTACTCAGAAGAGAAAATAAATACACGTCAGCCGCATTTGTTGCCAAGATACGAAATGAGAATTTCAACAGTTTCTTTTTTATGGTTGTCAAGGTGTATACTAGCTCCTTCATAATACTGATACACTTCCTGCCAGCATTCGTTAGAAGACTACGTACCGGGCGAGTTGGCCGTTCGGTTAGGAGCGCGCAGCTGTGAGCTCGTGTCCGGGAGATAGTGGGTTCGAACCCCACTGTCGGTAGCCCTGAAGGTGGTTTTCCGTGGTTTTCCATTTTCACACCAGGCAAATGCTGGGGCTGTACCTTAATTAAGGCCACGGCCGATTCCTTCCCATTCCTAGGCCTTTCCTGTCCCATCGTCGCCATAAGACCTATCTGTGTCGGTGCAACGTAAAGCCATTAGCAAAAGAAGACTACGTATTTCCTTCCTAAAACACTTTCCCGCTACGGACGTTGCGTGAAACATGTTCATTTTCAGCAACACAATTTCATCAATTTACAAAATTAAGAGTCTGTCTTCCATCTAGAAAGTCTGTAACTGGAATTTATCTCGAAGAAATTTTCGTTTCCCGACGAAATCTTATTTGATTTAATTTTCATTCGTTTTGGTCTACTAGGGACCACGGGGCTCGTCTTAACTCATAGCTATGGTCTTCTGCTTTTCCTTGGCCCAGTATGCTTTCATTTTCTGGCTGTGTGTGCTTCCTCCATCTGTCCACTTAGGTCTGGTGGTCCCTGTACTCTTTTTTGCTTGTGAGGGACAGTGGGAGAATGGCCTGTTGACACTGAGATGTGTTATACATTTTCTTTAACTCGAAGCTCTAACTCTCGAATGTTTCGATATCTCGAATTATATTTTAAGGCCAGATGTAAAATGTTTTTACCGGGCGAGTTGGCCGCGCGGCTATGAGCTTGCATCCGGGAGATGGTGGGTTCGAATCTCACTGTCGGCAGCTCTGTGATGGTTTCCCGTAGTTTCCCGTTTTCGCACCAGGCAAATGCTGGGGCTGTATCTTAATTAAGGCCACGGCCGCTTCCTTCCAACTCCTAGGTCTTTCCTCTCCCATCGTCGCCATAAGACCTATCTGTGTCGGTGCGACGTAAAGGCACTAGCAAAAAACAAAAAGTATCTATAACTAACTGTAATTTATGGAGAACATTACGTTTATGCGTACCCGATTAAGGACGTATTCTTCGATTAGCCGCATCTTATAGCATCGTAACGGTACTGTACGAGTACTTACCAAGAGAGTTCGCTACGATGTTAGGATAATGTAGCTGTGAGCTTTCACTGGGTTCGAACCCCACTGTCGGCAGCCTTGAAGATGGTTTCCGTAGTTTCCTATTTTCACACCAGGCAGATTCTGATGCTGTTCCTTAATTAAGGTCATGACCGCTACCTTCCCAATCCCAGCCCTTTCCCGTCCTTCAGCGTTAAAATACTAGCAAACAATATATAACCTAGGAAAAGTGGCATTGGTGCCAGAAATTGGTGTCAAATACCAGTACAGCTGATATTTTTATTTCAGTAACTCTAAATGTTTCCTGCACTTCGAAAAACCGAAGTTTCACTGTATTTCATTCATTATGGTGTAGGGGTAGCATTCCTGCTTCTTACCCGTAGGTCCCAGGTTCGATTCCTGACTAGTCCAGGGATTTTAATTCTGAACAGAGGACTTGAGAGAGATTCAGTCAACCTCTTGACACCAACATAGGAACTACAGTCTACGCTATAAATAATTTTACAAGACTCCCTAACATCACAGAGTCGAAAGAAAACTAAATGTGAAGGCCTTCAATACAGAAAGCTCATAAAATTGATCAACAATAACATTACATTGACCATTGTTTGTTGTGATGTGCTTTGTGTCTTCTGTTGCCACTCATCTTCGATAGATACCATTACTGCTACGTACTGAGTATTTTTTTAAATTTGTCTTACGTCGTACCGACACAGATAGGTCTTATGGCGACGATAGGATAGGACAGGTCAAGGAGTGTGAAGGAGGCGGCTTTGGCCTTAATTAAGGTACAGCCGCAGTATTTGTCTGGTGTTAAAATCGGAAACCACGGAATACCATCTCCAGAACTGCCCACAGCGCGGTTCAAACTCACTATCTCCTGGATGCAAGCTCACAATGCGCTCTCCTAACCACACGGCCAACTCGCCCGGTCGTACCGAGTGTAACAGCCTGCTTGAATATTGGCGGGAAGTGGCGGGGGAGTTAGATAACTTTCTTCTTTAACATGACAACGCCTCTGGTTCATAAATTTTCTGATACTACTGGCACGTAACACACTGGTTCGTCATAGCATACGAGCTCTTCAATATCATATGATAACATTGCTTTTAATCGCTACTTTCCTACTGACGGTTTTGTAATGACCTATGTTGACTTCAGTTAGGAAAACCACAAAGTCAGTCTTTCTGAGAATCCCGCAGCGAAGCACGGGTACATCAGCTAGTGTTATATAAAAATACTCGATCAAATGAAAAACCGCACATTTTCTCACTTCTAACCAGCAATACTACGGTGCCGATCTTAGTCCCAAGTTCCAGTGCTGGAATGATCAGGCCGCAGACAGCCGTGAACACTCCTCTACCATTATTCCGTTAAATATGCACATGGCTCATTCCAATCAGTGCCTCAGAGTAGGGATTGAATAGCTCGAATGCTATGATGAACCAGTGTGTTACGTACAAGTAGTATCAGAAAATTTATGAACCAGAAGAATGGCATGCTAAAGAAGAAAGTTATATAACTCCCCAGCTACTTCCCGCCAATATTCAGGCAGGCTGTTATACCCGGTATGACCGGGCGAGTTGTCCGAGCGGTGAGGGGTGCGCAGCTGTGAGCTTGCATCCGGGAGATAGTGGGTTCGAACCCCACTGTCGGCAGCCCTGAAGATGGTTTTCCATGGTTTCCCATTTTCACACCAGACAAATGCTGGGGTTGTACTTTGATTAAGGCCACGGTCAATTCCTTCCCACCCCTAGGCCTTTCCTGTCCTATCGTCTCTGTCGGTGCGACGTAAAGCAAATTTCAAAAAAATACTCAGTACGCAGCAGTAATCTATCTATCGAAGATGAGTGGCAACAGAAGACACAAAGCACATCATAAACAATGGTAAATTTAATGTTACTGTTGATCAATTTTATGAACTTTCTATATTGTAGGCCTTCACATTTAGTTTTTTTTCGACTCTGTGATATTAGGGAGTCTTGTAAAATTATTTATAGCGTAGACTGTAGTTCCTTATTACCGACTTTACATACCGATTTTCATTAAATTCTGCTCACCCATTTTCTCGTGACTCGGCGCCGATATGGACTTAGCAACAAAACTCCAAATTCATGAATATCTCTGTTATAGCCGGTATGGCAAAAATGTATGACATAAATGATCGGAAATGTAATACTGTATAACTTTTATTAGTATTTATCGATAGGACCACTAATAACAAATATTTGAGAGTTAAATTTTAGGCCTTCCCCTTGACTACTATTTAACTCAGCGTTAATAAAATCATTTACGGCGCATATTGTAGTGACTTATTCTCCGACTTTTACCATACAGATTTTCATTAAGACAGAACAACTAATAACAAAAATATTTGAGAATTAAATTGTGGGCCTTCCCCTAAATTACCATTTTTCTGGGCGTGAATAAAATTATTTATGGCCTAAATTGTAACGACTTATTCCCCGACTTTGCATACCGATTTTCATTAAATTCTCTGCAGACGTTTTCTCGTGATGCGCAGACAGACAGATAGACAGACAGACAGACATGACGGAAAATTAAAAAGTGCATTTTCTTGTTACTGTGGACGCTACCGATACAGAAATACCATCCTTTTCAAATTTTGAGTAATGTACAAACAAGACTCTTATTTGATGTATATAGATAACCAGAAAAAACTGAGGAATATGCATATTTTATAACCAAATTATTTATCAACGTGATTAGAACAATTATCGAGGAAAACATAAAGCTATTACACTAATTACTGGAATAATATGGAAGTCAAGGATTTGAAAGTAGCGAGAATGATTACTGGCACATGCATGGAACAGAAATGGTGTCCTGTTATAAAGAAAGCATGGCGTTCCCCCCTACTCCTCGCTTAACGCGTTGCTGCAGGTAGACAGTCCGTTACACGGGTTTGTTTCACTGAAATGATGATGATGATGATGATGATGGTGGTTGTTGTCTAAAGGGGTCTAACAGCTAGGTCATCGGCCTCTAATGGTACGAAATGTAACGACAATTTAAAAGTAAAAAATTCATCTACTGACCAGAATTCAATGCATGCCGATGAAGAATGAATGGATAAATATGAATTTAAAATATTCAGCGGATCCAACTCACAATAAGTTACTGAAAGTTTTAAAAAATTCCTAAATTGATTCACTGACTAGAATTCAAAAAGACGACTATGAATAATTAACACCGAGCTCGATAGCTGCAGTCGCTTAAGTGCGGCCAGTGTCCAGTATTCGGGAGATAGTAGGTTCGAACCCCACTGTCCGCAGCCCTGAAAATGTTTTTCCGTGGTTTCCCATTTTCACACCAGGCAAATGCTGGGGCTGTACCTTAATTAAGGCCACGGCCGCTTCCTTCCCATTCCTAGCCCTTTCCTATCCCATCGTCACCATAAGACCTGTCTGTGTCGGTGCGACGTAAAGCAACTAGTAAAAAAAAAAAAACAATGAAAATGAATTTAAAACAATCAGCGGATCCGACCCGTAATGCCCTCCCTCGCCAGAAACTATCTCAAAACAATAGTATTACAGACCAAGGGACTGCTTCCAAAGCACAATCTTGAATCGATGATGCTTGTTGTCTAAAGGGGTCCAAAATTCAGGCCAATGGCCCCTCATAATCGCAAGTAAAATAGAACCATGATATTTCTCATGTTGCGGTACTTCTCAAAAATTGCGTAGACTCACGGTGTTCCACACGGTATGGTACTATAGTTCAGTTCTTATGAGTTTCGACTTGACATTTGAGCGCTGCCTTCTTGGCGGAGGCTAAGCGAATTAATAAACAGTCAATCACAAGCAGCCGATCGGTCCGATAGAACACGTTAGACTCTAGTTCCGGTTACCAGTGTTGTCGATCGGTTATTTACTGTAACCACATGCTATCAGCTGTGTGTTGTATTGTGCTCAGTTCTTTTCGCACTCTTTTTCATTTCACTCGGTCATTCTTGACAAAGCACCAACAATGGCAATTAGAAATAATGAGTTGATTGAGTGATTTAAGGAGCGCAATATTTCGGTTAGCGATGACATAAGGAAAGGGGGACCTCATGCATGTTGTGAAACAAAACAAGCCCTAGTACCCAGTTTACATGGTGGATGAAATAGTCAGGAGGCATGGGCATAAAGTTGTTTGCCTACCACCATTTTATTAAGTCTGTCAACTCACCAGTGAACAGATCAGCGTAGAAGTGACGTTATTTATGAACAGTTCCTTTATCTTATACCCTTATCCGAAATATGTTATGTGTTCTTGTTAATCGTATGCGAATTATGCATGTTGCTACAAAGAATAATTGATTCTGGACTTATTTTCGAGTATATACATTTCCGATCGTGTTGTGAATCAGCTGTTTGTACTCGTAACAATTTGGCACCAATGCCTGTCTTCCGGTTAACTGTCCAGTCGAAATTCATAGAAACAGAACTATAATCACAAGTATTGTACGTCGCACAGGTAACGCAGACCTATGGTTTTTTAATTTCGTGTGGCTATTTCTAGCCGGTTGCAGTCCTTGTAAGGCAGACCCTCCGATGAGGGTGGGCGGCATCTGCCATGTGTAAGTAACTGCGTGTTATTGTGGTGAAGGATAGTGTTATGTGTGGTGTGTGAGTTGCAGGAATGTTGGGGACAGCACAAACACCCAGCCCCCGAGCCACTGGAATTAACCAATGAAGGTTAAAATCCCCGACCCGGCCGGGAATCGAACCCGGGACCCTCTGAACCGAAGGCCAGTACGCTGACCATTCAGCCAACGAGTCGGACCTTATCCTGAGGTTGTGCAGCTCTTTTGAGGCACACCCCCGTTGGAGGTAAGCTGCATGTACCATTTTAACCACATACCAGCCCTCCTGCCATTCTTAAATTCCTGGCAGTACCGGGAATCGAACCCGGGCCCCCGAGGACGGCAGCTAATAACACTAACCGTTACGCTACGGAAGCGGAGCAGACCTATGGTGATTCTCACAAAATGCCGCCACTCAGGCAACGCAAACCCATGGTGTTCTTCCGGTATTCCCGTAGTATTCCTCACTTAGTGGTACTAATCACAGGCAACGTAAGCCCGTGGTGTTCTGCATACAGTGGTACTAATCACAGGTACTGTAAACCCACAGTGAACCCACGCTCTGCTGCTACTAATCACAAACCTATTGTGTACCCAACATAGTGATACTACTCGCAAGTAAAGGCGACTCATGGTCTTCCCAACGTGATTGTACTAATCACAAGTAGTTTCATGGTTCTAATTCAATCATCACCTTTTGGTCGCACCTTTTAGTCGCCTCTTACGACACGCAGGGTATACCGTGGCTGCATTTTCGTCTGCGTCCCACACCCACAGGGGGTAGAGAGGGGGGGGGGAGAGAGAGAGAGAGAGAGAGAGAGGAACAAAAAAAAAGAAGGGACCCGACACTTCGAAAAAATGAAGTATTGGACAAAGAAAGGCAAGGGCCACGAAGGGCGTGAAAATGAAAATACCCTAAGCCTCGAATGCTCTGATACCGTCGGGGTCGGAAAAGAACAAGAGTTGACCAACGGTCGTAAGACAGGATAGATGAAAGTGAGGAGCCTGACACAAGTGGAAGCAATGCCAGGACTCAGCTAAGAGCCCCGTGGTCTCCAACCCACGCTCCCAAGATGAGAGCCCCTGAGGCCCTTTTTAGTCGCACCTTACGACAGGCAAGAGATACCATGGGTACCCCATTCTTAATTTGCGTCCCCTACCCACAGGGCGTTCGTTGAAACGGGCACAGTGGCAGATGTATAGCAATATACACACTGTCACTACCCCTTCACTCTCTCCCCTCCTTTTCGGTACTGGAGTGGCCTTCAACACTACCCCTTCACTCTCTCCCCTCCTTTTCAGTACTGGAGTGGGAGAGTGTTGATTGTTTATGTTGGTACACCATTGTTGTGCATGCGTATACAAGGAGACGGAAAGAATAGTAGGGCACTCGCAGTGAGGCGATACAGATTAAATTAGATATTAACTCGATGTATGAAGCTGTGCGTACGAATTGGCTTCGGTGGTGGGGTCCATGTGAGACGAAAAGAGAGCAGACTAACTAGAAGAATAACAGACACATGGAAGATAAAGGAAGCAGAGGAAACCGAGGCAACGATGGTTAGACCTTATTTTAAGGGTTTAAAGATAACAAGTTTAGCATTAAACGAGACCACAAACTAGTTGTAAATAGAGGGTTGTGGAGGCGCTTAGCTGATTCACAGAGTCTTGCAGACTAAACTCTGAAAGGCTTAACAGTATGTAATGGAGAGTGTGTGTGTTTGCAATTGGGCTGGCATGTTTGACAGAACTACGTTGTCTACTTTTCTAATAAAATACTATGTGCAGAGCAAACACAATTCACGTCCTCATTCATAAAAGAAATCAGAAGCTCTGTCGAGGCTACATTATGAACAGGCAGTGCTGAAAGCTGTCGCTTGAAGGCATGCTATGTTACCACGTTCGTGGCCGCTAGGAATTATATCCTAAAATCCGATATCGCACAAAATCTTTTTCTACTGACTCTTGAATAGGTGTTCCATTTCTTTCAGTTCTTATCTGTTTCCTTTTCTTAAGCCTCAAACCACAGAAAGCTGTAGCTTTATACCCAACCTGAACATTCTGTTTCTATTGAAGAAGAAATGGACAAGTTACGAATAAAACTACATTAGCATATCAAATAAAAACAAATTTAACTAATGGCTTAAAAAATTTCATTCACCTGTGTGTAGATGATCGTGGTTTATTACTGGCTTGGAATTACTAATCTACTCTATTCTATATTTAGATTCGACTCTGTCTATTGTATGGATGTCTGCACGACAGAGAAGGCGCGGAGTCAACACCCTATCCTGACCTTTCATACCTACTCCAAATCTCGAACCAGATTCCCCACGCAAATCGAACAAACCTACGTAGAGTTATAACAAGGTTGTGAGTTATGACATTATTCATCTTATATCGTAAGGCATGGATGAAATGAAATGACGTGTGGCTTCCGCAGAGGCCTGGTGCAGGTCTTTTGATTTGACTCCCGTAGGCGACCTGCGCGTCACGATGGGGATGAAATTATGATGAAAACGGCACATACACCCAGTCTCCATGCGAGGGAAATTAACCAATTATGGTTAAAATTCCCGACCCTGCCGCGAATCGAACCCGGTACCCCTGCGATCAAAGTCCAACACGCTAACCACTTAGCCATGGAGCCGGACGACATGGATGGGACTTACACTTTTGCATGGAATCCCAATAACCTGCATGTGACTTTCTGTCTCTAAATTCCCACATGTCAAATTCAGAAACTGAAAATGTCCTAAATCTTTCCCAGATTCCCCTACCCTCTACAGATAGTCTATCAAATTCCAAGGCCTTGCATTATCCCATCCATTCGTATTCTAGGACTCTACCATCGATGCATCTTTATACTTGGCCTACAGGTGTTCGTTACGAGTAGGCCTACCTTACAGCCAATGTTGACCTGTGTACATCTATCACCTTCGCTACTCTCATGCCTGTTACTTTCAGCCTATGAATGTCCGGCTCCGCTGAATGGTGAGCATAGTGACCTTCGGTTCAGAGTGCCCTGGGTTCGATCCCCAGCTGGCCCGGGCATTTTAACTACGTTTGGTTCATTTCTTTAGCTCGGGGACTGGGTTCTGAGTTCGTCTTACTACATTTCTACGCTACGCTCAACACGCCATACTGCTACCACAGAAACACGCAACAGTGAATACATCCCTCGTAGAGGATTGGCGTCAGGAAGGGCATCCGGTCGTAAATCTTGACCAAATTCCCCACAAAAGTGCCCATCCCAAGAAATTGGGAAAACGGTGAAGACTATGAGGAAAATCCTTCAGCTTAAGATTATCGCAATCCAACGCAGTTTTCACTCTTATTTCTTCTCCTTCTCAATTTATTGATGTAAATTTGGCCCAGTTTTACTGCCGGTTGTCCTTTCTGAACTCAGCTCTATGTGGAGCAATGTATTCCTTATTGCATGTTTCTGTGGTGATTGGTAGTGTGTTATGTAGATAACGAAAAACGTACTGGGACATATACGAACATCCAGTCTTCGAGTCGGAGGAATTAACCATACCCAGTTGAAATCTCCAGCCCGGTCGGAAAATGAGTTCGGGGCCCTATGAACTGAAGGTCAGTCAGTGTTACCAACTTGGGGACTTCGTTGCTAATTCTTGCGAACATTGAAAACTACTAAATTTAAACTTTTAGCGACTGGCTACAGAAGTGGACACTTCTACCCATTCACACAAATATCTATTCTGCAGGCTGCAGCCAATCAGTACCCAGCAGAATTTGTAAGCCTTCCAATGACCATCCATTACAAGTTGCCGAGGGAAGTTCATCACGGTTCATTTCTTAACAACAGACCACTTAATTGAGATGCGTAAGGCTGTATTCTCTGATTCCTAAGCAGCCAGTCATTTAAGACTACAACAACAACAACAAAAAAATGCACAGAAATTGTCAGGGAGGTGCTTTGTCCTTAATTAAATAGGGAATTTACAGTTTTGAAATTAAAACATTATAATAAATTAACAAGAGGCTCCGTGGCTCAGACGGCAGTGCGTCGGCCTCTCACCGCTGGATACCGTGGTTCAAATCCCGGTCACTCCATGTGAGATTTGTGCTGGACAAAGCGGAAGCGGGACAGGTTTTTCTCCGGGTACTCCGGTTTTCCCTGTCATCTTCCATTCCAGCAACACTCTCCACTCTGATTTCACAGCATCTATCATTCATTAATAAATCACTTTGGGAGTGGCGACCCCATCGTACTAATAGCCTATATCTGCTTCATACATCCCTGACCCGGCCAATGACTGGAAAACAGGTTGTAGGTTTTCATTTTCAATAAATTAACAATATTACAAATTGTTAGGTGTTCTTCAAGAATACAACGGAATGCGACATTTCTTAAGATAGAAAGTGTTTTAGACACTTATCGCGACTTTCGAGTATACGGCTAGCGACATTCTCGTCCTACGAGCTGGCAACACTGAGGTCAGTACGCTGACCTTTCAGCAAAGGAGCCGTACCCCAAAACTTTCATTCCCATATAACGGATTCCAAATGCACCATTCAATTGTTCATATTTATAACTAAATATCCCTCCATCGCTGATGTTGGTGGGATGGGGTCAAAAGTGTCAAAAACTGCTTCAGATGGATCACAGGTACAAATTCTCTCAAAAATGGAAAACTACTTGCATTTATTGTCCATACATGTCTCAATAAATAATATGGTTAAAAACAATACCGAACGAGTAGTTTACTACGATGATTTTTGTGTATATCTGTGTGTCCGCAAGTTGCTTTATGTCGCACCGACACAGAAAGGTTTTTTTCTTTTTTTTTTTTTTTTTTTTGCTTTACGTCACACTGACAAAGATAGGTCTTATGGCGACGATGGGACAGGAAAGGCCTAGGAATGGGAAGGGAGCGGGCGTGGCCTTAATTAAGGTACAGCCCCAGCATTTGTTTGGTGTGAAAAAGGGAAACCACGGAAAAGCATTTTCAGGGCTGCCGACAGTGCGGTTCGAACCCACTATCTCCCGAATGAAAGATCACAGTTCTTGCCAACAGCTTTACGGGTACGTAAACATTCCTGTGAGACAAAATTTGGGCACCTCGGCGTCTCAAAAAACCGTGACCACTGACCACAGTGGGCAGTGAAACTATTATCATTATTATTATTATTATTATTATTATTATTATTATTATTATTATTATTATTGGAGGACAGATTTCTCTCCAGGTACTCCGGTTTTCCCTGTCATCTTTAATTCCATGAACACACTCCAATATCATTTCATTTCATCTGTCAGTCTTTAATCCTTGCCCCACAAAACTGCGACGGGCTTCGGCAGCCGGCACAATTCCTATCCTCGCCGCATTCAATCCAAGGCCAAAAACATCTAAGAATGTCTGGCCCGGAGTAGGATATAATTGTTTTAACATTATTATTATTATTATTATTATTATTATTATTATTATTATTATTATTATTATTATTAATAATAATAATAATAATAATAATAATAATAATAATAATAATAATAATAATAATAATAATAATAATAATAATAAAGCGCAAAGAGGAATCCTCAATGGAGCTGTGATGCTTGACCGCGTTTGCTGTTAGAACCAAGATCCTTAAATCGGTTGCAAATTTCGAACCTGTGAATGACAGATTGTCTATACTCACAATTAAGTGCGCGAACAAAACCTACGCCCTAGTTAACGCACATGCTCCTACAAACGATAAGAACAAGTCTGATCCAGACGAAGTTGATAATTTCTGGGACCTACTGGATGAAAAATTAAACAAAATCCCCAAACACCATGTCAAGCTTCTTTTGGGTGACTTCAATGCCCAACTAGGTCGTGAACAGAAGTACAAGAAAGTTATAGGAAATTACCCTGCTCACAAAAGAACCAATCCCAACGGCAAAAGACTGGTGTCCATTTGCGAAAATCACAACCTGCAGGTCATGTCGACCCACTTTCGCCATCTACCCAGAAAGCAAATGACTTGGCGTTCTCCCGTCCAAGCTCTCGGAGAGTTCCAAATTGATCATGTTGCAATCTCCAGGAGAAACAGCCCTGAGATTATGAATGTCAAGGTAAAGAAAGGCATCAATGTGGCCTCAGATCATTATATGTCTGTTATCAAATTCAAACCAATTCCCGCAAACACAAGGAAGACAACCAAACAGATCACACGCTTCGACAATGATAAACTTCGGCAAAGGGTCGAGGAGTTCCAGGAGAAGGCTAGACCAAATGACTGTGACTTTAACAACGTCAAAAGTCTCCTTGTTGTGGCCGCCGAAGACGTTGCAGAAATCAAGAGAAGCAAAAAGCATGTCTGGTGGAATGGTACCTGCGAATCAGTCCTCCAAGAAAGACTCAATGCGTAGAAACAGTACTACTCTACGAAATCAGAAAATGATTGGGAAACCTACAAAAACCAACGTGCCCAAGCAGTTAGGGTGTTCAGAACTGAGAAACGTAAATACGAAAAGTCTCTCATTGAAAAGATAGAACAAAACTTTAGGAAGAATGAAAGCACAGAGTATTACAGAGACTTCAAACGCAAACTCACTGGCTATGAACCACCATCTCTATGCTTTGAGCGAAAGAACGGCACAATGGCGACGTCAAATGAAGAAAATTGCAGCATTCTGGCAGATTACTTCAAGAATTTACTTAATTGCTCTAAACCGCAAAGCGCCATTGAGACCAAGGAACCCTTACTCAGGTACCCAGATTCCAGACCACCCGACAGAGATGAAATCAAGCGCCACATTGCCCGTCTCAAAAATAACAAAGCGCCGGGGGAAGACTCAGTAGTAGCAGAACTATGGATATATGCCCCAGAGGAATCACTTGATATCTTGCAAAAGCAAATAGAAGAAATTTGGAACAAGGAGAACCTACCCGAAGATTGGAAAATAACTTTGATCCATCCATTACACAAAAAAGGCAGCATGAAGAACATCAACAACTACAGAGGAATATCTTTGCTACCCGTGACTTACAAAATTCTATCACTTGCCATCCTGGAGCGTTTGGAAGCACAAGTCGAACATCAAATAGGTGAATACCAAGGAGGGTTCAGAAAAGGTCGCTCAACAGCTGAACAGATACAAAATCTCAAAACGATCATCAGATATTTTACACTAAGGTTCAAGCAGTATGTGTCTGTCTTTGTAGACTTTAAGAAAGCGTACGACTCCATTGACCGGAAAGTCCTGCTAAATGAATTTGGAGTTGATTTGAAACTGCTGGCATTAATTAGAGCCACCCTGACCGATACAAAATCCAAGGTGAAGTTCCACGGATGTCTCTCGCATTCCTTTGACATCAAAAGAGGAGTCCGACAAGGTGATGGGCTATCCCCGATACTCTTCAACTGTGTTCTTGAAAAGATCATCAGAACCTGGCGGGTGAGATTACAGGAAACCAACTACAGTCCATCTATATATAATAAGAGTTTTGTCTGTACATTGCTCAGAATTTCAAAATAATGGTATTTCTGTATCGGTCATGTCCATAGTAACAAGAAAATGCACTTTTTACTTTTCCGTAATTTCTGTCTGTCTGTCTGTCTGTCTGTCTGTCTGTCTGTCTGTCTGTCTGTCTGTCTGTCTGTCTGTCTGTCTGTCTGTACACGCATCACGAGAAAACGGTTGAAGAGAATTTAATGAAAATCGGTATGTGAAGTCGGGGGATGAGCCTCTACAATCTAGGCTATAAATCATTTTACTCACGCTGAGTGAAATGGTAGTTTAGGGGAAGGCCTAAAATTGAATTCTCAACTATTTATGTTATTAGTGGTCGTATTTTAAAGAAAATGGGTATGTAAAATTGGGGAATAAATTGCTACAATCTAGGCTATCAATAATTGTATTCACGCTGAGAAAAATGGTAGTTTAGGGAAAGGCCTAAAATTTAATTCTCAAATATTGTTGTTGTCCTATCTTGATGAAAATCTGTATGCAAAGTCAGGAAATAAGTCGCTATAGTCTAGGCTGTAAATTATTTTATTCACGCTGAGTGAAATGGTAGTTTAGGGGAAGGCCTAAAATGTAATTCTCAAATATTTCTTATTAGAAGTGTAATCGATGAATGCTACATAACTAAGGTTATATAGTATTAAATTTCGTATTATTCATGTCTTATATGTTGTTACCGTACTGGCTGTGATCACAAAGATATTCATGAATTTGGATTTTTGTTACAAAGTCCACATCAGCGCCGAGTAACGAGAAAATGGGTAAACAGTATTTAATGAAAATCGGTATGTACAGTCGGCGAATAAGAAACTACAATTTACGGTATAAAATATTTTACAAATCATAGAGTCGAAAGAAAACTAAATGTGTAGGCCTACAATATAGAAAGTTCATAACATTGATCAATAATAACATTACATTAACCATTGTTTGTCGTAATGTGCTTTGTGTCTTCTGTTGTCCCTCATCTCTGGCAGATAGGTTTACTGCTGCGTACAGAGTATTTTTTATTTGATTTCCGTCACACCGACATAGATAGGTTTTAGGCGACGATGGGATAGGACAGGGCTAGGAGTGCCTTAGGCCTTAATTAATGTACAGGCCCAGCATTTGCTTGGTGTGAAAGTGGGAAACCACGGAATACCATCTTCAGCGCTGCCGACAATGGGGTTCGAATCCACTATCTCTCGGATGCAAGCTCACAGCTGCGCACCGCTAACCACACGGTCAACTCGCCCAGTCGTACAGAGTGTAACAGCCTGCCTGAATACTGATGGGAAGTAGCTGGGGAGTTAGATAACTTTCTTCTTTAGCATGCCATTCCTCTGGTTTAAAATTTTCTGATACTACTGGTACGTAACACACCGGATCATCATAGCATTCGAGCTATTCAATCCCTACTCTGAGGCACTGATTGGAATGAACAGTGTGCATATTTAGCGGAATAACGACAGGTGAGTGTTCATGGCAATCTGCGGCCTGGTCATCCCAGCTCTGGAACTTTGGACTGTTAGATTGGCACCGCAATCTAACCGCAGCACTGTTCGTTAAAAGTGATAAAACGTGGGGCTTTCCATTTGATGGAGTATTTTATATCATAGCATTGCTTTTAATCGCTACATTCATAATTACGTTTTTGTAATGACCTATGTTGATTTCAGTTAGGAAAACCACAAAGTCAGTCTTTCTGAGAATCCCGCAGCGAAGCACGGGTACATCAGCTAGTTGAGAATAGGAACCAAATCCAAGGGGATCGCAACAGACTGCTTAGCATTTGCTGATGATATTGCTGTTCTCTCAAACGACATAGAAACCGCTAGAG
This sequence comes from Anabrus simplex, assembly GCF_040414725.1. Lineage (NCBI taxonomy): Eukaryota > Metazoa > Arthropoda > Insecta > Orthoptera > Tettigoniidae > Anabrus > Anabrus simplex. The sequence goes on along the minus strand of NC_090265.1, from coordinate 1,173,690,097 downwards.
CTCAAGTTGAAATTTTAAAGGAAATTGCCGAACAAACTGGTCTGCATATATCGTTTAAGAAAACAGAAGTAATGACTAACATCAAAGAGGCTCCACCAAAACTCCATACAAAATACAGGGACATCACCCGCGTAGACAAATTCAAATACCTGGATGAGATCATCATGAAAAATGAACTGGACAAGGAAGCACTTCAGGAGCGAGTACGCAAACTGGAAATAGCCTACCAAACATCCCACACAATCTGCAACAAAAAATGCCTTTCCCAAAACACCAAGATACGTCACTATGAAACAGTTCTTAAGCCAGTAGTTCTATATGCAGCCGAAACCCTGTCTCTAAATGCCAACAAAGGACTCCTTGAAGAACTGGAGAAAAGAGAACGCAAAATTGTGAGAGGAATCTTGGGATCAAAGTACAAAAATGGAATCCATCAAAAGAGATCCAACAAGGAAGTCTACAGCAAAATAGAGAAAATTACCGACACAACCAGAAAAAGACGGGCACGATTTTACGGTCATCTGAAAAGAATGGACGGAAGAAAGTTAACTAAAGAAATCTTTCACTTTTTTATTCAAACCCCAAAACCACAATTCCCTGGTTTAGAAATACCAAAGAAGACCTGCAAATGCTACATATCTCAGCTGAAGACGCCCTTAACAGAGATATCTTCCGCAAGAAAATATTGACGAACGGGCTAAACCGAGACGAGCAACCGAAGAGAAGACACGGTGCCCCTTGGACAGAGGAGCGTAAGCAGGCCCATTCACAAAGAATGAGGGTAATTTGGGCTCTAAAGAAGGCCAAGTTCAGAGTCAAATGCAACAAGACTTAACGTGGTCCTTGATGGCCCCAGCGAATTATATATATTAATAATAATACTGTAATAATACTTTTGCCACTTTTCCCACATCCTGGTGGGTTCACGGTTGCGAACTGTGTTCGGCCGGACACGCTTCTCGACTTCAACCCTAGGTGGAGGGAGGTATTCACTGTGGCTTGTTTCTCTGGTGATTGGTTATGTGGTAGGCTATGAAGAGATGCTGATGACTGGTTATGTCGTAGGCTATGTTGTGTGTATGTATGAAGAGATCTACAATGAGACAAGTACAAACACCCAGTCTCCGAATCAGAAGAATTACCAGACGGAGCTACGTAAAATCCCCGATCTAATCCGAGATCATCTTTATCCGATGGCCGCGACGCTGAACGTTCAGTCAAGGAGTCTGAATCACTACTACTAAGATTTTCGAAGAAGCCGAGTGCCTGAATTTTGTCCCGCGGGAGTTCATAGATGGGTTGGTAAATCTACCGACTCGAGGAATGCCAATGAACTGACCTGGGATCGACCCAGCCCGCTTGCACTCAGAAAGGCTGGGCTGCACATCCTGGTAAAATTATTAGAATAGTGCGTATCTCAAATATCTGCCTCTGTTGACGGTGACTATGCGTTACAATTCTGTGGCAGCCTACATTTTGAGACCGATCAATCTTTTGTCCCAAGGTATGCATGCAAGCTGTGCGTGCGACACCACGAGAACTATAGTATAATCTGAACGGTACACTAGACTACTAACCAATGGAACCACTAAAAAGGAAGGGGAACTGAAATGTCTAACCTGCAGAGCTAGCCAGACACACCCACAACGTGGCTTCTTTCTCTGGTGATTGGTTATGTGGTAGGCTATGTTGCGTGTGTATATATGTGAAGAGATGTATATTGAGACAAGTACAAACACCCAGTGTTTGGCAGCCTGTATCTTTGGACGTCAACGGCAACAAAGATCTCTCTTCTAGGTCCAGAAGGGAATGTAGGCCTACAAAAGGTAACCGGCGGAAATGGAAAGCTGAAAGACAATTTCTCAGTAGAGGCCACATTTCCTTAGAGAATGCGATGTAGAGCAGCAGTTCTTGTGCAGAGAACAGAGAAGAACTTTAATGGAAAAGGAATGGAATCATATTAAAGTTGAGCGCGCTGTCACGCTCAGCGATAGGGCTAGGGAGTGGCGTCGTTTAGAGAACCGACGTTCAAAAGCAGTCACTTGAAGTGACTGTGCCGTGTGTTGTTTAATGAGTCTTATTCCGGCTAAAAGTAAGCATAACATTTCAGTTCAAGTTCCGAGGCACCTTCTCAATTCTTCTTCTTCTTTTCCCACACCCTGGTGGGGTCGCGGGTGCGAACTGTGTGGCACATGGCAGCCCAGTTTTAAGGCCAACTGCCCTTCCTGACGCCAACGCTATATGGAGGGATGTATTCACTATTGCATGTTTTTGTGGTGATTAGTAGTGTGGTGTGTTGTGTCTATATGAAGAGGAATGTGTTGGGAGAAACACAAGTACCCGTTCTCCGAGTCAAAGGAATGAACCAGAAGCTATTTAAGTCCCCGACCAGGCCGAGAATTGAACCCAGGACCCTCTGAACCAAATACTTCGACTCTAACCATTTACCCTCAACAACAACAACAACAATAAATCGAATAATGCCATGAATGTACTTCGGTTTACTGCAGAGTGCATGGAATTCTCGGCAGCTTTTTACACGAGCAAGGTCAAATTCTTCCTCCATCATATAATAATAATAATAATAATAATAATAATAATAATAATAATAATAATAATAATAATAATAATAATAATTAGACACCGAGGTGCCGCAATGTTGTCCCGCAGTAGTTATTTTACGTGCCAGTAAATCTACCAACACCGGGCGAGTTGGCCGTGCGGTTAGGGGCGCGCAGCTGTGAGCTTGCATCTGGGAGATAGTGGGTTCGAATCCCACTGTCGGCAGCCCTGAAGATGATTTTCCGTGGTTTCCAATTTTTACACCAGGAAAATGCTTGACTTGCACCTTAATTAAGGCCACGGCCGCTTCATTCCAACTCCTAGCCCATTCCTACATCCCATCGTCGCCATAAGACCTATCTGTGTCGGTGCAACGTAAAGCCATTCTGTCTGTCTGTTAGGTCATCAGCCCAGAGGCTGGTTGGATCCTCAAATAACACCACCAAAGGCTATGCAGTTATAGGGAAACAGCAAAAACCAATGGCAGAGCCCCCCACCCCAAAAAAAATTCTACCAATACGGGGCTGGTGTATTTAAGTACCTTCAAATACCACCAGACTGAGCCAGGATCAAACTTGGCAATTTGGTGTGAGAAGGCCCGTGCCTTAACCGTCTGAGCCACTCAGCCCAGTCCTCCATCATTTAATACTCAAATCAACTCTACTAAAAGGGAACTGTTCAGGATACGGGCCTACATACGTTTATGACGGAGCAGAGAGACTCAGTTTAGTACATTCTGACGTGTAATATTATTTACTGATACTTCCCCCATGTTTCGGCGTCATTTGTAACATTAATATAAAATATACTCGCTACACATTGGGAGTCAATTGTAATTTTACTAAGTCCACTTTGCCTCGAACTTTAAATTAATGAGCACATAGATAAAATAATTAACTGAAATGTCATCGAATTTAGATAGAGCACGAAAATGTTCCCTTCTCTCCCAGGGCGTGAAAATGAGACTGTGTACTGATACATCCGCGACCCACTGAAAACTATTGCATGTATACGGGCGGGAACTGCACCTAGGTTATTCGATAACTTCTCCACATTTAAAAATAAACTATACATAATATTCCATAATCCGTGCAGGAGCACTTCATCGACACACAATAAATATAAAATAGAAACACACTCAATAAACATCATCATTCTGGAAGATTCTTCCCACGCATTTATTTATCTATCTATCTATCTATCTATCTATCTATCTATCTATCTATCTATCTATCTATTTATTCCTACCCCTTAGTGCAGGGCTCTAACTATAGGCTCTAAAAAGTAGCATGCTACGTGCCTAAAATAGGTTGTTAAACAGCTTTATTCAGGTTCTATAAAATGTAACATAGGCTGTAATAATTTGCTCAAGAATTAGGCCTACTGTAATACAACAAGGTAGAAACATGTATTTCATACTTCGAACGTCCCATGAACTTGTCTAAACAACAATTGAAATATTTTCTTCACAATGCTTTTATTCAACACCCTGCCGGGCTGAGTGGCTCAGATGTCGAGGTGCCAGAATATTGTCCCAGAATAGTCTCAACATCTCCGAAAACCGCCAAAAAGTAGTTAGTGGGACGTAAAACATTATTATTATTATTATTATTATTATTATTATTATTATTATTATTATTATTATTATTATTATTATTATTATTATTATTCACCCGTCATTGTTCCGGTAGTTTGCTCACAATAGATGACAAGCACTTTATATAGGTCTTCCACGGGAAAGTTATAGCGTTTATCACTCAGAATGAACCAATATGAATTCTAAATCGATTGAAGAAACGGGGCAATATTCCAGATTTGGAATGAGACGAACTGGTGATTCAATTCCTCCTTCGTTGTTTTTCCATTGGAACGTTAGCGGCAGCGATTCATGTCTTCAGTCCAGTATTTTTTTGCAGCACCATGTCGAACTTGTTTTTTAATTACTTTTCTAGGTGTTTTTGCCTTCTCTGCGAACCATGTGACCTTGCCGCGGTGGGGAGGCTTGCGTGTCCCAATGATGCAGACAGCCGAGCCGTAGGTGCAACCATATCGGATGGGTATCTGTTGAGAGACCAGACTAACGAATGGTTCATCGAAAGGAGGAGCAGCCTTTCAGTAGTTGCAAGGGCGGCAGTCTAGATGATTGACTGATACGGCCTTGTAATAATACTCAACATGGCTTAGCTGTGTTGATACTGCTACACGGCTGAAAGCAACGGGAAACTTCAGCCGTAACTACCTCCCGAGGACATGCAGCTCTCTCTGTATGAATGATGTACTGATGATGGCTTCCTCCCGGGTAAAATATTCCGGAGGTAAACTAGTTCCCCATTCGGATCTCCAGGTGGGGACTACACGAGAGGGGGCGATCATCAGGAAGATGGATACTGACATTCTGCGAGTCGGAGCGTGGAATGTTAGAAGTTTGAATCGTTGTGGTAGGTTAGAGAATCTAAAAAGGGAGATGGATAGGCTAAAGTTAGATGTAGTTGGTATAAGTGAAGTACGTTGGCAGGAAGAACAAGATTTTTGGTCAGGCGACTACCGAATTATCAACACAAAATCAAACAGGGGAAATGCAGGAGTTGGTTTAATAATGAATAAGAAAATAGGGCAGCGGGTAATCTACTACGACCAGCATAGTGAAAGAATTATTGTCGTCAAGATAGACACCAAACCAATGCCCACCACAATAGTGCAGGTCTATATGCCTACTAGTTCAGCGGATGATGAGGAAATCGAAAGAATATATGAGGAGATAGAAGATTTAATACAATATGTAAAAGGTGACGAGAATCTAAATGTGACGGGAGACTGGAATGAAGTGGTAGGTCAAGGAAGAGAAGGTAGTACAGTAGGAGAATTTGGATTGGGACAAAGAAACGAAAGAGGAAGTCGGCTGGTTGAATTCTGCACTGATCATAATTTAGTCCTTGCCAATACTTGGTTCAAACACCACAAACGACGGCTGTATACGTGGACGAGACCTGGAGACACTGGAAGGTATCAAATAGACTTCTTTATGATTAGGCAGAGATTCAGAAACCAGGTGTTGGATTGCAAAACTTTCCCAGGAGCAGACGTGGACTCTGACCACAACTTGTTGGTCATGAAATGCCACCTGAAGTTGAAGAAATTGAAGAAAGGAAAGAATGCAAAAAGATGGGATCTAGACAAGTTGAAAGAAAAGAGTGTGAGGGATTGTTTCAAGGAACATGTTGCACAAGGACTAAATGAAAAGGCTGAAGGAAACATTATAGAAGAAGAGTGGAAAGTCATGAAAAATGAAGTCAGTAGGGGTGCTGAAGAAATGTTAGGAAGGAAGAAAAGATAAACTAAGAATCAGTGGATAACTCAGGAAATAATGCTAGAAATGAAGAGGGCAGAAAAGAATACATGCGATTAAAGAATCAAGTGGATAGAAAGTGCAAGATAGCTAAGGAAGAATGGCTGAAGGAAAAGTGCAAGGATGTCGAAGACTGTATGGTCCTGGGAAAGGTAGATGCTGCATACAGGAAAATCAAGGAAACCTTTGGAGAAAGGAAATCTAGGTGTACGAATATTAAGAGCTCAGATGGAAAGCCACTTCTAGGGAAAGACAAAGCAGAAAGATGGCAGGAACATATCCAACAGTTGTATCAAGGTAAAGATGTAGATAATTTGGTTCTGGAACATGAAGAGGCTGTTGATGCTGATGAAATGGGAGACCCAATTTTGAGGTCAGAGTTTGACAGAGCTGTGAGTGACCTACATAGGAACAAGGCACCTGGAATTGATGACATTCCCTCTGAATTACTGACTACCTTAGGAGAAACCAGCATGGCAAGGTTATTTCATTTAGTGTGCAAGATGTATGAGACAGGAGAAGTCCCATCCGATTTTCGGAAGAATGTTGTTATACCTATTCCGAAGAAAGCCGGTGCTGACAGGTGTGAAAACTACCGCACCATTAGTTTAGTATCTCACGCCTGCAAAATTTTAACACGTATTATTTACAGAAGAATGGAAAAACAAGTTGAAGCTGAGTTGGGAGAAGATCAATTTGGCTTCCGAAGAAATGTAGGAACACGTGAAGCAATCCTGACTTTACGTCTGATCTTAGTGGATCGAATCAAGAAGGACAAGCCCACGTACATGGCATTCGTAGATCTAGAAAAGGCATTCGATAATGTTGATTGGACCAAGCTATTTATGATTCTGAAGATGATAGGGATCAGATACCGAGAACGAAGAATTATCTACAATCTGTATAAAAATCAGTCTGCAGTGATAAGAATCGAGGGCTTTGAAAAAGAAGCAGCAATCCAGAAAGGAGTGAGGCAAGGCTGCAGTTTGTCCCCTCTCCTTTTCAATGTTTACGTAGAACAGGTAGTAAAGGAAATCAAAGAGAGATTTGGAAAGGGAATCACAGTCCAAGGAGAGGAAATCAAAACCTTGAGATTTGCCGATGATATTGTTATTTTATCTGAGACTGCAGAAGATCTCGAGAAGTTGCTGAATGGTATGGATGAAGTCTTGGGTAAGGAGTACAAGATGAAAATAAATAAGTCCAAAACAAAAGTAATGGAGTGCAGTCTAACGAAGGCAGGTGATGTAGGAAATATTAGATTAGGAAATGAAGTCTTTTTTTTTTTTTTTTTTTTTTTTTTTTTGCTAGGGGCTTTACGTCGCACCGACACAGATAGGTCTTATGGCGACGATGAAATGAAGTCTTAAAGGAAGTAGATGAATATTGTTACTTGGGTAGTAAAATAACTAACGATGGCAGAAGTAAGGAGGACATAAAATGCAGACTAGCACAAGCAAAGAAGAGCTTTCTTAAGAAAAGAAATTTGCTCACTTCAAACATTGATATCGGAATTAGAAAGATGTTTTTGAAGATTTTCGTGTGGAGCGTGGCATTGTATGGAAGTGAAACATGGACGATAACTAGCTCAGAAAGAAAGAGAATAGAAGCTTTTGAAATGTGGTGTTATAGAAGAATGCTGAAGGTGAGATGGATAGATCGAATCACGAATGAAGAGATACTGAATCGAATTGGTGAGAGGAGATCGATTTGGCTAAATTTGACGAGAAGAGATGGAATGATAGGACAGGACACATCTTGAGACACCCAAGACTTGTTCAGTTGGTTTTTGAAGGAAGTGTAGGTGGTAAGAACGGTAGGGGTAGACCAAGGTATGAATATGACAAGCAGATTAGAGCAGATGTAGGATGCAATAGTTACGTAGAAATGAAAAGGTTAGCACAGGATAGGATGGCATGGAGAGCTGCATTAAACTAGTCTACGGACTGATGACTCAAACACACAGGTGTTTTTGATGATTTTATTTTCGGCGTTATGCAATTCAAGTTACGCACACAATTGAGTCTGAATACCTGCAAGTAAAAGGACGAACTGGTTTCAAGCAGACAAGGAGGTGTGCTGTTGCTATTTTGGTGAAAGCTGGAATTTTAGGATTAACTGAGAAGGGCTTCAGGTATACTTCGCTATTGTGTCGCTCATTGCTGGACATTCCGATGATGGGAAAAGGACGGGGTTGTTGCCATATTGGAATGTAAGCAGTGCAGGCCATTATGGAAAACAGTATACAGATGAGATTTTTAAAAACTCTTCAAAATAGACTAACTTAAAAACAGGCCTTCTTAATTACTATACAACACCTGTATTTAGCAGCAGCGGGGATTAGGGAGGAGGCGAGGTGGTGAAGTCGGCCCCCACTTTGTGGAGAAAATATTACATTTTTATTCCAAAGCCCGCTGAAACAATTTGTACAAGCCCTGTTGTCTTATCAGCTAATTATTTCCTTAATTTTCTTTAATTATAACATTATTTGCGGAAATACGCAAAAAATGTCGTTCGTCGCGGCTAATCGCTTTGTATAGCGCCATAGCAAGTAGTGAAGACTTTGCGTGTGCTGTGAGGAAGGGTAGCAGGGCTACTTTTTTTTTTGCCAAGGTCATGGGCACTAACATATTCACTCACCGCGTGCATTCGTCAGTCTGGCAGTCTTCTGTTAGTTTCTTAGTGTGCAGTCAAATACTATTGTATGTATGTATTCAGCCCGAAGGCTGGTTTGATCCTCATAGCTCTGCTAACAGTCTAGGCATCACTGAGGAGGCATGCTAGGGAAATGAGGAGTGAGGTAGTTTCCCGTTGCTTTCCCCACCGAGCCAAAAGTTGCTATTACGTATCAGTCTGCCAAGCCCACTGAAATGCATGCACCAACCGACCCCCATGAGCGATATTTTCACACCATAACAGGGACTGGGTGCATAAGGAATGGCATTACTAGCATCACTTATACTTCAGTCACACTTTCATATTGTCAAAGCTAAGAATGAGACAGATCAATGAAAGTAGCAAATTTATTCTAGCCCGTTCCAGAAGACATAACTTAGTGCACTGTAAACACTACATCTCGCCAGCAAAGGCAAATTGTTTTTAATTGTATAATCACGCCATACTTCTATTTAATTGTAATGTACATGTAATATTGTTCCTTTGGTGAAAGTTTCATTCTATAGTACTGAATCCAAATGACAAAAAAAAAAAAAAAAAAAAACTAGTATTACCGCACCTAAGTTGGCAAACCGTCAATTTTCCCTTCTGTCGAAATTTTACCATTTTTTAGCTTTCTTTTTCAGTTCTGATGTATATACCGCCCACTCCCCGCGCTATATCCGCAAATCTGGATATTGTTGCCGTATATTTTCTTGCCCCCCCCCCCCCCCTCGGCCACTTCTAATTCCCAATCGCCGCTACTGGCTATTTAGATCTAATACTTCACAACGAACCTAAATACGAGGGTCGGAGCATACGTCATGGCAACTGTATCTTTTTCCACATGAATGCGGGATCTACCAGACACATGGAAATACAGATGGGAGTGGGGACCGTAAGGTATGGAATGTATGAGTAATGTCCAGTAGGTTTACCAGGTGTAGGATATAAAACGAGGAAGCTGCCTCCCATGAAATCCTAGTGCTACATGATGTTTATTCAGTGACCTGTACGGTAAACCATCAAAGTACTCCCCTAGACTCTCCACAACACGCCTCACCATGTGTGAATTTTGCAACCTCATGTTTTATGGCGTTAGCAATGTCCTCTCATGTCCCAAACCGTCTTCCACGCGATAGTTCTTTCACTTTGGGGATGAGATCACAAGCGCACTGAGACAGTCCTGGTGAGTACGGCAGGTGTTCCAGTACTTCCCACCCCCAAGTGATTGCGTGCCGGATGCGAACACGCCGATATCGTGCCGCTAGCCACCGAGTGAATTAAGCATCGTGCCGCATGCGACCAATCTGTCAATCAATCAGTCAGTTAGTGTGATTAGCTGCCACCCCCGGAGGCCCAGGTTCGATTCTCGGCTCTGCCATGAAATTTGTTAAAGTGGTACGAGGGCTGGAACGGGGTCCTCCACTCAGCTTCGGGACGTCAACTGAGTAGAGGGGGGGGGGGGGTTCAATTCGCTCCTCAGCCATCCTCGAAGTGGTTTTCCGTGGTTTCCCACTTCTCCTCCAGGCGAATGACGGCATGGTACGTAACTTAAGGCCGCGGCCGCTTCCTTCCCTCTTCCTTGTCTATCCTTTCCAATCCTCTCACAAAGCCCCTGTTCAGCATAGCAGGTGAGACCGCCTGGGCGAGGTACCGGTCATCCTGCTCAGTTGTACCCCCGACCCAAAGTCTCACGCTCCGGGACACTGCCCTTGAGGGGAAGCACCACTCAAACTTATTCGTCTACTAATGTTATTCCACGCCATCTCTCCACTGATAGCTCGGAACATACCGCTTAGGCCCGGTTGTATAAAGACATCAGACTGGAGATCAATTAAGAACTTAGTTCTGAAAATTAACTGAGATTACGACTTCATCGCGTTGTATAAAACTGAACTCGGTTTACACATGTGTAGTTCAAATGTAATCGGAGTTCAAAAAACTGGACGTGGCAACACCGCAAAACAAATGAAATACGAAATAGCTCGGCCCGTTGGATAATACTTAAATAGTGGGATTGACCTGGCCGTGACTCTCAACAAATGAAATACGAAATTGCTGTGACTGTCGAAAAAGGACAAGAAGATAATATTCTAATCTCGCGAAGTAAACATGGAAGGAACTTCGCACAGAAAGAAAAGGGCGATCTGGTAGATATTGTACCATCAAGGTACAAACATATAATAGAAAATAAAAGAACCTATATGGTGACATCAAAGTTGAAAGAGAAAGCCGTTGACTTGTCAATGTTAAAGAGCTCTCCAACAACCATTTGAAAACTTACTGTAGCATAAAACCTAAGAGTTGTTAGGAACATATACATGAGTGACAGGGGATAATTTATTTGACTAGGTTTTTGTAGTGTGTCCCTTAACTTTAGTTCCAGTCGTTCCACAAAATCTTTCGATAAACGAAATCTTATTTTGAACATTTCACACAATTCAATAATCGAATTCCGTCTGTGCCGAAAGACGCGAGGAACTCGTTGTAAAATCAACTCTTCTTCATCAGACGAAAAGTCGGAATAATGTGACATCCCTGCTAAAGAAAATATATATGCTTTGTTTTGTAAACTTGAAACATAAAAGAAAACTAAGTAACAACATGTTGGTATAGCAGTAGGCTATTGTTTATATTATATTCACATAACCTCACTTCTGAAAAAATCGAGCGAGCTTTAGCAATATTATTAAACTACTAGCATTCAATATATTTATAACGCACCTCGATATTATTAAGGTACGGTATTCTTACGCAGATACGATACAAGGAAACACTTCTCAAGTCTTCAGGTCTAGTTCAATGTTTAATATGAATGATAATGATCTAAGTTCAAGGAGATTAACCGACGAATATTCGACAGTCAAATCTGAACTTAGATCAAGACGAGATGATCTTAGATTAGCGTTTATACAACGGAAAATCGGAGTTCAACTTGACTGGCAGCCATTTTTCCTCTTTAAACTCAGATCAAAAGTTTTATACAACCGGGCCTTAGTCGAGCAGCTCGTCTCCTGTGTACCAAGTCTTAGCATAACGGCGCAAGCTACAGACCTGCAATTTACGGCACTGTGATCCTCTCTCCAAGATCTACTGTGTTAATTTGGTGCATCAGTTACCTTCCATGCTGTATATACTGGAATGTGGTTTGGTTATGTATCATGATCTCATGAAACTTCAACGTATCTAAATAATTGCTACCATTTCCTATGATTACCTTGAACGTCCGAGGACATATTCGACTTGCCAGATCTGTAGCTCCTTTTCCTGGTACACCCCATGGGAGTGAACTACATATGCTACTGTGTGAAGGGCTAGGAATGGGAAGAAAGTGGTCGTGGCCATGAGAAAGGTAAAGTAAACTCGTGTCCTCATCCTGAGGTGCCGCAGCTCTTTTCGGGCACACCCCCAATGGAGGTGAGCTGCATGTACCATTTCAAACACGTACCAGCCCTCCTGCTAGTTTTAAATTTCTGGCAGTACCGGGAATCGAACCCGGGCCCCCGAGGACGGTAGCTAATAACACTAACCGTTAAGCTACGGAGGCGGACATAAGAAAGGTACCATCCCGGCATTTGGCTTGAAATGAAAATGGGGAAACACAAACATTTTCGAGGATGGCCGATGGGGGATTTGAACCCAGCCGTCTCCCTAAATAGCCGTAACAGGCAGTGTCGTAACGCACTGAGATAACCTGTTTGGTAACTTCTCCCAGGCATGGAAATGAAGCTCCATACATGGACATGTTGTAAGATAAAAAGTAAACGCATCACCATATTTCGAGTTGTAAGAACTAACAGTTTCCTGCAGTAATTACAGATAATATAACTGTAAAACAAATACAATCACCGGGCTGAGTGGCTCAGGTGGTAGAAGCACTGGTCTTCTGACCCCAATTTGACAGGTTTGATTCTGGCTCAGTGCGCTGGTATTTGAAGGTGCTAAAATACGTCAGCCTCGTCAGAAACTGAGTCCAACCACTATCGTCTTGGTCTCCCTTTATTTATCTTACCCTCCACAACAGAGTCCATTATTCTCCAAGGTAAATAAATCTATCCTCCTCCATTCGCCTCACATGACCCCACTCAACAAAGCCGGTTTATGCGTACAGCTTCATACACAAGAGTTAACCTATCCTTTATCTCCACCATTCGGAGTGTCCTCTTGCCATTGTTCCCACCTGTTTGTAACAGCAGTCATTCTTGCTACTTACATGTCTTTTTTCTTTTGTAAAAATATGTTATTTGTTCGGGGCGTCGACCCATGTGGGTCTTTTGCCCCTTTCTTGTCTGTTACTTCTAACTTATGAATGAGATTTCCTGAGTCCACTCAGCTTTCACTCCCGTAAATCAAAGTTGGTCTGAAAACAGACCGAGGTAACGAGTTTTGTCCGGGAGCTGACTTCCTTCTTACAGAATACTGTTGATCGCAACTACGATCCGCGGCGCAAGGATGGGAAAGAGCTAGAACTGGGAAGGTAAAAATAAAGTGAAAACTGAGAGGCGAACAAGTAGGAAACATTACTTTCTTTCGCAAAATGTAACTTACATGAACAAAAGCCAGCTTAAAAATGACCGAAAATGCATTCAAGAGGATAAAGTGGCTTGTCATAATTCCAAAATGTCCGGAATCACTAATGCTGATCTTCAAAAGGCTTACCGAGAGTTTCAAAATAGAGGGTGGCCGAGTGGCGGGAGACAAGTTCCGCGCTATTGACGACCCTGTAAATCACATCTACTGCCCAATGGTGGAAAATGACTTTGGATTCGTAGATGTAGGCCTAAATCTTTTGATCTCTTAATATATGTTACTTCACATATCACAGACGCATTTTTTAACATATAGGTTTTCCGCGACGCAAGAATGGGAAAGTGGGAGGGTAGTGGCCGTGGCCTTAAAGTACACCCCCAGAATTTGTCTAATGTGAAAATGTGAAACTACGGAAGACCATTTTCAGAGCTACCAAAGGTGAAATTTGAATTCACCACCTCCGAAATGCAAGTTCTGAGCTAAGTGATGTGAACCACCCAGCAAACAAGTTCTGTACTCACCTAAGTAGTTGGCCAGAGGGTTAACGGTGGGTCCGCTTATTAAGAAAGCCAAGCAGTGTGGCTGGGGATTGCACAACACTCACCACGTGGATAAATATCTGCAGGCCATCTAGCTGGTCGTCTTCAAGCTGAGGCACTAATGGGTTGTTTGTTTAAAGCTGGATGCCCTTCCTGACACCACGCACAACATAGGTCATTACAATGACGTCAGTTCGAACACACCTCTGTCGTTATTCCGTTTAAGTGTGCACACTGCTCATTCCTATCAGTGCTTCAGATGAAAGATCGAATAGCTGGAGTACTATGATCAACCAGTGTGTAACGTACAAGTAGTATCAGAAAATGTATGAACCAGAGGAATAGAATGCTAAAGAAGAGAGAGATCTAACTCCCCAGCTACTTCCCGCCAATATTCACGCAGGCTGTTAAACTCGGTACACAGTAGTAATCCCGTCTATCGAAGATAATTGGCAGCAGAAGACACAAAGCACAACAATGGTCAATGTAATGTTATTGTAGATCAATTTTCTGAGCTTTCTATGTTACAGGCCTTCACATTTAGTTTTCTTCCGACTCTGTGATATTAGAGCATCTAATGTAAAGTGAGTCGTCCTTTATTTCATGACTCCCTCTTGTGTTATTATTCAAGCGATCGTTCCTTCATGATTTTTCCTCATTTTTATAATCATCTTCACAATTTAATCACCATCACCACCAATTTAATTATAGTAGGTACAGTAAAACTGAATAAGACATAAATGATCGGAAATTATTTATAGAGTAGACTGTAGATCCTTATTCCCCGACTTTAATGTACCGATGTTCATTAAATTCTGTTTACCCATTTTCTTGTGGCTCGGCGCTGATATGGACTTATCAACAAAAAAATCCAAATTCATAAATAGCTCTATCATAGCCGGTTCGGTAAAAATGTATGACGTAAATGATCGGAAATTTAATACTATATAACGTTAGTAAGGTAGTATTTATCGATAGAACCAATAACAAATATTTGATAAATGAATTTTAGGCCTTTCCCTTAACTACCATTTCACTCAGTATGAATAAAAATTTTTATTGCCTAGATTGTAGCGACTTATTCCTCGACTTTATATACCGATTTTCATTAAATTTTCTTCAGCTGTTTTCTCGTGATGCACGTACATACATGTAGACAGACAGACAGACATAAATTACAGAAAATTAAAATGTGCATTTCCTTGTTATTATGGTCACGACCGATTAAGAAATATCATTTTTAAATGCTGAGCAAGGTACAGACAAAACTCTTATTTTATTTATACTAATATTATAAAGAGGAAAAATTTGTATATTTGTTTGTAATGGACAGACTCAAAAACTATTGAACCGATTTTAAAAATGACTTCACCTATAGAAAGCTACATTGCCAGTGAGTAACATGGGCTGTATTTTATTTTCAAAACAATTCTAGGTGGGCCGACGGTGGGGAGGGGGGAGTTATAAAAATATAAAAATAATAGGCTAATATAGGCGAAATCAAATTTGTCGTACAAGGACGAGACAAAGCTCATATTAAGCCCCTTGACGCAAAGAACAAAACCCTTTAAGACCTACGGACCCGAAAACCATGTTTTAAGGCCATAAAACCAACCGTTATGGAGATATTGGCACCACACTACCCCTGCTCTAGGAATCGGATAAAGAAATGAACTGCCGTATCCATGGCAACGTGAGCTCCAGTATTCTTACAGCAGCGAGATTATCTACAATATATCACAAAAACCTAACATGTTACAGACATGAAAATTATTTGGAATCTCCTTTAAAAATTAAAAGAACACAAATTTTTGTTTTCCGAAAATCCGCTTAAGGGGCAAGAGGGGAGTGGGGGGTGAAAAAAAGTGAGGAAAGAGTTGAATTCTTTATATAAGGATACATATATTTCAGAAACTGAAGATGTTACAGACGTTAAAACTGGTACTTGGAATCTCTTTTAAAAATAAATGAACACAATTTTTTTTGGAAAATCCACTTAAGGGGGTGAAATAATAAAAATAGAGGGTGAATTTTAAAAAGATTATCTTCTCCTACCGCTTTCCCCCCACCTGTGCGGTTGCGGGTGCGAACTGTATAGCACATGTGGATTTGAACGTGTTTTACGGCTGGATGCCCTTCCTGACGCCAACCCCGTGTGTAGGGTTGTAATTACTATTGCGTGTTCCTGTTGGGGTTGGTAATGTGGTGTGTTCAGTGAATATGAAGAGGAGTGTGTTGGTACAAACACAAACAACCTGTCCCTGAGCCAGATGAATTAATCACACGCGATTAAAATCCCTGCTCCAGCCCGGAATCGAACCCGAAACCCGGTGAACAGAAGGCCTCAACGCTGTCCACTCAGCCAAAGAGTGGGGCAGTTTTTAAAATGAGTATACTGCATCTACTGTAGGTATATCTCATAACTAAACAGTTACAGACGTGAACATTGGTATTTGTAATCCCATTTAAAAACAAAGAAACACGTACTTTTTGTTTTCGGAAAATCAAGCTGGAGATCGAAAATAAGTGAAGGAGGAGTTGAATTATCTTTATGAGGATACTTATGTCTCAAAAACTAAGATGTTACTGACGTGAAAATCGGTATTTGGTATCTCCTTTAGAAATAAAGAAACCCTTTTTCTGGACTTAAACGAGGACTGTTTCTCACATGTAGAGTTCCATGTCGCATGTTCCAGATTTAGCTCTGCCAGTAGCCTGGTCATCTTAGCCCCAAAAGGCAATGCCACAAACGTGGTTTACAAAAGGGTTCTGGTGTAAATGAAATGCAATTTTTCGGCGAGTTTTTATACTTTAGGCAATCTCAGATAATGTCTTTGTGCAGTACCGAGGAACAATGAATTTTTATCAACTTACCAAATCTTCGCGAGTGAAGCCGTGGGTAACAGCTAGTATATATATAGATTTGTAGAGTGGAATAGATTAAGGACCTACCAGACTGTGTATTTGATCGAAAGCAAATGTTCAGATGGCGGTTTTCTATTTCGTTCCATGGTATTTGCCAACACAGGACTGTTCATTTATTTTTATTTTTGTTGTTTGATCGTTACTAGTTATTGCTTCTGATTGGTCCCTTCGGTATTCTTACCCTACTGTTTTCTACAGCGTGCCCCTAAGTCCTGTTCTGTAAGATCTGCTCCAAGAAGGGATTAGCAACTTTGTTACAGTTTTGATTTTGTTTTCTTGTTGATGATCACACGTATAAGGGATTTGAGATACTGTACATTTGATCGTCAATTCGGCCGAATATTATGTATACCTGATATTTTGTGGTTTGATGCAGAAAGCAAGCTAGCTTGTAGTTTTTCGTGAATGTTGATATCGCGATCATTGCCATGGGACCTCCCGAGTTTTACGCAGAGTCCGAACCACATGGGCGTGATTTTTCATTTCAAAACTCCCACATGTATTGTCAGAATTAGAACCACGGCCACCTTGATGAGAAACCAGTGACGATGCCACTCGGCTATCAAACCCCACCTGGTTTGTAGTAGTGTAAAAATGAAATTAAACGTATGGTATTCTAATCAATTCTGGTATTCTAGGTTAGTAACCGCGTGACTGCGGGTGGGATTTTCAGTAGGACCAGTGCGTGGTGTCAGGAAGGGCATCCAGATTTAAAGAAACAACCCATTAGTGCCTCTGCTTGAAGACGACCAGCTGGATACTAAAATTCCACATGGTGAGTGTTGTGCAATCGCCAGCCACATTGCTTGGCTTTCGTAAGGGGGACCCACCGTTAACCCTCTGGGAAAACCATAAAGACAGTGTTTCTGAGACTTCCAAAGCGAAGCCGGGTACATCAGCTAGTCTTCTAATATAATAATAACGAAAGCGAAAATATCTAGAAATTACAACACAACCCCTCCTCCTCCTTCATTTATCGTAGGAAAATGTCAACCAATAATCGCAGGCCGTGACGAAGGGAATTAGAACAATTAAACTAAGGACGGGAACCGATTTTCAATTCGCAACTGTCAACAGAGTCAGCTGGGGCAAGTAACGTACCGTATACGATGTCTGTGGCCCAAATATCCCTTGAAATGCCTCGAAAGCAGACATCAATCACAGTATGGTTTCCTCGAGATCATAAGAGGTATTTTTCCTTGGCCGAATGGTCAGCGTATTGACCTTCGCTTCACAGGGACCTGGGTTCGATTACCGGCCGATTTCGGTCCATTCATACATCTGGATAATCCCTACGATTCGGGGTCTGGGTTGTTGTATTTGCTCCAACACACTACTCTTCATAATGCACACAAAACTCACCGCACTATCAACCACAAAACTCACCGCACTATCAACCACCACAGAAACAGACACACTAGTATAGAGAATACACCCGAACACATAGGGTTGGCATCAGGAAGAGCATTCGGCCTTAAAATAGGGCTAAATCAATGTGCGACCCCATCACGGTTTCGGAAGTCTGGTGGAAGAAGAATAAAACAATACTTTCTTCACTCGTATTGCCACTCGAAAGCAAAACTTTGGAACCAAGGCCAGGCAGAATGACCGCGAAGACTCGCACCGGATAAATTATGGTTGCAAACTACGTTATATAAATCTCCCCAGATGATTCTGGATGAAAATTGCGAGTTAGAGAGTTAATTTTCATCGTTATTTTAATGGTCTTTATTCGAACACTCAAAAGATGTAACATCTAGCGTACAGGAAGTGACCTTGAACAGTACTCTCTGTCCAAGGTCGATTATCATCCCCGAACAGCACACACCTGGAATAGAGGACAAAAAACTTGCGGGCCTTTCACAAATTTCACAAGTCAAAACGGTCATATTCTTGTAGCTGCATTGTGCTTTTCTTTTTTTCCTTCTCTCTCTCGCTCTGTTTCTTTCTCTTTCGTCCTTTCTTTCACACACACACACACACACACACACACACACACACACACACACACACCTAATTTCTAAGAGATTTTAAGTGTTTAAGAGTGTCTGAAAATATATTTCAAGTAAATACCAAGCTCATAGAGCTTAAACCACTCAGCATCACAACATATTAATTTGGCGTGCATTTCCAACCACAGGAATATGATGATTACTGTACATAAGCCGACCATGCGACCATTGCCAGTTCACTCATCGGACTCCTGAATCTATCGTACATCATTTATCAGAAACTACTATATTCGACAGCTCTCATAGTCAGAACCAATAAAACTTATCGATTGTCACCACCGAAGTTTCACTGAAGGGAATAATAATAATAATAATAATAATAATAATACCGAATTATTCGGGACTGGACCTCTGAAATTACTGTACATACCCCAAGATTTCGTTATCAAATATTAATTTCCATAATATGTAAAAACTATAGAGAATGGCTGGCCATCACAAAGTAAATATTGTCGCCTACTGTGATGCTTTACTTTCACAGACCAATACGAACATTGTTAACAATTCAGCCGCTCCTCTTAAAGCTCGCGGTACTTACGAGTGGATGAGGTTATAAAAAGTTAAGCAAACAAGCCTAAAAGGCTAGGTGTAAACATCTACCAAAATATACAATTATTTCTACGGTGTGTCAAATTACTACTGTCACAACATACCTGCATAGCGATGTCTCCCCGTCGGGATCTATTGTTGCCGGACAATCAGTAACGGTGCCGGGCAGGGTTGAACTTTCTAGCTCGGTCATCTCTGCAGAAATCATTTTACTCACACTCATTTAAAATTAAGGAATTAAAATAAGGTAGAGCAGTCGAGTCATTAGCACCTCTATTCTACTGCACCGCTCCAACTGCAGTGTTTTCGTAACTCTACGTCTCTTCATGACCGGTCACAAATGTCACTTCACTACCACTCTTGCTTGCTACAGCACCCCCTCGCCGTAGGCTGGCACCGAACACAGCTACGGCACAAAGCCTATGTATACATATTGACGTCGTATCGCCCAGCATAACCAAACTGACCGCAATATCACAACTAACACGGGGACAGTTTGCGCAGTGTGTTTTTGTCCACCGAAGTGCACAACTGCGGGACTTATTGTCACCACGGTTTCTCACACGCTTAGCCGGTTAGATTAAAACGGTATAATTGTCATAATTCAGTTTGTTTTCAATTTCACGATGACTTTGAGCGCGCTAGGTTGCCTAACTTTCCTCCGCAGTCGATCGACTACTAATGCTATCTTACGGTAGCTTTTGAAACCATTTGCCACTTCGAAGTACGGCGCCGCTACCTTTCGGTGTTTACTAGTACTAAATGGCAGTATCGCGGCTCGATATATCGCCGCATTCCTTCAATCCCTGCTTTAAAATAATAAATTGAGTACTACAGTTCTCGCAATAACACCGTAATCATAAAAAGCGTGACACTGAGATATTGACGGTTAAATTTTTCACATACAAAAATATGTTATTCAGAAGTGTGTTATAACTCTGAAACTAGAAACAAACATAAACGAACCAACACAAAGGATCTTCTTCCTCTGTTAACCACTTTCCCCACACCCTGGTAGAGTCGCTGGTGCGAACTGTATCGCACATATGGTTTTGGCTCAGTTTTATGGCCAGATGCCCACCCTAACGCCCAGTAGCGTAGCCAAGATCGATTTGGGGGGGGGGGGGAGGTATAGTTACGAAATAATGATAGAACATAATGAAAGTGCTTGTCCGTGAGTGATGTGCGCATGTCTTAAGGACACTGATACAAGTAAATTATGTCTATATTCAAATTGCATTACTGGTACACTACAAAATCATACATTAAAATACAGAATAAGAATAATATGATCAAAGTGAATAGTTTTACAGACAATGGCGTGCTCAGATTACATTCTAAAATCCAACTTCCGAGGCTTCTTAGAAAATATACTCAAGAGATTTGTTGGTTTTACAATGTTGTCTCTGTGAATGTTCAAAATGTCCGCCTGTGTTGTGCAGTGGTTAGTGTAATTAGCTGCCACCCCCGGAGGTTCGGGTTCGATTCCCGGCTCTGCCACGAAATTTTAAAGAGTGGTAGAGGGCTGGAACAGGGTCTACTCAGCCTCGGGAGGTCAACTGAGTAGAGGTGGGTTCGATTCCCTCCTCAGCCATCCTGGAAGTGGTTTTCCGTGGTTTCCCACTTCTCCTCCAGGCAAATGCCGGGATAGTATCTAACTTAGGGCCACGGCCTCTTCCTTCCCACTTCCTTGTCTATCCCTCCCAATCTTTCCATCCCCAACCAAGACCCCTGTTCCGCATAGCAGGTGGGGCCGCCTGGGCGAGGTGCTGGTCATCCTCCCCAGTTGTATCCCCCGACACAGAGTCTGAAGCTCCAGGACACTGCCTTTGAGGCGGTAGAAATGGGATCCCTTGCTGAGTCCGAGGGAAAAACCAACTCTGGAGGGGAAACAGATTAAGAAAGAAAAAATACTGAAAAGACGCAACCCTTTGAGTCGACTTTCACTTGTTTATTGTCAGTTTCCGTTTATTTTCTTTTGTAAAATTTCCATGGGAGAGGGGTGGACTAACCCCCAGTAACCCGCTCCCTCTGGCTATGCCCCAGCTAAGCCAACTCTGTGTGAAGGGATGCGTTCACTATTGCGGGTTTTTGTGGTGGTTGGTTGTGTGTTCTGTCGTATGAATATGTATTGGGACCAACACAAACACCCAGTTCCAAAGTTAGAAGAATTAACCAGAAATGATTAAAATCCCCAACCCAACCGGGAATCGAACCCGTTGCTCTCCCTCTGAACCGATGTCCTCAACGCTGGTCATTTATCCAAGGAGCCAGATTAAAGCAACAGAGATGATATATGTCTATCCCTTAGTCTTGTTTCTCGATACAGGGTCGGAGATGAGGTTAGATGAATTTAAATGGCATGATGTTTGCGGCCGGATGCCCTTTCTGACTACAACTTCAGTTCAGGAGCTAATGAAAATGAAATTAATGATGGTGAATGAAACGGTGTCGTCCCATTTGCGACCACTCAGGTAGAATAAAAGACTAGTTTATTTTTAATGGGTGAAGTATTGTCCCAATTGGGATCACTCTTATCAGTGACATACAGTCAGATTGCTGTGAGGGAATTCCCTACTGAAGGACTGGTACAGGAAGACATCCCTCAAATAACTGGCGAAACTACATGCTAGGATTCTTACGAATCGTATTATGCAACTCATTAAATTACCGTACTTATATTTACCGTTTGGGACTGATGCTTTTTTTTTTTTTTTTTGCTAGGGGCTTTACGTCGCACCGACACAGATAGGTCTTATGGCGACGATGGGATAGGAAAGGCCTAGGAGTTGGAAGGAAGCGGCCGTGGCCTTAATTAAGGTACAGCTCCAGCATTTGCCTGGTGTGAAAATGGGAAATCACGGAAAACCATTTTCAGGGCTGCCGATAGTGGGATTCGAACCTACTATCTCCCGGATGCAAGCTCACAGCCGCGCGCCTCTACGCGCACGGCCAACTCGCCCGGTGGACTGATGCTTTAATACCGAGAGTGACAGAGAATAAAAAGGTCTCAAATGAACCTTTTATTTAGAGTTACCAGATGGTTGTGGGTGTAAAGGCAGTCAAATGAGTTTTAAGAAATAGGTCAAAAGATTGGCGTATTAAAACCGTTGAATTTTACACTTTTCAATTTCAAAACAAATTATTTTGTTGTAACACTTTGCTTCTTCGACAGTGCTACCCTTTTTTTTAAGCAATTATATCTCATTTCAAACTTAGCAGTTAACTTACATTTTCTTATACAGTAGGGGACACCATTAAATTACTGCTTAAATACTGCTCAAACTGTTCAAATATTCATACTGACACGTTAAGTAAACAACTGCTCAAAATACAATTGGCCTACTTTCATCTATCTGTATGTATGTCTACCCCTTAGTCTCGTTTATTGATACCGGGTCGGGGATGAGATCAATTTACACGGCATGTTTCTACGGCCGGATCCCCTTCCTGATACCAAACTCAGTTGAGGAGCTAATGAAGATGAAATGTGTTATGGTGAACGAAATTGGGTAAGGGGGTGGGAGGACTCAGGTCTGGCCTGTGGATAGGAACTGTCCCGGCATTTGCCTGGAAGTGAAAATACTAAATCACATAAAACCATTCTGAGAACAGCCAGCGTTGGGTTTCGAACCCACGCGTTTCTCGAATGCAGAGCTTGGTTCCATAGCCGTAGCGCGTTAAAACGCGCAGCCACTCAGCCTACTTTCACTTATATAAGTAAAATAATAATTTTTTTGTCTGTACGCTCGGATTAGATCTACAAGATTCCAGAACTTAATATTAAGGAAATGTTTAGATTAAAATAAGTTGAAGAAATTATAATTCCATAATGATAGCGCGAAAAGATGAGATTGCATTCGGGAAATAGTGGGTTGAACCTTATTGTCGGCACCTCTGAAGATGGTTGTCCGTGGTTTCTTATTTTCACAACAAGCAAGTGTACCATAATTAAGGCTACGGCCGCTTCCTTCCCACTCCTAGCCTTTTCCTATCCCAATGTCGCCATAAGACCTATCTGTGTCGGTGCGACGTAAAGCCAGCGGTAAAGAGAAAAACACCCATGTCACCATACATCCCTGACTTTTCCGTAAATTTCTGTAAGAGTATCCATAATACAAAGCACAAGGCTTGCCTCTCTTCGTCTCAATGACCTGCATGTCGTAGTAAGCACGCAGATAACAACAAAAGCTACATCAACGATGGATGTCTACAGCTGGAATAATTACAGTATGTTAAAAACTATATAATAATATTACCTCAATAAACGTTCGAGAGAGAGGGGACAGGTTGGGAGAATCCTTATCACACGGTTGTGTGGAGTACGCCCTAATTAGCAGTCTCCCTGCTGCATGGACTTTGGAAAACCCTGATAGGCTGCTGATAATTTTACAGTGATCGTAAATGGGACAAATTTTGCTGTGATCGCAAATGGGACACAACCAATGAAACTGGGTAAGGAGGGGAAGGAATCGGCCGTGGCCTGAACTGTCCCGGCATTTGCCTGGAAGTAAAAAAGGATGAAATGGCGTATGGCTTTTAGTGCCGGGAGTGTCCAAGGACAAGTTCGGCTCGCTAGATGCAGGTCTTTTGATTTGTCTCCCGTAGGTGACCTGCGCGTCGTGATGATGATGATGATGAAATGATAACGAAGACGACACATACACCCAGCCCCCGTGCCAGCTAAATTAACCAATTATGGTTAAAATTCCCGACCCTGACGGGAATCGAACCCGGGACCCCTGCGACCAAATGCTAACACGCTAACCATTTAGCCATGGAGCCGCCATTTGCCTGGAAGTGAAAATGGGAAACACAGAAAACCATTAGCCGTAGCGCGTTAACGCGCTTGGCCACTCCGCTTGGTGGAGAATATTATGATACAGATTAATTATTGATTTGTTTTTCCATTTCTAAAAGATGAATTAGTATGATAGAGTTAAGAGCCTTGCATGGACATCCATAAAATTAAATATTCCAAAATTTGTTTCATTTTAGGTTTATTAACTATATCATTTTTTTCTATTTGCTTTACGTCGCACCGACACAGATAGGTCTTATGGCGACGATGGGATAGGAAAGGCCTAGGAGTGGGAAGGAAGCGGCCGTGGCCTTTGTTAAGGTACAGCCCCAGCATTTGCCTGGTGTGAAAATGGGAAACCACGGAAAACCATCGTTAGAGCTGCCGACAGTGGAGTTCGAACCCTCTATCTCCTCGATTCAAGCTCACAACTGCGCGACCCTAACCGCACGGCCAACTCGCCCGGTAAAGCAAATTTAAACGTGATAAAAGTAGTTCGTATATTCAATTTATAATTTAATACTTTGCAAACGGATATGTAATTCAAAAGAATTTCATTAAAATCACGTTTGGCAGATACCTGAAATCAAAATACAGGACAGATGTACGCTTGAGGAGATCAACGCGTCTTGTATTCTACAAGTCGAAAATTTCGTTTCAGAATAATACATTAACATTTTACTATTTCGTGCACCGTGTCCAGTTGAGCGATAATTTAGACAATAACCATAAAATGCTTTGTACTGTTTGTCAGCATTACGTAATTGATCGGTTAATCTACTTTCATTTTACCATTCCTTCTTTTATTCTTAATCTGTTTACCCTCCAGGCTTGGTTTTTCCCTCGGACTCAGCGAAGGATGCCACCAGGGCAATACCCCGGAGCGTGAGACTTTGGGTCGGGGATACAACTGTGAGGAGTACCAGTACCGGTACCTCGCCCAGGCGGCCTCACCTGCTATGCTGAACAGGAGCCTTGTGAAGGGATAGGAAGATTGGAAGGGATAGACAAGGAAGAGGGAAGGAAGCGGCCGTGGCTTTAAGTTAGGTACCATCCAGGCAATCACTACTGATCTCCATTTAGGGCAGTTGAGGTGGCAGATTCCCTATCTGTTGTTTTCATAGCCCTTTCTTAAATGATTCCAAAGAAATTGGAAATTTATTGATCATCACCCTAGGTAAGTTATTCCAATCCCTAACTCCCCTTCCCATAAACGAATATTTGTCACAATGGTTCTTTTGAATTCCAACTATATCTTCATATTGTGATCTTTACTACTTTTAAACACACCATTCAAACTTATTCGTCTACTGATATCATCCCACGCCACCTCTCCAATGACAGCTCGGAACATACCACTTAGTCGAGCAACTCGTCTTCTTTCTCCCGAGTCTTCCCAGCCCAAACTTTGCAACATTTTTGAAACGCTACTCTTTAGTCGGAAATCACCCAGAACAAATCGAGCTGCTTTTCTTTGGATTTTATCCAATTCTTTAATCAAGTAATCCTGGCGAAGGTCCCATACACTGGAACCATACTCTAGTTGGGCTCTTACCAGAGACTTATATGCCCTCTCCTTTACATCTCTACTACAACCCCTAAGTGCCCTTTATTTACAGTTCCATTTATGTGATTACCCCAACGAAGATCTTTCCTTATATTAACACCTAGGTACTTACAGTGATCCCCATAAGGAACTTTCACCCCATCAACATAGTAATTAAAATTGAGAGGACTTTTCCTATTTGTGAAACTCACAACCTGACTTTTAACCCCGTTTATCATCATACCATTGCCTACTGTCCATCCCACAACATTATCGAGGTCATTTTGCAGTTGCTCACAATTTTTTAATTTATTACTCTATACAGAATAACATCATCCGCAAAAAGCCTTACCTCTGATTCCTCTCCTTTACTCATATCATTTATATATATAAGAAAACATAAAGGTCCAATAAAATTTTGCCTGGAAGAGAAGTAGGAAACCACGGAAAACCACTTCGAGGATAGCTGAGATGGGAATCAACCCTCCCCCTCTCTACTCAGTTGGCCTCCCGAGACTGAGTGGACCCCGTTCCAGCCCTCGTACCACTTTTCAAATTTCGTGGAGGAGCCGAGAATCGAACCCGGGCCTACAAGGGCAGGAGAATGATAGCATCTACTACGAATAAGAATCCTAATATCTGCTAAATTAAAGGTTTATTATTGACGAAGGAAAATTAAACAGGTTATGTGAACGAATGTGATCCACGAAATGTCACTGTAATATTTGTCCCAGATGGAAAATAATAATTGCTTTTACTCAAATAAAGTCTAAAATCTGCGGTAAATTAAGAAATAATACGAAATATTTTATTTGTAGAGAATGCATACTTTACTGCCTTACAACCACTATTTCTTCTACGCAGTGCTTCCGTAAGTGTTTTGTTTGCCTAACACTGTCGAGTGTGATGTCTTTGCTCACTGAAGTACTTTGGTGTCGTTTTATTGATTTTTCTCATTCAATGTAATTTGAAGGGCTGTCACTTCATTTGTCACTTCACAGTAGTGCTGCAAAGGACGAAAAAAAATATGGCATCATTTCCTGAATTATATCGCGATATGCAGGAATTAATTGGCGATAAAAAGCTACGTACGTTAGAAGAATTCTGTGGACTAGCGAACTGAAATACAGTAATAGATTACCGCTTACAGTGTTCTTTTTTTGGGAAATGATTGTTCTATGGACATTTACATTGAATTTTAGAAAGGTTGTATACGAAAGTCTAACGTGATAACTCCAAAAATTAGCACAATTCATAGGAATCTGGAAATGGTTGGAGAAATGCGTAGAAGAAAACAGGATGGATATTTTGAAGAAACGAACATATTGCGACATCTCGTTAGGGCGAGTTGTGGACTTGTGCCTTAACTGATTCATTAAATGGTTTATTGGTCCAGGGATCATGCTATTTTCCTTTAAAAAAGTAATATATCTACTGGTCCAGGGATCATGCTATTTTTCTTTCAACAAAAAGAATTTTTGTGGTACTTATGATAGTTCTCTGTAATGTGCAGCACCAAGTTGTTGAATGCGTCCTTAGTTGATTTTCCATACAGTTCCAGCCACATGAACTGATCAATATGCTCTGGGAGCAGTTTGGAGTTCATTACTCCCATGCTTCTGGCATACCGTTTCAGTCGCGACCAGTAGCCTCCTACTCTGAATGTTGCTGACCTCCATTTTGCTGTTTGAACTGCCCGTGCTAGACATATGGACAAAGATAATGAGAGTTCACAGACATAGCACTTCCATTCATCGGTGCCAGCCCTAGATCTCAAAAAAAAGAAACAAAAGACGGCACGAGCAGCGGAATGCAACATAATGGAGTCCTGTCTACAGTCCGTAAGTACGTATACACATTTCTCTAGATATTTCTCTAGTAACGACAATATCTGTTAATTTACCGCAGATTTTACACTTTATTTGAGTAAAAGCAATTATTGTCTATCATTTGGGACAAATATTATAGTGACATTTAGTGGATCAGATTCGTTCACATAACCAATGAAACAAAATCAACCCATATGAACACATAATGAATAATATAATCATGACGCAAAGTAATATTTGGTCTGTAAGTTTACCATAAACGTTTTGTGAATTTCGTTGTCGATGGTAAGACGGAATATAACCATAAGAACTGTTCTTATCATGACCATTAGCGTGCGGAAACAAGTTAATTAAGTGATCCTTTTAAAACTGGAATTATATTACCAAACAATAAGCAAATCTGAGTTGGCCTATACTATCATACCTGTTTCCCTCTGGACTACACTACAGTATCCCTAAAATGAACGACATAAAATTACCAAAATGCTTTAGGTCGGGGAATGAACCCAGTATACAGAAACAAGCAAAATAAATGACCATGACCATGAGGCAGAACTCGTGTCTTCTATATGCACAGTGATCACATATAAAACAAAACACAGAAGAGAGTATAAACGCAGTGAAAAGAGCTGGTTGCAAGGCATTCCTTCCGGGTCGTCCCGTCAAATGCATCTGTCGTTGATGCTCGAGCACGTGGTCTCCTGCGATCGAAGATGGGGCCTGAAATACCCTGAGAAGAATATTTAAGAGGGAGTACGTATCGCCTGATTCGCTACCCTAATTAAATTAGGCTGCGAAAATAAATGATCTACATTCCATAACGAATCATTTCTAAATATCACCTTTCCGTCATCTTAAACGTGGGGAACACCTTCTTGCCGTGCCTCGCTTCACAAAAAGTAATCGTTCCTTCTTCTCTGAGCCTTTAGGGGTGTTCCATTAGTCACATAAATTTACTGCTCACTGTGGAGGTCAGTGGCCACACAAATACCTCATAACATTGGTAATTAACGTTCCCGTTCTCAAATATATTCATTTAAATCTCTTTTTAGCCTTCCTTCGGCCTTCATTCATGTAACACACCATAAATCAAAAACTCACTCAACTCAATGAGTTAACAAACATCCCGACACGTTGGACAGCTTCCATATCCCACACCAGAAGTCCCGGCTTCACAATCTCTATTGTTGATTCCTTAAAAGGAAAAAATAAAATGGAGTAACACAAATTACTGTTCGTCTGTAAGACTACAGTATCACTATTAATGGTAGGTCATAGCTCGAACCTCGATGCATATCTCCATCACAACATTCAACACCAATTAAACATATCCGCATGCATGTCATACTAAGACTTTGAATGCCAGTCATATTACCACATTCATAAAAAAAAAAAAATAGCAACACCATGACGTTGTCTAATCTAATATGATACAAACTACTCATTGAACTAGCCGTGATAAAACACTCGAAAAAAGTCTTCTTACTAAACCAACATTCAGGTTATGAAACAGTTACGTCGTTAGTACAAGCTCACAATATATTTAAAAAAATGAAGTCTTTCCCATTCTGCATAACTTGAATTACAAATCTGTCTACCTACACTTGTCCCCTTAAACTAAACTACAAGTGATCGGTAGACCAACGTTTCACCTAAATAGTATGAATAACGTAAAACCAATATAAAATATTATAACAGCTGATGAATCGAAACCACATTAGTAGTGTAAATACTACGAAAAAATTAACTAAGTGTCAACACACTGCACTATCGTAACATACCGTACACCCAAACAATAAATCTCGAAGTGATAGAAAAAGAAACAATGTCAAATGGAAAACGAAAGTTCATCAAACTTGAACGCACGCGGTTTAGTAGTAGGGACCAGTCTCCATTAGCCATGTTTCCACGTGCGACAACCCTTGCATTTAAGACACTACTGATGCGACGTAATTATAGGAGCACCTTCCAGCTAGTAACGGTTACCGGTATGCCGAAACATGGCCTAAATAGTATCTGCTAATATCTTCCGTACGTGCATCCATTACGGCAGACACCACCATCGTTCAAGTTGATTCGTAAAAATGCCTAATCTATGACTTGGCAATGTAGATGGCTTCGTGATCCTATCGTTGAGCCAACACTAAAGTATATACACATCACTAATAGTAATCATGTACATGTGGCATACCTAATCTATCGTTGAGCCAACACTACAGTGTCTACACACCTCTAACGATAATTATATACACGCGGCATACCGAACCTATCGTTGAGCCAACACTAAAGTATATACACATCACTAATAGTAATCATGTACATGTGGCATACCGAACCTATCGTTGAGCCAACGCTATGGTGTCTACACATCACTGATACTATGGGGCGAAATCGAGAATGTAAAACAATGTCGGGATATTTAAATCTAATTCTCTTTGAAATTCAAACACATGATGTAAAATCCGCTACAGAAATGAACTCGAATCTGGAAATATAAACTACGGTATGTCCATTTCCTACCAGAAAGTGTGAAATCGAAATTAAATAACGGGTTTGAGTAGTTCAATGTACCACTCATTAAAATTTAAACACATGCGGTGAAGTTCGCTAAATAAAAGTAAACCCAAATCTCGTATAATATTACGTGATATTGCTGTTAATAATAATCACAACCACCGTGATATTCGCGGCATAGCTTAGAGTGTGAGGCTCCAAATAACCTGCAATGTCAACGCTCCAAACATGTATCATTGTAAACTATCCCGTGAAGTAACTCTTATCATTAGGGTTCGGATGTTTAAAAAAACGGGCATATGTTTTCTTTGTCTCTATTCTCTTGCCTGATTGGATTTTGGTGCAAATCAGGTGATTATTGTCACAATTAAATGTCGTATAAATGCATATTGTGGCTATTTTTTGTCATAAGGTCATATTTCGAGCTATTTCAATAGAAACGTCATATTTTGGTCATATTTCGGTGGTTTGGCGACAGCTGTAGCTGTCCAAAATCATCGTCAACTTTCCGAATGAGAACTAGTATTCACAAAACTGCTTTTCTGTATTACATCTGTAGTTAATACAAGTGGAGTACTCTGCCTCTTCTATGAAGATTGTGCAGGAATTGTTTTCCAACAGTTTGTCAGAACGTCTGGCGTATATTAAGTCGAATTTGAATTATATCGAGTGCAATTACTCGTTGAAAATGAAATGGCGTATGGCTTTTAGTGCCGGGAGATCCCATGATGGGTTCGGCTCGCCAGGTGCAGGTCTTTTGATTTGACACTCGCAGGCGACCAGCGCGTCGTGATGAGGATGAAATGATGATGAAGACAACACATACACCCAGCCCCCGTGCCAGGGAAATTAACCAATGATGGTTAAAATTCCCGACCCTGCCGGGAATCGAACCCGGAATCGAACCCGGGACCCCTGTGGCCAAAGGACAGCACGCTAACCATTTAGCCATGGAGCCGGACTATTACTCGTTTAGAAGCTGCTAGCTTAGAAATTCATGCAAGTTTTGAAATTGTGAGAAGTGCTGAACTTTCGGCACAACAATCATATGGAATAGTCGGTGTCAGTGTAAAACGGAAACTTCAAAATGTGCTTAGTCGAAGTGACGGTTTTCGCTGTGTGTGCAAGATAAATTATGTTCTTAAAGGAGAAGGTAGCAGTATATTTCAAGATGAGTGCATACTCGACACCAGTGATTTAATTTTAGTTAAATATGCACCAATAACGTTTTGTGACGTAGAAAGCAGCTTCTCTTCTTACAAGAATATATGATAATCGGAGGTCTTTCACGCCTGATGCTTTGAAGATGAATCTCGTCATACACTTCAATTCCACCCGCGGAGAAGAATGAAAAAGTTATGTGAGTTTGCACAATTTGCCCTGCCACCCTACCATAATGTATCGAGAGACATCTACTTAATTCGTTTCGTGGTACCCAATTTAAACTTTAACGCGTTTGAATAATATTAATGTAATCTGGGCTTAAACGTTTCAAAATATTTTTTAAAAATAGATAGATTTCTACTTTTCTCGTTGCTAAGCATAAAAGTTGCGAGAATCGGAAGTTTTCTGAACAGAGCAGGCAGGCTCTTTTGTTTGATACACCGAAATCTTCTTCTACCAAACTTCCCGGTTTCTCAAATGACCTGTGCGAAAAGTTGGCTTTTACCAATAGGTCCGCTTAATAAAGTGAACAAACGATCACTCCTGAATTTTTTAAACTAAACACATAACGCTGTCGATCCCGGACGAGGCAACATTGCGAAACAGTTATTTGCCCTCAACGAGCTAGAATAACATAGAGGGGCTGTATGCCTGACATCAGCGCTCCCTGCGGAAGCAAATTAATAAAGGGCAGCCATGTTAACGTTTGTCAAAACAAAGTGAGTTGGCGCGAGAACATATGTTGAGGTGACAGAGAGATTGGGCATGGCAATTTAATTTCGTTTTAAGACGTGAAATGATAGATTCTCACCTTCAAGAATGCCAGCCGTATGCTCAGCGTACGGTTGTACTAATCGGAGTAATAAAACCAAGGATATGTCGTATTTTAAGTACCCAAGTATTACTGAATGATAGCCGAGATCACTTTTTGTAATTTCTGTTTGCAATTAAACCCACTTCAATTATTTTCGGATTTTCAGATTTCCTTTCAAGAACAAGGAATTAGCGCAACAACGCGTTGTGAGGACGAAAAGAGATAAATGGTGTCATTGATGCTTTCATGGCCCCGTACTTATAGACATGATATAGGCTTTTGGGCTTATGCCGTGTCAAGAAAATAAGGTGAAATTCTTTACAAATGACCAACGGCGATTACTGACAAATGCCGTTCCAACCCTATTTCATTTTCCATCACATTTACAAACAAATAAAATGGAGAGCCCACCTCCAAGGAAACGTAACCACGAAAATTCACCTGAGGTGATTGATGAGGAACCTCCTGTTATTTGTACTTCAAATGCGATATGTGCATTTTACGATGTGCTTCAGACTAATTTAGCACATGGCAGTGTAGTGAAATATTACCTTCGTTGATTTTTATGCAAACATTTTATTATTATTATTATTATTATTATTATTATTATTATTATTATTATTATTATTATTATTATTATTATTATTATTATTCTGTCTCATAATAATAATAATAATAATAATGCTATTGGCTTTACATCCCATAACTACTCTCTTACGGTTTTCGGAGACCCCGAAGTGCCGGAATTTAGTTCCACAGGAGTTCTTTTACGTGCCAGTATATCTAACGACACGAGGCTGACGTATCTGCGCACCTTCAAATACCATCGTACTGAGCCAAGATACACCTGCCAAGTTGGGGTCAGAAGGCCAGCGCCTCAACCGTCTGAGCCACTGGCATTTATTATGTTGTCACCAAGTTGTTGCGTATGCATGGTGCTTGAAAATGTTCCCTTTTTACAGACTTATGATAAGTGATGATTTCTTGGCAGCTGTTTATATTTTAACCTTGAAAGTTCATTTTTGTTGCCATATGCCATTGGTGGTATATAAATCACTGAAGTTTGATATTCATGTTCTTCCTCCCCCTCTCTCCCCCTGCCATTGTGGTCCTGAAGGCTATGTGTTACTCTCTTCTTGTGCTTGGGCATTGGTTTGAAGTAGGCCTGTTTCGGTCAAAACTACACCAGGCATGATAAATACAGTATTTTACTGCTGTTTGTGAAATTTATGCAGTCCTTATTGTAGATGTCAGTTGCATCGGTATTTAAAATCCCAGTATGATATGGTAATGGGAAAAAATTATATGTCCCCCATATTATAATAAACAATTATCTGCACACATGTGGTTGTTACAGGAAGGAGTGGTGAGGAAATAACATTGACAGCTTAAAGGGTCTATGAGGTATCGGTTCCCGAGCCTCATGAGACATGTCTGGTCGTGGCATCCCAGGGAAGGGTGGTAGGAGTTCCTCACCAGGGGTGATGTCGCGGCCGGACAGATTTAGGATAGATTTAGTATATCTTTATGTAGTAAAGTAGTTAGTTTAGTTAGGTGGTGTGCTGCATGTGGAGCTGGCGATCCGCCCATGTGCAAGATGCTACAAAGTAGATTTAGAAGTAGTTAAGTAGTATATTCATGTAGTAAGTAGTTAGTTTAGTTAGGTGGTGTGTTGCATGTGGAGCTGGCGATCCGCCCATGTGCAAGATGCTACAAAGTAGATTTAGAAGTAGTTAAGTAGTATATTCATGTAGTAAGTAGTTAGTTTAGTTAGGTGGTGTGTTGCATGTGGAGCTGGCGATCCGCCCATGTGCAAGATGCTACACAGTAGATTTAGAAGTAGTAAGTAGTTAGTGTCTAGCTATAAATAGTCTGTGAGTGTTTTATTTTGAATTGCATATTGGAACATTGTAACTGGGCGAAAGCCTGTTATGTTCAGTTCAATAAATTCATTCATTCATTCATTCATTCATTCATTCATTCATTCATTCATTCATTCATTCATTCATTCATTCATTATAATAAATAATTACATTAAAATTTTACTGTAGAGATAACAGTACTCATGGGTATGCAATACTTTTTAAAATATGATCAGAATGAGATTGTAACCTATTGTAGGTCCCTACCATTTTAAGGATTTCTCTACCGAGCTCGATAGCTTAAGTGCGGCCAGTATCCAGTATTCGGGAGATAGTAGATTCGAACCCCATTGTCGGCAGCCCTGAAAAGGATTTCTCTCATAAATATTTATGTCCACGGTTTTTATTGTAATTTACGATTACTAAAACCGCCAAGCAGCGTAACGCTCTTGTTCCGGGTTCGAGGCCTATTCGTATGTCACAGTGCGACGATTTCGAACTACGGTACCCTACAATCAGTTGGTCGTCATGTTGGCCTCGTACCGCAACATGATGAAGTGGCAGTATTCGTAGTCTGTGCTTTAAGCTTTCGGCTAAAGGTCTTTAATTCTGCCCCAGTGATTCTAAAACGTGTATTTTCTACGCTTTTCGTCATTCAAGAACAACACCCCCGTGCTTGTGTTACCACAGGAATCATGACGGACGTTCGTTCTATAGCTTCATCTAGGCAGTGCTTCCGCCTCTCTATGTTATTCTAGCTCGTTGTTTGCCCTCCTGTTACGAAGACGCACTTCGAAAACTTAGAATTATTATTGGCAACATTAGCGTCTGGGTATCCGTTGATGTAACTTCGAATGTTTGTGGAAGGTACCGGTATGCTGCAAATTTATAATTGGCAAGATTTTCGTGGATCGTTCGGGCGATATATATTTACTTCACTCAGAGATGCAGCTTAACCATTCCACAATTGCCGTACTTTTTGAAAATGACATTAAGCTTTTGTGGGATGGTGAAGTTAAGCGAGAACGAATCTTGTTGTTAGTAACCGATGCTGCACCATACATGCTGAAAGGAGCAAGAGGACTCCACCCAAAAATGGTCCATTTAACATGTCTTGCTGACGGATTACACAGATTCGCTGAAGAAATACGACAGAATTTTTTTGTGTTGGCCGGTTAATATTGCGCCGTTCCTGCGTCCAGGGCGAGTCCCAGACTAGCTCATTACCGATTAATTTCCAATTTCGTTCTGCGGTCGTGGATTCGAAAGAGGTTATTAGACAGTTGTATTCGGCGGCTGATTTCTTTTCAATAAAGTCGATGGACGTCTCCACCGCGCCGATTAATCATTCTCACGTAGTACAATTCGCAATACTTAACCTAGGGTAGACTATATTAATATCTGCTTATACTAGTATAAGGGGCTGCCTGGCCGAGGCGGTAAAGGCGTGCTCAGTTCGCCCGGAAGGACGTGGGTTCGAATCCCCATCAGGAAGTCGTAAAATTTAAGAAACGAGATTTCCACTTCCGGAGGTATATGGCCCTGAGGTTTCCTGGGGGCAAAGGCGGCCGGGCGTAGAGCTAACCACTCTACTCCATCACGTGGCGCGGTTAACAATGGTGGAAGCCTTTACCTTCCACTCCTCCAAGGGCCTTCATGGCCTGTACTGGGGTGACTTTGTCTTTGTTTATACTAGTATAATATAAAATGCCAATGACTTTTGATTATTCTCATTTATTATAATAGAAAATCTAGTAAGGAAAAGAAAATTAAGTATCTTTGGAAAGAAAATACCTATCTTCAGTTAAAATTAGTTAATTATGTTGAATTGATTCATCAAAGATCTTCGATTGTTTAAAAAAATTACAATGATGTACATTGATAAGTAGAAGGTAAGTCTGAAATTATTTTGTGAATTCTGTTCCTATAAATTAAAATCACATCTCTGATTCATTTTTATGAATGAATGAGATACCGGTACTATCCTTACATTCATTCTTGTAAAATTTATAGATCTGAAAAAATTACTAAGCATCAATCCATTGCCTTGAATCAAATATCCTAATCTTAAATATTGTTATCCTCACATTTCCATAATATCAATGATATCGAGGATATTAATCACATCAGTAACATCGGTGATATCAAGTCTCATGTATATCGAATCTCCAATATATCGAGGATAAGGATCATTTATCATTCCGGAACTGCTTTTTACGGACACGTCAGGATAAAGATAAGCGATAAGTCATTTACTACATGTGCACTCTTCAAAATGATCTATCATCATTACCAATAGCTCATGTGGATATCATCCCTCTCATAAATTCTATAAGTTTGGTCAACTGTATAAATGTGTCACACGAAACATGTCAAAGGGTCATTAATAAATTACAACACCTCACTCATCGCTATTTATGAAAATAGGTATTGTATATAATTTATGAAGACTCTAACAACCATTACCTTTAGCAATTACATGTGATTAACCTTGCCAAGAGCATAAATGTGATAAAATAAGTGCGAAGTATTTCTATTTATCAAGTAGTCATGACTATGGTTGAATCTGGGTTAATGTTGGATAATATTCTACTCAACTTTCCTTATATGGATTTATCTCGACGACTTATACGTGCTATATGTGAGCTATACAAATCACATTCAATGTTGGATATGAAATATCTAAGAATTATTACTCATCATGGAATTAAATATATTATTTACCTTAAATTGTGTCAACCCTCTTATTATAACCACTGCAATAAATTATTCTCCTCTTTATCGACGAAATAATAACTATAATAATCATTATTCTTGTTCAAATTCACTCATTCTTCATATATATATATATCATCTCCTTCATATCTCATTATCATATTTCTTCTTTCATATCAACTACCTTCAGGTACACGTTGACTTGACGCACAGAATTCCACAATCCTCATCTATTTGTTTGAATATTCCATTTCTTCTTAATTCACTTCTGATTCATTTCATATCATTCATATATCTTCTCATAATCCGACTATAACCTACATATGGCAGTGTACTATCTCCATTTTATAAAATATCAACCCTAACTCATTACCTTAACCATTACGTCGACATAACTCTTATAATTCACATGCGCTAACCTCTTTTCTGTATTGGAAAACATTACGATCGCATTTACAGGTTATATATATCTCATTCACATCCTAGCCAAGGATGTGTTACATCGTTTTAGATGACTACCTATCATCCCTTTACATTGTCATATGGATATGTTATCTCACGAAAATCCACCATTTATGAGCTAATTTAGATTTCATTGCCTCACTATTTATTCACCATATAAGAAAAACAACATTTTATTCAAAGGAATTTAATCTACTTACTGCATTGACGTATATGATTTATCTTTTTCCCTCTGCTCCAATGACGTTGGACATAGATGTACTGGTACATCTATGATTTAGATTCGGCTGCTACATCCTCCTGGTCTCTGGGATGCAGTGGGACAGGTCATTCTTCCCTTTCCGTCATCTCAGACAAGTCTTCTCCGGGCATCCGGCCATGGATTTCTTAGCTCATGTTGACAGACATTTCTTGCACAAGCGTAACAAAAATACATACAGACAGAGTCAGTTTCATCATCTTAGGAACTCCACTGCCCTCTAACATTAATATTTGTGAAAAATGTGACGTTTCTTTAAGATTCAACTCTGATTTTTCTTGTAGATTACCAATATGTCTGCCTATAATTCAATTATCTGTTACGATTTCTATCTGATACGTTGATACTACTAATTGCTGTGACTTAAATAGCTCATTGTGGTCAGGTATGAGTGTTATCTGCTGCTGTTCGGGATTCGTGACGTAATCCTTCCCGCAATCTCATTATCAATATGCCACTTTAATTTATTTGCCTTTATTTTGCGTGTTTCGGCGTAGTATTCTGTATCTTCTTCAAATCTTAATATGCTGCTCGTATTATACGATTAGTTTACCACGATCGGCACCTTGATTCTTTCATTTGCAGTCTTTTTTTACGAGAAGTAGTAGTAATAATGATATAACAATTCTAGACTTTATTTTTCTCACCGCCTCCTTGATATTTCTTGTTTCGGTTACGCCATATATATCAACTCGATATCGATTGAATTTATGTGCCGTATCTATTCGTCTCGTGGCAATTGCGTCCATTTTAGTTCCAAAGTGTCAATTTGACAGTGAACTGGCACATTATTTCCCCCGCATAGACTTAAATATATTGCTTGCGATATATTTATATGCTTTACATTTATTTCAATGTGACTTTTCACTGTCGTAAATTGATATCCTTTCTTTGTCTTTCTCATATCCATTTCTTAAGTATTTCCTATTTCATTTATGCTATATTTTATCTATTGCAGTATATTTTTTATCTTCCATGTGTTATCAGAAATGTTTCTCATATATTTTCTTAATTCTTAATGATATAACAATTCTAGACTTTATTTTTCTCACCGCCTCCTTGATATTTCTTGTTTCGGTTACGCCATATATATCAACTCGATATCGATTGAATTTATGTGCCGTATCTATTCGTCTCGTGGCAATTGCGTCCATTTTAGTTCCAAAGTGTCAATTTGACAGTGAACTGGCACATTATTTCCCCCGCATAGACTTAAATATATTGCTTGCGATATATTTATATGCTTTACATTTATTTCAATGTGACTTTTCACTGTCGTAAATTGATATCCTTTCTTTGTCTTTCTCATATCCATTTCTTAAGTATTTCCTATTTCATTTATGCTATATTTTATCTATTGCAGTATATTTTTTATCTTCCATGTGTTATCAGAAATGTTTCTCATATATTTTCTTAATTCTCCTTGAAATATTGCTTCATATTCACTGCATTACGTATGACCGTATATGTGCCATCCATATTTTCAATTTCATATGCGTTATTGCCAAAAGATTTTTAAAACAAATGGCCCATCAAATAAGTATATACATTTTGAAAATATTTTAGCTGATGTGTTTGACATTATCGGTTTCTTGACTAGCGCAAGACCACCTTCTTTCAGTGTAGAATGGAATATTTTATGTCAAACGTTCTCATTCTTTTTTGAGATTGCCTGTACATTCTTTCTCTAACCAGCTGATTTAATTTTTCAGGACTTGGTTTTCATCATTTACTTGTCCACAGATTGCATCTCATGGACTTACTGGATATATGTTATGATGTAACACGCTTGCTATCTGTCCTGTTGATTCATGGACTATGTAATTAATACTATTTTCCATTATTTTGATCACATCGATCCATCTCCAGTGGCAATCGGAACAGTAAATACGGCAAAATTTTGAGATCCCTTTCATACATCTCTCGACTGGATTAGCAGCTGGATGCCTTACCGAACATAAAATGTGCTTGATTCCTAACTCATTCATTGCTTCTCGGAATTGTGCTGAGGTGAATTGTGTTCCTCTGTCTGACAATATTTTATTTGATTTTCCCATGCTCAGTAATATACTTTTTCTTAAACATTGAAGCACCTGCTTTGAGTTAGCCCGTTGTATTGGCTGTAATGACACGTATTTTGAAAATATGTCCATAAAAACTACTATGAGTTTATGTCCTTTCTTAGCAGACGGCAGTTTTCCGAAAATATCTATCGCGTATATTTCTTTTGCCTTCTTCGGTAATATTGACCTAGGTTGATGTTTTATTAGATAATTACTGTTTCACCCTCTGGCATATATAGCATGTCTTTTTATACTGTTCACCATTTTAACCCTTTCCTGATACATTTTTCAAGTATCGCCTGGGTAACTTTTTCTATACCACCGTGTCCAGTAATTCTGTGCATATGCCAAATAATTTCCTTTTGAACAACTTGAGGTATCATAATACGAATTTTATCTCTCTGTCTTCCTATTGAAGACATTAACATTTCATCCTTAAGTGAATATGCTTGTGTCCTTTCATTGTCACTAGGATTATGGTTTTCTAATTCGTTCATAATTTGGTGTAATTTCTTATCTGCGTGTTATAATTTCTAACTCTTTTAATTGCTCCAAAAGTACTTCATCCTGCGGAATTAACTCTATATTCTGGATTTCTTCTTCTTTTTCTACTGGATTTCGGCTGAGAGCATCTGGCAGTATGTTACTCTTTCCGCTGCAGTACTCTACCTTAATCTGGAATTATCGCGTAAACAACATCAATCTGGTTATTCTTTCATTGGTCATCGCGGCTTTCAATCCGAATATTAACGCTTTATGATCCGATCTTATTATCGTATGGTAACCATATATGATTTTTTCCATTGCTGTAACGCATAGACAATTGCCAGCAACTCCTGTTCTGTTGTCGTATAGCTTACTTCATAGCTTCTTAATTTTCTACTTTGAAGGCTAAATAAATTCGTTTCTGAGGATTTCTTTTTTCTTCTTGATACAGGCACGCACCTATTCCTATATTTGAGGCATCTGATTGTATGATGAATTCTTTTTCTTGTTTATTATTATTTTTCTCCAGACCCACAGTATACAAATACCCATTTGATCTGATAAATGAGAAAAATAACCATGTCCAGCCTATAGCAAGATTTAAACTACAATGATATGAAGAATAGATACTGATAAATGGCCATACACAACTCCTTACCGGAGATTCAATGGCCTTGGCACTGCGGAATTAGCGCACACGTATTTACAAACAGGCAAATTTAAAATGGTAAATTATAATGGGTCCGCCTCTGTGGTGTAGTGGTTAGCGTGATTAGCTGCCACCCCCGGAGGTCCGGGTTCGATTCCCGGCTCTGCCACGAAATTTGAAAAGTGGTACGAGGGCTGGAACGGGGTCCACTCAGCCTCGGGAGGTCAACTGAGTAGAGGTGGATTCGATTCCCAACTCAGCCATCCTCGAAGTGGTTTTCCGTGGTTTCCCACTTCACCTCCAGGCGAATGCCGGGATGGTACCTAACTTAAGGCCACGGCCGCTTCCTTCCCTCATCCTTGCCTATCCCTTCCAATCTTCCCATCCCCCTACAAGGCCCCTGTTCACCATAGCAGGTGAGGCCGCCTGGGCGAGGTACTGGTCATACTCCCCAGTTGTATCCCCCGACCAAGAGTCTGAAGCTCCAGGACACTGCCCTTGAGGCGGTAGAGGTGGGATCCCTCGCTGAGTCCGAGGGAAAAGCCGAAACTGGAGGGTAAACAGATGATGATGATGATGATGATGAAATTATAATGGCAAGGTTAATGCAATAAAACAAACTAAAATGAAATGAAATGCGCCACTGACAGGGGCAAAATTAAATGAAAATGAGCAACAGATGCTGGTAGTCGGTTGGCCTGACAATGTTGCGCATCCGATGGGGTTACGCAACATTATCCATGTCCCAGATTTGCCTGCCTGAGTAAGCTAGTCTGGAACACAATTCCACTCCTTGCAAACCCTGGCAAGATCATGTTTACTGCTGAGTGCGCTGACTTTATGTTTACACAGGGCAGTCCTCTAACATTTAAATTTCTTAATGTCATTGCTCCACTTACTCAATCTGCTGCGCTGTACTATCTCTGTTACCACACAAGCACTGCACAATTTAGAGTTCTATACTACAATTAATAACAACTCTAGGTAATTCCAATCAACACGTACCCCTACTTACTATAATCGCTATCACATATGACCCCCAATCACTTTTCAACCCTAGCTTCTTCAACAACAACCACCATATAACATCACAGACCAATTTTACCATTCTCAAACTCTGCCTTAAATCACAGTTCATTAGCCTCTGTAATTTTCTCCATCCACACTTACTTAATACCACACTTATTGTTCTATTTACTCTAATACCATACGCTTATATCTGAAATATCTGTTCTAATAATTACACTACGAACGTCAAATACCAACTATCATTACGCCAATTAACCACTTTTCTTAACCTGATACCACCATAAACTCTCCAAGCTCATACCTCCCCCTTGTCTCTTATTCATCAAATTACTATGCATACCAAACACACATCACGCATAAATAACATCCAACATGTACATCTCTCATTACGCCAATTATTCACTCAATTATTCAACCTTCGATTACTTTCATGCTTTCATCATCAATACACCAAATACTCACTTTTCTCAAACTTATACCACCATATTCATCAGTTCATTACTGTTACCAAACACAGTTCGCCTGGGAATAACATAACATTGCCATACTTCACTGTTAAATCCCATAAACAACTCGCTAATTACTTTTCCAAATCTCCTTCGCACTTTCAGACTCCCTAATCTCATACCTCACCTTTCACCTCTTATTCATGCATCCTACCAAACACAAATTCACATAAATTAACATCAACTATCATTACACAAATTAACCACTTTTTCCAGCCTCATACCACCCTAAACAAACCTCGAAATAAATAACACTATCAGATAACCCACTAATTACTTATCCAAATTACTCACCAAATACTCACTTCTCTCAATCTTATACCACCACATTCATGAATTCACTATTCATACCAAACACAATTCACATTCAAACAGTATAAAATTACCATACTTCACTCCTAAATCCAATAAAAAATCCCACGAATAACAAAATTGCCATGCTTCACTCCTTAATCCAATAAACAACTCACTAATTACATTTCCAAATCTCCTCCGCGCTTTCAAACTCTCTAATCTCATATCCCTATTTGC
Source organism: Anabrus simplex (assembly GCF_040414725.1). Taxonomy (NCBI): domain Eukaryota; kingdom Metazoa; phylum Arthropoda; class Insecta; order Orthoptera; family Tettigoniidae; genus Anabrus; species Anabrus simplex. The sequence goes on along the minus strand of NC_090265.1, from coordinate 1,173,647,746 downwards.
CTTTTATTCGTACATCATACCAAACACACATTCACATACAGTTTGCGTTAACTATCATTACACCAATTAACTATTTTTTCCAGCCTTATGCCACCATAAACAAACCTCCAAACAAATAACATTATCAGATACCCCAATAATTACTTTCCCAAATTACACACCAAATACTAACTTCTCTCAATCTTATACTATCATATTCATCAATTCACTATTCATATCAAACGCAGTTCATACGCAAATGGCGTAACATTACCATACTTCTCTCCTAAATCCAATAAACAACTCACTAATTACTTTTCCAAATTTCCTTAGAACATTCAAACTCTCTAATCTCATATCTCCCATTCGCCTTTTACTCGTACAACATACCAAACACCGATTCACATACACTTAACATAAAATAACCATAGCCCATTTCACAAAGATACCATGCTCACCCCTTTTGTTGACACCCTACCGTCTGTAACAATTTTCTTACATTTTACTAGCTTTATTAGCGTTCTTACTTCTTGTAACAACACCCTCTTCATTTCCACCTATTCTCCACATGTGTCTTAAGTTTCTGCACCTTCATTCGTCCCTTAAACTTCTGCTCGTCCCTTCGTTCCAGCGCCGCTCTATTCTCTTCCAGGTTGCCCCTGAACATTCCCTTTCTCTCTGGGCCGCCATTTCTTCACTGTTTCCACTCTGCTGACTTCCTTTGCCTCCAGCTGTGACTGTGTCTGTGTCCCTAGGCCTACCTACTCTCGCCCTATTATCCACTGCTCCTTCCTTATCGGTGTTTATAATCGCACTTACACTTTGCACCTCTCCCTGTCTCTCTTCGCACAGCACACTGATACTTTCGGTATTAACATTTCTACCAACCCCATCTTCTCCAGTATCAGTATCTTTCACTTGCCTATCTTCCTCACTAATCGCTACAATTCTCTCTGTTTCTTCGTCTTGTATCATCTTCATATCTAGGTCCATCAATCTATTCACAGACCAGATTCTACTGCAGCTGCTGCTTGACACCACTAGTTCCTAACCTCTGATTTGGTCGTAGTCTTTCACCATTTATTACATGTCCTACAAATGATATTTCTTCCTGGCAGAACTTGGATTCCGCTAGGTTTATGTTAAATCCAGTGTTTTTCAGATTCTCTAACAGCTTTAGCAATTTATCACAATGGTCTTGAAATGTTTTCTTTCCAAGACTAAGACATCTACATAATAAATTAAGAATTCCTTCATTTAAGGTGTCACGTTTCTATCTAGTGCTCATATTAAGGCCACGCAGCTGTTCTTAAGACCAAATGGAGGTCTCCAGTATGCTTATGTTTGGTTGTCAAACATAAATCAAGTTATTAATCTTGATTTTTCTTCCAATACGATGTGATGTAATGAAGACGTAAGATCCATACTTGTGAAGTACTGCATGTCCTTAAATTTCTTTATAATATCTTTGAATTTTGGTACTTGGTTATACTCTGGTATCAGGGGTAAAGTACAGTGGGGACTTCGAGGGCCCTGGGACCGCTACGGTCGCCGTGAAGGCCCTTCAGGAACTCTGAAAAGTGGTGGTAAAAGGGGCTCTGGTCAAGACGCAGCAGGTCGTTATGCTACTTAGGTTCCAGAATGGGTAAAGAAAAGAAAACGTAAATAAATGTGACGTAAATTTTAATCTTATACCAGCTGTACAGTATCATTTGAAGTAATTCCACATACTGTATATCAGATGACTATATTTGTAACTAGTACAGGAGATGTTATAAGTATAATTTTGTAAATAATGTAAATTTATTAAGGATGAGCTGTGTGTTTAATAGAAAAAATTGTTAGCGTAAATTATATAATATTGTATTATAGGAAAATTTTATTCTCTTGTTAATATTTAGTGCTTGACAATAATGTATTTTAGTGTACCATTTGCCACCGAGGTAAACACCTCATTTGCAAATAAAGAGATTTTGATTTGCTTTGATCAGCTTATCGTTCAACTGCCTGCCATCAAGACATATTCACAGATTCCCACTACTTTTCTTTACAATCACAAATGGATTAAAATAGGGTGTAGCTGCTTTAATTATTAAACCATCATCTGTCATTTCCAGTATTAGCCTTTTAACTTCCTGAAAATGTTTCTCTGGTATGCCATATGATTTTCGTCTGTATGGTGTCCAATCGTTTCCTAATAACTTATATTTGAAATTTGGAATCTGTCCTGGTTTGTTTCTGAATATCTCCGAATCCCATGCAATTTTGACTTTTCCAATGACGAAATTTTAGTGTTGGCAATGGCTTCTCCTATGTTTGGGATCTCGTTTTCTTCTTCAACATTCATGACTCTTTCGATACTCTCGAATATCTATTTTTATATCCCATTCATTTCTTCCTGTTCTATCTCATATCGGGTATAATCCTTAATGTAATTATTTGTCTTCTGTCCCTCTATTTCCATATTTTCAGTCATATGTGCCTCTTCATTTAATTTAATGCTCTCTTGAATTTCATCTGCATTGTGTCCATGAATAGGAAATCTTATTTCTTGCCTTTCCATATCTATTGTAATTCCTGTTACTATCATGAAATCTATCCCCAGTATGACGTTATATTTTATTCTGTTCATGGCAATAAATGGGGCTCAAAATTTATTCTTCCTATAGTTGTTTCTAAGTATGTCTGGATTTTACACTCAACTGACTTATCTGGTATTATTCCTCTAATCTTCGCTTTTGATACAGGGATTGTCAATAACTTCATCCTTTGATTCATTTCCTGAAATAGTTCTCTTGATATCACGCTAATACTTGCTCCAGAATCTATGAGACAATGTATTTTCATATCATTTATCCTCGCTATTATTATAGGCAAATTATATCGATGCTTTCCTGGATATGCTGTTTGTCCTTTACTAATTCATCTGACTCTATTTCCCACGAATCGATCTGTGTTATTACCCAACTTGAAATTTTGTCATTTTGCTCACCTTTAACTTTTTTACTTTTCCGTCTATACAGAAATCTGCGTTTTTGTTATCCTTATCTCCTTCTAGTCTGTAGTCAGAGGATCGAACATTTGATTTAACCTCTGTTCTTCTTTCCTTTCCTTTCGTATCTTTGTAATTCGAGACTTTCTGCACCCTCTACATCTCCATTTACGTCTTGATCTTTTATTGCTCTCTCCCATTTACCTTTCTCTAGATTTGCTTCCTTCAAATCCTGAATATATCTTTGATTCCGGTATTCTTTATCTTGATCATTTCCTTTTTCTCTTCTTTCATGCCTTACCCTTCTTCGATAATTGTATTATCTCTATTTTCTCTATATTGATTTTCCGGTCGTTTATACGGTATGAATCTGTTATTTTCCGCATACCTCTCATGACCGTAAGAATTTCTCCACCGGGCGAGTTGGCCGTGCGTGTAGAGGCGCGCGGCTGTGAGCTTGCATCCGGGAGATAGTAGGTTCGAATCCCACTATCGGCAGCCCTGAAAATGGTTTTCCGTGGTTTCCCATTTTCACACCAGGCAAATGCTGGGGCTGTACCTTAATTAAGGCCACGGCCGCTTCCTTCCAACTCCTAGGCCTTTCCTATCCCATCGTCGCCATAAGACCTATCTGTGTCGGTGCGACGTAAAGACCCTAGCAAAAAAAAGAATTTCTCCTGCATTTACATCTGCCTTCCTCTTTCCTTCTTCTTCTCGTTCGTTCCATTCTCTTGTCTCATATCTTCTGTCAGTTCTTCTCTTCTCATTGGGTATATTCTTATCCAAATCTTCCTGAGCTAAGGTATTTATTGCCTCTTCATTATTCAGGTTTCGGATCATTCTGCTTGTGTGATGTACAGTGGGCATATCCTGTTGTATGAGGATATTTTCCATTTGAATTACTGTTTCCACATTCGCATCTGCTAGCAACCTTTGCACATCAGGCGGAAATTGCTTTTGGATAATTTTGATTGCCTCCAACTCACTAGGAGCTGTATCCAAGTTTTGAAAACGATGGAACTGATATGAAAAGTAGTCCCTAAACCTGGTTTGTCCGTTTGATGCATATCTCCTACAGTACAATTCTAGTCTTAGGTTCTGTTGCAATTCTGAGTTCCAAAACCTTCTTAAAAATGCTGTCTTGAAGTCATCGTATTCGTGAAAACTATATTTAAGTACCTGAAACCATAGTTTCAGGTTCGAATCTAGATGTTTTTCCACTATTACTTTTTCTCCTCATAAATTTTGTTCTCCTTGAAATAACCTTCCAAATCTCTTAAGAATCTTTTTGGCGATATTTTAGCTGAGTTATTAAAATGTTGTGGCCTGTCATCGTATGTCTTAATAATGTTGATGAGAGATGGACTTCCATTATATCTCCTACTGTTACCTCGCCATTACTCTGGTTAGTTTGAGTTATTACCGTAGGTGTCGTTTCTCTCTCGTTTATTTGCAGTTCTATTGCCCTTTGCCTCTCATTGTAGCTGGACATTACTGATTTTGCCATTTGTGTCTCATTTCGTATTTCTTTTATCTCCTTTTGAATCTGCTTAATTCCTTCTTCAGTTTTATTTATTCCATCATTGGCCTCTTCCTTATTTCGTTCAATATCATCCTTCATAATATCCAGTTTATCACCCATCTGATCTCTGGCTACTTTGAAACAATTCCATGGTCTTGTTCGCTATCTCAGTTCCCTCATTCATTCTATTTATTTTCTCTTGACATCGCTCCCATTTTTAGTCAGTCAATGTTCAGAGCTTTCATGTTCTCAGCTTATCTCTTAAATTCGTCTTCTTTTAGACGTTGGAGACAATTTCTTTTCTCTGATAATTCTTCCCTAAGTTTACTCACTTCTTCATGTATTTGGTTTTTTTTCTATTATTTCAATCATTTCTCCCCTCAAATTTACTATATTGTTCTTGATTTCGATTATTTCTGGCCCTATCTTTCCAACTTCCGTCTTCATTACTTCATTCTGTCTTTCTTCCATATTTCTAATTTCTTCTGTTTGTTCTTGCTGACCTTCTTGAATATTTCGGACCATTTCTTCCATCATCGCTTGTTGTTTCTCTTCCTGTTTCTACGCATTTCTTCCATTATTGCTTGTTGTTTCTCACCCCGTTTTCTACTCATTTCCACCTGTTTCTGTTGCTCTCTTTTCATTTCCTCCAGCATCTCTTGTTTCACCATCATTTCGCTTAGAATTTTCAACATTCCTCTTTATTCTTCCTTTGCTTTCTCAATCATTTCCTGGTTATTTCTTATCGCTTCTTCCATTTTCTTCGATTTTCCCTCTTGCTCCTTTTGTTTGCATTCAAATTGTACTCTCATCTGACTTCGAGTTGCATTTTTATATTTGCTTCGTTTCTCTAATGTCCTATAATACTCTAACTTTCCTATTTTGCTTCACTACGAAGAGAAATATCCCTTATTTTTCAGTTACCGGATTCGACTTTCCTGAGGGAACTTCCTTATCCCAGTTTTATAATTTTATCACTTATGATCGATATTTTATTCGATGTGATATTAATTTAACATGGGCATTAAAATTTTATATCACTATTTTTAAATTCTATCCTACGATTTCTTAATATCTAAATTCTATATTTATATATTTCTGACAAATGTATAATAATTGTGATTCATAATAATTGCATTAAATGTATATTTTTCATAATTGTAACTATTATCATAGCAATATTATTTTTAATTATCCCTTACTCTTATTGCTGAATCAGGTTTTCTCCTCTCTGTCTCATTCTCACGATTTCCTTACGCTGGACGTCGGAATTTATTTTCATATTTGCTCTATCCTTTTCTTCTTTTCTTCATCCAACGTTTATTTCCAATATTCTACTCTTCCTCGTCATTTTCATGTTAAGGATGAATTTTCTTCGATTTTCCCTGTCAATTTTTTTGTCCTCCTGTCTCATCTTCCTCTTTTTTGTTCTTATGTTGGATATGAATTTATTTTAGTCTGTTGTCGTATTTCTCTCCTTGCCCTTTCTTTTTTCTCTTAGTTCCATGTCGCACCAATTTTTCTTTGCTCTCTGCATCGTCTTTCTCTTCTTCCTCGTATGATGACACCTTTTTCCTTTGCTTCTGTCCTCCTCTTACTGTCTTTCTCTTGCTTTTACGTTGGGCGCCAATTTTTCTCTGCGCCTTTCCTGCGTCCAGGGCGGGTCGCGAAAAAGTCCAGACTAGCTCATTACCGATTAATTTCCTATTTCGTTCTGTGGTCGTGAATTCGACAGAGACTATTAGACAGTTGTATTCGGCGGCTGATTTCTTTTCAATAAAGTCGATGGGCATCTTCACCGCGCCGATTAATCATTCTCACGTAGTATAATTCCCAATACTTAACCTAAGGTAGACTATATTAATATCTGCTTATACTAGCATAATATAAAATGCCAATAACTTTTGATTATTCTCATTTATTATAATAGAAAATCTAGTAAGGAAAAGAAAATGAAGTATCTTTGGAAAGAAAATACCTATCTTCAGTTAAAATTAGTTAATTATGTTGAATTGATTCATCAAAAATCTTTGATTGTTTATAAATATTTACAATTATGTACATTGAAAAGTAGAAGATAAGCCTGAAATTATTTTGTGATTTCTGTTCCTATAAATTAAAATCAAATCTCTGATTCATTTTCAATGAATGAATGAGATACTATTTCTACATTAATTCTTGTTGTAAAATTTACAGATCCATCTGGAAAAATTACTAAGCATCAATCCGTTGCCTTGAATTAAATATCCTAATCTTAAATATTTATGTCCTCTGTAACCATTTGATGATAATAATAAATATAATCAATAAAATATCATACAATATATCATAAATGAAAATATTCAAAAACTTCATAAAATACTTGAATTAAAATATTTATCGAAATGTCCGTAGTATGGGCGCCAGAGTTCACCAGAATGGATCCCTCGAATTTTGATAGAGCATGATAAACTTTATATCCCAGGGCGTGTACATAATGCCGTGTACTGGTACATCTGCTGCAGGCCTTACCTAACCTTCTAAAACGACTAAATAGGTAGGAACTGCACCTAGGTTCATCAATAACTCCACTGATTCTAAAATAGCCAACTATATTCTTAACAAAATCCGCGCATAAGCACCTCATCAGCACATAAAATTGTATACATATAATGCACACACAAAAGATTGCTGGAAAACTCCATATTTACAACAACAACAACAACAAGAATGAAAACAGTGGGAAAACGAAAGCGAGAACTAAACTACCATTTGTAGATAGCCCGATGAACAATGTACATATATGTAGATAAATTCCCTTCACTATCTCTGTATCAAGACGACTTACCGATTCTCATAATCGGCAGTTATAACATCACACAGATACTGTACCTCGTAATACTGTGTTCACAGACTTAAACACTTGTTGTAAAGATATATACAATTAAGTAACACACGCTTGTCAACCCTGAAAATACATTTTGGAAAGTCTGAGATAGCTTTCACCAATATATAATGCCAGGCCTACACAAGTGCTACAATACTTAATGCGCAAGCACTCCACAATCCGTCGATCAGCCACTTTCCACGAACGTAATAAGACTACCTTCACGAACGTTTGAAGTCCAGTCCCTTGTAGCTGTGTCACTCGAATACTGTATATCCAGCACTACTTCCTTCTCGTACAGTGTGTCAGTTGTGGTCCCCTCATACAGTGATGTCGAAGTTTTTATAAACATCCGCTTCTCCCTTCCTCTCAGATGATACGTCTGGATTGGTCCTTGCCAGCCAATCATGAGTGATGCTCTCGTCAAGACCATGCCCTGAACTCATACTTGGTCCCAAGAAATAAACAAACGCTGGGGTATATCACATTACTCATAGAACTTTCCTAGTACAATAACATCAACAACCACATATCATCAGACAGTGGGATGCCCACATGAGTCATCCAAATTACCTGGGTCCAATATAGCAACGTTTTCCCACTCGTTGTTCAAAACAAATTACTCATACCTACATATGTGGATATCTCCCAGCTTACAAATATAAATGACAAAATATACAAATGAAATACTGATAATCATAATAATAATAAATCGAATACTGACAATAATATCTCTAACTTCTACATACAGTGCGGGGGTGTGATATATGTACTATCACACCTCACATTCCCATAATATAAATAATATCGAGGATATTAATCACATCAGTAATATCGGTGATATCAAGTCTCATGTATATCGAATCTCTAGTATATCGAGGAAAGGATCATTTATCATGGTAACCAAAGTAGAACAAAGAAGAGGTACCGGTAGTGTCAGTTACGGTGAGGAACAAACCCGGTAACGTACAGAGATCTTAATCGGTGCTCAGGTCGTTGTATACGACGAAATTGATACATTACAAATACATTGAAATAATAGCCCTCATAATTTTTATTTTATTCTGTGACATATTTGACAATTTGACCGGGTGCCGAGCTGTCTGGAAGGATTTATTAAGCAAGGCCCTTTCTGCTAGGAGAAAAAGGGATGGCACCCGGTGACAAAATGCATTGCTGAATGTACTCAAGGCTGCGCTACCGCGCCAGGTTTCAGTCAAACGTTTCTCGTGTTTCGTTGGTGACATAAGTACAGTGTGTAAATTCAGTGAAATGTGTGAAAATTTGTTCGAAACAGTTTTGTGTGAAGATTGTCCTGCCTCTGGGGACATCGCGAAATTCCTGGCTCAAATCACCCAGGCTATAAAAAGGGAGGCTAGCCGCGGACAGTCAGGAGTGGACTCCGTGGTGGAGTCAGTGTGACACTCAGTGAGTTGGTGTTCTGTGGCTGGCTGAGGCAGACAGAGGTGTTGGCTGTCGCTAGTGTCCCATCGAGGTCTGAACCCGGAGCTGATGTTGTGGTGTCGGAGAGACCAGTGAGTGCGTTGACTGGAGACGACGGAAGGGAAGACTATACTGTGTGTTCGTGTATTTCTGCGTGAGTCAGCGAGGGAAGCCGCTGTCTCGAGTGTGAAGGTAAATAGACCAGTGTTAATGTTCGTAGTTGTGAGTATCGCCCTGCTGTTGAATACTGTAGAGCTGTTTGGTTGTTCACTGCATGTGACTGTGTGAATTACTGGACTGTCTGTGGAGTCGAACCAACGAACAGTCGTGTGTCGAGTGGCCGGTAGCCCAGTGTTCAGATCCAGCGGTTTACACATAGCTGCTGTATGAGGTGACTGGACTTTGAGGAAGTGAAAGTAAGGTTTAAGCGTCCGCAGGTAGACGGACCAGCTGGACCTCCTACTGTGCCGTAAGGAATAGGGACATGTGAATAGACTTGTAATGAGTAAGTATGGCCATTCATAACTGGTTAGAACTGTGTGTATTTAAATATGTGTGTTGTTGGGAATTTTCTTGCGATGATATCTTACGATCTGAAACTTGACTAATGCAAAAAACAACAACATACGTCAAGAAAATAGGGGGTAAAATAGTAAAAGTAAACTCGTGTCCACATCTCGAGGTGGTGCAGCTCTTTTCAGGCACACCCTCAATGGAGGTGAGCTGCATCGATTTTACTAGCATGAATGAAAATAAATTCACGATTATGTAAATATTGTTAGTAATTTAATTCCACCATGGTTAGCTTTCCTATTTTCATGTTTATGCTAGTTTTCCTTGTTTCCTTTTTCCTCTGTAATTCTGCTCTAACTAATTTTAAACTGTTCTATGACCTGTATTTTTCTTTAGTTAAGGTGATCACTTCACAGTTTCAACTTGTAATCGATTAAGTATATATGTCGACCCACTTTGCGCAATGGACCAAGTCCCTTTCGCATCCTAACTTTAGTTTTATTTTGAGTCTATAGCAAGTTAAATTACTTTTCATCAAGACTAGCATCGGTAAGGTCATCGCAAGAAAGTTAGTAATTTAATTCCATCATGGTTAGCTTTTCTATTTTCATGTTTATGCTAGTGGTCCTTGTTTCCTTTTTCGTTAGCGGTTTTTATAATAAATAGAGCAGGTGGGGGTGAAATGGAAGAGTAACTGAATTAGCATGAGATGTAAGGTACCTTCTGACTGCATGAAAGCAATAATTGCACTGATTTATAAGCAAAGGAACAGGAAGAAATATTTCATTGCAGAGTATACTAGGCAAGGTGTTCGCAGGCATTTTGGAAAGGAGAGTGCGTTCATTGGTGGAGAGTAAGTTGGATGGAAACCAGTGTGGTTTCAGACCACAGAGGGGCTGCCAGGACGAGATTTTTAGTATGCATAACGTAACTGAAAAATGCTATGAGAGGAATAGGCGGTTATGCTTATGTTTCGTAAATATAGGGAAGACATATTGAACCCTTGACTTACCATTCCATCGTTGGTCGGCCACAGCTGCTACAGTAGAGCAATATTGAACTCTTAAATCTTAGGGTCGTTGCGGGAAGCAATTCGGTCACGTTTCTAACCAAACGATGGGGTTCAGAAGAGAGCGTAACTACTTGAAATGAGGAGTAAATATGTGCTTACTAACTTTTATTGAATTCTTAACGGCACAAAAAATTATTTGTATAAATCCTTGATCAACAATGAATTATTTATTATTAAATGTTTCAAACGCAGTCACATTGCATAGCGTATATATTTTCTTTTACAATATCGAAGAATTTGCTTCGGGGAAAGTAGGAATCTCATAAATTAGCGGACAGCGAAACTGAAAAAGTGAAAAGAAAACCTGAAAAATTCGGGCTCCTATTAATCCAAACGATAACTGAGAATTAATCCACACGATCCGTGGAAAATCTGACCTTCAGCAAGTAGAACGCCTGATTTACTCTTAATTAAGGTTATCCCTCAGTCGAATACCCTTTCGGATACGGAACACCCGCCGAAAGGACCCTTATTCAAACCAAATTGATTATCAGTTGCTTTGGATAGGTTGCGTAATATTACTGTAAAGCATGGTGTTCACTACGAGTTGACAGCAACATTCACAATTGAGACAGAATTCCACCATGTATTTGTCATTTCATGACACCCTTAAGTTATAAAATAATCCCGATGCTAAAACGTGCATCACCCAAACAGCTGTTCAGAAGGAACCAAGAACAACACGATCCGCGAGGATCTTACGTTACGTCGTTCTGAAGGAACAAAACTGCGAAATGCAGGAAACACTTATTAACCACACATTTAGAAGAAATGCTAAACACTGAAGTTAATTAAAAAGTGGTAAATCACTTGAAAAATATTATGAATGGTTACGTTACGCTTAATAAAATTACAAGTCCACATGGTAAAATAAAACAATTTTTTTGAATTCTTTCCTACTTAACAATGACTACCATCACAGATTCATCTACTTATTGTTTGTCCCAACACACTACCTACAAAGTTATCAATTGACCGAACTCAACTACATATAAAATGAAAGAACGACAAAGATTGAAAATAAAACATATTACTGGCTGACGAATCGAATCCGCATTCGTAACTCAAGTCTCACACTAATACGTTAAGTGTCAACATGCACACTATCAAAGCGAAACGGACGTCAGAACGACAAGCAATTAAGTCCGTAAAATAAAATAAAATACTGAAGTTATTTGAACTCAAATCCGCATAGCGCACTGCAGTAAATAGTCAATCTCCGCTAGCTCAGTACCCAATATTGGACAACCCTCATATGCCGATAGTGGTTCCATAATCTTAGGTAAACACCTTCCAGCTGTTGAGGGATGCGGACAAGCTTGGCCTCGTTATTACCGAACTAACACTCTCCACATTGAGCGTCCTACTGCAGACACCACCTTCGATCAGGTCACTTCGCAAAAACATCCAATCTAAGACTTGAGTATGTACAGCTGACATCCCAGACATATCGTCGGGCCTACTTAACGTCTGTACACCCTAACACTAACCTCTATGTACACATACCTTCCTAATTCTACCATTGAGCGTGAACTAGGACGTCTCATCATCAGTATATTCCTAGGATAACATATGACGTCCTAAATCTATTGTCGAACGGAAATTGGGTCGTATACGCTTCCTCTAGCATATCAGGCGAAATCGTAATTTCAAACAAACTCTTAAATATTTTTAGCTGTAAATCTGATCGAAACTAATAACACGCAACAAAACAAATTCTTGCCACAGAATGAACGCAAGTCGGAAAATGCCACTAAGTCCCTATCTTGTTACTGAAACGTGAACTTGAAAAATAAATATCGCGTGGCGAACAATCCACAATTCAAAAACGATCTCAGCATGCGCTATGAAGTTTAGGAAAGAATAATGACTTCCAACACATATCTAACATTAATTGGATGTCGTCAAAAACAATAATCATCACCACCAAAAAATGCACACAGCAGTTTTAGGGTGAAGCCCTCACATCGCCTACCGTCATTTTCCAAATATTCATATCCATGACTATCCAGTGAAACGAAACCCAATGAATCTACACAGCCAAACATCTCGCTTTAATAACGTCCAATATCTCATCCCACAAATGTTTCCGATTTAATGATAAATTACCGCCTTGTTTTTTATGAACTTTACTGATTGGAAACTTGTCATTACAGTCAAACACCACCAACCGTGTATTCAAATCCTCTTCTATCCTTGAGGTCATATTATTCTAATATTCATTATACTGTACGTAACTAGTCACTTGATTTTTACTACCAAGATTTACCATCTTCACCAAAAATCGTTTTTCACTTGGGATTTTACTTGACATTTTACTGTGCCTCACACAATAGTCATCTCGAACCAACCTTCTCCAGGCCTCAGTTTTCGGATTGTTAGCGGAATATACTAAAGCCTGCCACATAAATCTCACATTTAATATACAGCCTGTCTCAAAAATTCTTCGCTCTGGCCAAATATATCCTGTCTCAAAAATACAGTCTCATCGCCTTTTCATGGCGGTATTATATGAAATATACAGGCTTTCTCTGCCTTCAACATTTCTACAACTCTTATATCCACATATATAAATTCTTCGCTCTCAACCCATTTTCTTATATTTCAAGACTTTTTCAAACCTCAATCCTCTCGTGACAAACAACTTTTATAAAATATACCTTTTTATTTTATTGTTACTACAACTTTCGGACCTCGAGAATACAACAACACACCGTGATTTTCCATATCACCGATATACACGATTTCACAAAATTTTACTTCCCATGAATAAAACATAACTTTATCGGATTTCACTGGAATTTTATAGACACCGCAAACCTTATAGAACCTACTTGTTAAATCCACTTTTTAACATAGGAAAATTTTATCCCGCGGTAGACATTATTATTATTATTATTATTATGATTATTATTATTACTACTATTACTGTTATTATTATTATTTCGACAAACATTTTCTGAATTCAAACGATATTCGAAATTAAGACATTCGCCACGACTACGTTATCATTATCACCTTCCTAATTGTTCTCAATTTGGACAATATCTCAAAGAATATTAACACAATATTTAAACGTCGCATTTTATAGTTTCTTGATGTGAATTTTACAACACTAAAGATTTTCACACGCTGACCAGAAATATAATACTTTCGCCTGATCATTACAAAATATCAACCCAACACGCGCAATGAAAATTGGTAGGGACAAACAATAATCTAACTACAATATTGATACAAAAATATTCACAGACCTGCGATCGTAGCCACCGTCCTGGATTCTGGCTGCATCTAACCAGCAAACCTCGTTTATTTTAACCTCCCATGGCTATCTGGGATTTCTTCTTATATTTACACAAGTAACTTAAATTACACAACACTCTACAACGCACTTTCAAATCGTTTACCAGGCGACGAGCATTCTTCTCAAATGATCACGTCCACTGCGTTCGCAAGACTGTCCCCTTCTCGCCCGACTACGGCCAGGTGTTCCAACAGATAAGAAACCAGACACAGTAGCTAACTTCAAACTCCTCTTTAACAGACACACACTGAATACCGAGAGAAATTTAATTACTTCTAAACCTTCAAAGTTTCCATTAGTGGCAGCTCAGAAAATTTCTATCATCTTCCGCTTCTAACAGTATATTTGAACCATAGCCACCAACATGTAATAAGTTATTTGGAGACCAAATTTTCACACCTTTCTGCTGACGAGTGACGCGGGCTCAGCCGCTCCAGTAACCAAACAGAGACTGTGTAATGTACGGAGGGAGATTTCTTTTATACTCTATGGGATGACGCTACTCACACCGTGAAGCTTGGTTGTGTAATATGCTAATTCCGCATCCAATAGACCGATTTTCCTGAAATTTGTTCCATAACTTCGGACAGACTTACGATTTATTTCTGTGTTAATTTCATTATTTTCCCATACTCGTAACAGGCGAAATAAATTATTTCTGCCCGGGCGTTTCGCGGGTTTTCTTCATCCCTCGACCTTGGCACGTGTCGCTAGTCCGCGGGTCGAACGCGGATTCGTCCCTAGGCTTAACTGCATTTATATTTACCCTGTGGGTTCTGTCTTCACGAAGGGATTAAGAATAATTTAGATTTTTTATCTCTGGATTTACCGTGTTGCCAAAATCTCTCGTTACTAAGAATTCCTTGAATTTGAAAATTGTTGAATTTTCGAAGCCCACCGAAGTGTTCCGGCGTTTCACGTGTTCGCAGCTTGCTTGACGCGGGGCGCTAGCTCCCACGAGACAGCTAGACTCATGAAATGCAAACATGGCCGCTCACAAACAAGTAACTTTTATATGAAATAAATATTGGGAAAATAAAAAAATTAAAAATTTCTCATCGTAGAATTATGGGTTCAATATGACAAAGTACAAAGGGGAAGGGAATTAGCCGTACTAAGTGTTTAGGCAGCTAGCGGTAGGTTATTTCTAAGGAATATAACATTCACAATCGGACCGTAGTGAGAACTGATGGTAGAATGAATTTTTGAGTTAGAGGAGTTGAATAAGGCTGTAATCTTTCACCTTTATACTTCATGGTGTACATGGATCATTTACTGAAAGATACAAAATTCAGTTGGGTGGAAATGTAGTAAGGAGTCCTCATTCTACCATCAATTCTCACTTCAGCCTGATTGTCAGCATTAATTAATTAATATAAACACAGGTCGTCAGTGTAATTTACAGTAAATTAGCAGTTTATCAACATCACTGTTTATACTTCGTTTTATTTGTTCTGTGCTACAAGCCAACTTGTTCTCTGAGCGACAGACGTGCGTGCACTAACACAAGGATGGTTGTCTTTTCTTATGAGGAATGTTCATCATCATCATCATCTGTTTACCCTCCAGGGTTGGTTTTTCCCTCGGACACAGCGAGGGGTCCCACCTCTACCGCCTCAAGGGCAGTGTCCTGGAGCTTCAGACTCTTGGTCGGGGATACAACTGGGGAGAATGACCAGTACCTCGCCCAGGCGGCCTCACCTGCTATGCTGAACAGGGGCCTTGTGGAGGGATGGGAAGATTGGAAGGGATAGGCAAGGAAGAGGGAAGGAAGCGGCCGTGGCCTTATGTTTAGGTACCATCCCGGCATTCGCCTGGAGGAAAAGTGGGAAACCACAGAAAACCACTTCCAGGATGGCTGAGGTGGGAATCGAACCCACCTCTACTCAGTTGACCTCCCGAGGCTGAGTGGACCCCGTTCCAGCCCTCATACCACTTTTCAAATTTCGTGGCAGAGCCGGGAATCGAACCCGGGCCTCCGGGGGTGGCAGCTAATCACGCTAACCACTACACCACAGAGGCGGACATGAGGAATGTTACGATATATTAATGGCAATAAGATACTTTTAAGTGGAATCTTAAGAGCTACTGGAACTCACTAGTTGATTGACAGGCGAGGCCTTGAGTAATGACGTTTTTCCATTAATAGCTGCTAGCTGGGCGTGTGGAGGACATTTATCATAAAACTGCAAAGCACCACTCTTTCTTGGAAACACATCTACCTCACTCAAATGATTACTTCAGTTGAATAAACGTTGGAAGAGATTGAATTCTTCTAGTAAGACCGGTTTGGTGAGAAAGTCTTTATTTATGTACTTTTGCTTGAACCTGTTATTCGGATTTAATGCAATGAACTTGTCCATCAACATTCATGAGTATTTCGTTGTTGTTACTTTAAATGTTTTATAATGTTCAACTTTTGGGCACTTCAGCCATTAAAAAGACCTCAGCGCTACAGTCATGATGGGCTTTAGGCTACCAAGCGACTGCTCCTCAACCCGAAGTCCTGCAGATTACGGAGTGATGCGTGGTCAGTGCAATGAATTCTCTCGGCCGTTATTCTTGGCTGTTTTAGACCGGCACCTCTATCTCACCGGCAGATTCCTCAATATTTTCCTCACGTAAGCTGAGCGGACCTCGAACCAGTACTCAGTCCAAATAAAAGTCCGTGACTTGGCCGGGAATCAAAATCGGGGCCTCCAGATAAGGGACAGGCTCGCTTCCATAAAATTGTGGGGCGGCAATAACCTTATTTGAAGTCCCACTGATTACTTTTACGGTTTTGGAAACGCCAAGGTGCCAGAATTTTGTCCCGCAGAACCATGCTCTTTTACTTGCTAGTAAATGTTCCAACACAGACTGAACCAGGATCGAAACCATAAACTTGAGGTCAAGGGGCCAGCAATCTACCATCTGAACTACTCAGTGCGGACCACTTCGGCTGTTTACAGTATCGAAGTGCATCAATTGAGGACCGTTTTTGCAAAACTCAATAACTACAAAAGTTCCGAAAATGAGTGATATATGAGGTCGTGTAGTTTAATAAGAGAGGAATCAATTGCATTCATCAGAATTTAGCTAAACTGAACATCTACCACTGTAACAGAGCTTCAAATGTTAGCAGTTTTTGCAAAACTCCACATCTAAGGTAATAGAAAAATATCAAAACTCAACATCTACATACTATTCCGGAATTGATTTATATTTACGAGGTCATTTGTGGTTTTTACTTTTGGCAACCATGTATGGTAAGTTTTTGGTAATATTGAGAAACAACTAAGAAAGGTAAGGGTTATTCTGCCCGAAGGCAGGTCCGAACCTCCGCAGAGGTGTTCCTGAGCCGGACTTTACGTGCGGTAGGGTGGCCAGTTTCTTTCCGCTCCTCCGTTCCCTTACCCCCACCAACAGCGCGTGGCAACCCATTCAACTCCTGACCACGCCCAATGTTGCTTAACTTCGGAGATCTCACGAGATCCGGTGTTTCAACACGGCTACGGCCGTTGGCCAAGTAAGAAAAGTGTAAACTATATCAGTCCCGTCCCAAAATCACAAAATACTGAATCCGCACGGGCGATTTCTTATTCTTGGGAAGAGCTGGGAAGTGTACGACTTGAAATCAGCAAGTAGACAGATTTTGAAACACAAGTTACCATTCAAGATGACAGAAGTTCGGGTTTTAACGTAGGTGAAACAACAAAACTCTCGAGTTCAGTGCAAAATTCAAACAAATTATTTTGGTGATCTCATTTTTGTTACGGAGCTGAAAAGTGGTACAGCCAATTTCAAAAAGTGGACAAGACGTTGCCTATCAAATTACCAAATCACTTCAATGTTAAGAAATGAAATATTTCCATTCATCTTCCGAGGAGGCAAAACTGTTCTATTCTGCAGTGTTGCAAGGTTGCTCAGAGAGAAGTGAGGACAATAATGATGCTGAGTATCCAAACGAGTTAACCTACTAATTTTCACATAATATGTGAAATATTGCCTTTGAGAATGATTTTGTAAACTTTTCTTCCTGTAGATGTTGCAGAAAACACAATTTTCAATCCTATTTTGATTTTTAAAAGTGCGTTATAGGAATAACTTTTGTCTCAATGTTCCATTATAAGTGATTATTTTAGTTTAATATATCATTTTTCTTTTGTAAGATAATCAATAAAACGTGTTTCCTGAAAATACTCATTTATGTAGTTGCTGAGTTTTGCAAAAATGGTCTTCAGTTTATACTTCGATGTAATTTGAACTAAGGAAACATTTTAAATAGCGACAGCAAAAGTATCTATAAGTTGACTGATACTTTAATAATAATAATAATAATAATAATAATAATAATAATAATAATAATAATAATAATAATAATAATACCGTGTGGGGATTTACCGGTTACCTCCATCGGGCGCGTCCCATTGGAATTGGGGAAGCTCGCTGGCTCTGCCGCCAGCAGAGTCAGAGGGTACTAGGGAAATAAAATACCACCGTGAAAAAAATACTGGTCCCTTGCCAGGGTTACGGCGAAGACTGGTAAATGACCAGAAGCCAGAAAACATCTTGAGGCAACCTCTAGGGCTAACAACCCTAGTTGTAAAAGGATGGGTACCCGTCCAAAGCAAAGTCAAGTCAAAAAGCATGATGGCACAACATTTCAAGAAACATACCCCAGGGGGTAAATCTTCGGATAAATCCCTCGTCGTGAACGCCACTGCGCACGAGTCTCGTTCGGATTCTGGGGAAGACGCGACATCATGCAAGAGACGAGTCGGAGCGTCTCGGTGTACCCCGAAGAGTCAAAAACTCAGACCAAAATCTAAAACCTTTCTAGCAACTTTCAACATAAATTCACTTACACAAACTGGCAAGCTGAAAACCCTCACCAAAGCTCTTCACGAAAATCAGATATCCATAATGGCCCTACAGGAAACAAGGTACCCAGATGAAGAGATTTTTGAATCCGAAGGCTACCGAATTTTCAAGAGCAAAGCGCAAAGAGGAATCCTCAATGGAGCTGTGATGCTTGGAACCGCGTTTGCTGTTAGAACCAAGATCCTTAAATCGGTTGCAAATTTCGAACCTGTGAATGACAGATTGTCTATACTCACAATTAAATGCGCGAACAAAACCTACGCCCTAGTTAACGCACATGCTCCTACAAACGATAAGAACAAGTCTGATCCAGACGAAGTTGATAATTTCTGGGACCTACTGGATGAAAAATTAAACAAAATCCCCAAACACCATGTCAAGCTTCTTTTGGGTGACTTCAATGGCCAACTAGGTCGTGAACAGAAGTACAAGAGAGTTATAGGAAATTACCCTGCTCACAAAAGAACCAATCCCAACGGCAAAATACTGGTGTCCATTTGCGAAAATCACAACCTGCAGGTCATGTCGACCCACTTTCGCCATCTACCCAGAAAGCAAATGACTTGGCGTTCTCCCGTCCAAGCTCTCGGAGAGTTCCAAATTGATCATGTTGCAATCTCCAGGAGAAACAGCCCTGAGATTATGAATGTCAAGGTAAAGAAAGGGATCAATGTGGCCTCAGATCATTATATGTCTCATCAAATTCAAACCAATTCCCGCAAACACAAGGAAGGCAACCAAACAGATCGCACGCTTCGGCAATGATAAACTTCGGAAAAGGGTCGAGGAGTTCCAGGAGAAGGCTAGACCAAATGACTGTGACTTTAACAACGCCAAAAGTCTCCTTGTTGAGGCCGCCAAAGACGTTGCAGAAATCAAGAGAAGCAAAAAGCATGCCTGGTGGAATGGTACCTGCGAATCAGTCCTCCAAAAAAGACTCAATCCGTGGAAACAGTACTACTCTACGAAATCAGAAAATGATTGGGAAACCTACAAAACCCAACGTGCCCAAGCAGCTAGGGTGTTCAGAACTGAGAAACGTAAATACGAAAAGTCTCTCATTGAAAAGGTAGAACAAAACTTTAGGAAGAATGAAAGCAGAGAGTATTACAGAGCCTTCAAACGCAAACTCGCTGGCTATAAACCACCATCTCTATGCTTTGAGCGAAAGGACGGCACACTGGCGACGTCAAATGAAGAAAATTGCAGCATTCTGGCAGATTACTTCAAGAATTTACTTAATTGCTCTAAACCGCAAAGCGCCATTGAGACCAAGGAACCCTTACTCAGGTACCCAGATTCCAGACCACCCGACAGAGATGAAATCAAGCGCCACATTGCCCGTCTCAAAAATAACAAAGCGCCGGGGGAAGACTCAGTAGTAGCAGAACTATGGAAATATGCCCCAGAGGATTCACTTGATATCTTGCAAAAGCAAATAGAAGAAATTTGGAACAAGGAGACCCTACCCGAAGATTGGAAAATAGCTTTGATCCATCCATTACACAAAAAAGGCAGCATGAAGAACATCAACAACTACAGAGGAATATCTTTGCTACCCGTGACTTACAAAATTATATCACTTTCCATCCTGGAGCGTTTGGAAGCACAAGTCGAACATCAAATAGGTGAATACCAAGGAGGGTCCAGAAAAGGTCGTTCAACAGCTGAACAGATCCAAAATCTCAAAACGATCATCAGATATTGTGCACTAAGGTCCAAGCAGTATGTGTCTGTCTTTGTGGACTTTAAGAAAGCGTACGACTCCATTGACTGGGAAGTCCTGCTAAACATCTTAAATGAATTTGGAGTTGATTTGAAACTGCTGGCATTAATTAGAGCCACCCTGACCGATAAAAATCCAAGGTGAAGTTCCACGGATGTCTCTCGCATTCCTTTGACATCAAAACAGGAGTCCGACAAGGTGATGGGCTATCCCCGATACTCTTCAACTGTATTCTTGAAAAGATCATCAGAACCTGGCGGGTGAGATTACAGGAAACCAACTACAGTCCATTGAGAACAGGAACGAAATCCAAGGGGATCGCAACAGACTGCTTAGCATTTGCCGATGATATTGCTGTTCTCTCAAACGACATAGAAACCGCTAGAGCTCAAGTTGAAATTTTAAAGGAAATTGCCGAACAAACTGGTTTACAGATATCGTTTGAGAAAACAGAAGTAATGACTAACATCAAAGAGGCTTCACCAAAACTCCATACAAAATACGGGGACATCACCCGAGTAGACAAATTCAAATACCTGGGTGAGATCATCATGAAAAATGGACTGGACAAAGAAGCACTTCAGGAGCGAGTACGCAAACTGGAAATAGCCTACCAAACATCCCGCAAAATCTACAACAAAAAATGCCTTTCCCAAAACACCAAGATACGTCACTATGAAACAGTTCTGAAGCCAGTAGTTCTATATGCAGCCGAAACCCTGTCTCTAAATGCCAACAAAGGACTCCTTGAAGAACTGGAGGAAAGAGAACGCAAAATTGTGTGTGGAATCTTGGGATCAAAGTATAGAAATGGAATCCATCAAAAGAGATCCAACAAGGAAGTCTACAGCAAAATAGAGAAAATTACCGACACAATCAGAAAAAGACGGGCACGATTTTACGGTCATCTGAAAAGAATGGACGAAAGAAAGTTAACTAAAGAAATATTTCACTTTTTCGATTCAAACCCCAAAACCACAATTCCCTGGTTTAGAAATACCAAAGAAGACCTGCAAATACTACATATCTGAGCTGAGGACGCCCTTAACAGAGATCTCTTCCCCAAGAAAATATTGACGAACGGGCTAAACCGAGACGAGCAACCGAAGAGAAGACACGGTGCCCCTTGGAGAGAGGAACGTAAGCAGGCCCACTCACAAAGAATGAGGGTAATTTGGGCTCTAAAGAAGGCCAAGTTCAGTGTCAAATACAACAAGACTTAACGTGGTCCTTGATGGCCCCAGCGAATTATACATATATACACTGACTGACAGAGCAAATGCAACACCAAGAAGGAGTGGTTCGAAAAGGATGAAAGTTGGGGAAAAAACAGAGACGGCACGGACGAATAATTGATGTTTATTTCAAACCCATATGCAGGTTACACAATGCGCACGGCATCGACTCAGTAGGATGTAGGACCACCGCGAGCGGCGATGCACGCAGAAACACGTCGAGGTACAGAGTCAATAAGAGTGCGGACGATGTCCTGAGGGATGGTTCTCCATTCTCTGTCAACCATTTGCCACAGTTGGTCGTCCGTACGAGGCTGGGGCAGAGTTTGCAAACGGCGTCCAATGAGATCCCACACGTGTTCGATTGGTGAGAGATCCGGAGAGTACGCTGGCCACGGAAGCATCTGTACACCTCGTAGAGCCTGTTGGGAGATGCGAGCAGTGTGTGGGCGGGCATTATCCTGCTGAAACAGAGCATTGGGCAGCCCCTGAATGTACGGGATTGCCACCGGCCGCAGCACATGCTGCACGTAGCGGTGGGCATTTAACGTGCCTTGAATACGCACTAGAGGTGACGTGGAATCATACGCAATAGCGCCCCAAACCATGATGCCGCGTTGTCTAGCGGTAGGGCGCTCCACAGTTACTGCCGGATTTGACCTTTCTCCACGCCGACGCCACACTCGTCTGCGGTGACTATCACTGACAGAACAGAAGCGTGACTCATCAGAGAACACGACGTTCCGCCATTCCCTCATCCAAGTCGCTCTAGCCCGGCACCATGCCAGGCGTGCACGTCTATGCTGTGGAGTCAATGGTAGTCTTCTGAGCGGACGCCGGGGCCGGGAGTGCAGGCCTCCTTCAACCAATCGACGGGAAATTGTTCTGGTCGATATTGGAACAGCCAGGGTGTCTTGCACATGCTGAAGAATGGCGGTTGACGTGGCGTGCGGGGCTGCCACCGCTTGGCGGCGGATGCGCCGATCCTCGCGTGCTGACGTCACTCGGGCTGCGCCTGGACCAGTCGCACGTGCCACATGTCCCTGCGCCAACCATCTTCGCCACAGGCGCTGCACCGTGGACACATCCCTATGGGTACCGGCTGCGATTTGACGAAACGACCAACCTGCCCTTCTCAGCCCGATCACCATACCCCTCGTAAAGTCGTCTGTCTGCTGGAAATGCCTCCGTTGACGGCGGCCTGGCATTCTTAGCTATACACGTGTCCTGTGGCACACGACAACACGTTCTACAATGACTGTCGGCTGAGAAATCACGGTACGAAGTGGGCCATTCGCCAACGCCGTGTCCCATTTATCGTTCGCTACGTGCGCAGCACAGTGGCGCATTTCACATCATGAGCATACCTCAGTGACGTCAGTCTACCCTGCAATTGGTATAAAGTTCTGACCACTCCTTCTTGGTGTTGCATTTGCTCTGTCAGTCAGTGTAATTTTTTTTGTTTTTGTTATTTGGTTTACGTCGCACCGACACAGATAGGTCTTATGGAGACGATGGGACAGGGAAGGGCTAGGAGTGGGAAGGAAGTGGCCGTGGCCTTAATTAAGGTACACCGGGCGAGTTGGCCGTGCGTGTAGAGGCGCGCGGCTGTGAGCTTGCATCCGGGAGATAGTAGGTTCGAATCCCACTATCGGCAGCCCTGAAGATGGTTTTCCGTGGTTTCCCATTTTCACACCAGGCAAATGCTGGGGCTGTACCTTAATTAAGGCCACGGCCGCTTCCTTCAAACTCCTAGGCCTTTCCTATCCCATCGTCGCCATAAGACCTATCTGTGTCGGTGCGACGTAAAGCCCCTAGCAAAAAAATTAAGGTACAGCCCCAGCATTTGCCTGGTGTGAAAATGGGAAGCCACGGAAAACCATCTTCAGGGCTGCCGACAGTGGGGTTCGAACCCACGGTCTCCCGAATACTGGATACTGGCCATAATTAAGCGACTGCAGCTATCGAGCTCGGTATATAATAATAATAATAATAATAATACTTTCAAACAGAACAAAGATGGCCTAGGCCACCATAGCTCAATTGGTAGAGCAACCGACGTGAAATCGGGAGGTTGTGGGTTCGGATCCCACTGGTGTCCGGCTAGCCATTTTTGTTCTGTACTTAACATCTCTTCAACACGTGCTACATGTACGTAACACGACCTAATACGTTGAAAGTCTGTTTCGATTACAATGCGGTCGTGAAAATTCAATATTCAATAAAAATATAATTAAATAAAAATATTAATTATCATGTGGTAACATTGAAAAATATGTATAAATATGATTAAGATATTTTTTTCAATATTAACCAATTTAAATTGCTGTCCCGAGAATTGTTTTCTGTGCCGTCCCATTTTCACTCCCAGGCAAAAGGCCGGACAGTTTCTATGCATAGGCCACAACCGATTTCTTTCATCTCCTTATCCAAATTTTTTCAATGTCATTCATTTCATCTTAATTAGCTCCTCAATTGGGTTTGGAGTCAGGAAGGGGATCCGACTGTAAAAACATGCCAGATAATTAATTTCATTTCATCTTATCCCCGACCCCGTATCAAGAAACGGGAGGAAAGGTTAGACACGTATGACAACATTTTGAGTACGTATTTAAAAAAATCGCCGTTTATGTTAAGACAACAGCTCGCTGTTGCAATGAACAACGAAGACTTTATCTAAGTTTTTCATTAAGGACCGAGGTCGGTTTTCTCGGAACAATCCACGATACAGGGAAAGCGACCGTTCAGTGTCACAACAGATGTCATCAAAGGAATATCACTGACACACAAATTCTCAGTTTCACCAACGTCTGTCTAATAGCTTCTATTTTGAGGTCTTTTATAAATGAATTCTTTTCTGGATGTCATAAACCTCATTAATTGTCTCAATCAACTTGTTGGTTGACGTTTCTAATTTCCTTATAGACTGACACAACAAATTAAGTATGGAGACTTTTTAATGAACTATCCTCATGTAAGTTCTGAAGAATTTCAATTCATGAAGGGTCATCCTTATTTAGTTCATCTATGATTTAGACTTTACAAAACTGTCAAAAGTGTATATTTCGTAATAAACTTTCTAAAGCTCTGCAGTTTTCAAAAATATCAGATAACTTATCATTAATCTGCGTAATATTCGGAACTTTTGAACGTGAGGAATGTGACGAGGAAGTTGCTTCGCCTAAAAGAACTTGCTACAGGTTGCAGCCATTCTATGTTTACTACAAACTACTCCAAGACTTGAGATCGTTGATCCGCATTTACAGATTCCCCACATTTTGTACAGAATTTGTTTGTTCCGACCACTTGTAAATATTCCATGAAATTTCAGCATTTTATTGTTACAAACAAGAATCAGCATTTGCCTTCGCTTTCGGCATTATATTGTGACGATGTCCACCATTTTGTTATAAGGTCTTTGGGAGGATCAAGTTAGTCTGGACCAGCCGCAAGTGACGTTACCGAGTTAGGGCCCCGTTCGCTCGTCGCTGCAGCAACCAGTCAGGGAAGAGTCAAGCGTCCAAGGCCAGCCCCCTATGCCATCACTATTGTAGTCGCCCCGTTACCTTACCCTCACTGGAGGTTTCCCCGACGACGCAAGAAAGGACCAGAAGGTGAGCCCAGAGATTTCCGATTCCAGAGAACTCCAGGGGCTTCTTCTGTCCCGAAGTATCTGGAAGGGCCGGTCTCCCTTATTAAGGCAGGCCGGACGAGCTTCAGTGGTTCAGTTCCGCTAGTGATTGAGACTGTTCAGGTCTGTGAATGACTGCTGCTGTGGAGCACGGAATCAGTCAGTGGACAGTGACTGTGTGTGTGTGTGTGTGTGCTGACGGCGAGTGCGGGGCAGTGCAGCTGAGTGACGAGGAGCAGTGAATGAAAACCGCGGTGGGTGTATAGACAGTGTCCCACTAACAGAATTGTAAGACTGTGTTGCGCGCGCACAAGCTGTGAACTGTGTGATCGTGATAGTGTACAGCGAGCGTAATTGTGAACTTCCCTAGGGTCTAAGTGACAGTTGTAGAAGAACGTGTAGTGTGATTGTTTAGTTTAAGCGATAGAGCAAATGTTAGTGTTACTGAACTGTGAGAAGAGCAGAGCAGAGCAGAGAGGGCGAATTGGTGTAATTGTGTACCTGTGTAGCTGTATAAACAATTATTAGTTAGTCAGTAAATCTTAGAGTAAACACTACTAGTTGTATGTTCATTTACCTGCTCGCCTTCACTTTACAATATCAACAATTTCTTCATTTATAAAGCATCGTCGATCACTGACAAATGCACCTCTAGCTGTATGTATGTTCAGTCCGTCAGCGATTCCGCTGGTGGGATCCTCAACAGCTCTGCCATCAGCTGTCATAGATGGCCTAGGCATCACTGAAGAGGCGTACTAAGTAAATGAGGAGTGAGGTAGTTTCCCGTTGCTTTCCTCAACCTCTAGCTGTACCTGGTCCTTATACACACTGTAAACCAAACCTAATTTACGACATGAAACGTTTAATTCGTCAAGAGATTGCTGTAAATTTTCCATTGTATCAGCCATTGAGGCATACGTCGTCGGGATAGAAAATCTCGAGTATACGTATTCGGCGAGCGTTATGCTTTGCTTTGCGGTGGGAGATATCAAAGATGTTTTTGTCGGACCTGACATTCAAAATCGTATCACTGTAGTTTTGAAGCGCATCGTTCATCACAATTGCAAAGTATAACGCAAATAGTGTAGGGGCCGAAACTCATCCTTGCTTGACGCCACTGGTAACTTGGAACTGGTCTGTTAAACTGCTATCATGTGGAACTCGGATCATCATGGAACTGGCAAGCTATGTTAACGAAGTTCCCTGGACATCCAGCTTTCTCAAGAATCAACCATAGCGCAGTCCGTGGTACTCGATGCGAATACAAAATTAATAGGCGGGTGATTGCAAAACAAAAATATTTTTATGATATTCTGGCTATTTGTATACAAAGTTGATGAGGTATGATAAGGAAAAGAGTTGTGTTTTAGGAAATACATATTGCGGGATTTCACAAAATATAATAGGTTTTGTGTTCTATAAAAATAAATTTGTCTATAATCGTAAATACATACTACGATTGTTTCATTATGTTTCTTTTCCAAAATATAAACACATTTGTTTGTATTAAAGTGCATTGCAAATCAATTTCTTTGCATATTGTCATCGTTTATATTATCCACCAACCACGAGAAATCCCAGTGAAAAAATTTGCCCAGCATTACGTTATCTGCGAGTATCTACTGTACAGGACGCTTAAACTTCATCTACTGAAGCGGGCAAGGAGGACAAGCAGCAGGAGAATAATTAGTGCTTTTCTTTGTACATGGCAGTACTGTTCTCCTGGTTGGTAAACAGAATGCACCCACGTCCTGATCACATAATTTCGTTTATGAGCTCGTTCTACGACCAATACTAACTCTGATAAACACAAGCATGCGTGAAAGTTTGTGTGTACTGTGAAACCACATGTTTTATTCCTGCACTTGTTAAGTTTTAGCGTCAATTACAGAATGCAGAGACCTAGACAATTTGAAAGCTTAGCGTGCATTTCCTCAGCCACAAATACTGTATACAGCTTAATTTAGTTATTTGTTATAATATTGCGTGGAAGTGTTCATTGCGGGTCTCCTTCATTAATTTCACGAAGTACAATTACGAGGTTCTCTGTGGTGTTGTGGTTAGCGTGATTAGTTGCCACCCCAGGAGGCTAGGGTTAGATTCCCGGCTCCGCCACGAAATTTGAAAAGTGGTACGAGGGCTGGAACGGGGTCCACTCAGCTTCGGGAGGTCAACTGAGTAGAGGTGGCTTCAATTCTCACCTCAGCCATCCTGGAAGTGGTTTTCCGTGGTTTCCCACTTCTCCTCCAGGCAAATGCCCGGATGGTACCTAACTTCAGGCCACGGCCGCTTCCTTCCCTCTTCCTTGTCTATCCCTTCCAAACTTGCCATCCCTCCACCAAGGCCCCTGTTCAGCTTAGCAGGTGAGGCTGCCTGGGCGAGGTACTGGTCATCCTCCCCAGTTATATCCTCCGACCCAAAGTCTCACTTTCCAGGACACTGCCCTTGAGGTGGTAGAGGTGGGATCCCTTGCTGAGTATGAGGAAAAACTCAACCCTGGATGGTAATCATATTAAGAAAGAAAGAAAGAAAGAAAGAAAGAAAGAAGAAAAGAAAGAAAATAACGAGGTGTACTTATTAATCGCAAGTGCATAGTTGACGATTTAACTACAATTAAAAGGGTAATCTTAAAAGCGAACTCGTAATACATGAATACACGTGCGGAAACTGTATACACGGGTGCACTTTAAATGATACAACACGCGTTCATATATCTACACGTGAATATTAAATACCTGAGTACCTGTGCAATAGGGAGCTCTAATTGCTCCATCTATTGCTAATGCGAACCTTGAATTCCTTATAAATACGTATTCTCGGGCAATTTTCCGGCTTAGGGTGGCAACCACGTCACCTATCCAGCATATTTATTGCTTTTGCGTCATTATTCGTCCCCAAAAGTTGGTACACATTCATTTCATTATTGACTAATTTTGCATGTTTTTGTAATTTTAATTTCAGCCCTGCCCATCATTATACTATGAAATGTAATAGTGAATTGCGAGAGGATATAAATTATTGATGTAATGTATCTAAGATCAGCACCATATGAGGGAATACTTGTTCACAAAAAGAAAGGTAGGATATAGTATAACATTGTTTCCTACACTTGACATATTATGCCAAGGTCTGGTGCGTTATCTAGGTCATACCCGCATTGCGCCGTTCCTTTGTTCCCTAGCCGAACACGCCTGGCTACTCAAGGATAA
Source organism: Anabrus simplex (assembly GCF_040414725.1). Classification (NCBI taxonomy): domain Eukaryota; kingdom Metazoa; phylum Arthropoda; class Insecta; order Orthoptera; family Tettigoniidae; genus Anabrus; species Anabrus simplex. Next base: position 1,173,619,391 of record NC_090265.1, on the reverse strand, counting down.
ACATGTCCTTCTGATAGTCGGAGATACTGATAAGGTGTTTAGAATGCAGGTAGAAACTGGCAAGTCATAGAATTAAATTTCTATCGGTGAAGTTTAAATAGTGAGAGAAGATTAATAATAATAATAATAATAATAATAATAATAATAATAATAACCGCCTCTGTGGTGTAGTGGTTAGTGTGATTAGCTGCCACACCCGGAGACCCGGGTTCGATTCCCCACTCTGCCACGAAATTTGAAAAGTGGTACGAGGGCTGGAACGGGGTCCACTCAGTCTTGGGAGGTCAACTGAGTAGAAGGGGATTCGATTTACTCCTCAGCCATGCTCGTAGTGGTTTTCCGTGGTTTCACACTTCTCCTCTAGGCAAATGCCGGGATGGTACCTAACTTAAGGTCACGGCCGCTTCCTTCCCTCTTCCTTGTCTATCCCTTCCAATCGTCCCCCCCCCCGCATGGTCCCTGTTCACAATAGCAGGGGAGGCCGCCTGGGCGAGGTACTGATCATCCACCCCAGTTGTATCCCCCGACCCAGAGTCTGAAGCTCCAGGACACTGCCCTTGAGGAGGAAAGGTGGGATCCCTCGCTAAGTCCGAGGGGAAAACCGACCCTGGACAGTAAAGAGATTAAGAAGAAGAAGAACAAAAACTGCTCATTACGAAACTTGTGTAAATTTACGCAACCAGCCACAAGAGCGATGTTTTACCTTACGAGTAAGGCGCGGCTCTGACGGAATTTCGAAACGAGTAGGTAAGGTAAGCTTATCACTTTAGTGGCTGCTGCGTGCAATATTTTATTCCACACTATGGCGAATGTTAAATTAAATATTTTAATATAAATATAAATAACAGGTCGATAATTTCAAGTACTGTATTTAGGTTGTATGTTCTCCCAGGATGGTAATATAGTAAGTGAGATTGAATCAAGGTGTCGTAAAGCTAATGCAGTTAGCTCGCAGTTGCGATCAACAGTATTCTGTAAGAAGGAAGTCAGCTCCCAAACAAAACTATCCTTACATCGGTCTGTTTTCAGACCAACTTTGCTTTGCGGGAGCGAAAGCTGGGTGGACTCACGATATCTTATTCATAAGTTAGAAGTAACCGACATGAAAGTAGCAAGAATTATTGCTGGTACATGCAGGTGGGAACAATGGCAGGAGGGTACTCGAAATGAGGAGATAAAGGCTAATTTAGGAATGAACTCTATGGATGAAGCTGTACGCATAAACCGGCTTCGGTGGTGGGGGTCATGTGAGGCGAATGGAGGACGATAGATTACCTAGGAGAATAATGGATCTGCTATGGAGAGAACGAGAAGTAGAGGGAGACCAAGACGACGATGGTTAGACTCGGTTTCTAACGACTTAAAGATAAGAGGTATAGAACTAAATGAGGCCACAACACTAGTTGCAAATCGAGGATTGTGGCGACGTTTAGTAAATTCACAGAGGCTTGCAGACTGAACGCTGAAAGGCATAACAGTCTATAATGATAATGTATGTATGTAAATAATGTTGACACGTCGCCACCAAAACGTGCATGATCGAGGTGGCTTGACCAACACAATCGGTACAACAGTGCGTGAACAAATTATAATTAAAGACGGAAGTTCAGAAAATTAATACTCGAGACGAAATTTGAACCAAACAAAGAAGTTGTAGGTAAGCGAAACGCAGTTCAACCAATCGGAGACCCTTTATAAATAAAAGTGTACGGAAAGTAGCTAGTGAAGCGTAAAGTGTTTTTTCCGTACACTGGGAATAAATTGCCTTAGTCTTGAATAAAATAAAATTTCCAATGCTTTCACCTCACGAATAATAATAACGGCGATTTTGCGATTATTATGTTTTTCACAACTTCCATAATTAAGGAAAACGACATTGAAAGGAACGTGATTGTAGCGGAGATCAAATCGACCAAATATTATCTCGGAACGTAATGAAAATGATTATGAGCATGACCAACAAATGGTGCTGATGATGCTTGTTGTTGTTTTAAGGGGCCTAACATCGAAGGTCATCGGCCTGCAACAAATGGTAAATAAGTTCATCTGGGAAGGAGAGCTGAAAAAGAAAGTGAAGAAACTATCTTTCTTTTTGCTAGTGGCTTTACGTCACACCGACACAGATAGGTCTTATGGCGACGATGGGACAGGAAGGAGCTAGGAGTGGGAAGGAAGCGGCCGTGGTCGTAATTAAGGTACAGCCCCAGCATTTGCCTAGTGTGAAAGTGGGAAACCACGGAAAACCATCTTTAGGGCTGCCGACAGTGGGGTTCGAACCCACTATCTCCCGAATACTGGATACTGGCCGCAATTAAGCGAATGCAGCTATCGAGCTCGGTGAAGGAACCTTCTAGAGGGAAAATATTCTAGACGTGGTGCTGATAAAACTAGTTGAGTTCTAGAGAAAAACTGAAGTGAAAGATGGTATAAGTGATCACGAAGCTGTTTTCATCGTGGTTAAACATACATGTGATGGAAAGGAAAGTTGTAAAAGTAGGATTATTAGGCAATACCATGCACATGAGTTAAAAAAAATAGAGCTGTGATAAGTGGAAACTGGTAAATAAAAATGTAAGCAGCATATGGGATGGATTTAAAGCGATTGTTCGGGAGTGTGGAAACGGGTATGAACCATTAAAAGTGCTAAATAATAAAGAGTTTCAGGAAGAAGTGCAGATTGGATATAAATAGAAAAGGTTGTGTACGGGAAAATTGAAGGAACTTACTAGGAAATTAATAAATAGTAATAATACCATTGATTTTACGTCCCGCTAACTACTTTAATAACGGTTTTCGGAGACGCTGAGGTGCCGAAATGTTGTCCCGTAGGAGTTCCATTCATGTGCCAGTAAACCTACCGACATGGGGCTAACGTATTTGAGTATCTTCAAATACCACCGGACTGAGCCGGGATCGAACTCACCAACTTGAGCTCAGGACGCCAGCACTCCACCGCCTGAGCTTCTCAGCTTGGCCCAGGAAATTAAATTTAGTGAAGAAGTCAGCTAAGGATAATATGATGGCAAGGATAATTGGCACTCATATGAGTTTTAGTGACAAATTGAAGGGGATGTATACGTTATTTAAGACAAAAACAGTCTCCAGGATCGACATTCTGGAAATTATAAATGGCCAAGGGGGGTGTATATGTGAGGATTAACAGAAGGCAGAAGTATTAAGTCAGCAACATGTTAAGATAGCTGGATATAAGTATAATGTCCGGTTAGAGGAGGTGGTTAATACAGCGGGGTACTAGCGAAGTACTGAAATTTACCTATGATAACATTTAAAAAGGGATACAAAATTTGAAAATGAGAAAAACAGCTGGAATTGATATTTCTGGGGATATACTAACGGCTATGGGTTGGAATACAGTATCACATTCGAAGTACACATTTGATTACCTTTTGCATGAAGAAGCTATACCAGATGAACGGGGAGTTGCTTTAGTAGCCCCTGTGTACAAAGGAAGTGGTGATAATTATTAAGCGGTTAATTACAGGCCAGTCAGCTGGACATGTGTTACATATAAGCTATGGGAAAGCATTCTTCTGATTATATTAGACACGTTTATGAAATTATTAACCTGGTTTGATAGAAGGCAGTTCCGGTTTAGGATAGATTATTCCTGTGAGGCTCCACTTGTAGGATTCCACCAAGAAATAGCAGATATTTTAGATTCGGAAGGTCAAATTGAATATATCGCTATTGATTTATCCAAGGCCTTTGACAGGGTAGATTATGGAAGATTATTGATGAAAATGAGGGCTATTAGACTAGACAAAAGAGTGACTGAATGGGTAGCTACATTACTAGAAAATAGAACCGAGAGAATTAGAATAAGTGAAGCATTATATGATCCAGTAATGATTAAGAGTGGGGTCCTGCAAGACTATTATTGGACCTCTGTGTTTTCTTATATACTGTGTACCTAAGTGATATATGAGTTAAAAAACTGGAATAACAGATAAGGCCTTTTGCGGATGATGTTATACTGTATAGAGTAATACATATAGCTACAGGAATGTGAGCGACTGCAAAAAAGACCTTGACAAAGTTATGAGTTGCACAACAAGCAATGCTGTGATGGAAAATGCAGTGAAAAGTCAAGTTGTTATTTTCGCCAAAAGGAAAAGACCTCTCAATTTAAATGGCTGTGTTGATGGGGTGACACTAACTCAGGGCGATCACTATCAGTACCTAGGTGTTAATATAAGGAAAGTCCGACTCGTTGGCTGAATGGTCAGCGTACTGGCCTTCGATTCAGAGGGTCCCGGGTTCGAATCCCGGCCGGGTCGGGGATTTTAACCTTGCTTGGTTGATTCCAGTGGCCCGGGGTTTGTGCTGTCCCCAACATCCCTGCAACTCACACACCACACATAACACTATCCTCAACCACAATAACACGCAGTTACCTACACATGGCAGATGCCGCCCACCCTCATCGGAGGGTCTGCCTTACAAGGGCTGCACTCGGCTAGAAATAGCCACACGAAATTATAATTATTATAATATAAGGAAAGACCTCCATTGGGGTAATCACATAAACGGGACTGTAAATAAAGGGTACAGATCACTTCATATGGTTATGAGGGTATTTAGATGGGGGTGGTTGTGGTGGTGCTGATTGTTGTTTTAAGACGGAGTACACCTAGGCAACCATCCTCTACATAACACTAATCGGAGAGAAAAATGTAAGGATTCTGACACTTTGAAAAATAAAGGTATCGGCCAAAGAAAGACAAGGACCACGAAGGTTGTGAAAGTGAAATACTCTCTAGCCCTCGCAACCTAATGCCGTCGGAGTCGGAAAAGAACAAGAGTTGACCAAGGGAGGTCGGAGAGGATAGATGAAAGTGAGGAGCCTGGCATAAGTATGTGGAAGCAGTCCTACGACTCAGCTAAGGGCCCCGTGGTCGCCAACCCACACTCCAAAGTTCAGAGCCCCTGGGGACTCTTCTAATAGCATCTTTCGACAGACAGGGGACACCGTGGCTGTTATTCTATCGCCCCCACCCACACGGCGGAGGGATTTAGAGGTTGTAGTAATGATGTAATGGATGGTGCGTGTAAGTCACTTAGTGCCACTTAGAGTATGGTTCCACTGTATGGGACCCTCACCAGGATTTTTGATTCGAGAACTGGAAAAGATCCAAAGGAAAACAGCACGAATTTTCCGACAAATCGGTAGTTACATTACAAACTTTTGGATGGGAAGACTTGGAAGTTAGGGGACGAAGTGTTCGACTAACAGATATGTTCCGAACTGTCAGTGGAGAGATGGTGTGGAATGGCTTTGTTAGACGAATAAGACAGTGTGGTGTTTTAAAGTGAGAAGATAAAGTTGGAATTCAAGAGAACACATTGGGGAAAATATTCGTTTATAGGAAGAGGAGTTAGCGATTGGAATTTACCAAGGGAGATTTTCAATAAATTTCCAACTTCTTTGAAATTATTTAAGGGAAATTTTGGTAAAAACTGATCTGGAATCTGTTACGTGGGCGACTGCCCTAAATGCAGATAAGTGGTGACTAAATGCTTGATCGATCACCCCATCATCATTATCATCATTCAATGCACTTTAACAGGTCATTGAGGCCAATGGCAGAATACAAAACTTACAAAAGCTAACAAAATTCAAGTTAGCCACGGCAAGATATTTATGGTAGTTTGTATCACAAGTATTTGTCATAGATGTTGGCCAATTTACTTCTATCTTGTACATCCTCAGTGCTGGCCGTTGGTACTTGTTCCAATGTCAACAGTACTCTGTCTTTCTATCTCGTCCTGTGACGACTTTTTGGACGTCTTCCAATTGGCTAACAAGTAGATACGCGTTTGGAAAGAGTACCCTCTGATCTAAAACATATCCTAGCCACTGCAATATATTTGTGATCATCCTCCCAATATCGGCTTTCTTAAACAGCTGGTACATTTCTTCGTTGTGGCTTTTCTTCCATCTTTCGGCCTCTGCGTTGTAGACCGGACCATATTAATATTTCTTTCAAATGCACATATTTGTGCTTCAAGCCTCTATGGAGTTGCCCATGCCTCACAACCACACAGCAGTATCGGTCGAACGACTGTAGTTTCATGTATAGGTATATCTCGTTTTCCTGGGACACCATACGTGACGTAGGTGTATATGTGGTTTACACTATAGTAAATACGATTCACATTCATTATTCTTTGTCTTTGACCCTCTGAACCGAAGGCCAGTACGCTGACCATTCAGCCAACGAGTCGGACGATGAATATGAGGTGTAAATCTTTATCGAACTTATAAAACTTTTCCATCAGTTATCTTAGTATAATGATATGATCAGTGGTCGAACGTCCAGAAGTAAAGCCACATTGATATGAGCCTATAATCTCTCCAATCAATGGTTTCAGACGACCGAGTATGGGAGAAGTGAAAACTTTATAGCCTATCTCAAGCAATGGGATTCTTCGGTAGTTAGCTACCTTCGTGACGTCACCATTTTAAAAAAGTTGGGCACATGGCTGCTTTCCTCCATTCTTCTGAAATCTCCTCAGTTGACCAGATTTTTCACAAGCTGCCTCAGTGTTTCTACCACTGCTTCTCCTCCATATCGAAACAGTTCCACATTGAGGAGACGAGCTACTGGACTAAGTGTTCCGAGCTGTCGATGGAGAGATGGCGTGGAATGATATCAGTAGACGAATAAGTTTGCGTGGTGTCTTTAAAAGTAGGAAAGATCACAATATGAAGATAAAGTTGGAATAAAAAGGAAAAATAGGGGTAAATATTCGTTTATAGGAAGGGGAGTTAGGGATCGGAATAACCCACCACGGGAGATGTTCAATAAATTTCCAATTTCTTTGCAATCATTTAACAAAAGGCTAGGAAAACAAGAGATAGGGAATCTACCACCTGGGCGACTGACCTAAATGCAGATCAGTAGTGACTGATTGATTGATTGATTGATTGATTGATTGATTGATTGATTGATTGATTGATTGATTGATTGATTGATTGATTGATTGATTGATTGATTGATTGATATCACTGTCTTCTACCACACAGAACCTTGTTGCTCTTGAGAGCATAGATAACAACAGTTTTAGAACACCTGTTTTGGGGTATGCTATGTACGTCTGATACATTTCTACTGTGCGAGCTGTAACAATATTGATATTCACGAATATACACTTCTAATGCCATGTCTATCAGCAGCAAGTATCGCTGTCGTGGAAATATTGTTCAGTCATTATAATAATGAACTACCTGGCGATGGTGGTGGGTGGTTGTGATTGTTGTTGAAGCTGAACAACCGCGTTGTCTTTATTCCTTATAGATCAGGAAGATAACGAAGAAGACTACCGAAGTGAAAAGATCACTCGACGAATGAGGGGAAAATAAATCACAAAAAGACGGAGTTGGAAGCCTCGGTCTCGAATACTTGAAAATCAGTGAACCGAAAAATTGTCTACAATGTCCTCAGATCCTAAAAATCTAATCAAATCACGTGGTTATTTCATTCCCATCTCCATTTTGAGAGTGGGTGGACCTTCAGCTAAACAAGTAGGTCTGCGATGTAATTGTGTTGCGTTTTAGGGACATTTAGCGTATGTTTTTTACATACATTTAGGAACACATTGTTTTGAGATCGTAACTACTACTACAACTACTACTAAACTGTTTTGATTCCTCCCCTGAAGGGGAAGGCGGGCTTCTTAGACTGTGATGTCGTCTCTCAGGCCACGATATTTATATGCTGGTGATGGGTAGTGAAGAAGAGAAGTTGGGGACGTGGCCTACACTAAGAACTTTCGCGGCATTCGCTTTAGTGCCGGAGAATGGAAAATCACGAAAAACCATTCTCTGAATAGCCGACGATGGGTAACAGCTCCCGTCCGTCTCCCGAATGCAGAGGTGTACAGCCACGGTAGGGCCGTGGTCACCCGTTCTCTGCTCGGTCGGAGTGCAGAGCTGTCAGACCATGGACCAGCCGTGGCCATTTGTAGGCCGAATCTTACTCTGCAACTGCCGACAAATATCCTAAAACTTATCAACAATAACTGTTGTTGTTCGTTGAGGTGGTGCCATTCATCTCCACTAAATGACACTACTGTCCACCCTAAAGGATGCTAACTATGGCATCCTTGTATGATCGACACACTTTACTCGTATAATGAATAAGCTTTGCTAATACGTACTTAACAGTTGTTCAGTTGAAACGTAGACAGAGATGGGCAACACTGTAATTAACTGACTGAATAGCTAAGAGGTGGCAGAGAAGTGCATGGTTGGTATTTGCAGTAACAGTTCGGTGTGTGGTCAGTCTGAGTATCACCGTCCACTATGACTGCGGTATTAGCGCAGTCATAGTAGACGACGATAGTATGAGACACGCGACCGCTGGTAGAGGAAAACTCTGAAGCAACATTCATGAGTAATGGGTACGTTTAAAGGAATACAACAAGGCATGAAGCAGTCCTTGTGCAAAGGTGTTTCGGCCGGGAGAATTATCACGAGATGTACTTGTGCTCCACGTTAGAGCACACCAACACGCCACCAACGCAACAATAGGCTCTTGGCGATGCTTTTACTAGGGTCTTAACGGATCACCCGCGTTAGATTCAAGATATTTTCTCTTGTGACAATCACATCTCTGGTTCGTTGAAGAAGACCCTACGCTAAGCGTTTCACCACCGATCAGGAGGTTCGTGATGCTGTGGAAGAGTAACAACCAGAAACCAGCGTTCTCCAATATGGAGGGTATAGAGAAACTTGTTCAGCTTTAGGACAGGTGCTTGAACGGTAGGGGAGGATTATCTGAAGACTTTTCTGAACTGTCGTCAGTATGTTGTTGTAGTGATATAGTTTATGCTGATCAAAGCATCAGTGTAAATGTCTAGACATTTGTCGATATTCCAATTGAACAACTCTTTGAACTTTTAACAACGATTAATTCTGATAGAAGTCAATACAATATCTGAATCCGATTTACGGTGTTTGATTATATTGGCTGTGCTAATTTAATTGTTAGAAAATTCCTTTTAAGTTTTAGAAATTGAGATTCTCGGGTCAGTATGGAAGCGCATCAGCCATGCCAATGAATTACCATTCAACTGTCCGTTCTTATTAAACTTGTGTTTGTGATGTTGTATCTGCTGATTATGCACATGACTTTTATTACAGTGTATGAGTCTCCGTGCAGGAAGTAAAGTGTTCATTTTATCAGCTTGATGAATATTTGCGGACGCACAGTGATGATAAGCAGCCTCATCTGTTTTCAGATTCTCCCATATGCTGTTGTTCATTTTGGAGCTTGGGGCTGAAGTGAAGTTCCTCGAATCACGGACATTTGTTACCACTTGACCGGCTAATGACTCTAAAATATTTAGGAGAGGACATCCCGTACCACTTGAAAGAGTGGGAAGTGTTTCGGGTGCAGTACGGCCGTATTTACGTCTCCAAAATGCGCCTACAGTACAATGAGTTAGTAATTTATACGAGACAATGTTCTATAAGCCTTAGGGGTAGAGTGAATGCGGCTAGGGCCTACAATTTACCGTTGCAGAGTTCCCGGGGACGAACAGAAATACTGCAATGCTCAACTCCTTGGCGCTTGCGGCATCAATAATGTAAAAATATTTTCTCGCGAAACTGGTTGATGACACCGATGTTAAATTTTGCATGGCAATAGTGTTGATGATTAGGAGGTTCACATCGATTACGTTTTTGAGTAGTTTTGTTGAGAAATAATGATAAAGCCTCTGAACGTGGCGCTAAGAAACATGAAAATAGCTGCTTATCACGAACTCAACATGAATGTTTTTTTAGAGAAATTGAATTACCTAGCTCGATAGCTGTAGTCGCATAAGTGCGGCCAGTATCCAGTATTCGGGAGATAGTGGGTTCGAACCCCACAGTCGGCAGCCCTGAAGATGGTTTTCCGTGGTTTCCCATTTTCACACCAAACAAATGCTGGGGTTGTACCTTAATTAAGGCCATGGACGCTTCCTTCCCACTCCTAGCCCCTTCCTGTCCCATCGTCGCCATAAGACCTATCTGTGTCGGTGTGACGTAAAGCAACTTGTAAGATAAAAGAAAAAACAGAACTTAAATTAACATACCGAATATTTTGCTCAAATAATACTGGTAATCAATAAGGAGGTGTAGTGATTAATGTGATTAGCTGCCACCGCCGGAGGCCTGGGTTCGATTCCCGACTCTGCCACGAAATTTGAAAAGTTGTACGAGGGCTGGAACGGGGTCCACTCAGCCTCAGGAGGTCAACTGAGTAGAGGTGGGTTCGATTCCCACCTCAGCCATCATGGAAGTGGTTTTCCGTTGTTTCCCACTTCTCCTCCAGGCAAATGCCGGGATGGTACATAACTTAAGGCCACGGCCTTCCTCTTCCTTGTCTATCCCTTCCAATCTTCCCATCCTCCCGCAAGGCCCCTGTTCAGCATAGCAGGTGAGGTCGCCTGGGCGAGATACTGGTCATCCCCCCAGTTGTATCCCCCGACCCAGAGTCTGAAGGTCCAGGACACTGCCCTTGAGGCGGTGGAGGTGGGACCCCTCGCTGAGTCCGAGGGAAAAACCGACCCTGGAGGATAAACAGATTAAGAAAGAAAGAAAAATAAATACGGAACAATAACATCAAATATGATAAGTTTTCTGTATCCCATCACACTTTATCCAGGGTTTGGACTGGCAAATCTCCTCTTGATTTTATAAATTCACAACACTAGTCCGATTGTTGCTTTACACAAATCCAAGTAACAGTATCGTCCGTGGCCTGGCTCTTCTTCCTGTATGCGAATCCCTCGAAGTGCGCACACCAACCGCCCTCATCGTAATACACAACTCTATGTTATAATTCCAAAAAATTTTAAGCCGCACAGTGTGATCACTGTGGTAATGAGCGTGGAACGTGGAGCGAGGAATTCCCATGTGACATCAGGTGGTACGGATTGTCCTGGCGTAAATATTTGGGGATTACGGAAAATCGTTCGCCGGTAGTTAACGACCTAGATGGTACGAGATGTCCTCAAACATCAACATGTACGCGATGTTCGTGGTACGAAATGTCTTGACACCAAGTTCCTCCTTCTAGATTTGTTAAATGCCATCCTCCTTACCAGTGTTGCCATGTCTCTCTATTTTAGGGGAAATCTCATTCATTTTAACTTATCTAAATTCTACTTTCGTATTAAAAATAGCAATTCTGCTTCTAGGGGGTTTTCTTTTACAATGTGTAATATTGATATCCTGAGGTTTAATTTTGGACGTTTATATTATTTGGTAATGAAATGAAATGGCGTATGGCTTTTAGTGCCGGGAGTGTCCGAAGACATGTTCGTCTCGCCAGGTGCAGGTCTTTTGAGTTGACTCCCGTAGGCAACCTGCGCGTCGTGATGAGGATGAAATTATTATGAAGACAACACATACACCCAGCCCCCGTGCCATTGGAATTAACCAATTAAGGTTAAAATCCCCTACCCGGTCGGGAATCGAACCCGGGACCCTCTGAACCGAAGGCCAGTACGCTGACCGTTCAGCCAACGAGTCGGACATTTGATAATGAAGAAAAGTTCTTGGAAATGTAAACTTCAACTGCATAAAATGTAGTTTAAAGTGAACCAGCATTAAAACTCCATATCTTTCCTGATCTCCTACGTCTAGGTGCTAACTCTAGTTTCCAATGTAATGCTGCCCTCGCAATACATCTTTCTGGTTTTCTCAAGTTCTTCCCTCTTTGGATGGCGGTGTTAGAACACATCCACGGTATCTCTTGCCTGCCATTTAAAGGGAAACGTGTGTTGGTGACCACGAGTCTCTTAATTGAGTCTAGAATTCCTTCTTCCATGGCTAAATGGTTAGCGTGCTGGCCTTCGGTCACAGGGCTCCCGGGTTCCATTCCCGGCAGGGTCGGGAATTTTAACCATCATTGGTTAATTTCACTGGCACGGGGGCTGGATGTATGTGTCGTCTTCACCATCATTTCATCCTCATCACGACACGCAGGTCACCTACGGGCGTGAAATCAAAAGACATGCATCTGGCGAGCCGAACATGTCCTTGGATACTCCCGGCACTAAAAGCCATACACCATTTCATTTCTTACTTGTGCTAGGATTTACACATTCACCTGCCCTCCCGTGCTCAACTCTTATTCTCTTCTGACGCCGACGGTATTAATTTACTAGGTCAGGGAGTCTTATTTTCAAGCCCTTTGTGGCCTTTCCGGTTCATTCACCAGATATATTCCAACTTCGAAGGGCCAGAATTCTCCTATTTTGATGTGACATCTTACAACTCAGTCATTCATCCCTTTATAAGGCAGTACTCAATAAAACCCTTTCTTTTCTAACTAACTTTATCTACAGGTTCTCTAAGTGCTAAATAATACAATTTCACAGAAAACAAAGACAATCCAGTGCTCAGGAGGTCAGTAATAAGATGGGAATTTACTTCCCACCGCCTGCTGTCTGCCATTCAGAAGTGGGAACATATTTCCCATGGCCCACCTACGGACACATTTCAGTTCAGTTCACTTTTTATTTAGCAGAAATATGTCGGACAACTATGTGGGCTATGGGAAGCATATTCCCACATACAATGTGAAAGAAATTTATATCTCTGAACTCCTCAATTGGTAAAAGGAAGTAAATAATCTCAGAACAAATGAGTAAAATGCACAATAAATAAAGAAAATTCATGTACACTGACTGACAGAGCAAATGCAACACCAAGAAGGAGTGGTCAGAACTTTATGCCAATTGCAGGGTAGACTGACGTCACTGAGGTATGCGCATGATGTGAAATGCGCCGCTGTGCTGCGCACGTAGCGAACGATAAATGGGACACGGCATTGGCGAATGGCCCACTTCGTACCGTGAAGTCTCAGCCGACAGTCATTGTAGAACGTGTTGTCGTGTGCCACAGGACACGTGTATAGCTAAGAATGCCAGGCCGCCGTCAACGGAGGCATTTCCAGCAGACAGACGACTTTACGAGGGGTATGGTGATCGGGCTGAGAAGGGCAGGTTGGTCGCTTCGTCAAATCGCAGCCGATACCCATAGGGATGTGTCCACGGTGCAGCGCCTGTGGCGAAGATGGTTGGCGCAGGGACATGTGGCACGTGCAAGGAGTCCAGGCGCAGCCCGAGTGACGTCAGCACGCGAGGATCGGCGCATCCGCCGCCAAGCGGTGGCAGCCCCGCACGCCACGTCAACCGCCATTCTTCAGCATGTGCAAGACACCCTGGCTGTTCCAATATCGACCAAAACAATTTCCTGTCGATTGGTTGAAGGAGGCCTGCACTCCCGGCGTCCGCTCAGAAGACTACCATTGAGTCCACAGCATAGACGTGCACGCCTGGCATGGTGCCGGGCTAGAGCGACTTGGATGAGGGAATGGCGGAACGTCGTGTTCTCCGATGAGTCACGCTTCTGTTCTGTCAGTGATAGTCACCGCAGACGAGTGTGGCGTCGGCGTGGAGAAAGGTCAAATCCGGCAGTAACTGTGGAGCGCCCTACCGCTAGACAACGCGGCATCATGGTTTGGGGCGCTATTGCGTATGATTCCACGTCACCTCTAGTGCGTATTCAAGGCACGTTAAATGCCCACCGCTACGTGCAGCATGTGCTGCGGCCGGTGGCACTCCCGTACCTTCAGGGGCTGCCCAATGCTCTGTTTCAGCAGGATAATGCCCGCCCACACACTGCTCGCATCTCCCAACAGGCTCTACGAGGTATACAGATGCTTCCGTGGCCAGCGTACTCTCCGGATCTCTCACCAATCGAACACGTGTGGGATCTCATTGGACGCCGTTTGCAAACTCTGCCCCACCTCGTACGGACGACCAACTGTGGCAAATAGTTGACAGAGAATGGAGAACCATCCCTCAGGACACCATCCGCACTCTTATTGACTCTGTACCTCGACGTGTTTCTGCGTGCATCGCCGCTCGCGGTGGTCCTACATCCTACTGAGTCGATGCCGTGCGCATTGTGTAACCTGCATATCGGTTTGAAATAAACATCAATTATTCGTCCGTGCCGTCTCTGTTTTTTCCCCAACTTTCATCCCTTTCGAACCACTCCTTCTTGGTGTTGCATTTGCTCTGTCAGTCAGTGTAAATAGTATATAGATGTATAAGATGTTGATTTCTTACTCTATTTTCACTTCATAAATCTTGTTCACAACAGGCGTTGTGCTGGCACAATATCATTATTCAGATGTTTTCCAAGGGAACTATATCAATCAATCAATCAATCAATCAATCAATCAATCAATCAATCAATCAATCAATCAATCAATCAATCAATCAATCAATCAATCAATCAATCAATCAATCAATCAATCAATCAATCAATCAATCCTGATCTGCATTTAGGGCAGTCGCTCAGGTGGCAGTTTCCCTATCTGTTGTTGTCCTAGCCTTTTCCTAAATGATTTCAAAGAAATCGGACATTTATTGAACGTCTCCCTTGGTAAGTTATTCCAATCCCTAACTCCCCTTCCTATAAATGAATATTTGCCCCAGTTTGTCCTCTTGAACTCCAACTTTATCTTCATATTGTGATCTTTCCTACTTTTTTAAATGCCACTCAAACTTATTCGTCTACTAATGTCATTCCACGCCATCTCTCCGCTGACAGCTCGGAACATACCACTTAGTCGAGCAGCTCTTCTTCTTTCTCTCAATTCCTCCCAACCAAAACTTTGCAACATTTTTGTAACACTACTCTTTTGTCGGAAATCACCCAGAACAAATCGAGCTGCTTTTCTTTGGATTTTTTCCAGTTCTTGAATCAGGTAATCCTGGTGAGGGTCCCATACACTGGAACCATACTCTAGTTGGGGTCTTACCAGATACTTATATGCACTCTCCTTTACATCCTTACTACAACCCCTAAACACCCTCATAACCATGTGCAGAGATCTGTACCCTTTATTTACAATCCCATTTATGTGATTACCCCAATGAAGATATTCCCTTATATTAACACCTGGATACTTACAATGGTCCCCAAAAGGAACTTTCACCCCATCAATGCAGTAATTAAAACTGAGAGGACTTTTCCTATTTGTGAAACTCACAACCTGACTTTTAACCCCGTTTATCAACATACCATTGCCTGCTGTCCATCTCACAACATTTTCGAGGTCACGCTGCAGTTGCTCACAATCTTGTAACTTATTTATTACTCTATAGAGAATAACATCATCCGCAAAAAGCCTTACCTCCGATTCCACTCCTTTACTCATACCATTTATACATATAAGAAAACATAAAGGTCCGATAATACTGCCTTGAGGAATTCCCCTCTTAATTATTACAGGGTCAGATAAAGCTTCACCTACTCTAATTCTCTGAAATCTATTTTCTAGAAATATAGCAACCCATTCAGTCACTCTTTTGTCTAGTCCAATTGCACTCATTTTTGCCAGTAGTCTCCCATGATCCACCCTATCAAATGCTTTAGACAGGTCAATCGCGATACAGTTCATTTGGCCTCCTGAATCCAGGATATCTGCTATATCTTGCTGGAAACCTACAAGTTGAGCTTCAGTGGAATAACCTTTTCTAAAACCGAACTGCCTGCTATCGAACCAGTTATTAATTTCACAAACATGTCTAATATAATCAGAAAGAATGCCTTCCCAAAGCTTACATACAATGCACGTCAAACTTACTGGCCTGTAATTTTCAGCTTTATACACAGGGGCTACTATAGCAACTCTCCATTCATCTGGTATAGCTCCTCTGACCAAACAATAATCAAATAAGTACTTCAGATATGGTACTATATCCCAACCCATTGTCTTTAGTATATCCCCAGAAATCTGATCAATTCCAGCCGCTTTTCTAGTTTTCAACTTTTGTATCTTATTGTAAATGCCATTGTTATCATATGTATATTTTAATACTTCTTTGGCCTTAGTCTCCTCCTCTATCTGGACATTATCCTTGTAACCAACAATCTTTACATACTGCTGACTGAATATTCTGCCTTTTGAAGATCCTCGCATACACACTCTCCTTGTTCATTAATTATTCCTGGAATGTCCTTCTTGGAACCTGTTTCTGCCTTAAAATACCTATACATACCCTTCCATTTTTCACTAAAATTCGTATGACTGCCAATTATGCTAGCCATCATGTTATCCTTAGCTGCCTTCTTTGCTAGATTCAATTTTCTAGTAAGTTCCTTCAATTTCTCCTTACTTCCACAGCCATTTCTTTCCCGTCTGCACCTCCTTCTTAGTCTCTTTATTTCTCTCTTGTAATAAGGTGGGTCTTTACCATTCCTTACCACCCTTAAAGGTACAAGCCTGTTTTCGCATTCCTCAACAATTTCTTTAAACCCATCCCAGAGTCTGTTTACATTTTTATTTATCGTTTTCCACCGATCATAGTTACTTTTTAGAAACTGCCTCATGCCTGCTTTATCAGGCCTGATAGACCTACTTTTAAGACCTTCCTTTCTATCACATTTATTTCTAACTACGGCAAAAACAGCTTCATGATCACTAATACCATCTATTACTTCAATTTCCCTATAGAGCTCATCTGGTTTTATCAGCGCCACCTCCAGGATATTTTTCCCTCTGGTTGGTTCTATCACTTTCTGAATCAGCTGTCCTTCCTATATTAACTTATTTGCTATTTGATGGTCATGCTTCCTGTCGTTCGCATTTCCTTCCCAATTGACATCTGTCAAATTCAGATCTCCTGCTACAATCACATTTCTTTCCATGTCGTTTCCCACATAGCCGACTATCCTATCAAATAATTCCGAATCCGCGTCAGTGCTACCCTTTTCCGGTCTGTACACTCCAAATATATCAAGTTGCCTATTATCTTTGGAAATTGGCCTTACACCTAGAATTTCATGTGTCTCACCTTTAACCTTTTCGTAGCTTACAAATTCTTCTTTCACCAGAATGAATACTCCCCCTCCCACCATTCCTATCCTATCCTATCTCTACGATATACACTCCAGTGCCGTGAGAAAATGTCTGCATCCATTATATCATTTCTCAGCCATGATTCAACTCCTATTACAATATCTGGTAAATATATATCTATTGAATTACTTAGTTCTATTCCTTTCTTTACAATACTTCTACAGTTCAACACTAACAATTTTATGTCATCCCTATTTGATTTCCAGTTCCCTGTTTCCTTATCACCGCTTCCTAGGCCACCCCGTTTCCTTGAATGTACCTCCCTATTACCCTTCCAAACAAATTTCCTAACTTATACGTACCACTGCGGTTTAAGTGAAGGCCATCTGAGCGCAGATCCTTATTCTCCTACCCACCCATTAGGATCTAGAAATTTCACTCCCAGTAAAGATTCTAAGGAGATCAGAATAGTTCCACAGATATTCCCAAGAGTGCAGCACACATCAATACATGATAAATAAAATCCCAACGCCCAGAAATGACAAAAGAACCGAGGTGGGAAAATAATTCCCACTGCCTTATAAAGGGTTAAGACAGTCTTCTTTTTTTCTCCTCAATGCTACTTGGTTGGTGGGCAGCACGATAGAGATATTCTCTCCAATTGTAACTTGTTTACAGTTGTGTACGATCGTCCATTCTTGATGTCAGTTACAAATTATTTTCTTGGTCTTCCGCATCTCCTTTTGGCCTCCATCCTTCCCTCCGTCAGATTGGTGCACCACGTTGAATATCTTAGCAGATGACCTACGAATCTATTCCTTCTACTTTCTAATCTTTTTACCAGCTGGTATTTTTCATTCAAACTTTTCACGCTTCACAGACAATCTTATCGCACTTAAGTCATCAGGCCGCAGTGGGAGCTGCGCCGTGAACCTGTGATTTCGAATGGTTCAGTACGTTTCGAACCGCTGCGCTGCAGCAGTACTGTTTTCAATTTCTACGTAAACAGACTAGCTAATAAAACAATCAAAACAAATTATAAACTCATATAGGAACATTATGACCAAATTAATAATTTATTTGAGCCAAATCGGCGATTTCGTCATGGAAATATTGATTCCGACCCATTATCCCCCCTTCCCCATGTGGGGTACCGTTAGGAAGCTGTCTCCGGGTTCGACATGATGGTACTACAACGATTGCCCTACGACAATTTTGAACAAAGTTATTCGGGGTAGAAAATGCGAAAATTTCTTAATTTGCTTCATATCCACTTCTGAATGTAAATTCCGACTCATGATATTTCACTGAATAGAGATTCTTTTGCCCGGCATAACATTACCCTTGCAGTAGATTTAGGACAATTATAGCAGAAGTACATACATAATCAGGTACATCTATTGGTACGGGACGATACAAACTGCAGCTGCGGCTATATAATTAGCCATCTGTTTTACTATGCTCACAATAAATAAATTAAATAAATACATAAAGATACGCCACGCGTACGTGCATCTCACTCCTACACCACGCCATTTAATCAGCTCTATCCTTTATTTTCCGTTAAAGCGAATAGTCAAGCAGTGAATGAGACGTTCTCCGGTATCTTGACCAATGTGGGTAACGGCTCGGAAGTTCAACTCATAGAGTCGAGACACGAGGCGCTGGCGAGGTGCAAAATGAACGGATCGAAAACCGTGCGTCTGTTTCACTGCAACCGCGATGTCTTCTAGTACACAAATGGGCCATCCAGAAGGGACTACATTGCACGGCCAGAGACATCATCGTGGGCCAATCGGCGAACGGTGAAAGAAAGGAATGCCGTGGAAGACGGCACAGACTTACGGTGCTTGAGTCCGACGATGTGCCTT
This sequence comes from Anabrus simplex, assembly GCF_040414725.1. Lineage (NCBI taxonomy): Eukaryota > Metazoa > Arthropoda > Insecta > Orthoptera > Tettigoniidae > Anabrus > Anabrus simplex. The sequence goes on along the minus strand of NC_090265.1, from coordinate 1,173,600,625 downwards.
ACGTAATGCCGCTTGCCGGCGGTGGTTATGAGGTTGCTATGGATTGGGGGGTCGAGCTGAACCCAGGTCCGACATCTAGTAGAAATGAGGAATGGCCAGACTTTGAAGAATTTAGAAGCCTTGTAAAAGAAGTGGTTGAAGAAGCCTGCCCCTTTGAGCAACTGAAAAATTTGATTCAAGAACAAACCAGGGAGTTCGAGAAAATGAAGGCATGGCTACAGGAAAGGACTGACGATATAACATCTCAAGTGAGGAGTAATGCCGAAGAAGTGGCAACACTGTAAAAGAAAATAGGACGATTAGAAGAGGAGGCGCAGAAGTGGAAGCTAACACTTTAAATCGCAGGAAGAAGTGCCTATTTATATATGGTGTGCCGGAGGAGCGGAGAGAAGACAGAGTGATTATAACCTATAAAGTAGTGGACTTAATACAGGGGAAAATGAAAGTTAATTTTAGTGAAGTGGACATAGACGATGTGCAGAGAGTGGGAAGAATTAGGGGCAACAGGCCTATCAAAGTTCAACTGTTTTCTACGCTGATGGCTGATGCTGTGATAGGCAATGCGGGTAATGTGCAGAGGGAAAAAAATATGGATTAAGAGAGACGTGGGAGGAGAGGCGATTAGAAATGAAAAAAATACTTAGAAAGCACAGGATTCTAGCTATAAATCAGGGGCTGAGAGCAACTATCAAAGGTCAAGAACTAGTGGTGTCAGGCAGCAACTGGAAGAGAATCTGGACTGTGAATAGTTTGACGGATTTAGAAAGGAAGATAAAACAAGATGAAGAAAAAGAGAGAAGCTGCGATCAGTGGGGAAGATAGACAAAATACCAAAAGTAACAGTGTACTGTGTGATCAGAAGCAGGGAGAGGTACCAAGTGAAAATGTGACCAGAATCAATGAAGAGGAAAGGCAGGAAAGTCAAGGCAGTAAAGTAAGGGAAGCGCAGGGGAAAAAGGCAAGGCCAGAGGCAACCTGGAGGAGTCTTGAGCTGAGTAGGAGCAGAGGGAGGAGCAGAAGCTTAAGGGACCTGAAGGGAGCTGAAGTTGGTGGCAAAGGAAATCAACAGAGTGAAGATAGCGATGAAACGGCGGCCAAGAGAGGTGGTAAAGAAGCAGGAAGGAATAAAAAATTGACAGACATGTGGGGTACAGGTGGAAATGAAGGGGGTGTGATTACTCGAAGTAAAAAACATTAGAGTATTGAATAGTGATGTCAGAAGTTGTAATTAGATGTATAAAGTGTAGTTGGCGGAGGGATATTTTTTGATGAAATATGTGAGTGTTGAGAGGGAGTAGGTTGAAATGTGGTGATGGAGATGTATAATGCGTAGTTGGTGGATGGTTAGTTGTTGATGAAATGTGTGAATGTGGAGAGGGAGTAGAGTTATGATTGTGGAGGTTGAAATGTGGTGATGGAGAAGTGATGGTATAGGGTTGTAGTATTAGATATTGATGAATATTAGGTATCGATGTATTATTCGTTAGAGGATGGACGTGGCATAAAGGCAGTGGGGATGGCTACTGTGTGACCCTGTGGTGGTCATATATCCGGAGTATCCGATCAACTTCATGGCATGTCCAAGGATTATGAATATGTATGGATATTGAATGATGGAGAAGCGATATTGTAATCGGATGTATAATGCGTAGTCGGTGGATGGTTATATATTGATGAAATGTGTGAATGTGGAGAGGGAACAGAGTTATGATTGTAGAGATTGAAATGTGGTGATGGAGAAGTGATGGTAGAAGGTTGTAGTAATTGGATGTATAATGAGAAGTTGGTGGAGGGTTATTTATTGGAATGTGGTACTGGAGAAGTAATTAAGAAGTGGTGGTGTGTTTATTGTTGTATTAAATTATTAAAGAGGGAAGTTAAAGTATTGGCTGAGAGGTGATGATAGAGGTAAATAATGAAGTGTGTGTGGTATGATGAAATGGGGTGTTAGAGAAGTAGGGTGAGGTGATGGTGTATGTATTGTGTATTATGTAAATTTATTTGTGGTGGAATTGAGGAGATGGAGGGATGTGTGGTGTATTCATTGCTGTAAGGTGGAGGTGGAGAAAAGATGGTAGAGTACGGTGTGGTATTTGAATTAGATCAAGTATGGTTAAGCAAGGATGAAGCAAGGATGAAGTTGCAACAAGAGAGGAATAAAGTCTGTGTGAGATGTTGAAATGCGGTACTGGAGTAGTATAGAAGAGTGGTGGTGTATTTATTGTTGTAATAAATTATTAAAGAGTGAAGTTAAAGTATTGGCTGAGAGGTGATGGTAGAGGTAAATAATGAAGTGTGTGCAACAGGAGAGGAATAAAGTCTGTGTGAGATGTTGAAATGCGGTACTGGAGTAGTACAGAAGAGTGGTGGTGTATTTGTTGTAATAAATTATTAAATAGTGAAGTTAAAGTATTGGCTGAGAGGTGATGGTACTGGCACTACGCGAAGCTTTTTGCGTGATAAGGAACTCATACCCATGCGCAACTACGAATACATTACGCAAATGAACAATAGCAGAACATCGTCATGCTCATGTCCCAGACTTTGCTCCCATACACACACAGAGGCCAGTGCGTGCCACAATATGTCAGAATGGACTCTACATCCTCTTTGTGCTCTCCGGCGACTTCAACGTCGAAGGCATCAGCAAACTCAAATTCATACGCACATCACTGTCGAGACGGTGCGCTACATATCCTACTTTTCGTGCCATCACTTGTCACTCAATCGTTGAATCCATGATGAAACTCAGATCAACTAAAGATTTTAAATAAAAATTTAGGTCAATTGAAGAAAGTAATTCAGTTATGAGAATGAGACTGAAATGTTGAATGTTATAATTCTTTCTAAGCTATTGTAGAATATACGCCCATTTTCAGTTTAAAAAGTATTTTCAGGAGTAGGTTGCAGTTAAAGATTTTAATTTTATAAGTACATTCATAAGTTGGGGAGTTTTCATTATGATGGTAGGCCCACTTGCCTACTGCAGTCAATCGAGTTTGGGAGTTTTCATTATAATGGCAGACACTCACTCCCCACCTGCCTTTTTACATCCCCAGGAAGACTGACTTTGTGGTTTTACCAACTGAAATCAACATAGGTCATTACAATGAAGTCAGTAGGAACGAACCGATTAAAAGCAATACTATCATATGAAATATTATAACAAATAAAAAACCGCACATTTTCTGACTTTTAATAAACAGTACTGTGCTGCCGAACTAACAGTCCAAAGTTCCCGAGCTGGAATGACCAGGCCGCAGACAGCTGTGAACACCCCTCTGCCATTATTCCTGTAAGTGTGCACACTGCTCATTCCAGTCAGCGCCTCAGAGTAGGGATCCAATAGCTGGAATACTATGATGAAGTAGTGTGTTACGAACGAGTAATATCAGAACATTTATGAACCAGAGGAATGGCAGCTACTTCCCGCCAGTATTCAGGAAGGTTGTTATACTCCGTACGCAGCAGTAATCCCATACATTGGAGATGAGTGGCAACAGAAGAGACAAAACATATCACAAAAAACACGCTTACATTCTGGCTGCCCATCTTGAGCCATATTGAGCTTTCATCCCTGCGACGAGAATGTGCACTTGTGCAAGAACTCACGAAAACAGCTGATAGCCCTTAGCTTCCTATTCATGAAGACATTCCTACCATCAACACAAAGAGACTCCGTTCCCGTCATCCTCCGCTACAAACTAGCCAAGTCAACTACTACAAACATGATATAAGAGATCAAAGACAAAGTCACCTCCGTACAGGCCATGAAGGCCCTTGGAGGAGTGGAAGGTAAAGGCTTCCACCATTGTTAACCGCGGCACGTGATGGGGTAGAGTGGTTAGCTGTACGCCCGGACGCCTTTGCCCCCAGGAATTAACCTGGTACTCATTTTTTGTGTAGGCTGAGTGATCCTCAGGGCCATATGCACCTCCGGAGATATAAGAGATCGATGGACAAAAATATGGCAAACCAGCGCTACCAAGGAGCAATTGCAGATGCCCTGTATCACAACCGGCTACCGGCCTAACAATTTCAACAGGGACACTGGCTATCAATTAAGTAATACCTGGTTGCCAGCCATTAAGGATTTACGTAGGTAGTTCCCTTACCTGTCCCTTCACTATTTTTATTTCGTTTCGATGTTTTCCAAATTCGCACGTTCCTCATCAACAGGTGTTTCATTCCTTCATATGTGCGGATGCCTGTTATGTTATGTGACCCTCTCAGACTGATTCTGATGGTTCCGTCAGCTTCCGCATCGAACGCTAGCGCTGTACCGCGTCCGGGGAGCCATCTGGTGACGAATGAACGATCTATTTCCACTTCTATTGGGTGATGTCTAAATTCAAAGCTCATTGTTTTAGAAGCCTTTCTCGAGGACAGTCGAGATTTTCTTCTGATGGCGCAGAGCACAGTTCTCTGCGTAACGTAAAGAATTTCACCTTATTTTCTTGACACGGCATAAGCCCAAAAGCCTATATCATGTCTATAAACACATGAAGATTTGGGCCACGTTGAACAGAATAAGAACTAATTGTGGAAGATGCACCGATTCCCTTCATAAATGGGGGATAACATCCTCTCCGCGCTGTGAATGTGGTGCTGAACGGCAAACGGTTCAGCACATTGTTCAAGAGTGCCCATTACGAGCATTCCATGGCGACCCGCAGGAGTTCCTCTTCGCAACTGATAAGGCTGTTGAATGCATCACAAATCTAGATGTATGTTTGTGACTCCGTGTATAGATTAATATGTAAATATGTATATAGACCATAGATTTTTGTGCAATGTGTTTCCTAGAGCTAAATGAATATACAAGGTGTTCGGAAATTCCATTACAAACTTGTAGAGCTTTCAGGAGAGACTGAGTAGATAATGTTTAGAGTGGTAACCCATGTCCGGAAATGGACAGTTTCCAGCTACACGTACAAAAACTTCAAATCAAGTGTTTAGATCTCCCGCATCTACTCGGTGAAAGAGCGATGCAACAGACACCAGGTGTAATTATTGAGCGAGTGTATCAGAACGTGATTCGTAAATACAATACAATGTTTGCATTGAAGTTGGTGGTCGCCAAATCGGAGCGCTGTTGTCGTGGACCAGGATGCTAACCATCATCTGAAGAAGAGAAAAATACGTTGTTAATGTTACGTTTAAACATTTCTTAATGTGATAAACTGAATAATTTTCTTAGGTTTTTCCTTGGCATTTGGAATGGTTACAAAATCAGTGGGTGTTGGTTTGTTTATGAAGAAAAATAATTACATTTCCTTTTCTTTATTAGTAATGTGACAGGATCAATGTTTTCTGATTTTTTCCTTTGACATTGGATATTGTAGGCAAATTAGTGAATGTTGGTGTGTTACAAAATTTAATCAACAATTCTTCTTCTTGCCTTTTCCCATTTACCTGAGGTGGACACTTAGTTTGGATTTAGTCCAGTTTTATGGCCGGAGGCCTCTCCTAACGCCAACACCTCTGTAGAGGAATCTATTCAAAGTTGCGTGTTTCTGTGGTTGTTTGTAGAGTGATGTGTTTTATGTAGATGAAGAGGTGTATTGATACGAACACAAACACCCAGCCCCCAACATGGATTAATTAAGCAAAGTTAAAATCCCCAACGCTGTCTGGAATAAAACCAAGGGCCCTCTGAACCAACGATTCGAGCTAGAAACGTAATTAACTGAGCGCAACTAATTATATTACTATCTCTTCTTCACCTATGCATGGTTGAAATCCCGCTCACTCCATGTTAGATTTGTGCTGGACAAAGTTGAGGTGGGATAGCTTTATCTCCGGGTACTCTGGCTTTCCCAGTCATCTTTCATTCCAGCAAAACTCTCCAACATCATTTCATTTCATCTCTCAGTCATTAATCATTGCCCCAGAGGAGTGCGACAGGCTTCGGTAGCTGGCACAATTCTTATCCTCGCCACTAGATGGGGGATTCATTCATTCTATTCCTGACCCGGTCTTCGATTGACTGGAAACAGGTTGTTGTGGATTTTAATTTCCTTCACTCAACACAAGCGGGATATTTAAATAGTTGAAGTCTCTGAAATATTTGAAGCTGTATCTGTAGCATGGAAATGGTACGTTTCCGGACCTGGGATTTTATTCAAAACGTTATATACTTAGTCCCGTCTACAAGCCCTAGAGGTTTAATGGTCATTTCTGAACATCTGTACAATATATTGCCATAATAACCTGAATATATATAGAAAACGTACGAGCCTAAAAGCATATTAATGAGTTTAGGCATACATTTATAGCTCAATTTAATAAGGAGCTTTGGGGAGTGACTAAGACGGTACAGCACTAGGTTATCGACCTAAAGTTGGCTGGTTCGATCCCCGATCAATGCGGTGCTGTTTGAAGGTGCTCAAATACTCCAGTCTGGTATTGGAAAGTTTACTGCACGTAAAATAAATCATGTGAAAGAAAATTCCGGCACGTCGACGTTTCTGAAAATCTTAAAAGCAATTAGTAAGATATAAAACCAATAACATAATCATTATTATTATTATTATTATTATTATTATTATTATTATTATTATTATTATTATTATTATTATTACTAGCAAATGTACCCGTGCTTCGCTACGGTATCCTACAATGTATACGGATATCGAAGTAAATTGCTGTACATGAAGTGAATAAAAAAATTTAATTGCAAGTCTCTTGGCGTTATCCGAGAAAAAGCACAGACGTTGTTTCCAATGTGAAGTGTGAGTTGTAAAGTTGTGATGATAACGACAGGTCCACTTGTCTGCCGCAATTCACTATGCGTAACGTCAGTCACATTTTGATGGGTAAATTTGTTTAAAATCGGGGGCACCAATACCTAATGATAAAGAGAATCAGGTAAGAGTCTTTAAAAACTGTACGCTCCCTTGCTTTCTGCTAGTAAATCAAGAAGGGAATTATGCATTACAGTGGTACACAGGCGTTGGAGAACTACCCCATTCCTATTGCTAGTTAAAGTCGATGTGGGGAGTACTGATTACAACAGCAGACGCCCTCCTGCTGAGAGTCACTATTGATTTGTAAAGTATTAATTACAGTGTAAGACACGCCCCTTTCTAGATCGCTACAAATCGACTTAAATTAATGAATGTAGATCGACATATGGAAGTATGTGCATGTTCACCTTCATTTACAGAATAACTGCTGCTAAACGGTGCATTCATATTGTAAAACGGATTGTATAAAAAGACGACCCTGGACTCATTTAGCTATCTAAATGGCTGTCCCTATGATATTTCCTCGTATCTCATCTATTTAAAGGAAATTTTATTTTAGAAACTTTATATAGGGTGAAATTTGTGTAAGGTTTTCACACAGTGAATTACTTTTCAGATACTTATGCGACAGCTTCAAACATAGAATTTGGCTGGGTGGGCCAATATTCGTGTAGAATTTGATGACCCCATCTTTCCTATAAGTGAATCAAACCATCAATTTAAACGTGTACAATGTGCAAAATTTAGGTAAATCCAGAAATAGAGCCAAATTTAATATAAGGGGTAGAGATACGACAAAAAGTCATAGGACGAAAGTTGTAGATCACTCCAAATTGAACAGAGATTGTGCCATCCGTTTTGAGATACGACTTACCGTTTAGCCACCAAATACCTCGAAAGGAAGGTCTGCACCGTCATTAAAATTGCCTCCATATTTCGATACTTTTGGGGGTAAAAAAATAATTTTTTTAAACATCTCGTAAATTTTCCATCGGTTACAGGCAAAAAGCTATAATTTTTCCACATTTCTATTTTCTAACTCGCCTGGGAGATTGTGCTGCCATCTTGATATGGGGGAGGCGGTTAAAAATTAGGACTTCTGATTTCTATTTATTAATATGGATTATATATTTCACCCGCTTCCGAAGTGGTTCTAGGGGCGTCTTACTCCCACAGTATGTTTTCCAGGTAGTAAGTCATACTTGAAAGTCATACTGGAACATACACACGCCTATTACCTTGGGCATTCTTGACAATTTATTTTTCACCCTTTCTCACCCTCTATGTCAAAGGGGGGCATTTTTGACCATTTATTTTTTCACCCTTTCTCACCCTCTATGCCAAAGGGGGATGAAGCTGGACTTTCGAAATCCGGAATGTTACTATTCATCTCAGCGACCCGAAAAACTATGGATTAGGCAGTATATTCGATTATTATTATATCTCACCCCCCTCCCCCTAAAGGAGGTTAAACTTTGAGTTTTAAAATATCGGGAGTGTTACTATTCATCACAGCGACCCCGAAAACTATGCCTTCGACACTATTTTCGATTATTTTAAAATCTGAATCCCCCTCACCCTCCACCAGGAAGGGGGATGAACTTGGACTTGTAAAATATCCGGGGTCTCACCAATCATCTCAGCGACTCCGACAACTATGGATTCAACATTATTTTCGTTTATTTTTATATATCACTCTCCAATTGCCACCCACCACGAAGGGGGCTGAACTTTAAAAATTTCCGGAGTGTTGCTGTTCATTTCAGCGAGTCCGAAAAGTATTGATTCGACACTACTTTCGATGATATATATGTCTCAACCCTCGCCCCCCCTGCCCCTAAGCGTTCCTGGGGTGTCTTACCCCCACGTGGTTTGTCTCCTGATACTAAAATTTCGAAGTGTACAATTCACCTCGGCGAAATCGAAAACAATGTATTCGACACTATTTTCGATTATTTTTTCTATATCATTCTCCCATCTCCCCCACTACGATGGGGGCAGAAATTCGACTTCAAAAAATTCCGGAGTGTCACTATGCATCTCAGCGACCCCCAAAAAATATGGACTCGACACTACATTCAATGATTTGTATATCTCAGCACCTCGCCTCCCGCCCCTAATGTTTCCTGGGGTTTATTACCCCCACGTGGTTTGTCTCTTGATACTAAAATTCCGGAGTGTCACTATTCATCTCAGCGACCCCGAAGACTACGTATTCGACACTATTTTCGTTTATTTTTATATATCACTCCCCCCTCACCCCCCAAAGGGGGCTGAACTTAGACTTTAAAAACCCGGAGTATCACTATTCATCTCAGCGACCCCGAAAAGTATGGACTCACCACTATTTTTGTTAATTTGTATATCTGACCCCTTTGCCTCCCCCCCGCCCCTAAGGTTTCCTGGGCTGTCTTATCCCCACGTGGTTTGTCTCCTGATACTAAAAATCCGAAGCGTACAATTCACCTCGGCGACCCCGAAAACTATGTATTCGACACTATTTTCGATTAATTTTCTATATCACTTCCCCCTCGCCCCCATCCCAAAGGGGAATGAACTTATAAAATATCCGGAGTCTCACTATTCATCTCAGCGACCCCGACAACTATGGATTCGGCACTCTTTTCGATTATTTTCATATATCACTCTCCCATCGCCCCCTACCACGAAGGGGGCTGAACTTAAAAAATTCCAGAGTGTGATTATTCATCTCAGCGACCACGAAAAGTATGGATTCACCACCACTTTTGATGATTTTTGTATCTGAGCCCCCTTGCCCACCTGCCCCTAAGGTTTCTTGGGGTGTATTACCCCCACGTGGTTTGTCTCCTGATACTAAAAATCCGGAGTGTCACTATTCATCCCAGCGACCCCGAAGAGTATGGATTCGACACTATTTTCGTTAATTTGTATATCTGACCCCCTCACTCTCCCTAAGGGTTCCTATGCTGTCTTACCCCCACGTGGTTTATCTCCTGATACTAAAAATCCGAAGTGTACAATTCACCTCGGCGACCCCGAAAACTATGTATTCGACACTATTTTCGTTTATTTTTATATATCACTCCCCCCTCACCCCCCAAAGGGGGCTGAACTTAGACTTTAAAAACCCGGAGTATCACTATTCATCTCAGCGACCCCGAAAAGTATGGACTCACCACTATTTTCGTTAATTTGTATATCTGACCCCTTTGCCCCCCCCCCGCCCCTAAGGTTTCCTGGGCTGTCTTATCCCCACGTGGTTTGTCTCCTGATACTAAAAATCCGGAGTGTACAGTTCACCTCGACGACCCCGAAAACTGTGTATTCGACACTATTTTCGTTTAATTTTATATATCAGGCCCCCTCGCCCCCCACCCACATGGGAACAGAAATTTGACTCTTAAAAAATCGGGAGTGTCACTATTCACCTCAGCGACCCCCAAAACTATGGATTCGACACAATTTTCGATTACTTTTTTACCTGACCCCCCTAACCTCCCACCCCTAAGGGGGCTAGATGTGGCTTACCCCCACAGTGCTCGTCTCCAGATAGCAAAGAATAAGTTTCAAAATTTGATTGAAATTGCTACAGTGGTTTAGGAGGAGATGTGTCATTTACACACATACATCCATCATCAGTCCCCCCTCGCCCCGCACCCAAATGGGAGCAGAAATTTGACTTTTAAAAAATCGAGAGTGCCACTATTCACCTCAGCGACCCCAAAAACTATGGATTCGACACTATTTTCGATTATGTTTTTACCTGAACCCCCCTAACCCCTACCCCTAAGGGGGCTAGAGGTGGCTTACCCCCACAGTGCTCATCTTCAGATAACAAATAATATGTGTTCAAAATTTGATTGAAATTGCTCCAGTGGTTTAGGAGGAGACGTGTCATTTACACACATACATCCATCATCAGTCCCCCCTCGCCCCCGCACCCAAATGGGAGCAGAAATTTGACTTTTAAAAAATCGGGAATGTCACTATTCACCAAAGCGACCCCAAAAACTATGGATTCGACACTATTTTCGATTTTTTTACCTGACCCCCTAACCCCCCACCCCCACAGTGCTCGTCTCCGGATAGCAAATAATAAGTGTTCAAAATTTGATTGAAATTGCTACAGTGGTTTAGGAGGAGATGTGTCATTTACACACATATATACATACATCCATTTTCGTTTATTTTTATATATCACTCTCCCCTCACCCCCCCCCCCCAAAAGGGGGCTGAACTTAGACTTTAAAAAACCCGGAGTATCACTATTAATCTCAGCGACCCCGAAGTATGGATTCGACACTATTTTCGTTAATTTGTATATCTGACCCCCTTGCCCCCCTAAGATTTCCTGGGCTGTCTTACCCCCACGTGTTTTGTCTCCTGATACTATAAATCCGGAGTGTACAATTCACCTCGACGACCCCAAAAACTATGTATTCGACACTATTTTCGTTTAATTTTATATATCAGGCCCCCTGCTCCCCCCACCTTAATGGGAGCAGAAATTTGACTTTTAAAAATTCGGGAGTGTCGCTATTCACCTCAGCGACCCCCAAAATTATGGATTCGACACTATTTTCGATTATTTTTTACCTGACCCCCTAACCCCTCACCCCTAAGGGGGCTGGAGGTGGCTTACCCCCACAGTGCTCGTCTCCAGATAGCAAAGAATAAGTTTCAAAATTTGATTGAAATTGCTCCAGTGGTTTGGGAGATGTGTCATTTACACATATAGGCCTACATCCATCATCGGTCCCCCCTCGCCTCCCACCCAAATGGGAGCAGAAATTTGACTTTTAAAAATCGGGAGTGCCACTATTCACCTCAGCGACACCAAAAACTATGGATTCGACACTATTTTCGATTATGATGTTACCTGACCCCCCACTGCTAAGGGGGCTAGAGGTGGCTTACCCTCACAGTACTCGTCTCCAGATAGCAAATAATAAGTGTTCAAAATTTGATTGAAATTGCTCCAGTGGTTTAGGAGGAGATGTGTCATTTACATACATCTCATACGTCTCACTACTTTCAACGGTTTTCGGAGACGCCGAGGTGCCGGATTTTTGTCCCGCATGAGTTCTTTTGCGTGCCAGTAAATCGACCAACACAAGGCTGGCGTATTTGAGCACCTTCAAATACCACCGGACTGAGCCAGGATCGAACCTGCCAAGTTCGCGTCAGAAGGCTAGCGCCTCAACCGTCTGAGCCACTCACCCCGGCAGTAAAATTTCAACTCATAGTGATCATAGGTACCCTATTTCGACAATATCTATTACGGGATACTTGTTGTACGTCAAAATTTGCCGCCGTGAGCCCAACACAGCCCGATTCGAATTTTTAAAAGATACATTCGGTTTTTAAACAATAAAATAATCTGTGAAAACCTTCAGCCTGTTGCCTGGCCTCTTGGGATCGCGCAGAACTAACCGGTTTTTCGAACTTAATAAGCTGGAATTTATGCGTTTTTGGAACTCGTCTTATTTAAAATGTTTTGTTTTGTTATAGTGGAAGCCATTTCTCTTCAGTTTCGACTTCGTTAATCTACCGGTATAACAGTGAGGTTCTTAAGTTTATCGAAATAATATAGGATAAAATAAGTTTAGAAATGTAGACTGAAGAACCTCACTGTTACAGATCATTTGAAACCACCGAATGATTCCCTGCTAACACTTTGACATGGGTCACGCGCCACCACTCGATCGAACACAGCTTAGTTGGAGACCATTGCTGTTATGATTGTTAATGATCTAACATGTTTTATTTGGAAGGAGATGGGAGACCCAACAAGAGAAGCACTAATGTGACTTAATAATCATTACGTCACAACCAACTGGTGGTTGTTTTGCCGCTAAGCAGCAAGAGTCAACGGACGTGCTTAGGCATCTTGGGGGCCATGATGTTAATTGAGCAGAAGCCTTGGATTTAAATTAACTTAAGGTCAACGGGGATCATTAAAACTTTCCATCTACATCATATTGGTAGACTGAAATTAACTGACATTGTTAGACGTAAAATGATTGGTAAGACCCGTATCCCACTCAACCCTACACAAGGCAACAATTAAGAGGAAATTCAATACAATCAGGCGTTCGTTTCTTGTGACATTAAACTGGGGAACAACAACTTACCCAGACGTGGTGTGAGACATCTCGCTCGATTAGAAGGACGGTCTAACTTTCAGTACACAGAGTCATGACTGCAAGTACGTAGCCTATAAATTACATGCACTATGATGCATAATTTACCAACATTTCGCTTCCTGGCCTTTGCCCCAATTTCTTGAGGTCGGCATTTCGTGTAAATTTGGCCCACTATTACGGCTGGATGTCCTTCCTGTGGATGGATATATTCATTTAATACTAGAATTTTCTCAACAATATTTTGGTAAACTACTGTCCGGCTCCTTGGCTAAACGGTCAATGTCGAGTTGTCTCCAGAGTTTGGAAAATGTTCAAGGAGATACAACGATTGCTGATCTACGACGGACGGCACGCCCACGCATAAAAACCCGCAGGGAGTATCGGTGATTGTTGCTTTCAACATGTCGTAAGCTACTGCCACCTCGTTCTGCCAGGATCTTCGAAGGGCCACCGGAGTGAATATGTCACATCAGACAGTGCGAAATCGGGTACACGATGGAGGGCTGATATCAAGGAGACCTATGCCAAAGATCTTCTTATAGCACACCATAGGGCAACCCGTGTGAGGTGGGCAACAACTCATAGCCCATGCCTCTATCGAGGTTATTATGGTTGGTCCGGTGTACAGACACAACACTCTGCAATCTGTAGTTATATGATTAACTGCCACTACGGGCAAGAGCTTCACACTAATGGATAAAAATGGTCGTGGCCTTCGTGCCAGAGGTTATTCAGTTCCTTGAGACCAATGGTGTGGCTGGCATATCATCCTGCTAACATTCACCATCTGACTGAGTTGCTATCCAAGAGTGGGATAATCTGCCCCAAAACAAGTTAGATTCTTTGGTACTGAGTATATTTCGTCGTGTTCAAGCATGCCTCAAGCCCAAAGTGGGTTGCTCTTGTTGCGTTTTAGTTGCTTTTGGATAGATGTTGTCTTCTTCGTATATAGCAGTGCTTTCCAGACTTTTTCCATGGCGACACCTTATCGAACTCTAAAATTTTGTTCGACACCCTACCGCTGAAATGAAAATATCCAACGCATTAATAGACTACTTAAGCACTCTTCATAAGATTAATAAAGAATACATATTTTCAGTTTTATTTACATTTCATATGAGGTAAAAGAAACATATTTACATACACCCTAAGACGAGGAAAACAAAGGCTCGCATATCCACCCTTAGTTTTAGTCAAGCTTGGAGATTCTTACAAAAAAGTTAAGTTTGAACGCATATGATATATATCAACTCACATTTCTTCAAACTGCATTTCTAAACTGCCACCTTTGACTGTTTTGATACTGGTCATCACAAAAAATCCTGCTTGGCAGGAATATAGGTGTTCGAAAATAGCAACAAAAGAACAAAAACCCGTTTAGCCAGATGTGGAAAATGTTCTTGAAATGTAATCCAGAACTTGTCCAGATCATCTACTTAATATTTTAACTTCAAGTCCCTATAATTTGTAAGTTCTGTATATATTTTTTCTTTTTTTGCTAGTTGCTTTACGTCGCACCGACATAGATACGTCTTATGGCGACGATGGGACAGGAAAGGGCTAGGAATGGGAAGGAAGCGGCTGTGGCCTTAATTAAGGTACAGCCCCAGCATTTGCCTGGTGTGAAAATGGGAAACCACGGAAAACCATTTTCAGGGCTGCCGACAGTGGGGTTCGAACCTACTATCTCCCGAATACTGGATTCTGACCGCACTTAAGCGACTGCAGCTATCGAGCTCGGTGTTCTGTATATTATTATTATTATTATTATTATTATTATTATTATTATTATTATTATTATTGTTATTATTAAAGATAAGAGGTATAGAACTAAATGAGGCCGCAACACTAGTTGCAAATCGAGGATTGTGGCGACGTTCAGTAAATTCTCAGAGGCTTGCAGACTGAACGCTGAAAGGCATAACAGTCTATAATGATAATGTATGTATGTAGTATGTATGTTATTATTATTATTATTATTATTATTATTATTATTATTATTATTATTATTATTATTATTATTATTATTATTCAAAAAGGAAATCACAAACTTCTGGTAAAAAATTTAATTTCTCATCCAGCCATAAGCATTTGTGTTCAGGTCTGGGACGTAATTAATGAGTAATATCAAATAGGTGTAAATAAAATCGTTTATTTCTTTTCTTTTCAAATCACAGTGAGATGCACTGTATTTGGGAGCATTTCACTTCCCGAGTCCAGATACTTCGCGATAGCCCATAGACCTTCAGACGAAACTCAGTTTGGAAATCACTGGTATCCCTTCGTAATGTTTAATGTACGTACATACACATAGGAATATATACAAGGTCCACTAAACCGGAATATGCAAATACTTGTAGATCACTCTATTATCCATTCAATAGTTAGGCCCTTGGAGGAGTGAAAGGTAACGAATTCCACTGTCCATAAGCACGATGCTCAATGGGCTAGAGTACTTAGCACCATGCCCGACCACCTTTGCCTCCAGGAATTAACCTCGTACTTATTTTTGGTGTAGACATAGCGAACCCTGATACACGTGTCTCTTCAGAAAGGGAAAACTCGTTTCTAAAGTTTTCGACTTCATCACAGGGAACTGAATTAATATCCTTCCGACTGAACGGTCTCCGCTAGGCAGCCCCTACATGGTGAAATATTAATTTAAAATATTAATGGTTTTACTTCCTACTTGCCGCTTTTACGGAGAAGCCGAGGCGCCAGAATTTTTACCCGCAGGGGTTCCTTTACTGCCGATAATCTGTTGACGTGAAGATGATTTGAGCACCTTCAAATACCACCGGACTGAGCTCAGAAGGCCAGCTCTCTACAGTATGAGCTCGGTTAGTTGGCGAAATCAGGTGCCTAAACAATAGCTTATATTGAAAATGTCAGATGGTAGAAACCATGGTCAAACTAACTCATTACGAGTATTCACGACAGTCAAGCTTTCGATTATACACCAAATACCACACTCCGCGCGGTCATACTCGTAATGACAAAGCTATGACACAAAGAATGAAGCTTCTTTGAGAAAATGGTGGAAATCACAGCCTTCCATGTCAATTATTCAATTCAATTCCCGGCCGAGTCAAGGCATTTAATTGCGTACGGATAATTCCTCTGGCTCAGGAAATGGGTGTTTCTGTTTGTCTTAAGTTAATACATTTCTCTTCATATACACACAGCATCCCACTGCACACCGTCAACCATCACAGGAACACGCGGTAGTGAATATATCCCTCCACATAGAGCTGGTGTTAGGAAGACCATACGGTCATAAAACTGGGCCAAATCCACGTCACGTACCAACCTCACTAAAGACGGATAGGGTCAAGAAGAGTGCAGTTATTCTGGAAGGAAAGTTTTTACAATTTGCTTTACAGTACGTCGCACCGACATGCATAGGTCTTATGGCGACGACGGAATAGGAAAGGCGTAGGAATGGGAAGGAAGCGACCGTGGCTTTAATTAAGGTACAGCCAGCAATTGTCTGGTGTGAAAATGGGAAACCACGGAAAACCATCTTCAGGGCTACCGACAGTGGGGTTCGAACCCACTATCTCCCGGATGCGAACGAAAGTTTAGAAACGTATCCGAAAACATTCCACCACTAGTAGAAGGAAAGTTAGGTAAATCTTCTATTTATAACAGAGGTGGTGGTGGTGATCGGTGTCTTAAGGGCAAGTACACGGAGATAACTGTCCTCCCTTGATTTTAACTGGTTAAAAAAAAGGATATCCAACCTGGCGAAGAAATGAGTGATCGGCAAAAGAAAAGAATGGGCCAACAGATCTGAGGAATTGGCACACTCCCCAGGGCTAAGCCTTGTAAATCCAATACTGTCGGAGTGGGAAGAGAGAAAGAGATGATCAGGGAAGATCGAATAGAAAAGATGAAGGTAAAAGAGCCTGGTACAAGTGGAAGCAATGTTAGACTCGCCAGCCCTCGTTCCCCTTGAGGGGGAGGTTAAAATCAAAGTGTGGTCACTGTTAAGATTAAAATCTTGGATCACTGAGAACCGCATCTCTAACAATGAAACATGTAGGCCTACTGTGCTACTTTCACTCATCTGTGAATATCCGTTACCATCCGTCTGTGGATTGAAAAAGTACTTTGTATTTTTCGATCATTGTCAAAGTTATGTACTGTAAAAACTTCCAGCTTAGGGAACAGCAAATTGTTTCAGGTAAAGGAGAAATAACATTCACATGAAGATTATTTGCTGGTTCTTAAAACATGAAACCATTCACTATTTGGCTATGAAATTGAAATCTTTGCCTGACCATGGGGTTCTCAACTTCCTTGTTTGTATTATCTGTATGTTGTTGGGGGGCACTTATCTTATAATGCGATACAAGAATATATCGCATAGACGAGTGTGTTTTCATAAGAAAATAGTGAATTAAATAATAAAAGAACAATATTTGAAAGAGCGGGCAAGTTGGCCGTGCGGTTAGGGCGCGCAGCTGTGAGCTTGCATCCGGGAGATAATGGGTTCGAACCCATGAATATGTTCCGTGGTTTCCCATTTTCACACCAGGCAAATGCTGGGGCTGTACCTTAATTCAGGCCACGGCCGTTTCCTTCCCACTTCTAGGCCTTCCCTATCCCACTGTCACCATAAGACCTATCTGTGTCGGTGCGACGTAAGACAAATTCTTAAAAATATATATATTTGAAAGGAGTCTACCTTGCCGAGGTGGAAAACAGGTGTTTGATTTACAAAGATAAACAAGTAATGGTGAATCTCCTCTATTAAACCTGACACTCAAACTAGAAATTAGTGAGATTTGAATTTTCTGTTTAATAACGGAGACTTATGACATCGACATCAAAGCATTTGAGTTCGTTTCTAAATTCACACTAGAAAAGAAAGTCGTGCATTATATGTTGTCATCGTAGATTTTCTTAATTCTAATTCGTATATTGCAATCGCATAAAAAAGAACGTTGTTCATACAAACCACCAAATTAAAAATCCCTACAAATTAAAACCAACAATTATAAATTTAAAAAGTAAAATTCATGTCCGCCTCTCTGGTGTAGTAGTCAGTGTGATTAGCTGCCACCCCCGGAGGCCCGGGTTCGATTCCCGGCTCTGCCATGAAATTTGAAAAGTGGTACGAGGGCTGGAACGGGGTCCACTCAGCCTCGGGAGGTCAACTGAGTACAGGTGGGTTCGATTCCCACCTCAGTCATCCTGGAAGTCGTTTTCCGTGGTTTCCCACTTCTCCTCCAGGCAAATGCCGGGATGGTACCTAACTTAAGGCCACGGCCGCTTCCTTCCCTCTTCCTTGTCTATCCCTTCCAATCATCCCATCCCCCACCAAGGCCCCTGTTCAGTATAGCAGGTGAGGCCGCCTGGGCGAGGTACTGATCATTCTCCCCAGTTGTATCCCCCGATCCGACGTCTGAAGCTCCAGGACACTGCCCTTGATGCGGTAGAAGTGGGATCCCTCGCTAAGTCCGAGGGAAAAGCCAACCCTGGACAATAAACAGATTAAGTAAGTAAGTAAGTAAGTAAGTAAAATTCATTCTAGTTTAAATGCATGAACTCTAGCTCATATAATGTTTCAAAATAATTAACTGCAGATTTGTCAAGTTCCATAAACTTAATTTTCTGTTTAAATTCACTGAAGTACAGAAAAATGTTCAGTTGTATTTAGGCAAGAAAGGATCGGATTGGGAAGGTAACAGCTGTAGCTTTAATCAAGGTACAACCCCGCCATGTTCCTAGCGTGGAAATGGGTCACAACGGAGTACAGACTTCACGAATACTGATGGTGGGCTTCGAACTCCCGCCACTTCTCAGTTTCAACCTTTCAGCTACACGAGCCATGCATACCATGTAGACAACTCTACCACATTTTAAATCTGATTTTCATAAAATAGCCTATAAATTTTGTTCAAAATATTGATTTTGTGGTGGTCAGTTTTGATCTTCATCTACGAGTTATCCATACTGTAGTTTGAGCTATATAGTAACAAAAATCTATTCAAGATTAGAAAAATCAGTTAAATGAAGGGCTGAGTCCCCTTGAAAGGATCCGAATGTAGACTCGTCTGTTGACAAAGTTGTTTATGTATTTATTTACGGAGTGAGTTTCAATAACTTCTCCTTGTTGATTGACCTACATTTAGCAAGGGTTGTCCGGTGTCATTCCACACGTTATTCAGATCGACGAGCTGCAATGTCACAGAACAGGATGAGTGCTGTTCGGTCTTGACCTCATTATGATCCCTGATCTCGTTTGGTCCAGCAGTAAAGATTAATGAGGTTTCTTGTCCGTGGAGACAAAACAACATGGTTAATGGCTACCATTTTTCTCTTTGTAGTGTACTTTACTGCTGCGTACTATCTCCGTCAGGGTTGTCGAGTGGAGTAGTTCTTGTGACTTAATCCAGAGGTCTTCAACTCTCGCTCGTTCAAGAGCCTTCATAGTATTGTTGTGAAGTTCCAGAGTTGCGTGTGTGTTTTGTAAGCTCAAGTTATTTCCGGAACATACATATTTCTTTAGGAGCTGACTAACTGGAAGAGGGGATGTGTTACACTACAAGAATATCTCCAGATCAAATGCCGTTAAAGGGCCCATGAAATAATATAAATGCTGCCTTTTCCGTGGGATTACAGGTAACAAAGAAATCGATACCATTTTAGACTTGCTTTCATTAAACTATAAAGCTTTTATCTGCGAGCACAGATGTGTTAAATGAAGCGAATTCAGCGATGTACGGGGCATTCCATATGAAACTGGACAGCGAAACAAATTAGTGTCTAATTTTGAAATGAAAATGAAAATCCACAGCCTGTTTCCAGTCATTCGACAGGGTCAGGAATGGAATGAATGAAGCCCCATCTAGCGGCGAGGATAGGAAATGTGCCGGCTGACGAAGTCTGTCGCACTCCTCTGGGGCAATGATAAATGACTGAAAGATTAAATTAAATGTTAATGGAGAGTGTTGCTGGAATGAAAGATGACAGGAAAAACCGGAGCACACGGAGAAAACTTGTCCCGCCTCCGCTTTGTCCAGCACAAATCTCGCATGGAGTGACCGGGATTTGAACCACGGAACCCAACGGTGAGAGGCCGATGCGCTGCTTCCTGACCCATGGAGGCTCGTAATTTCGAAAAAATACATTAAAAAATAAAGTGGTTCGATATATTCATTTCTGCATAGTATTAGCTTCCTCTGTTCAGTGTTGAGTATACAGTCGTTACCATTTCCGACAGTCATCTTTTTACTTAAAATATCCTTCATCTATATCTATATTAAATAGAGTTTTGTCTGTACATTGATCAGAATTAAATAAGAATGGTCTTTCTGTACCGGTCATGACAACAGTAAGAAGGAAATGTAGTTTTTAATTTTCCGTCATCTCTGTCTTGTCTGTCTGTCTGTCTGTCTGTCTGTCTGTCTGTCTGTCTGTCTGTCTGTCTGTCTATACAGTGGAACCTCGATATCTCGAATCACCTCGGGAGCTAAATTTTATTTCGAGTTATATAAATTTTAAGATCTAGAGAATACCGTTTTTTTAGCATGTATTGCACATAATTGAGTCATATGTATCTACGGAATTATACTGAATACAATATTTTTAACAATATTAAAAATATACAAACTCGTATCTTACGACATCACTTTAATATTATAACTAGGGCCAGGATGTTTATGCAGTAATAGGTTAGAATGCAAACTAACTGAAGCGAGTAATAAATAGAGCCTACCCGCACGACGGCAATGCTATGAGGTTTGCATAAACATTAGGGGTTAGGCCCATTAGAACCCCTAGAATTTATGTTACTCCCACTACATTACGTTAGAGCGGGCTCATCGACATTTCCTACCAAGTAATTTTGTTACTAAATAATTGGATGCCGTTATGCATCAGTAGACTAAGCGCAATTTGACGAAAATTGAGATTTTAGCGCCATCTTGTAGAGGAAGGCTTGAACTATTTATAAAAAAAAATCTCCACTGCATTACAAGAGGCCGTTGGTTGTTAGTAAACAGAAAACCTAAGCAGCAAAGCGGGAATCAGTAAAAATGTAAATTGCATCAGTAGACTTTCCAGTTTCCATCATTAGACCAAGCGCCACATTCCTCACATTGCGCGCGGATGACAGCGAGGGAGCCCGCGTTTTCGATAGTGCTGACATTTTTACGTGGTAATATATTGAGTGGTTTATCAAGTGACGAAGTTCAGCGACGTATCAAGTACTTCCAAAAGTAAGGAGAAGGACAATGCTACTAATGCAGCTTGCTAAGAAGGTTGCGTCTGAGAATCATTCTCTAGAATTTGATGGTGAATCTCAGGAAGTAAATCTAAATAAGTCAAGACAGGGACGACCACGGGAAAGTAGAGTTTCCTTTCACCAGCCATTAATACTTCTGTGGCCACAAGGAAAACCTATCTCTGAAGCCAAACTAAGAGACTTTTTTCGCTGATGCACCTAATACCTGCAGATGCCAAACAATTTTACCAGAATCTTCAAGCAGATTCTGACATCGTGGATGACGTAGATGGATTTAATGGAGATTCTGATTTCGAGATTGAATGACCTGAGAGCAACAATCTTATTACCTGTTCAGTGATTTGTGTGTATTTATGGGAGAAAATATCTATAATCACATTTTCTGTCTCAACAGAACAAAACTTACCCATAGGCTTAAAAATATCACGTCAATACTGTACTCTCAGAATATAATAGGCCTATCGTGAAGGAAAATCGATGCAAAAATTGTATAGACTACAATGGCTCATGTTTGCCATTTGTATTTGAGTCAGATAAGTTGAAATTCCTCAAATCAGTAAGTCGTTATAGCAACGACTTTAGAGAATAGCTTCCCTTCTAGAATTTCTCCATCTAAAACTTGAATAATGTACCGGAGTTGTGGCGCGACTCGTGGTGGGCCTTTTCAGACAGTAGGGGATTCAGTTTTTAATCTTGGCTGCCGCCACGTTATATTTTTTGAAGTTTTACTCAGTAGATACTCAATAGTTAGGGGTTATTGATGTAGCATCGTGATACATTATTCGCACTTTTGAAAAACCTTAAATTGCATCAGTAGACTAAGCGCCATTTCTTCAAGAAAATCTATGTAGTGCGAGTATAAAAATGTTGAAATTTGGTGAGAAGGTACAATCTATTATCCAACAACACCCGTAATACCATATTTAGCAAAATTATGTTCGCTCGAATTTACACATAGAACCAAATTTAAACGCGATTATCTCGCACCCAACTTTTGCCGCTTGGTCTAGTGATGCATAACGGCATCCAATTTTGGTAGTAGGAAATGTCGACTAGCCCGCTCTAACGTAATGTAGTGGGAGTAACATAAATTCTAGGGGTTCTAATGGGCCGAACCCCTAATGTTTATGCAAATTTCATAGCATTACCGTCGTGTGGGTAGACTCTGCTTATTACTCGCTTCAGTAAGTTTACATTCTAACCTATTATTGCATAAACACCTGGGCCCTAATTATAACCCTTATTATAGTAACTTATTAGAAGACAGAATACAGTACATATAGCAGTGAAACAAGAAGCATACCTCCGTTAACACCTTTGGAAAAAGTCCATTAGTTTCTGTTCTTTTACTGTTAAACTTCTTTTCTTCCACATACCTTTCAACATTTATTGCTGTGAAGAAACTTGGTCATTTACATTCGACTGACTCTGTATGTACAATCGAAGAATAGCCACTGCACTTAACGCCTGGTCTGCTGACGGTACAGGAGAAGGCAACTTCAACTCTTCTTGATGGGAATGTTCTTCTTCTTCTTGCTCGAGAGCTGCGTTGTCGGTATCCGCAGGAGGTTCGGCCACTGTAACGTCAGGGTCCACATTTATGTAAGCTTCAAAATCAGCTTCGCACTTAGCAAACTGCTGATACTCCACCCATTATTCAGGAATAGGAGTGACTTCCCCCTCATCGTGTTCTGAAGCTCCTAAGCCACCTTTCAAAACTCCTGCTTTTCGGAAGCAGTTTCGTTATTTTCTCCTTCACATCAGCCCACGATTTACTTAGCATTCTTATCGACTGTAGTAGATTAATGTCTGTTAATGACTCCTCGAATTCAGTTCTTCCTAGAATTCTCTGAACAGCGCTCTTCCTGTGCTCCATGGGCTGTAATTTGGATGTTAAATTCGGTGGCAAGAGATTGGCCTCATGGACCAATCAGGTACGCAATTCTTTACCGACAGATGTAGGAGTGGCTATGGTTTGTCCAGTACAGTAATATTTCGGAGTATTGGACTCCGCTCTACATAAAATGGTACGGTGTTTTTGGGATCGGCCTCACTTACTGCCTCTTGTACCGTTTTTGCATTATGCTGAGAAATCTATATCGGGCTAACTGCACATAAATTTGCTGTAAGATGTTGCGCAAGATGGGACTAAGAGACATTTAATTCCTAGCAGGTTGCATATGTTCGGAAAAAATAGGGGTAGCTGTACCACCCGGTATACAGTATATTACTAGTGGTTCTATCGACAAATACTGCATAACAAAAGTTATACAGAATACAATTTCCGAACATTTATGTCCTGTACAGTTTTACCGTACCGAATGTGGTAACAGAATTCATCGCGTTAACTGACGATGGTGGTGGTTTTTGTCGTGATTGTCTTAAGGTGGTGTGTGGTCATTAACCCATATCGACAAGGAAAAGTGTGAAGATGAATATTTTCAAAATGAGAAACAAATAGTAAAGGAACAGTTACTTGAAGAATGAGACAAAGAGGGAATCATAAAAGGAAGAAGCATGACTTCCTTCACATTATGTACTCTAATATCACAGTGTCGGAAGAAAACTGTAAAGACCTAAGATATAGAAAGCCCATAGAATTTATCAACAATAACATTACATTGAATACTGTTTGTTGTAACGTGATTTGTCTCTTCTGCTGCCTATCATTCCGATAGACGGAGTTACTGCTGCGTCTCGAGTAGCTTGGGAGTTAACATAACTTTATTTTTAACATACCATTCTCTGGCCCATACATGTTTTGATAACTACCGATACGTGGCACACTGGCTCATTATAGTATTCCAACTATTCGATCCCTACTCTGAGGCGCTGATGCGAATGAGAAGTGTGAACACTTGATAGAAAACGGCCAAGCAGTGTTCACCCCTATCTGTGGCCGGGGTCATTCCAACTCTGGAACTTGACACTGTTAGAAACTGTGGCGATTTTCGTCTGATCGAGCATTTCACGTGATAGCGTAGCTTTTAACCACGACATTCCAGTCAGTTAATATTGTATTCTGACAAGAATATTGACGTCATTGTAATGATCTATGTCTAGTACAGCCTAACATTTGTCCGTGTCTGTTACAGCAACAGGGAAAAACGGATGAGTGGATTTTAATGAAACTTGGTATTTCAGTCGAAATCGACATTCGACCTACTCAGTTTGTAGAACAACCGGCGTAAAATCGGGAGGTTGTGGGTTCGAATCCTACTGGCGTCCGGTTGGCCATTTTTGTTCTGAACATCTCTTTAACACCTATTACGTGTACGTAACACGACCTAATAGGTCGATTTAGATTACAATACGGTCGTGAAAATTCAATATTCATTGGTATTTCGGATTGGAACAAGGTTGAGTAGAATCTTAGCTATAAGTTGTCCAGAATATTGCACCAGGGGGGGTTGCTCCCAAGGGGCCTTAAGCACAAAACTTGATGTATCTCTCTTTCGGCTGGTTTTACTCGAAAATAGTTCATGGGGAGTTTTGGTTCTATACCTTTTTCCGATGCAGTGAAAAATAAGGGCACTATCAGTGGCAATCATGTGAAGGCTTAAGTCCAACAGCCGATAACCTGAACTATAGACTTTTTACTTTACGTCGCACCGACACAGATAGGTGTTACGGCGACGATGGGATAGGAAACGGCTAGGAGTTGGAAGTAGCGGTGGGCTTAATTAAGGTACAGCCCCAGCATTTTCCTGGCGTGAAAATGCGAACGACGGAAAATTATCTTCAGGGCTGCCGACAGTGGGATTCTAACCCCGAATGCAAGCTCACAGCCGCGCGCCCCTAACCACACAGCCAATTCGCTTTTAAAGAGAGATGCTATGGAGATCGTTCCAGCAACATTTTTCTACAACTGTCAGTATTTTTAAACTATTAACCCGATACTTGGTTTTCTGTTATACCGGAAGGGAGAGATCAAATCAAGATCAGCACCAATGCAAAAACAAATTTTTTGTAAGGGCCATAGAGAACAAGGAGGCGAGTACGTCACGACAAGTCGGTGAAAGGGGAGGCATGCTCTTACGTGCCCCATAATCTGGGGGACAATGTGAGGGGTGGGAGAAAATGTCATCATACACAAGCTAAGTGACTGACCGTCAACGACGGATACTACAGCTACTTTCTTTATAAGACTAAAGATAATACTGTGTAGAATACAGGTGTCTTAACAATTTAACCATTTATTAATACAGTATGTTGGTTCGAATACCCCGTCGGCCGTCATCGAAATGGTTTTCCGTTGTTTTACTGATTCAACTCCAGGAAAATGCCGGGATGGTACCTTCCTCAAGGTCACAGCCGCTTCCGTTCCATTCAGTTACATCTACACCCAGAGACAACACCCTCATACAGCGGTACACCTAGCTCACCCCCATGGGGTGTACCGGGAAAAGCAGCCACAGAACTGGGGAGCTGGACATGTCCTCGGACAGTCTCAGCACTAAGGAAAGGCCACACACACTAAAAAGATATCTCAGAGGATAACTGAAATATGTGCCTGAGAAACTACGAAGAATAATATTATAAAACAATCAACGACTTCCTTTTTGAGCACTGCCGGGCCGAGTAGCTCAAACTGTTGAGGCTCTGGCCTTGGTGGGTTCGACCCTGGCTGAGTCGGGTGGTATTTGACAGCGCTCGAATACGCCGTAATCTGGCACGTAAAAGAACGTCCGTGGGACAAAATTCCGGCACCTCGGCCTCTCCGAAAACTGTGAAATTAGTTAGGGGACGTAAAACCAATCATATTATATTTGGGCACTATTGCACTTTGGAAAGCATTTGTACATATTATTAATTTTAACGTTTCTCCAATATATTTTTAACATGTCGACATTTAAAAAACTCAAGTTCATATGTCGCAGTTTTTGTCTGACTTGACATGAAATGTCTCGTACTTGTATCTGAAGTACACTTATTCCTTTGGAAACAAATCACTATTCCAAACTGCTCTTTCAAACGTGGTACGTATTTTGGATTTGGACTTCAGTTATCTTCGGGAACCAAAGTCTTATTAAGCTTATGCTCCAAAGATTCTTTCTTTTTTAATTCTTGATATTGGCGATTCATTTTTATCCCAACCGTACATATTTGGTCATCAGGTCTCTTTGCTTGCGTGACTGAAACCTTCTATATTGAACCAGGGTGATATAGTCAGGTGTGTACCTGAAACTAGTTCTAGATTCGTTATAGTTTTCCCCGTTGCAGGTTTTGTCTGGAGTCCTTATCGTACTCAGGAAAGACGCTGAATATTATCGATGCCTTAACCCTAGAACTAATGCAGGTTTATCTGTCAAATGCTGCAGTTATTTTCCTCAATATACAGCATGAAAATAAAATCATGCCTGTAATCTCATATTAATCCTAGTAAATCAATATTATATACCAATAGAAAGCTAAAAGACTGATCTAAATGAAGATAACACAAATAATGAAAACCATTGTCACGATTTCTAACTATCGTAAAATGCATTTAAAATTTTCTTGGACAAAGGAAATTGTTGAATTATTTTGCTCAAACAAAATAATTTTTCATAGATAATTTATTCTTGAAACGTGATATTCTGAAACGCACACGTATTTTCTTATATATTCCTCCACAGTTCTCCACTTTTCATTCCGAAAGCTAAGTAAAACTCAATTTTTCATCGAAACGAATTTAGAGGTTCTTTTCACGAATTTCGAACCTACAGCTTATCTTAGTTTTATTAGGTCAATTTCTTCTTTACTGCGTTGTGATCAAACTCCTTATAACAATTTACACAAATGTCAATAGTTCACAGTTATCCCTTCGCTGATTTCTGCAAATATTGACGTACTGCCAATAATAATATAACCTGTACCGTCTTGAACATCATTCCGGTCATCGGAATTTCCCAATACTTCCGAGGTACCTTGTACTTCGCTGCCACTTTCACTATTTTCAGGAATAATTTTCTCGTCGGAATTAACACAATGGCCACTGTCACCATAAGTACTGCCACTAAGATCCTCGAAAACTGAGCGTTTTACTTCAGAAAAATGGTCAACAAAGCGGGCTGCCATCTTGATTCTAAGAACATGTGAAAGTACTTTCACTTCCACAGCTAAATAAACTTGTCCAGGCCGTTGTTTGTTTTTCAAAGACTTTCAAAAGTGAAGATAAAAGTATAAGTATTAAGCTAGTATCTATATTATTGCCATCTGGCGGCCAATTATAAACCTCAGCAGAAGAACGACACCGTCTCTCAGAAACACGATCGCACTTGACGAAACAGTGCACCGTCTTCCAGAAAGACGGTCCGCATTTCTAGGGTTAAATAGAACTAATTTTAATTTTCTAGTCCTGTAATGTTCAAAAGCTCAAGTATTATTGATCAGACCTTCAGTTTGTCAAGCATCCACTTCCCTTCACACCACTCTTACCTGAATCACCTGTGTTCCTAGTTACGGCCATTGACTCAGGTTCTGGGTAATTTATTATGAGTCGAGATAACAGGAAATAACTCACAGAACATCCATTACGATAGTTGGTTATCGAGCAAAGCGTCACAGTGTCTCTTCAGAACAAAGGATTGAAACAACCGGGGAAATGGAGAGCAGCAAGGCTCTTCAGCTGTGGGAACAGATTTCATAGTGGAATAGTGTTGGTGTGGATGTTAATTCATTTGAGGGATTTAACACTTTTGTGTCACCACCTCTGTGTACTTAATTAATATTCATTGTTATTATACGTTATAACAATGTGTACTTAAAAAGACTACGGACGAAAATGAAGGTTATTCGATTAGACGATTGAATGGGTGGAAACATTTCTAGAAGACAGAAATAAGAGAATTAGGGTAGGTGAAACATAATCTGAACTTGTAACGATTAAGGAGGAGTTCCACAAGGCAGTATTCTTGGGCCTTTGTATTTTATTATATATACAAATGGTATGAGTAAAGAACTGGAATCACATATGCGCCGTTCCCACGTCCAGGTCGAGTCGCAATAAGATCCAGACTAGCTCGAAACTATTCTTTAAATCTTCAATCGATGCTGAAATCGGGTTCATGAGTTCGTATAGAGAGTAGGCAAATGGAATATGTGGTTGACTAAGTCTTATATTAACGCGTTGGACGTCTCCATCTCGCAATCCGATACATTTTCTCAAAAAATTCCTGCAATTCTTAGCCTAGGTTCGCTTAAAACTATATGCTTAACCAAAGAAGTCAGTGAAAGAGTGGATAAATGTATCTAACATTACTTTATTAAATAAAAAAGAATTAAAAGATGATTTGAAGAATCTAATATCATAAAAAGGAGTCGAATTCTCTCGTCAGATGACTTTAAATCTACTTGTTATTCGCAAAATATTTGAGAAAGGCCCTTGATATAAACTGAAAAACATAAATTCACATTATTTACAAGTTTTCACTGGGGTCCAGAAAATGTCTCTGATGCACATTAATCGACATATCATTCAAATATAAAATCACGTTTCATTCTTGCCTCTATCTTTTCGGAAATTAATTTCTTAAATTTTTCAATTAATTTACATATATATCATATTTATCAATCAATTCACAGGATTCAAGTTAGCTTTGCCTTAAATAGCTGTTAATATTTCATTTTCAGAACCATTCTGTTTGTTAACTATCATAAAAAGTAAAACAGTGATCTTCTCACTCGCATAAATTAATCTTCTCATTCACGTAGGCCCTAAAGTTCTCGAGTATTTCAAGGTTTTCAAATTTTAGGAAGAAAAGATAATTCATTAAATCATCATTCTGTTTTAAAAATAACCAAAATTACCATTACTGCTGTTTATTTAAGTCATCATCATCATATTGTAAAGGCTAAGCCTTGTCGCTGCAGCCACAGTTGTCTCAGAAGCAGGTTCTTGTAGTAAGACACTCTGGGTCGTCCTCTTCCTCTTTTTCCAGCAATTTTTCCTTCTGATATTACAAAGGAACTCCTCATGGCGCAGAATGTGACCAATAAATTTTATTTTCCGGTTTTCAATTTCGGTTATCAGACTCCGTTCTTCTCTTATCTCTCTGAGGACTTCGGTATTGCTCTTCATTTCCGTCCAACTTATCCTCTGCATTCTTCTCCAGATCCACATTTCAACTGCCTCTAGTTTTATCCTTTTCTTGCTTTCCTAATGTTCAGCTTTCGCAACCATACATAAGCACGCTCCATACAAAGGTTTTTGCAAAGGCCTTCCGAGTTTGAATGTCTATATGTTTGTTGGCCAGCAGATGCCTTTTATCTTGGAATGCTCTCTTTGCCATGGCTATCCTCTTCGTGACTTATGATATACTCCGATTATCACTCTTGATCAGGGTTCCTAGGTAGCAAAACTGTTTCACTTGTTCTATTTTATCAGGGCCAATTTTTAAGTGTGTTACAGGTGTTTTCTTGTCTTTACATATTGTCATGGTTTCTGTTTTCCTTGAGCTTCCATTTGCCTAAAGTTTCTGCTAATATGTTGATCATTCCCTGCATACTTTTACCTGTTTCTGCTAGTATGGCAATATCATCAGCAAATCTTATAGAGTGTACTTGTATGCCATTAATGTCGATCCCCGTTGTTTTCTCCTTCATGACTACGATGGCTTCTTCGATGAACATATTGAAGAGATAAGGAAACAGTGGACATCCTTGCCTAACTCCTCTTCTTATTTTGGCATTTTTCTTTGTCCCACTGATTTCTAAATCAGTGTTCTGCATTCTGTATAAATTTAGTATGAGGCGTCTATCCTTCCAGTCAATTCCTGCATTTTTCGTGGTAAGGAAAAGTTGTTCCCAGTCTACTCGATCAAAAGCTTTCTCTAAGTCGACAAAGGTCACCGGTACTTTCCTATTCTTCTCAATTCTTCTCTCCAGAATTAAACGTAATGCCAGAATTGTTTCCCTAGTACCCCTCCCTGATCGAAATCCAAACTGGTCATTATCGATGTAGTGTTCTAACTTCCCTTTAATTCTATTCTTGATGACGTTGAGCAGTATTTTTGGAGCATGAGACAGGAGAGTGACAGTTCGATAATCTGAACAGTCCATGGCATTCCTCTTTTTTGGTACTGCAACAGTTCTGGTTATACTAAAGTCAGGTGGAACTACGCCATTCTCATAGCAATGGGGCACCAGCTGAAAAACGTAACGTTTCATATCATCACCCAAATGTTTCAGAAGTTCTGCTGGAATGTTATCTGGACCGGGTGCTTTCTTTTCCTGGAGCCTGTGTAGTGCTGCATTAAACTCTGAAGATGTGATTGAGGGACCCTTTCTGCATTCGTCTATCTCGTGTTCTTTTTCAATGTAGCTGGTTGTATTATTTACATCGTTTCCTTAGTACAGGTCTTCAATGTATTCTTTCCAACGTTCACAGATTTCTTCGGTATTGAACAGTAGATTTCCCATTTTATCTCTGACTATGGAGCTTCTGGTTTTTAGTTTGTGTTGTAGGGTTCTGATACTGAAATATTCCTATTCCACCTGTCCTCTGATCATGTCCTTTTCTATAATCTCGCTTGTCTCCTTCATCCAGTTCTCCTTTGCTTCGCGACACTTTGTTGTGTTCTGATTTCTAATTTCTTTGTGCCCTTCTTTATTCCCTACTCTCCTCTCCTTATTCCTTTCGCGAATAAGGTTTATGATTTCATCAATCATCCATGACTTCCTCGGCTGTAACTGTCTTCTTCCCAGCACTTCCTCAGCAGCTTCAGTTATACCATTACGTATTTCCTCCCATTTTGCACTGTCATGAAAAGTCTCTGCTAACTTATTAGTTTTCATTTTGTATGCCTTTTGTATGCCAGTGTTCTTTAAACTTTGCGTGTTCCATTTGTGCTGGGTCAATTTCATATTCTTCTTTAGCTTAATGTCACACTTGGCTAATACAAGATTTTGGTCGCTGTCCACATCAGGTCCTGGATAGCTGTGGCTGATTTAATCTGGTTTCGATATCGCTGTCTGACTAATATATAATTAATCTGATATCGTGCATTATCTACAGGTGCTTTCCATGTGTATCTTCTTCGGACAGGTACTTCAAAGAATGAGTTTGTTATAACCATATCATGCTGTTCACAAAATTCTAAAAGTCTCTGACCTCTTTTGTTCATGTTCCCTAGTCCGAATTTACCAGCATATTTCAAGTTGCTATGTGAACCAACAGAGGCATTGAAATCGCCCATTATGAGCACATTATCTTTATTTCCTATGAGTTCCAACAAGCTTTCCATTTGCTCGTAGACTCTCTACCTTTTCATCGGAACTGTTTGAAGTTGGGCAGTATACCTGAATGATCACTAGATCAACTGGAGTGGCTTTCACTTTGATCATCATCAATCTGTCACTTACATGATATGTGTTGATCACGTGACTGGACCATTTTCTTCGCAAGATAATAACCACTCCATTCATTCCTGACTTTTCACTTCCACTGTAAATTATTCTAAATTCGTCTGAACAGAAGTCCCCGTTTCTTGACCACCTTGTTTCACATATTCCTAAAATATCAAGTGCTGTTTCTTGCATTGAGATTTTGATTTCTTCTAGTTTTCCTGTTCTTAGCAACGTTTTCACATTCCAAGTTCCTACATTGAATTTATTACGCACTTTCTTGCAAGGATTTAGTTGGATGACGACCTGAGAGGCCTTGCAGCCATCCCCTCTCCTGCCGGATCTTGGGTTCCGAAGCCCATGATCAGTATTTACAGTTTCGCTAAAGCTTCTATCCATGACTGCTAATCTTGGGATTTTGCTTGTGCAGTGGTTTCCCGTTGCCTTCTGCACATCAGGTTAACATAAATTCACATTATTTACAAGTTTTCACTGGGGTCTAGAAAATGTCTCTGATGCACATTAATCGACATATCATTCAAATATAAAATCACGTTTCATTCTTAAGTCATTAATCAAAAATAAATATCAATTTCAAAAAACTAAATTATACGTGACATGTCATTCTGCCGTAATTTACATCTGACATCTAATTAATGTTATATTTTTGGACATTCAGTAGTCTGATTTGCAAGAAGACTCTACTAATCAATGTCAAAATCCTTCAATTACGGATAATCTTACCAGTGATTCCATTTGATGTGACTAAACAAGCATCCTAACTTCTCTTATTTGAGAAAAATATTTGTGGTTAGAAATTCATGATAATATAAGCTAAATTCGCACTATCTTCCCTATGTGGATTTGTTTTTGATGATCTACAGGTATTTAATTAACATACACATGGTATATGGATCGTACATTATGTTATATATGGAATACTGAAGGATTAACATGCCTTACGGAATCAAATATAACTATTCTCAACCTTAAAATGCATCCACTGACTTAACATCGTCAATAAAATCTCTCTCTCTTCAATCTCGACGAAACAATAATCATCAGCATCATTACTGTTCTTGATGCTCGACCATTCTTCATATATATATATCATCTACTTCATATTTCACATCTCGTATTTCATTCTTCATTACCATAACCATAATAATCCATTTTAATTTGACGCATATAACCATATAATCACTATTCATCAACTTAATTAAGCTATTCTGTTCTCAATTTTCGTCAGATTCCTCTAATTTTGTTCATACGTCTTCCTATGACCTCGATATAACCTGCATATGATCTTACTTTAACTCCATTTTGTAGTATAGTGTCCTAATATAGACCTAATATGAACCAAAATGTCATATGATATCAACATCTGAGATACGTTAACCTCTTCATTCAATATTGACAGTATTACGAACGCACAGTTTGGTTATCACTAGTTAAATATATCCTAACTCAAAGAACTTGTCATTCTAGTCAGATGACTACCTAATAAACTCTTATGTTATTAAATTGATTGCCTGTCCGCGTAACAGCACTTCTTCAAATATAATTCACCACATCACTTCACACGTATATTTCACAAGAATAGAAAATGGCACTCCTTAAAAACATGATAATTAAATTACTCACATAATGTATACTTTTGTAAACGTATCTTTTCTTCCTGTCTTCCCACGTTGCTGGGCATGTCCCAATGCTTAGGACATGATCAATGCGATTGCGACATCGTATCAGCCTCTGGGAACATCTGGGAAGGTCTTCGCTTCGTCTCGGTCATCAGAGAATATATTTGTCGGCTTCAAGTCCCCATCACCAGGCAGCCTTTGCCTCAGTCTTCTTAGCACATGACGTAGACAATTTCTTGCGCAGTTAAAACAGAAATATATATTAGGTTGGACAGTTTCGTCATCTTAGAGTACAAAGCCTCCTATGATTTAGAGATATGTTGCTACTAATGCTTCTTGTAATTATATCGTTTAGAAATTCTACCGTTTTCCAATGTGGTTATTAAAGCTTCAATTAGAATGAGATTTATTTTCGTATAGCTTCTTAAGTTCGCTATTACTCCTCTATAATCTCTTGAGAACGAATTATACTGCTGGTTATCTCGTCTTCTTGGTGTCTTGTGACGTAAGCGATTACGTAATGATCTTCCCAGCTGTTCTGTTCCTCAGTTTCATTAAATTGTAAATATGCGGTGTTCTTGTTGACGCGTAGGATTTTTCCGCTGAATACCACTATTTAATCTTCAATTAAACCTCCTTTTATGAATCTGGACTTCTTTTTATCAATCTGCCGTAGCGATCTGCTTTATTAGCTCCTTCTCGAATGGAATTATTTTTCAATAATAAACGTTTAACAATATTCCTTCTTCCTTTTTCACCGTCTTCTATACTTCTCGACTTACACCTGGTAGAAGTATCATCTTACTGACGTTTGCGATTATATTAGCGTGTTATTTCTAACGTTCTCGCGGCATAGCGACCATTTTTGCTTCGGAATACTCTCTGCTAACAGTAAAAATGGCACACATATCAGGCTCATTTTTCAGATGATGCTATATTGAATAGAGCAATAAGTTAAAGGATGGTGTGCGACTAAAAAAGGACATCGACAATGTTGTGAGACAGACAGCAGACAGATGGTAAACGGGGTGAAAAGTCAGGTTGTAAGTTTCACAAAGAGGAAAGTCTTCCCAGTTTTAGTTACTCTGTTGGTGGAGTGAAATTATCTCAATTTGCTTTACGTCACACCGACACATATAGGTTTCGTGGTGACGATGGAATAGGAAAGGGCTAGGAGTGGGAAGGAAACGGCCGTGGACCTAGTTAAGGTACAGCCCGAGCCTTTGCCTGGTGTGAACATGAGAAACTACGGAAAACAATTTTCAGGGCTGCCTACAGGGGAGTTCAAATCCACTATCTCCAAATGCAAGCTCACAGCTGAGTGACCCTAACAGCATGGTCAACTCGCTCGGTTGAAAGTATTCCGTTTCACAATTTGCTTTACGTCGCACCGACACAGATAGGTGTTATGGTAACGATGGGATAGGAAAGGGCTAGGAGCGGGAAGGAGGCGGCCGTGGCCTTAAATGAGGTACAGCCCCAGCATTTCCCTGGTGTGAAAATGGGAAACTACGGAAAACCTAAAGAATATCATGGGGATCACTGTAAGTACTGAGCCCATAATTCAACCTTGCTGAAATGTCAACTACAAGATGTAGTACATGCTAATTTTATTGCAAGCTTACCTCGTGTTCCGCGGTGCCAACTCACAGCAGGAGTCGACCCACCAAAATATCAAACGAGGTCGGAACATTTTGGAAGACCTCGGGTAATTAATAATAACATTATGGCTAATAACCCTCAATGTGAGGTATTTCGGCACTGTCATTAACAAAGAAATAAGTAATTAAGAATTTTGGGAAATATTTGATAAAGCTAAATCCACAGGGTGTAAATGTATTTAATTAGGCTCGGAGAGAAGGTAGCGGCTGTCTTGGCCGAGTGGAACACACGTGTCAAGGATATAGATCAAAGTGCGCGGAAACCATTGTGCATGAAACTAATTAATTACTCCCGTTAACGAAACAGGAAAAATCAGCAAACAACACCGTCTTGACTGGAAAAGTAGGTGGAATCTCTGGGTTGAGTGTCAAAGAAATCAGTCCAGTGGTCATCAAATGGAATGACTGTACAACAGTAGATAACGCCACGCAGAGCGTCTCTAGAGAATGCATACATACTCCCTCCTCAAGCAAGAGAGTTAGTCATCAATGTCCGAGAGGGTTAACCCACGTCGCGTGACATTAAGACAAGGACTTAAAGTGTGTGAAGTAGACTTGGACTATGACTATTTTACCAAGTAGTGATGGTGAACGAGGAAAACTTAGATATTCAAACATCGTATTTACGACATCCATCCCGGTCGGAGGAAAGATATAGTTAATAATTGTAGGATTCCTGAACTTCTACATAGGGAGACAGCAGATTCATAGATAGCTCTTGTGAATTATTGCGGACAAGGTTTTTTTATAATCGGCAAGGGAGAACTGTTGTAGTCTGGCAGAGGTAAGCTTTTGGTCTCACGGTCATTCACATCTGTGGGACACCTGGAGGAAAATGAGTTAGAAATTTCTACGAACTGCATCAGTTGAATTCTCAACACGAGACTGGGCGGTTTAATTGTTGTATATGTGTACAGAATAACATTTATTGTTCAGTTTCATAAAGGAAATCAATGTGTGTTGCTTCAAGACGAGTGCATAATCAGTGTACTTATAAGGTAGTATTCAAGCGAAGAATGTTTCCTGAAATTATGAGGGACTAAATTCAGAGGTGGCTGGCCCAAGATAAAGTCAAGATAATGCCACGTCAAGCGGCACAGTTACGGGTCTGGCTAATTTAAATATTATGTTTTGTATTTAGAGGTGTAAATGCTTGTCCCTTTAAATTAATTAATTAATTAATGAATACACCATAACATCGCCTTGTATATGTGGTGTGTGTAAAGTTGGTATGTTGCGATGACGATGATGTATCTTGTCGTTATTTCATTGTGAAGGCGAATTGCCTGTTATTTATGTCAGCGCGTGAGACGTTAAACTGTGTTTAAATTTCTTTAAAAAAGTAAATGTTAAGTTAAATATTGCAATGAAAGTGATAATGTTCGAGCCGGTAAAAGTTATAATAATGCTCACGATAAAACAACCGTTATGAGTGTGATAAAGTCAAATAACGTATCTAAAAAATAAGAATCACGTCAGGATAAAATCGAGATGATAATAATTATGCGTTCAGCATTTAGGTACGCGAGATTTGTGGGTTATATCGAAATCCAGTGAAGATTGATAAAGTTTATCATTTTGGGAAATTTAAATTTTGTGACAGTGTATTTGTAACACAGAAAATAACGGCATGTTATTTTGCCCTTGAGGTCTAGAAAACTGTCGAGAAGTTAATTTTGATATCATTATAAAGTTGTTTGGTCATGGGATACTTGTGTTTAAAACGTTGCAAGCAAGAAGAAATGGATTGTAATGGAAATTAAATATTATGAGAATAATTACGAACATGTTAAAGGCAGAGTAAGTCGGCATTTTGTGAGTGATGTAGAATAATCAGGACGCCGAGAGTAAGACGGAGAGGAATTTGTGTGACATGGTGTATAGTTTGGGGTATGTTAAAGGCAGAGTAAGTCGGCATTTTGTGAGTGATGTAGAATAATCAGGACGCCGAGAGTAAGACGGAGAGGAATTTGTGTGACATGGTGTATAGGTTGGGGTGTAATATTTGTGAGGCAGGCTGTATAAGAGGAATGATGTCCTGTAGCAATCCAGAGCGATTGAAGAATGTAAAGGTTATCAAATCCAAGTGAGTGCGTCGTAACGCCAATTTTAAATACAAGTTTATGTTTCTCCCATGATTACTATTTTATGTAAAACCGTAGGTATTGACAGTTAATTCTAGGTGACGGTTCTATTTGATACCAGCGAGGTGCATTTTGTGATAGCCGACCTCACGAGCCAAATACTTCTGACACACGGTCAAGATAATAATTATTGTAAACTGAATTCTATCCTGTATATTAGGTCACGGAAATATAGCTGACTGGAAACATTGTGACGTACCCACTTTGCCCACAGATGTATGACAAATTTATAACGTGGCGAGTCACTTTAATATTAAAATAAATAAATGATTTGTCATTGTTTCTCCAGAAACCGTATCTCAAGGGCGCCAGTCTTCAAGCTTATGGCTTGAAAACAAAAGTAGATAATTAATAATAATAATAATAAATAAAAATACGTAATGAGACTCAAAAACTCCCAGGGGTGGGGTGAACGGAACACAAATCATTAAGTACACTAACTTGGAATTTAAGGATCATTAATAATCATTTCGTAAAATACAAATTAAAGCAGCTATTTATTAAGATGAAAAACGTGACGTAACGGCGTATTAACGAAATCTGAACTTACGGAAGCAAAAGAAAATTGAATGAAATTAATTTTAAAAATGAACCGTTGCGCGAAGACTTGCAGTAACTTATGCCATAAGCTCACCAAATGTAGACTCTGTTGTCTTGAAGCTGAATATGGGTGGATCTCTCGTACAGGCTGCCTCATCTGTTGTTGGATTCCAGTCCTACATCCACATTTCCTGTCTTTAACACTTCCTATTGTACTCCTTACATAAAGTCGTAATGAGTCCTAATTTTAAGTGCAAAACCACCATGGGTTATGTTCATGGAGAGAATACGTTCGCATTCTTCCGTATTACGGAACAGTAGCGTAGCTAAATTCATAATAAAAGCTCTCCTCCCCTATACCAGTCAGAACCGGTCTCCCGTTGACTACCTCTCGTCATTGAGATAACAAGTCCCAATGAGAGTAACTTTTGAGTAGAATATACTCAGATGCGAAGTGAACTAAGTTAAAATCTTCTCCGATGTGTAGACGTAGAATCGTAGTAAGAGTATCTTCCAAGCGTGAGAATCAGAATCAGAATGTCCGAATCTCCGAATGTGAATCTGAGTGTGAGTCTGAATGAGAGTGTTAGTGTCCTCTCCAGCCCTTGTCGGTGGTATATATTGGTTCAAAAGTCTCCTTCCATCAGCCATATCACATGGTCCAGTAAGATTCGAGGTCTCATCCCTTCTCCCTTGTATAGCTGTGCATCCATCACGTTGCTTCATTACGTTCATTCACATAGGCTGAACTTTCCCGCTGAAATAAAGCGTCTCGAAGCTGAGTTTGAAAAGTGGGTGTTAATAATGTATCAACTGTCTTTTCATGAGGTGGACAGGGTAATATCTCTCGTAACCTCGATGACGTACTTTTCCTGGAACTGGGCTGAAATTAGCCTGCTGACTCTGGTCACCTCACAACGGCTATTGGAAAATTTACTGCAAGTTATAAATATGCGTGATGTTGAAATACTTTACCCAATAATTTGTTCGTTCAGAATACGTTATAGCCGCGATACAAAGAAATGAAATGATGATTGAAATGGATGATAAAAGCCCTATATATATACATATTAATTTAAAATGACCTATCAGTGATTAAATATATACATTTTATCAATTAAATATATAGTTCAATAATTAAAAACATTCAGTGATGTCCCAAACATCACATTCGCCCCTCTGAGCCTGAAACAAGTAGTACTTCGTTGAGGGCTCACACCCACACATTGCCACTTACGTTACACTTGTTTCCAAAACAACTGTACATTCATTCATTACTGTATACAACACAACACTATTTTACAAAATTACAACTTGATGATTCCGCCTACAACTTAATAACAGATAATATATAACACTTCAAAATTTCCATTAAAACACAATATTACAACTTAGCGAGTTTCTGATGTCTCACTTTCTCAAATGTTTGTCACCTCTTGCTGATTTTATCAATCCAGTGTATGCAATACTTGACAATTCAATTTAGATCTGTACAAAATTTACACAAACAAAATGCATCGTATTACTCTTTCAAGTGTTTGTACGTTCTTGCTGTATGACTATCACTTCACACACGCTAACACATTCACGTGGTTTTAGCCTAGGGTAAAATTATTGCAAGTCTTTATGATGACTTCTTATAGTCTACGGGGAATTTACAAATTTTAAACTGCAATATTAATGATCCCCGTTATATAATCAAATACTAGATTATCCATACATGGCGTTACGTAAAGAGAACAGACGTAATCGTGGTAATGAACTCGTGTCAATCGTATACACACACATCGTGTAGCAAGCAAGACAAAACTTGGGAAACTCCACCTACCAGAGAGCAGTCACTCCACGCTGCGACAGCTGTATATTATATAAGAGATAAGCGTGGCCTGGCTCACTGACCTATATTCCAGCACTATGGAAAATCCACTGGACTCGTAATATATTTACGTAAACTCCGAATGTTGTACGTACCCATTAAAATGCAATCACCGTCAGATAATTTATAAGCACACGGTCCTAGTTTCTTATGTATACGATAAGGTCCTTGATATAAAACTCCAGCCATATCATCAATAAAAACCGTGGCGAAATCCCCTGTATCATCACCTAATGCAATATTTAATGCTCTTATTAAGGCTGCAGAACTAGTCTTCGTACCGTAGGGAACGCGCTGAAACTGATACAAGCTGTACTTGTGACTAAATGCTGTCAGAGGCCTGTCCTCTACTCTCAAAGGAATCTGCCAAAAACTACTTCTTAAATCAACAGATGAAAACCATTTTTTACCCTCAAAGCCCTGAATTAACTCTTCAATAGTCTGTGATTTTAACTGGTCAGTACAAATACGTCTATTCATATTTCTCCCATCAATGCAAAGTCTAACGCTCCCATCACTCTTAGGCACAACGATTAAAGAATTTACATACTGGCTATTAGACACTTCAATTATCCCATCAGCTAACATAGCTTGTATCTGATCGTCAACTGCCTTGGCATATTTGTGTGGGATAGCATACCGTGGCCCGCTGAAAGGACTGTCATCCAGCACTGAAAAAGGATGTTCATAAACATGTGTTTTACCGGGTTTCTTAGAAAAAATCTCAGCGTTTTCACATAACACTGCCAACAATTCGTCCCTCTGGACTTCCTCTAATTTACTGTTACTCGCAGCTTCAAATAAGGCATCCTTCTGATCCTCTTTCAACCACAACTGGCATAAATTAAACGCCTCACTGGGTTTCTCCTCATATCTAGAAACCTCAATAACACTCCACATAGCACAAACATTCGTTTTCCTCTGAATTTCATTTTTCAGATCGAGTTTGACATACTTATTATCCCACTTCAGATTTACCGTTGCATCATCGTAATCTAGCTGAGCCGATTTTAAAGTCAGCCAGTCACATCCCAAGATGAGATCAAATACAAGGTGAGGAATAACCAAACATACCTGTACTGAAATAAAACCCTCTATACAAATCGGCACTGCTACCTGCTTGCATATTTGTTTCGACTTCTTACCAACAGCTGTAATAATGAATGTAGACTTAACAGGCATCTCTTCCATCATAATACCCTGTTTAACTAAAGAGTCATACCATTCTGAACTAATACATTATTTCTGACTTCCAGTATCAATTAACGCGTGAACATACGCCCCCCAAACTTCTAATTGAACCACAGGATTAATCACTTCATTACCCGAATCTAAATAATTATTATCTGGTTCACACATAAGGTCTTCCTTAACATCTAGGTCATATGGCAATAGTTTCATAACACAATTCCTAACTACTTCCTGGTAAGGCTGGAACTCTGACCCATCATTACAGCCTGCATTTAGTTTAAAGGTTGCGATCGTGTACCTACACTTGGCTCGTTAGTAACTTGTCCTCTGACTTGTTGGGCATTTCCCGTTCTATTTTCAGGTGCGCCACCCCTACCGTTATGCCTTGGCTGAAACTGATTACGATTCTCGTAGTTTGGCTGTCTCCTATTGTCCCTTGGTTCACTATGAGGAACAAAATTATGTGCGTTTCCAGTCCTATGCCCAATGTTTCCTAGCGCATCAAAACTTCCTAATAACTGCTCCATTTCCTGAATATTTGTAATACTTTGCATACACGCTGCTTCGCGTACCCTGTCTGGAAAATGTCGTAACAGTAATCTGACTACATCTGAATCAGCCGTGATTCCGTCTAAATTCTGGCAAATCATGACATGTGACAAAAAATACTCAGTCATAGAGACACATTCATTATGTTTGAATTTCCCGAATACTACCCTTTCTCTTTCACAGCTTTGAACGTTTTCGTTCCAGTATTTGTCTGTGAACTTCGTCTTAAATTCCCCCAGACTTTTCATGTTACTTTTATAGACTGAAAACCAGGAACGCGTCTCTCCCACAAAAGCATGATCAATAATGTCGATCGCCTCTTCCCAGTCCATAAACCCTTCCTCAATCCGTTTCCCAAACCGTTTTTCTACTATTTTCAGAAATTCAAGTGGGTTAGTTTGTTTCCCATTGAACTTCGGTAATTCGATTTCCTTACTGTAAATCCCTCCATGACTTTGTCTCTCAGTGTTACCTTGCCTTTCTCTTACTTCTCGTCGTATGCGTGCTTCTGCCATCGCTATGCGGTTATCTACATCTTTATCTCTTCTTTCAATTTCATTCACTACGGTGTTCTGTTTTTCTTTCAACTTCTTAATTTCCACTGTATTGCCTTCTACCATCGCAAACTTTTCTCTTTGTTCCCTAGTGTTGTCTTCTATTATACACTTCACCGTATCGATCTTGTTTTGTACCTGATCTTTAAATTCTTTTATTTCTTCCTTTTGAATCTCAACTTTATTATTAATACTTGTCACCTGTGTCTCTAACTCCTTTCTAGTGTTGTTGCTTCCTTTTTCCATTAATCCCAACAACTCACTCCTCTGCTCTACAAATTTCTTTTCTACCTCTTGTTTGTTTTGCTTAGTTATCTCTTTCTGTTCCTCTATCTGCTTGTTAAATCTTTCATTTTGTTTAAATAATTCTTGTAACTGTTTGTTATGTTCGTCCATCCTTTTATTAGCTTCTACCTTGTGTTCATTCAATGCCTTACTTAATTCTCGTTTAGTTTGTTCTACTTCATTTTTAATTTCTGATTTAGTTTGTTCCAATTCCTTTTTTATTTCAGATTTATTTTGTTACATTTCATTTTTTATTTCAGATTTATTTTGTTCCATTTCATATTTTATTTCAGATTTACTATCCTTTATCTTACTTAACATTAACTGCATCATTTCAAGTAACTGATTATTATTACCCTCACTGTTAGGGCTAACCTCCGCCTCGCCCCCCATCGTACTATCGTCTGAATCTAACGTAACTTTGTCATTCCTACTCTTATTCCCTTCGCTATCTTCGCTCCTAATATCAGTTTCCTCCTCTACACCTTTATCTAACTCTTCCTTAGAATTACTTAAAGTACTACCCTTCAGCACGTGTCCACTACGCAGCGTCATGTCTTTCTCCTCTTGCTCAGCCATGCTACC
This sequence comes from Anabrus simplex, assembly GCF_040414725.1. Taxonomy (NCBI): domain Eukaryota; kingdom Metazoa; phylum Arthropoda; class Insecta; order Orthoptera; family Tettigoniidae; genus Anabrus; species Anabrus simplex. Next base: position 1,173,558,143 of record NC_090265.1, on the reverse strand, counting down.
CCCAAAATCAAACACACTAGAAAAATATACTGTGGATACACAACAGTTACCCCCAAGCTACTGATTTTATCCTTCTATACCAGTACTTAATGATTTACGAGCCCCTCAGTTGTGGCGACAATATGTGACGTACCCACTTTGCCCACAGATGTATGACAAATTTATAACGTGGCGAGTCACTTTAATATTAAAATAAATAAATGATTTGTCATTGTTTCTCCAGAAACCGCATCTCAAGGGCGCCAGTCTTCAAGCTTATGGCTTGAAAACAAAAGTAGATAATTAATAATAATAATAAATAAAAATACGTAATGAGACTCAAAAAACTCCTAGGGGTGGGGTGAACGGAACACAAATCATTAAGTACACTAACTTGGAATTTAAGGATCATTAATAATCATTTCGTAAAATACAAATTAAAGCAGCTATTTATTAAGATGAAAAACGTGACGTAACGGCGTATTAACGAAATCTGAACTTACGGAAGCAAAAGAAAATTGAATGAAATTAATTTTAAAAATGAACTGTTGCGCGAAGACTTGCAGTAACTTATGCCATAAGCTCACCAAATGTAGACTCTGTTGTCTTGAAGCTGAATATGGGTGGATCTCTCGTACAGGCTGCCTCATCTGTTGTTGGATTCCAGTCCTACATCCACATTTCCTGTCTTTAACACTTCCTATTGTACTCCTTACATAAAGTCGTAATGAGTCCTAATTTTAAGTGCAAAACCACCATGGGTTATGTTCATGGAGAGAATACGTTCGCATTCTTCCGTATTACGGAACAGTAGCGTAGCTAAATTCATAATAAAAGCTCTCCTCCCCTATACCAGTCAGAACCGGTCTCCCGTTGACTACCTCTCGTCATTGAGATAACAAGTCCCAATGAGAGTAACTTTTGAGTAGAATATACTCAGATGCGAAGTGAACTAAGTTAAAATCTTCTCCGATGTGTAGACGTAGAATCGTAGTAAGAGTATCTTCCAAGCGTGAGAATCAGAATCAGAATGTCCGAATCTCCGAATGTGAATCTGAGTGTGAGTCTGAATGAGAGTGTTAGTGTCCTCTCCAGCCCTTGTCGGTGGTATATATTGGTTCAAAAGTCTCCTTCCATCAGCCATATCACATGGTCCAGTAAGATTCGAGGTCTCATCCCTTCTCCCTTGTATAGCTGTGCATCCATCACGTTGCTTCATTACGTTCATTCACATAGGCTGAACTTTCCCGCTGAAATAAAGCGTCTCGAAGCTGAGTTTGAAAAGTGGGTGTTAATAATGTATCAACTGTCTTTTCATGAGGTGGACAGGGTAATATCTCTCGTAACCTCGATGACGTACTTTTCCTGGAACTGGGCTGAAATTAGCCTGCTGACTCTGGTCACCTCACAACGGCTATTGGAAAATTTACTGCAAGTTATAAATATGCGTGATGTTGAAATACTTTACCCAATAATTTGTTCGTTCAGAATACGTTATAGCCGCGATACAAAGAAATGAAATGATGATTGAAATGGATGATAAAAGCCCTATATATATACATATTAATTTAAAATGACCTATCAGTGATTAAATATATACATTTTATCAATTAAATATATAGTTCAATAATTAAAAACATTCAGTGATGTCCCAAACAGCACAACATTGCGGGTGCGAAAATGAGCTTTATTAGAATGAGAGTTTAGCTTGCTTAGGTTGATGAGATTTTACTGGACAGTTCACGATGATTCATGTTTGGAGTGCTGACATGGCAGGTCAGTTGAAACCACATACTCGAGTTATGGCGTAAATATCGTGATGGTGGTGATTATTATTTTCAGTTATATTACGTAATATCAAACGCGATTTGAGTTTATTTTTATTTAGCGAACTTCACCGCATGTGTTAAATTGTAATGAGGAATAGATTAAACTATTCGAACATGTTGTTTGATTTCGATTTCACGCTTTATCGCAGGAAATATAATAATAAGTGAAATGCGCACAAATGTGCAAAGAGTTTAACAGTCATTTGTCTTTACTATACTCGTTGATTGATCTTGTTCTTTTATTGCACTTAAGTATGTGGTAGCGATCACACACTTCCTCCAATAGAGAGCACACACACTCGTCGTTCACTTCATGGAATCGCTTAGTCGCCCATAGCTTATGGTGGAAGCCATGGACTGCCATCCTTGTAACTACATGTCGCTGTTCGTAGTTGGCTTCTGTCCATTTCCGCTCCAACATGGCGTCGGTGGCATAGAATTCGAGCCCGATTTGGGCTCTTTTCATTCTTCTCTCTTCAATTATCTTTGGGCTTTGTCTTGTGAATGGCAGAACTAGATTGATTCATGGATCCTCAATATAGAATGGCTCTTTACAAAGTTCGTACACTAATCTGGACTTCGTGTTCGTAGGTACACCTAATACTCGCTTTTGAAATCTGGCTTTTAGTTTCTCGAGAGCCTTAAGGTCAGCCACAGATAACTTTTCCAAAATAATTTCAATGCCATAGGTGGCAATTGGGCTTATTGCAGCATGAAATAGCTCTATTGTTGTTTTATAGATAGTTTTTGGTCTTTAATTCTGTATATCGCTTTGATGGTTGTTGTTGCCCTTTCCTTTATGTGCATTCTGCAGGGGTTGATTGTCGTTTGTAAGACTATTCCAAGATATTTGAAGGAATTCGTTATGTTTACGTCTCTGTTCTGAAATTTAATTTTGTCCTTTGTTGCAGCTCTTCCTCCGTTTCTGAAGATTACTGCCTTAGATTCGTGTATATGCAGATCGTTTTCTTCTGCCTATGTTTCCAACTTGTTTACTACTTTCTGAAGGTCTTCCAGGTTGGATGACCCAATTACCATGTCGTCAGCATAAATGTGTTGTGATACTGTTTCACTGAATTCTAATATATTCGATACGTCTGCAGTTGCAATGCAAAATAGTATTGGACTAATTGGGTCTCCCTGCATTACTCTATTGGTCTGGTAAATATATTGGGAAAGAGAGATGTCATCACTTATGTTAACTCTGTTGTATTCTAAGATGTTTTTCAGAAGGATTGCAATGCTCCAATAATTTGTGCTAGTTTCTCAATCACTACTTTTATGTTCAGGGTGTCGAAGGCTTTTGTGTAGTCGACGAACTCTGCGTAGTATTTTCCTTTCGGAAATCTTAGAGCCTGTTCTATTTCACTTATTAGGTTCGGTATAGCCTGCAGTGTCGAGCGATGTTTTCTGAAGCCATACTGACGTTCAGGGAGGAGATGGTCCGTTTTCCTCACTAATCGGTCCGTGATTATTCTCATAAAGATCTTGAAAGCATTGTTTTCTAGGGCGATGCCTCTAAATGAGTTTGGGATCATGCTGTCTCCTTTTCCTTTATAGATTATTTTTATCATGCACTTCCTCCAAGATCCAGGTATTTGTGCGCTGTCTAGATACGCCTTAAATAGTCCTCACTTCTAGGAGTACGTCTTCGGTTGCCTTGATAAGTTCATTGCAGATCCCATCAGGGCCATTAGCTTTCCTGCTTTTTGTTTTTGATATGGCTTGTTTCACCTCATAAGTAGTTACTGGGATTAGGTGCAACTTTGGTTGACTTCCAGTTCGTGTTGATACACTTGTTCAGGTTGAGAATGTTATTGAAATGATTTTCAAATAGACACAGTAATATTTCCAGATTCGAGTTCATTTCTGTAGCGAATTTCACTTCATGTGTTAGCGTTTCAACGAGGATCAGATTAAACATCCGGACATTGTGTCAAGTTTCGATTTCGCCTGGCAGTATGACTGATATGCTGATACCATAACCTTGGCTCAACGATAGATTTAGGATGCCACGAGTATTATATAACTTAAGGATGAGTAGTCACTGTACGTTCACTTAACGACAGGATTAGGACGTCGTCTGTACATAGCGAAGTCATAGGTTAGGCATTTTTGCGAATCGACTTGAACGATGTTCGTGTTTGCAGTAGCGGATACGAGTGTGAATGATATTAGCAGGTGCTATTCAGGCCGTGTTTCGGCATAATTCTTACTAGTCAGAAGTTGCTCCCATAATAGCGCTGCATCAGTTGTGGCATGAATGTAAGGGTTGTCCCACGTGGAAACCTGGCTAATGGAGACTGATTCCAAGCCGCGTGTGTTCAAGTTCGATGAACTTTCGTCTCTATTTGTTTCTTTTCCTTTAATTTAAGATTTATTGTTCGGGTGTCCGTATAATGTGATAGTGCCGTATGTTGACAGTTGATTTATGTAGGATTTACACTACGAGTGCGGTTTCGATTCGTCAGCTGTTAATGCAGTATGTTTTATTTTCATTTTTCGTTATTCACATTATTTATGTGAGACATTGATCTACCGATCACTTGTAGTTTGGTTTAATGAGACAAGTGTAGGTAGACATATTTGTAATTGTAGTCGTAGTTATAGAGAATTGGAAAGACTTTCTGTTGTTTGTTTTATATTGTGGACTTATAGTTTAACGAATTGAACGACGTGACTGTTTCATAACCTGAATGTTGGTTTAGTAGAAACATCTTCAAGTGATTTATCACTTATCTTTAACTTCAGTGTTTGGCGTTTCTTCTAAACGCATAATGAATTAATGCTTTTTTGCATTTCGCCGTTTTGTTCCCTCAGAACGATGTAACGTAAGATACCATCGGATCAAGTGTCGTTGGTTCATTCTGAACATCTGTTTGGGGTGATGCGTGATTCAGCATCAGGATTTATTTTTTTATCTTTTTTTTTTTTTTTTGCTATTTGCTTTACGTCGCACCGACAGATATGTCTTACGGCGACGATGGGATGGGAAAGGCCTAGGAATTGGAAGGAAGCGGCCGTGGCCTTAATTAAGGTACAGCCCCGGTATTTGCCTGGTATGAAAATGGGAAACCACGGAAAACCATCTTCAGGGCTGCCGACAGTGGGGCTCGAACCCACTATCTCCCGATTACTGGATACTGGTCGCACTTAAGCGACTGCAGCTATCGAGCTCGGTAGCATCAGGATTCCTCTGTAACTTAAGGGTGTCACGAGATGACAGCACATGGTGGAATTTTTTGATTGTGCCAATTGTTGTTAACTTGTAATGAACACCATGCTTTCAAGTAATACTTGGCAGACTATCCAAAGCAACTGATAGTCGATTTGGTTCGATTAGGATCCATTCGGGGGATGTTCCAGTATGCGATAGTATAGTCGACTGGTGGATAAACTTAATTAAATGTAAATTTGGAATTCTACTCGTTGTTGGTCAGATTTTCCATGGATCGTGTGGGTTAACTCTCAGTTATCGTTTGGCTCAATGGTGCCCGATTTTCAGGTTTTCCTATTCTTGTTTCTGGTTTTCGCTGTCAACGAATTTTACATTGCGTTTTCATTCTTTGGAAGACAATAATAAACAATTTCAAAATATGAATATTGAATTTTCACGACCCTATTGTAATCGAAACCGACTTTCAACCTATTAGGTCGTGTTGAAGAGATGTTTAAGTACAGAACAAAAATGGCCAACCAGACACCAGTAGGATCCGAACCCACAACATCTCTTCAACACGTACTAAATGTACTGTAACACGGCCTAATAGGTTGAAAGTCGGTTTCAATTTCAAAATATATTTGCCACTCACGTTGTGCGTTGTGACTGCGTTATGACATGTGAGAAATTTAACTAACATTCTTGCCCATTTAATAAACAAATTACCGTGATTTACACTGAATAACTAATTTAGTAAGCAAATTTTTGCTCCTCATTTGAAGTAATTATGCTCTCCTCTGAACCATATCGATTAGTCGATGAAGTGACAGAAAAAAAAACTCGGAAGGACCCCAAGATCCAAGAGTACAATATTGCTCTACCGAAGCAGCCGTGGCAGACCACCAACGATGGAACGGTAAGTGCAAGAGTTCATTACCTAGGTGTCCATGTAAGGAAATATCTTAATTGAGGTAAAAATATTAACGAGGTTGTAAATAAAGGTTACGCATATCTTCACATAGTTGTGAGGGTATTTACAGGTTGCCGAAATGCCAGAATTTAGTCCCACAGGAGTTATTTTACGTGCCAGTAAATCTACCGATACGAGGCTGGCGTATTTGAGCACCTTCATATACCACCGGGCTAAGCCAGGATCGAACCTGCTAATTTGGGGTCAGAAGGCCAGCGCCTCAACCGTCTGAGCCAGTGAGCACGACAAATGATATAAAGAGAGGGTGTACAAGTATCTGGTAAGACGCCAATTATAGAATGGGACCCTCACCAGGATAACTTGATACGAGAACTGGGAAAGAGATCCAAAGCAATGCAGCACGATTTGTTCTTGATAATTTCTGAGTGTTATGGAAATATTGTGAACTTTGTTGGGAAGACTTGGTAGCAAGGGGACGAGCTGCTTGGCTAAGCGGTATGTTCCCAGATGTCCTTGGAGAAATGGATTGGATTGACTTTAGTAAACGGATAATCTTGAGTGGAGCTTTTAAAAGTAGGAGAAAAGCATTTTATGAAGATTACGTTGGAAAAACGTGGGGCAAATATTCGGTTATATCAAGAAGAATTAGGGATTAGAGTAATTTATTAAGGGAGATGTTTGATAAATTTCCAGCTTCTTTGGAAGACTTGGTAAACAACTGGTAGGGAATCTGTCACCTGGGCAATAACATTAAATGCAGATCACTAGTGATGATGATAGTATCCAATTATCCTCAGATGTTGAAAGCGCTCCAGTATGAAGCAGTCACAATAGGTTTATCACTGCAATGAAGTCTTCAATTTGAGTTTCCACAGGGCAGTTTGGACAGTGAAATGGGTGCTCAACCGTGGCAGTCGGCATTCTGTGTATAACCTCATATTTGAGTGCAACCATGGTTCTAGGCATTCCAGTTCCTATCCTATTCAGTGTCTTCCAGACAGGCCAAGATTGCGATGTATGTGCTGGAGTTCCTTTTGTTGGCCGATTCCAGCCAGATAGTGTAAACTATTGCTGCCAGTATTGAGTGTTCAAACTTGACAAACAGCATATACGGGTTTTGAAAAATTCAGCCCATTAAATCACCACTACAGTACTATGAAATTAAGAATTTGGAAAATAAAACAATTGAATTGAACCTATTAAACCGTGCAGTCTTTAAATGTTTCTCTGTGAATATAGTTAATAAATTTACTGAAAAAATTATTGAAAATTGTAATTTCTCTGGGATTCGTTTGTTTCTAGTTAAAAAATAAATTTACCATTTACCAGACTAAGTTATTCTTGAATAAATGTTTTTGCTTGGGCTTTTTATTAGCGTTACCTAGGTCAGTCGATTAACAAAACGCCAATTCCTGACTCAGAAGCACAAAAATAAACGCAAAGGGAACGTCTAGCATGAGGACAACTAAACAGATATAGTACAGATTCTTAGCCACAGAAAATCGAGGAAACACCCATCAGATATAGGGCATCTACTTCCTAGCATAAATATTTTAGTTATTTTTTGATATCCCCGACCTAAAAGGCAATATTTTCTCTAAATAAATGAAGAAATGGAGCGTAGGTAGTCTAAAATCTTATTTGGAGTTCGGATATCACAAGTCTCACTATCGTTCCGAATGCCATTTAACTTGTTATAGTTTAATCGTGATCTCGCGAGTTACTTATTCTAACATTACAACATCCCGCTGCCCCATGGCGTAACAGCCCCAGAGGGCCGTTGCCTACCAAGCGACCGCTGCTCAGCCCGAAGTCCTGCAGATTATGAAGTGTCGTGTGGTCAGCACGACGAATACTCTAGGCCGTTATTCCTGGCTTCCTAGGCCGCGCCCGCCAACTCACCGTCAGATAGCTCCTCAATTGTAATCACCTTGAACCAGCCCTCAGATCCAGGTAAAACTCCCTGATCTGGCCGGGAATCGAACCCGGGACTCCAAATAAGAGGTAGGCACGCTACCCCTACACTGCGGGGTCGGCGTGAACATTACAACACCCCATAAGTTTTATGGAAACGTATTTTAAACTACATAAATTGCTATGATACACGTTATTATAATTTATATTTACTTGCGTAAAACGTTATGCTGTAGTTTATTGGAGTGTGGGGGTGAACTAATCTTAAACTCATTGTGTGCAAGACGTTAGAAAAATGGTGCAGTTTACTGTATAATGATATTCATACATATATTTGTGTACACGGTTGATGAAACATTAACCTTTTCTTACCGAAGTTTCTCCTACAAGAACAGAAAGTATAATAATTTCCATTTAAAGAAGTAGGCTGCGTATTAGTGAATGTATTTACACTAAATCTTAAAACTGGTACTGAGAAATTATTTCTTGCAACACTATTTCAAAAGACAACATTTGTTACTCACGGAAATAAGTCCTAATTTACACATTATTTGAAAAATTAATTCGTGACATACAAACTTGAAAACAAGCGAAAATTATAATATAAATGAGTCAAAATATATGACGTGGCCCTCTGTTTCACCAACATTATCCAAATGCAAAAATTATATACTTTAATGATAGTAAACAAATTAATTTCGGCTATAGGTAACTTTGCAGATTCAAAATAGTATAAAAATGGTAAACAAATTAATTTGATGCAGTGCTTAAAAGCTCATAATCTATAATTGCAAGATATATATTCATTACGTTGTAAAATATGTAAACAAAAACACACTATTAAATAGTCTATGGCACACATATGGCTTTTATTTTAAATTAACTTTAAACTTTTGAAACATGCAAAATATTAGCAAGTTACCGAGCCATTTTTCAAATATATGTGAAACTTATAACTGTCTTTTAGAACAATTGTAGTGAAAAACTTGGTATCCTCCATTTTCTAACAAATGACTTTTGTATCGCGCTGCACGCTTACGGTATAACGTGTGCTGCTCTGCGCGGCCCAGTATGCCACGGTTACTTTACCCTTGCACTTAATCTCTTGAATTGTTAATAGTACAGCTCAACATCTTTTATTCGATGAAACATATTTCATAACTAAAAATATAGCATTTTTTCAATGGCGGTGATTTTTGCTTCAATAAGTTCAACTATGCAAACTCCGCCTTCGTAGCGTAACTTTTAGCGCTGTAATCAGAGGCTCCGGTTCAGGGTACTTACAGGGGCTAGACAAGGCTGTAATCTTTCACCTTTGTTGTTCGTAGTTTATATGGATCATCTACTGAAAGGTATAAAGTGGCAGGGAGGGATTAAGTTAGGTGGAAATGTAGTAAGCAGTCTGGCCTATGCTGACGACTTCGTCTTAATCGCAGATTGTGCCGAAAGCTTGTAGTCTAACATCTCGGAACTTGAAAATAGGTGCAATGAGTATGGTATAAAAATTCGTCTTTCAAAGACTATATTGATGTCAGTAGGTAAGAAATCCAAGGGAACTGAATGTCAGATTGGTGATACAAAGCTAGAACAGGTCGATATTTCCAAGTATTTAGGTTGTGTGTTCTCCCAGGATGGTAATATAGTAAGTGAGATTGAATCAAGGTGTAGTAAAGCTCATGCAGTGAGCTCGCAGTTGCGATCAACAGTATTCTGTAAGAAGGAAGTCAGCTCCCAGACGAAACTATCGTTAAATCGGTCTGTTTTCAGACCATCTTTGCTTTACGGGAGCGAAAGCTGGGTGCACTCAGGATATCTTATTCATAAGTTAGAAGTAACAGACATGAAAGTAGCAAGCATGATTGCTGGTACAAACAGGTGGGAACAATGTCAGGAGGGTACTCGGAATGGGGAGATAAAGGCTAAATTAGGAATGAACTCGATGGATGAAGCTGTACGCATAAACCGGCTTCCGTGGTGAGGTCATGTGAGGCGAATGGAGGAGGATAGGTTACCTAGGAGAATAATGGACTCTGTTATGGAGGGTAAATGAAATAGATGGAGACCAAGACGACAGTGGTTAGACTCAGTTTCTAACGACTTAAAGATAAGAGGAATATAACTAAATGAGGCCACAGCACTAGTTGCAAATCGGGGATTTTGGCGACGATTAGTAAATTCACGGAGGCTTGCAGCCTGACCGTTGAAAGGCATAACGGTCTCTAAAGATGATGTATGCATGCATGTTATTATTATTATTATTATTTTATTATTATTATTATTATTATTATTATTACTATTATTATTATTATTATTATTATTATTATTATTATTATTATTATTATTCCCTTGCTGTTTCCACTACAGCATCCCTGTATGCCACACATTCTCTTTCCATATCCTGAACCTGCTTACTGTCCACTGTTCCGAACTTCTCACTAATCATATTCATATACTTCTGTCTAAGTTCCTCGTTCTGGAAGTTTTCTACCCTTATTCGTTTGCAAACAGATTTCACTTTCTCTACCCTAAGCCTAGAGATACTTAGTTCACTACAGATCATATAGTGATCTATCTTATCGAAAAGAAAACCGAAAACCCGTACATTCCTAACAGATTTCCTGAATTCGAAGTCGGTTAAGATATAGTCTATTATGGATATCGTACCCCTGCTCTCCCATGTGTAGCGGTGAACAGCCTTATGCTTGAAGAATGTATTTGTAACTGCTAAACTCATACTAGCACAGAAGTCCAGCAAACGCTTCCCATTCCTATTAGCTTCCATATCTTCCCCACATTTACTAATCACCTTATTGTATCCTTCAGTTCTATTTCCAACTCTCGCATTGAAATTGCTTGTTAGCACTATCCTATCCTTGCTGTTCACCCTGACTACAATGTCACTCAGTGCTTCATAAAACTTGTGAACTTCATCCTCGTCTGCACCCTCACATGGCGAATGAACTGAGACAATTCTCGTCCTAATTTCTCCAACTGCCATATCTACCCATATCATTCGCTCATTTACGTGCCTTACAGAAAATATGTTGCGTGCAATAGTATTCCTGATGAGCAGCCCTTCCCTTTTTAACACCCGTCAAGTACACTTTATAACCTCCTTCCTCGTTATCTCCCCTTACCCGAATATCACTTACTCCTAGCACATCTATATGTATCCTCTTTGCTGACTCAGCCAGTTCTACTTTCTTTCTCCCATAAGCCCCATTAATATTGATAGCTCCCTATCGTACTCCATTTCGTTCGCCAAGTTGTTTTCAAGGAGTCCTTCGCCTGTCAAATGAGAATGGGACTCCGTTACTCCCATAGGTCCGAGGCTTGCTTAAAATGTTCTGAGTTCGGTAAATTCATAAAGCAGGATGCTACCCTACTTGCACATAGTCCAAGTGAGGATCTCTCTTCTAACGGGTTATGGACCACCGGTGGATTGTATAGTCCTAGCCGCCTGAGCACAAGGAGGACCATGACTCAGAATATGTCTGAGATGCCCACTCCCATTCCATAGTAATTGGTATCCCGACACTCAGGACCACTTAATAGGCCACTCAGCCGTTGCCCGTGGTTCACGAACTGGGACGTGAATGTAGTAACCCACACCATGAACCATTATTATTATTATTATTATTATTATTATTATTATTATTATTATTATTATTATTATTATTATTATTGATACGGAATTTCCGTGGAGCAGAAAGAGGTGAAAGAAGGTGCTGGGTGGAATGGGTCTATCTACTATATCAAAGATTAAATTAAAACTTTAACATAGGTTATATTTATTTTCAAAAAAACAAACTTAACAACTTTTCACTTAGTGAAGTAACAATGAAAAATTTGGATATTAAAATAGAGAACCCCAGAATAGGGAATTTAACCATTTTGGGCTTCAAGCCCTTAGTTTAAAAATTTACAATTTAGCAAATATGGTATTATTTTGACAAGGACAGAAATCTCCCAAATTCAAGAGCACTTTGCTCCAAAGGTTACACATCTACAACCTTCCAGAGGCACCCCTCAATGTTACAGAAATCTCAGAAAAGAAGTTACAAGCTCTCCAGCATTAGTCAAGGAGACGGCGCTCCCAATTTCTTACAGCCTACTCAAGGCAACATTACATCAAAAATCTTATAAATTTCTGGCCTCTCTAGGCCCATCTTACACTTTTACAATTTTTACACAGGGGTATCAATTACCCAAACTATTGGGCCTTCGTGGAAAGAAGAACAGGTTAAATTACTGGTCCGAACACAAAATGAATGGAGGCGTATACTTGCACTCCTAGAAAATTAAAAACCCTAATTGGGCTTCGGCCCGATGATGCAGAAGCTAATTCCAAGCTACTGAGGTGACTAGAATGGAGGTTAATCTAACACTTTACAGAAAAGAGAAAAAGGTTACAAAATCATAGTCACCTCAAAAAGTTGAAGGGGAACTCGAGAGGGTAACGCACTCTCTATCCTCGATTCACAGTTTAAGATCTTATGAAAATTTACATTAGCCGAAAGAGGGTTTACATTTTAAAAAGCAGTAGGTTCCCCTCGTGTAAGTCTGCGGATGTTGCTACAGAAAAATAAGACAGTTGGCCATTACCTCGGCGGTTGAACTGCCTGGCGAAGAATGAGGCGCCCCGCCTCCTGACTTAACACACACACTCTCAGAAATTCGTTGATCCAAAGACCGCACACCCTATTAATTTTATTGGCAGAATCAAGAGTTACACCCAAAAACAAACAAGAAGCCTATGATAGGCTGAAAAATAATTACAGAAAAATTTTGATTGGCCAGACACCAAAGCTGGCAGGAAGAGAAGGAAGTGTTGCAAACCTTGAAATATATATTTAAAAAAAGAAAGTTAATTTACTTGAGAAAACCTATAAACACAAAATTTCTTTCAATAACAAATTATTCCACTTTGTACCAAAATGCGTGACTTCAGTTTTGTAGAGACCTCTATGGAGAAAAGTTCACACTTCTTGATGTGCACCAAAACGAAACAAAACAAATCCAATCAGTTTAGAAAACTTAGAAATGACAAACTTCTCAGTTATTCAGTAGTGACATCTTCTGATTAATGTCCCAGCTTCATGCAGTAGCAGTTTCAAGTTTTGTTCGATAGATAGAGTTCTTTAAGGCGCTTCTTTTTAATGTGCGGAGTTGAGGTGTACCTCTCGGTACTATTATTATTATTATTATTATTATTATTATTATTATTATTATTATTATTATTATTATTATTATTATTATTATTATTATTATGTATTTGTCAACGAGCCTCTATTAACACTAATCAGAGGAAATGTGGGAGATGCTGACCTTCGAAGAACGGGGGCATCGGCAAAAGAAAGGGAAAGGCCATGAAGGGGTGAAAAATTAAAGGCTTGTAAACCAAATAACGTCCGGATCAGAAGTAAACAAGAGTTGGCTAATAGTGGTCGGACCGAGCTTAAGTGCGGCCAGTATCCAGTAATCTGGAGATAGTGGGTTCGAGCCCCCTTGTCGGCAGCCCTGAAGATGGGTTTCCGTGGTTTCCCATTTTCACACCAGGCAAATGCTGGCGCTGTACCTTAATTAAGGCCCCGGCCGCTTTCTTCCAATTCCTAGGCCTCTCCTACCCCATCGTCGCCATACGACATATCTGTGTCGGTGCGACGTAAAACAAAACAGCAAAAAAAAAAAGTGGTCGGTTAGGAAAGATAAGAGTGAGGAAACCGACACCTATAGTTTTCATGGACTTAAATGCTTCCAGGAAGTCCAAATTAAATTTTGATATCAAATCCCGAGAAAATATTCAGGGTATTTTCGAGATATTAAGACTACTAATAGATGGAGCTCAGTGTTTTTTTATTTTGATTTAATAATTTGCTTTATGCCCCACTAACTACTTTTAAATAATGGTATTAGCCTTACGTCCCACTGACTACTTTTACGGTTGTTAAAGACGCCGAGGTGCCGGAATTTAGTTCCGCAGGGGTTCTTTTACGTGCTAGTAAATCTACTGACCCGAGGCTGACGTATTTGAGCACCTTCAAATACCACCGGACTGAGCCTGGATTGAACCTGCCAAGCTGGGGTTTGGAGGCCAGCGCCTCAATCGTCTGAGCCACTCAGCCTGGTGGAGCTCAGTTTAAAACGATATGTACACAATAACTCAGCTAGGCGAGCCGCGGTTGCCAATCCACACACCAAATGTGAGAGCCCCAGGCAGAGGATACCATGGGTGTACCATCCCCATCCAGAGTCTTTTGTATTTGCTCCTATAAATTTTCTTTAGGAAGCACTAACGAAAAATATCCTACCACCTCCCCGGATCCCGTGAGATCTCCGAACTTAAGCAAAATTGGGCGTGGTCAAGATTTGGATGGGTTGCCACGCTCTGTTGGTGGGGGTAAGGGAATGGAGGAGCCGAGAGGAACTGGCCACCCTACCGTACGTAAACTCCGGCTCAGGCACACCTCTGCGGAGTTAAGGACCTGCCTTCGGGCAGAATATACCCTTACCTTACCCCCCCCCCCAAAAAAAAATTATTAATGGGTACGACCTTGGTTGTCCACTTCTTGTTTGAGTTTCTCTGTTTCAGCTGCTACTTGCCGTCGGACTGAAGGTGGATCTATGCAACAAGTGTGGTATAGTTTTTCCACGTTTGTTGGCTTGAGGCAGCCAGAAACACCCGTTCAAAGCAATATCCACTTTTCTGGAATGGACAGATATTGAACCACACAGGACAAACATACTCAGCAGTAGAGAAAGAAAGTGCCACGGCCGAAGTTCGTACGGTTGTTGGTGATGGATGATGGAGTAAGGCGTACAAGACATGCTGAAAGGCGAGGTAGATTACCATTGCAGCACGACTGGCCCTATGAGTAGTTCCTGTCTTACCATGTAGACGCACTAGTCCGAATGTCATTACACAGCACCACTCATACCTCAGCAGCTTCCGTGCTGTCACGGTCATAAATGAGCCCGAGACTTCGATGGGAGCTACACTTTGCTCTGGCCTGTGTCAAGAGGCAGGTGCAAAAATACTGCACCCATCAAGAAATAGCAGCAGGTCGAATTTAATTCTACACTCACAACCAAAAGAACTAGCACCAAGAAAGTGTTCTCGTTTTGCAGCAAAACTCGCTCTGCAGTTACATCTCTACAGGTAGTCAAATGATTAGCGTAGTGACGCGATTAGTTGCATGTTCTTGCCACCAGAGGGCATGAAAATGCTGCCACCTGTGACCAATGTAAGGTTCGTAGAAGCTACTAGTACGTAGCGAACCGCTGCTTCTGATTATGGAAAGCTTGTCGACCACTCGGCATGCCTCTACATTGCAATCAAAGAGATGTCCAATTGTCAGAGTTTGAGAGGAGGCGTGTTATTGGAATGCGTAAGGCTAGATGTTCGAATCGACTAATCGCCATCACTTAAGCCGTTCTGGCCGGACTGTTCAGGGTGCGTTGGCTGTTGGTGCTAGTGGATCCGTGAGGCACGCACACACGGAAAATGAGCTCAGGATGCCCTCAACTGACCACCATGAGTGGGATCACCTAATCTTCCGACAAGCAGCAGCAGGTCCACCCATTACAAGTTGCCAGCCATCCAGATCGTGGATGTGAGCACATAAGAACAGACCATTTATTTAATAGCTTGATTTGGAATTGCTTGAATTTGTCGATGGAGATTAACAGCTTATAGTGTTGTGTCCGTCTTTGTGTGACAGAGGAGTGCATGTATTGCGACCTTTTTGGTCAAGAGTCAAATGCCACCTGATCTGGAAAATCTAATAAAATTAAATATATAATTCCAAACTGATGGGTGAAAAAATGCCTTTCCGACCGTACGAGGGTCGACCGCACAACATCCGGCCTCACGGAGCCGTGGTGCGTTCGCGGCAAAAATTATATTCTAATACTAACTTATAGGTATATCAGAACGGATGGATAATAAGGATGCTATCAAGACTACGGCAAATACGAATAGCAGAAACAATATATTTTTGAATATATTTAATCACTCTTGTTAAAACACACACAAAATAGTAATCCTGAATATAATGCTATACATGTCGGCCAAAATAACTAAAATAGGAGGTATGACTGCTCAATTTTCAATTCCACGTTCGATGAATGACCTTTCTTTTTTTTCTGGACCAAACGATAAGCACACCGACTCCTTGAACACTAATTTGAAATATTCCCTAATACATGTATTTATTTGTAAATGCGATGATTTATCATTAACATATTCCTTCTACATTGGAAGAAAACACACTATACTCCAGAATTCTGGAGCCAACTTTGAATGGTCGCTTAACGAAATGTTAAGAATCCTAAATAACGCCATATAATGCAAATGCATATGGACAAGACACAATAGACAACACAAAAATAAACAAATGTTGGGTCCGGCTTTCGAACCCACATCGCACAGAGCAACAACTCAAACAACGGGACAGAACCCGCTTTCAAAGTCTGACACACATAACCAAGAACAAAATATCGACTAAAGAACATCGCAAAATAAACATATATACACAATACACAACTCCTCTGGTAATAGAAAATTGCAAATTCTGTATTTCATGGAAAACTGTGTGTGACGAAAATCCTAGGTTTGCCTTGGGAATCGAACCGATGTTCTTCTGCACGTCACCAGGATCGGGTGACTGAAATCCCTACCTATTCATTTAATATAAGAAAGAAGAAGAAACTATATTATAAGCTGGCGTTCAAATAAATCATATTTCATGCCGAATCGAACATAATTTAATTGGGAATACAAACACAGATCTCATTCCGTTAACTACGGCCTTCTTTCCTTTTCATAGTAAGGTCTGACATATTTATTCCTTTCTGTACAGTTTGTCCTAAAAACGAAACGAGCGGAGATGTTTCCCTCCTTCCGGCATATTTCATCCGTCACTCGGGAACCGCTCCTTCCTGAAAGGCTAGCCACACATTCTTTTAAATAAACAGACCCATATTTAAACCGCAGCATTCTAAAATATATTCGAAGTAGTCTTCATTTCAAGCACAGTTGATACAATTATTCTTACGCACCCTATCATTACGCTTACGTTACATGGAGCCAAACCTTAACTTATACTTACAATCCACAGAATTTAATCGTGAAGGACGCGAGTTCAAAACTTACCGAACGCACAGAAAATGTCATATATCATACTTTTATTTCCTTCTACAACAATAAACATTTCTCCATTAGCTACGCAGAGGAAATACAAACAAAAACATAAAAACGCTTACACTGTCGAGTCTATGACATTGAACTTCAGCTGCGTCAACGCGGTGTTCCCTCTTGGATCACCCCTTCCTCCACCTCCCACCGGCTAACCTGTTGTTAGGCCAGCCGGGGGGTGGGGGAGCTCTCCGCCACCTATTCCGTTCCTTTCCTCTCTTAACCCTCCCCCTCACGGAATGCTGTAGTGAGAGAGGAAAACAACTCCCAGGCTTCCCCGTCGGAAAGCCAAACGTAGAAGCTTCCCATCTGCCCTCGCCCCCTTCCCTTTTAAATTCAGATTCCTTATATGTTGCTTTCCTAGACTTTTCTTAAATGATTTCAAAGAAACTGGATATGTATTGAACATATCCCTTGATAAGTTATCCCAATCCCTAACTCCCCATCCTATAAACGAATATTTTCCCCATTTTGTCCTCTTGAATTCCAACTTTATTTTCATATTGCACCCTTTCTGGTAGAAGTGTGCAATATTATTATCTTTCCTACTTCTAAGGACACCACTCAAACTTATTCGTCTACTTATGTCATTCCACACCTCCTCTCCACTGACAGCTCGGAACATATCTCGTAGATGAGCAGCTCGTCTTCTTTCTCCCTCGCCTTCCCAGTCCATCTATCTCCTTTCTTTTTGTATATTGGGCATATCATTCCCTTTTGCCATTCTCCTGGAAACCTTCCATTCTCAAATACCTAATTAAACAACTTTAGTATACCCTCCCTCATCTGCCTATTTTTTACCATTTTTTTCAAACTACGTTATTTATCCCGTTTCTACCTCCTGCTGACTTGTTCTTCATTTTTCCTCCCACGTCCATTATCTCATTCCCTGTTATCTCTTTATCCAGCTGATAGATCGCCACCACTAATCCCCTCTTCATGACCAATTTCCTCTGTTGTTTCTCTCCATCTGCCTCCTCCACCTAATAATTTACGAAAGTATTCCACCTAATCTTAGCAGTCTAACTTCGATTTTACATACTCCCTCCCCCATGTTAATTTTATTCACTCTTTCCCAAACTTTATCAGGTTGATTCATTTTACATTATCTATTTATCGCCTCCGTCTGCTCTCTCTGCCACGATGTCTTCCTCTCAATATTTATCGCCTTATATTCTTTCCTTAATTCACAAAACATCTTTCTTCTTTCGCGTCCTCCATATTTTCTAAACTCCTTTAGCGCTACTGCCCTCAATTCCTTGCATTCAATATTATACCACCCTCCTCCCCATTCCTTCTTCCTATCACTAACCTTTGCTATTCTAGCTACCCTTTATATCGGGTACTCGATTAACTCACCTGCCATTAACACCACCTCCCATCCTATCTTAACCATTTGCATATCATTTTCTAGCAACTTGTAGACCCCATTTTTACCTCATACGACCATATGTATTTAGGCCGCGAAATCTTACCTAAGCCTATGTTACTACCTCTTCTCTTTACCTCACTCTCATCATTATTCTTAATATTTCCCCCTTCATGCCGTGCTAAGCTCTGCCGGTGAGCGAGAGTCTCAAGGGTAGACCGTCGCTTATCGGCTGTGCAGAAAAATTTTAAAGGGCAGGGATAGCATAAGGACTAGCGGCTAATGAAAGGAAAGCTAAATAGGTTTTTCACATTTATTATGACTAACTCTCTTCCAAAACAACATTTAAAATTACAAAATCTAGGAAAATTTTTGTATTATTTCTTCTCTTCAGGCTATTACTGGTAAGGCATCTTCATCAATTAAAAGGACGGCAGATGTTCGAGTCTGCAATTATAACACCAGCCGTTAATTTACATTTAACTTAATGACGAAATTAAAATGATTTTCGAGAATACTTTCTCCAATAATAATTAAACTATTTTGAAAATTAAAATATTTCCTCTGGATTCATTATAATATTAATGAAAAAAGTGATCACTTTCTCCTTTTTACAAAAATTAAAATAAAAATTTTATTCCATGAAATTATTATTAATTCGTCTTCCTTAGACTTTAAATTTTCCAATTAATTTATTTTTTATAATTATTTAGTGATTAATCTTCACATAATCATCTTAAATTTGACGTCATGTCAACCTATGTGTTATTCATTTATGTGCAATAAATAGTCATGTAATATCTACAAATTCGAGTTCGTGACTTCGATCCACTGACATGGCCTTTACTTATTCATTTTTATTTAGTAGTTAAGACCCTATTCTATCTTAAAAATCAATAAAATTTACTAAAGATTCATATTCCATCAAATTGTGAACACACGAAACTGACATAAATCGACCAAAATTTTACGCGAATAGCGGGGAATATCACCACAGACACTGACAGTAAAATCACAGTAGACAAAATATAGACAGATCTCACACAACACCTTCACACAAAGGCACACGGTAACATTATAAAAATATTTACACGAATACTAACCCTTGATTATTAATTTTAAGTTTAATCTAAATCAGGGAAAAACATTCTTAAGATGACAATATCATGTAAAAATCTTTGCGTCAACTTGGGATGTGATAGAGTCCAGATTATCACTTCAACGAAAAATTTTATCATACGACGATGTCCATGGGAATATTATGAACAGAAATCATCCGAAATTATCGGTTAAAATGCCTATAACACCGGTCAAAATTTTAAAATACGCGCTTGCGGCTCATGAGTTGCGGTATTAATTTTATTCTCCTACTATTTGTGGCTCTCAATTAATCTGCGCTCAAACTGAAGAAATTATGTTAAGTAACATATTTCCTTCCCAAAATGACTCTATAATGGATACACAAATTATTCCACTAACTATAATGTCCATCTACAAGTCAAAATAATAACCATAGCACAGTAAAATATACAAGTGTTCTGTCAGGATACTGCCGTATTCCAGGCCTATATTTATACAAAATGAGCACACGTTAATTTCGTTCAAGAATAAATAATATTATACTCATGACCTTATTCAAGTTTTTAGCCCGTAATTAAGTAGATTTATTTTTATTGTTATTATTATTATTATTATTATTATTATTATTATTATTATTATTATTATTATTATTATTATTATTATTCCTGACCGTGCAAGATTACACTCGCGAAGGCTACTGTACGATAACATTCAGATGACTCTAGCGTACCTCAAATCCAACGAGACGTCGTATAAATGTAAAGTGAAGTTTATCACGATGAAAAATACTAAAATACTGTCCCATCTGGTTTCAATTAAAATATAAAATCATTTTAAACTCATCCAAGATTAACGTAGAGGTCAAATTAAATTTAGTTCTCCTGCCACACTGAACTCGGAACAGTCGAAATATTTCTCGATGACACTCACTCAAATAACTAGCTAATAGAGTTCAATACACAATCATTCAGTAACACAAACTACCTCTCACCAAGGAAAGAAGGAAAGAAAAATCTATCTATGACAATACTAATAGAAGTTACTCTAAATGAATAAGGAAAAGCAATGTTTACACAACTTTTACATGTACAGACAGAAAAGAAAGAAAAGATTTTTCTTTATATGGTACTGATGTGACTGTTGACTGCTGGATTCTGGTTGATGAGCTAGGGCATTTTCCCCTTACGCACCATCGAATCAAGTCTCGTCCATGTCTGAGGTGCCTTATATAATTAGAAGCTCATTGAGGACGTGAGGACGTACAGGAAACAGCAGCAGAACTCATTTTGTGGAAAGGCAGGCATCTTGAAATGTGCTCGAACCAGTAGTCTTCCTCTCCTGATTTCCTCGTGAAAAGCTGAAGCTGACAGACAAGTCTTAGAAAAGTCCAGAACACACGCCCGATGCTTGATGAGATAGATAAAATAAACTTAACTTTTGTGAATCTCCAATTAATTGTAGTCAGAATTAAGAAAATGTCTGAATTGCTGTATGTTAGATTTTCAATGCCTTATGTGAGGTAAAGTTCCCCAGCGAAGCAAAAGACGTCTAATCTCGTCCGTAGTTGTAGTCAGAATAATTCCCAGACGTTGAGTTCAGAAGTAGAAACCAGGATAAAATTTTCTTCGGAAATACCACTATTTCGTTGTCTTGAGACGGAGGTGTGTCTCTTAACTACATTTGATTGGTTGATCCATAACACTCATGCGAAGATTGTCGTTTTATTGGCTGCCATAGGCTTACGTCAATCGTCCTTGATATTATCGATCGTCTGGCTCATGCACTGTTCACCTTGTCACATGGCACTCGCAGCTAATTGAAGGACATCTAACTAACAGTATTCTCGGCTCGCTCCCTCGCGTGCTGGCCCAATTGGAAAATCCAGTCACCAGGTGGCTGGTTCCCGCCGGCTCGAAAGTGATGAAATTCCCTTCCTGGCGGTCTAAATAATGTCCCAACTCACTGTTGTAATAAATGTTCTTTCTTAATAAAATATTACCACTTTTGAAGGGGACAATATATACCGGACTATGATGAGACTGAATCCAATCCCCTACTTCAAGAGAATTCTATCCAACATATCCTCCATGCTGACTACCAAATCTATCACCCCCCCCCCCCCTGTGGCGTAATATATGCCATTTTCCCTTCACTATCTCCATCCCACCAACCGTTTAAGATATACAGATTAACTGCCCCACATAATTAGAGCCATTTTAAACCATAACTATGCACTCTTTATCTTCCCTACACCTCGATTCCTTCATCTTCCCACCTCTTTCTTTACTATAGGTAGGGCTTAAGCCCTCTATTCTTGCATTCGAATCCCAAACAAAAGCAATCCGTCTTATTCACATTTATCACCAATCACGTTTATTCTCAGAAAAAATATCCTCAAAAAATTTGTCATTCGCGTGGGGCGAATTTTTTGTATGGTTGTACAGAAAGGCCAAGCATATGTTCCTCCCCCCTCCCCATCTCCCTTGTTAAATCCGATCCAGATCACCTCCTCTGTCTCATTTTCGATTTTTCCCATTCGTTCCTTTATCAAGACAACAATACTTCCTCGGGTTCCTCCACTTTACTCTCTCTTTCCTTTTGGTTTTATTCTTCACTACAAACCCTCTCCATGTAAACACCTCCCCTTCACCAAACCACATCCATGGTAGGGATACAATATCAAAACTCTCTACTAATTTAATCACTTCCTCGCTCCCCATCCTGCATAACAACCTTTCTATATTAACAAAACCTATTTTCCATTCTAGTTATGCATTTCTCTCCCCTACTGCCCTCTTCCTTCATTGATATTATTCCCTTCACTCACGTTATTTGCCCTACTTCTTGTTAATATCAAGCATTCCCTTTTCGCATCCAGACCATCATTTTTACTCATTTTTGAACACTCTTTACTCACTTTCTCATCCTGACTTCTCTTATTCTTTCCCCACAGGTCTTTCAAACACAAGGATCTTCCCCTCCTCAGAAGTTCGCTTCCTTTTTCACCTTGTTCCCCCTCTCTTCTTTCATGATACTCGTCCCTGCCGACTCCATTCCTTTCTTCATCGTTTGCCTCTTCCACCAGGTCCTGGTGATCTCAGCTCTCTCCACTAGTGCCTTCGCGTACCTTGGACTCGCTTGTGTTGCCGCTGCCTGCTTGATCATCGCAATTCGGCCTCTCTGCGCATTTTTCACTTTGGTTTGCATCAAACACCCTTCCTGTTTATGAATATTATCCATTTCCTGAAGCTTGTTCACAGAGCACGTTCTAAACCATCTTCCATTCCCTACCACCAGGTGTTATCCCCTAATGAAAGCGCCCAGTCCTTGGTTAGTGGCTCTCGTTAGGTGGGTATTTAAACTTCTAATAATTCTACTTCCGTCACTGGCCATGTCTCTTTTCACCCACACGTTCTCACCTTGTAGGTTTCCAACATTTCTGACCACAATATCCGCCGTTTCACTTTACTCACTCTTTCCACATCGTCTATATCCACTTCACTAAAGTTAATTTTCATTTCGTTCTGTATCACATCTACCACCTTGTACACTTTATTTTCCTTCACTCCCTTATGTATACTGTAGATGAAGCTATTTTTCCTCGTGCGTTCCTGGAAGCTTATTGCCTCATCTCTCTTCACCTACTCGGCTCCTCTTCCAAAGATCTCCCCTTCTTTCTTAGAAACACTATTTCTCCCGTCTTCAGTCTCAACTTCTCCATTTTCTCCTCCAGGGACCTTCTCATATCCTTAATTTCCATCGACTGCTCCTTCAATAGACCCTTTATTAGCTCCTTTACTTGGTCCATTGGACTCACTCCTTCACAATCTCTTTAACAGCCACGACTTCCATCCAACCAATGTTTCTCCTGGACCGGGACCTGGGTTCAATTCTACGCCCTCAATAATGAGTAAAATCGCCACCACCGATGCCACAACCATTAAATTCTCCAGAAATCCTTTGCTTTTCGTTCTTCCTACCATTCTCATACTCCTGCACCTCTGCCATCCTCCAATAAGTGCACGATATTGCGCCAAGGAGATACCGATCTCTCTCACTAACTGCTCCGCACAACCACCTCCCTTCGTTGCTTGAGCTTTACTGTGGCACAGAAAATAAACACAAGGTTTTCCTCTAATCTACAAACAACACATCATTAACGTGGCCATTATTAACGGTATACGGAGAGATTATCCTCTAGAAGAAAAATCCCTATCTAATTTGGGGGAACATGTAATCGAGCCCTAGGCAGGTCACACACCACACAGCCAATTATACTATTCTACGAACATGCAAAATTTGTTTAAAATCAGAGTGCTTTGCTATCCCATATATTTACACATCTGTCAGCGAAGACATATAGACGACCCTATCTTCATGCATTGAGGACTTGAAGTAAAATGCACCAAATGCAGAGAAGAAAAAAGCCAGTCGAGATCCTTAACAAAATAACAATTTTCCCCCTTTACCTAAAGCACTCTAAAACCTTAGGACGTCTAATTCTTTAACCCATGCTCATGCATTACTATCAAATGGAATTACGTAGACCTAAAAATAACAGCATGTTCCAAAATTTCTCCCATACGTAAATTATTTCTACACATGATATATGATGAACAACTCAAAGATGCTCAATAATTTCAAACACCCATATTAATCTATTACAACTCTATCCTACGTTATTTACATTTTTACAATAAATTAAATCCCACATTTACAGCACTACATAATACTTCAAATCAGTGTACTTATCGTAATATTAATATGTCCATGGTTTGAGCATCGTAGAGGCCCCTGGTCGATGGTTTAGGACTGCATGTTAATGGCACGGATCATTTGTTCGAAGTTTCCTCTTCCGACCTCCGTCTGCAAATCCACAGTCTTGGGTTGGGGTCCACTGGAACTGGCTAGTCACGTCTCGTTTGTCACTTGCACAGTTATTATTCAAGTTAGAGCGGAATTTATTTAATTTTTCCCCGACACTGCTTACAGAATATTATTCATTTCTCCTACAATGCTTATACAATCCAATTATTTCTCCAACACTGTTTATAGCAATCTATCACGAGTTTAACATCGCGATACACAACGTCCACGGGTACTACTGAAATGCAATCTCGGTATGACCGCTTTTTTTAACACACTGTTTATACATCACAGGGATTTCCACACTCTCCGTTCGCAAATAACATGCGTACACAATATATCTCAGATACAAATTGTTTGTTCTTAACACCTCGCGACACAACACATTATAACTCACGCACAAATAAAATATATCTGCAGACTCGCGACACGGTCGGACATCTGTCTCCCTCGAACACTCGTTAGTAAGTCTCTCCTTCTGCAACGTGACGATTCCTGAAGTAAACTATCCCCAACTAGCTATGCGAGGATTCAGTCTTCCCCACTCTAATTCCTATATCTGGTGCTCTGATGGTCTTCTGACATTGGTGATGCGATCAAAACGTGTAGCTCATAATTCCATGACAGATTATCTCATGCGGAGAGTATTTCGATCGATGATTAGATTAATATATTTGTTAAAATAGAGATGCCTCTTCTGGGATTTCCCTTTCTGAGTCTGAGTCCACAGCTATACTGCTAATAATAAGAGTTGGCGTCTGACATTTCTTAGAGGGAGGTCCGTTTACTGCCTGCCGAGGCGGGATAAAGGGAGTGGCTGTGTGGTTGCCATGGAAACGAGGGTGGGGCGACTGCGGTTGCCATGGAGATAACACTTCAGAGCAGCTCGTCTTGCTGGGAGTTGCCAAACCTGTCACTGTCACTGATAAGAACCTGATTGTTTGTATAAGAGTGATCGCAAATGGGACGACACCGCCTGGCCAGGTAGTCTACAACAGATCACAGCGGCCAGAATGAAGGAGGGAACAAGTGAGCCGGAAGCGAGGGGTAAGAGTATGTAGAAAGGAATGCTGGAATGTGGCAACATCGTGAAATGGCACGTGCAGTGCTTCTCTCTCCAACCTTACCTGTCAGACACCAACTCTTATTATTAGCAGTATAGTGTGGCTTCTCTACTGACGCGTACCTGATCACCTGTGGCGCAATTTGAGTAATGCTGAATTTTAATAATCCTTTATTAAAATATTTTACTTAGTATGTAATACAGTCATCCAGAAATATCCTGTCTTTAACCAAGTTAGCAAGTTGGCATAACTGTATTTCGGCCATTTTTAGTGGGTGTGGCTATTAGAATGTTGACTTCCCTGTTTGTTCTTTCCTGAGCTAGCTTTATCTCCTCGGGGGTGTTCAAGCCCCAGACTACTTGAGACACGCCATAAAGTCAGAGGTCTTGCGCATCGGATGCAACACAACTTCCCATACGACAAAAAAATCTGGAAAACGCTTTGATTCCATTAGTCAAATACTGATACGGTTACAGTACTGTAAGTTACAATTTGCTTTAGGTCGCACCGACACAGATAGGTCTTACGGCGACGATGGGATAAGAAACGGCTTGCAGTTAGAAGGAAGCGGCCGTAGCCTTAATTAAGGTACAACCCCAGAATTTGCCTGGAGTGAAAATAGGAAACCATGGAAACAATTTTCAGGGTTGCCGACAGTGGGGTTCGAACGCAACCTGACTGCTACTAGCCCGTAGAGGGGTGGGCATAAACGAAGAGAGAAGTAATATTGGAAACTCTCGGCATACGCAAACAACAATGAAGATGGGTGATAGACTGTAAGTAGTTTTTCGTCCTACTAGGCCGCACTTTATACCTGCTCACACAATATGTACTATAGACCTGTTGACAACGGCACGTGAAAAACGACGTAAAACCTTTCACAGTTTTCATTGAGCTATTTAAGAAATAATGGGTCCGTGAACAGCTTTATGACCATACTGGTAGTGATTGACTCTGAGAATCAACGGCTGGAACTACTAAAGTGGAATGTACAGTCGCTCAAAGAAGTAACGAGCACATGGACGGTTTCTCCTACAGAATTCACTACCGGTACACTGTGCTATTTGGTGCGTCGTGGACGGTCATGGAACTTTGGGTCGTTATTCGGTGGAGGATCTAAAAACAGTGGATGAGGTAGTCTACAGGATCTCATCGTTACACATTCGTGCAGGATTTACGCCGTTTTTGTAGCGCCAGCAACTTTTCCCTCCAACTATGGATTCAGCAAGATGGAGCTTCAGCCCACACCGCGGGGGAGTCATTCACACTTCTGCAACGGCATTTTGCAGATCACCTAATTTCTCGTGGATCTCCATTCCTGTGTCCCACTTGCTGTCTGGATCTCACGGCCCCAGATGCCTACATATTACTGGCTGAGAACAATAGTGACGTAACTCAAAAATAGCCGATATTTTTTTAGTTGTCGACAAAAATCCTCATAACATAGTTCTCTCTATGATGCATTAGCCGCGAAAATTTCACGTGGCCTTGCTCCGCTACGGAGCGCACAACCTCAGTATTGGATCGAGGGCAGTCATCCGCCTCTACGTGCATGAGAGACGCATGTCAGTGTGTTGCAGTCTGTTCCCGTGTGAAGAGATGCGAGTTCGCTTCACTAGTGGCGGATGTCCACATAAGCCAGTAACGCACCAGCCAAGTTAACACTCTGGATTTGGAAATAGTTCTCTATTCAGACAACTGTGGGGGACAGGGGAGGAATAAGTTTATAGTCTCTGCATTCTTGTACGCGGTAGCTTGTTACAAAATCAAAAGCATTACTCTGACGTTCTTCGAAGTTGGACATTGTCTCAATGAAGATGACTCCTGCAGTTCCGTTATAGAAAGAAATAATACAGAGCCTTGAGATCTGGACCCAACTACGTACCAGCCCACAACTCTTTTAAAAGTGGATTGTTATTTCTGTAACAACTACAGAGATTAGAAACGTTGTTAGTTTTAACATTTATACAGAAATAACAGAAGAAAGGGTATCACAATAAATGGGAGATGCCTATAACCATTAAAAATGAAAACACGTCTTTCAAACCGGGGAAGAACGTGCCAACTTTGTTCTGATGGATTTGGCAGTGGGAGATTTCAAGTAAACTTAGAACATTCACTGAAAACGTTAGGATTTATAACTACTAATAAGAAGAAAGTCGGTGTTATATAGATCATGTTATACATAAAACAGTAATATATTAAAATATTCCAGGCGTTTTTCTGCGTCTAACTACTGGATCACTAATTATTTTAGCATTAATGCAAGGCAAGTATCATTTGCCATTACGACAGTAAAAATAAATTAAGCTTACCGGTATGCCTTTACTCACGTTTCAGGCTGTGAACCATGGTGTCCAAACAGTACGTGATTGAAAATAGAATACTTACAGCTACCTTCATCTTCCCTGGACAGGTCACGCTGTGTCTGTGAGACATTACATTTATTTGAAAGGCCTATAGGGTTATGATATTGTTGCTCTCTGTACGTTCAAGTAGCAGCGTCTTTGTGCATCTTATGCCAATTGTTTGAGCTTAGTTGCTATTGTTAACTTGGGGCGAGGGGATTACTTCACTGTTGACTCCTGTGGCTTATGTCAGATGCCAAGCGACTTCTCCCCACTATTTGAAGCTCAGTATTTTTCATACCTTCAGATTATGATTATTTTTCATACCTTCAGATTATACTTTTGAGGTATATTATCTGTCTCAAGAGGCGGATGAGCAGTTAGTACGTAATACACTTCACGAAGAATGTGAACAAAACGTACAAGATAAAGAATGGAGTGAATCAGAAGACGATCGTGTAGAAACCCGTGATGAAGATACGAACACCGAGCAGGACTTTGAAATTTGTTATATAAGTGACCATGAAGAAGATGTAAGTGTTTCATTAGTTACGTGACAGAAGCGACCGTGCCAGATGCGAGCACACCGAAATCGTGCAACCGAGTGGATTAAGCATCGTGCCACATGCGACCAGTCAGTCAGTCAGTCAGTCAGTCAGTCAGTCAGTCAGTCAGTCAGTCAGTCAGTCAGTCAGTCAGTCAGTCAGTCAGTCAGTCAGTCAGTCAGTCAGTCAGTCAGTCAGTCAGTCAGTCACCACTGATCTGTATTTAGGGAAGTCGCGGAAGTGGCTGATTGCCTATCGGCTGTTTACCTAGACTTTTCTTAATTTTAGAAAATTTGGAAAAATATCGAACATTTGCCTTGGTAAATTATTCCAATCCCTAATTCATTTCCCTTTGAACGAATACTTGCCCCAATTTATCCTCTTGAATTCCAACTTCATGTTCATATTGTGATCTTCCCTACTTTTAAAAGCACCACTCAAACGTATTCGTCTACTACTGTCATTCTACGCCATCTCTCCACTGAGATGCAGAGTATGGCATTGTGATCCTCTCTCCAAGTGTTTTTTTAGTTCATCAATTACTTTCCATCCACTTTATCACAGTTCAGCTTAAGCCACTGACGAGTGCAGACGTATTGAGCGGAGGGTCCCTGGAGTGGGAGGTGGGAGCGTAGGTGCTGAGTGCAGGAAGGTACTGAGGAGTTGACTGACAATGATTGGTGTGAAGAAATACAGGGCGATCATGTGAGGATGGCAGGGAAGAAAGAAGAAATTAAGACAGGAGGGTGTAAAATAGAAATGGAAACGAAAGGAGAATTAATGATATCAGTGGCGGTGATTATGATAATGCTAAGGATTGGGGGGGGGGGAGTTGAACCCAGGTCCAACTTCCAGTGGAAATATATGCTGGGAAGACATGGAAGTAATCAGAAGAGTTGTGAAAGAGGTGGTTGTAGAAGTCTGCCCCTTTGAGCAACTCAAAAATATGATTCAAGAGCAAACGAGGGAGCTTGAAAAAATGAAGGGATGGTTCCGAGAAAGGGCAGAAGACACAACATCGCAGGTGAGGAAAAATGCTGAAGAAGTTGCAGCATTAAGGGAGAAAATAGGACGATTAGAAGGGGAGACGCTGAAACTGAAAGCAGAAGTGGAAGCCAACACTCTAAATCGTAGGAAGAAATGCCTATTTATATATGGCGTGCCTGAGGAGAAAAGAGAGGACAAAGTGCTTACAATTTATAAAGTAGTGAACCTAATTCAGGGGAAAATGCAAATCAATTTTAGTGAAGTGGACGTAGACGATGTGCAGAGAGTGGGGAGAATTAGAGGCAACAGGCCTATCAAAGTACAACTGTTTTCTACGTTGATGGCTGATATTGTAGTTGGCAATACGCGTAGTATGCAGAGGGAAAAAGTATGGAACAAGGGGGACGTGGGAATTGAAGTGATTAGGAACGAAAAAATTCTTAGAAACCATATGATACGAGCTAGACATCAAGGGCTGAGAGCAATCATCAGAGGACAGGAGTTAGTGGTGTCAAGCAGCAGCTGGAGTAGAATCTGGTCTGTGAATAGATTGAAGGACCTAGAAATGAAGATAAAACAAGACGAAGAAACAGAAAGAAGTGGAGCGAATAGTGGGGAAGATAGGCAAGTGAAAGATACTGATATTGGAGAAGATGGGGATGGTAGTAATGTAAATACTGAAAGTATCAGTGTGCTGTGCGAAGAGAGACAGGCAGAGGTGCCAAGTGAAAGTGCGATCATAAACACCGATAAGGAAGGAGAAGTGAATAATGGGGTGAGAGTAGGTAGGCCTAGGGACACAGACACAGTCTCAGCTAGAGGCAAAGGAAGTCAGCAGTGCGGAAACAGTGAAGATATGGCGGCACAGAGAGAAAGGGAATGTTCGGAGGCAACCCGGAAGAGAATAGAGCGGGTCTGGAACGAAGGGTGGAGCAGAAGTTTAAGGGACGAAGGAAGAATAGACGAAGGAAGGTGTAGAAGCTTAAGAGACATGTGGGGAATAGGTGGAAATGAGAAGGGTATTGTTACAAGAAGTAAAAACGCTAACAAAGCTAGCAAGAAGTAAGAAAATTGTTTCAGGAAATTTGGAAAATTAATTAGTGAGTTGTTTATTGGATTCAGGAGTGAAGTATGGTAATTTTATGCTACTTGTATGTGAACTGCATTTGGTATGAACAGTGAGTTGATGAATATAGTAGTATAAGGTTGTGAGAAATGGGTATTTGGTGTGTAATTTGGGAAAGTAATTAATGGGTTATTTGACAGAGTTATTTGTTTGGAGGTTTGTTTATGGTGGTATAAGGTCGAAAAAAGTGGTTAATTGGTGTAATGATAGTTGATGTTAATTGTAAGTGAATCTGTGTTTGGTGTGAGGTACGAATAAGAGGCGAATGGGAGGTATGAGATCAGAGAGTTTGAAAGTGCAAAGGAGATTTGGAAAAGAATTAGTGAGTTCTTTATTGAATTTAGGAGTGAAGTGCGGCAATTTTATGTTATTCGTGAGTTGTTTATTGGATTTAGGAGTGAAGTATGGTAATTTTATGCTATTTGTATGTGAACTGTGTTTGGTATGAATAGTGAATTGATGAATGTGGTGGTATAAGGTTGAAAGAAGTGAGTATTTGGTGTGTAATTTGGAAAAGCAATTAGTGGGTTATTTATTAGTGTTATTTGTTTCGAGGTTTGTTTGTGGTGGTATAAGGCTGGAAAAATGGTGAACTGGTGTAATGATAATTGATGTTAATTGTATGTGAATCTGTGTTTGGTATGATGTACGAATAAGAGGCGAAATGTGAGGAATGAGATTAGAGAGTTTGAAAGCGCGAAGGAGATTTGGAAAAGTAATTAGTAAGTTGTTTATTGGATTTAGGAGTGAAGTATAGCAATCTTATGTTATTCGTATGCGAACTGCGTTTGGTATGAAAATGAATTGATGAGAAAAGTGGTTAATTTGTGTAATGATAGTTGGTATTTGATGTTCGTAGTGCAATTATTGGAACAGATGTATTAGATATAAGCGTATGGTATTAGAGTAAATAGAACGGTAAGAGTGGTATTAGGTAGGTATGGATCAATTTCAATTTCAATTTCAATTTCAATTTCTATCACTACTGATCTGCATTTAGGGCAGTTGCCCAGGTGGCAGATTCCTTATCTGTTGCTTTCCTTGTTTTCCTAGCCTTTTCTTAAATGATTGCAAAGAAATTGGAAATTTATTGAACATCTCCCTTGGTAAGTTATTCCAATCCCTAACTCCCCTTCCTATAAACGAATATTTGCCCCAATTTGTCCTATTGAATTCTCTTGATGTAGAGAAGTATAGAGGCTAGTGTACTTGGATTTAAGGCAGAGATTGAGAGTGGTAAATTGGTCTGTGATGTTATATGGTGGTTGTTGTTGAAGAAGCTAGGGTTGAAAAGTGATTGGGGGTCATATGTGAGAGCGATTATTGTAAGTAGGGGTACGTGTTGATTGGAATTACCTAGAGTTGTTATTAATTGTAGTATGGAACTCTAAATAATGCAGTAATTGTGTGGTAACAGAGATAGTACAGCGCAGCAGATTGAGTAAGTGGAGCAATGACATTAAGAAATTTAAATGTTAGAGGACTGCCGTGTGTAAACATAAAGTCAGCGCACTCAGCAGTAAACGTGATCTTGCCTGGGTTTGCAAGGAGTGGAATTGTGTTCCAGACTAGCTTACTCAGACAGGCAAATCTGGGACATGGATAATGTTGCGTAATCCCATCGGATGCGCAACATTGTCAGGTTAACCGACTACCAGCATCTATTGCTCATTTTCATTTAATTTTGCCCCTGTCAGTGGCGCATTTCATTTCATTTTAGTTTGTTTTATTGCATTAACCTTGCCATTATAATTTACCAATTTAAATTTTGCCTGTTTGTAAATATCATCATCATCATCATCATCTGTTTACCCTCCAGGTTTTGTTTTTCCCTCGGACTTAGCGAGGGATCCCACCTCTACCGCCTCAAGGGCAGTGTCCTGGAGCTTCAGACTCTTGGTCGGGGGATACAACTGGGGAGTATGACCAGTACCTCGCCCAGGCGGCCTCACCTGCTATGCTGAACAGGGGCCTTGGGGAGGGATGGGAAGATTGGATGGGATAGGCAAGGAAGAGGGAAGGAAGCGGCCGTGGCCTTAAGTTAGGTACCATCCCGGCATTCGCCTGGAGGAGAAGTGGGAAACCACGGAAAACCACTTCCAGGATGGCTGAGGTGGGAATCGAACCTACCTCTACTCAGTTGACCTCCCGAGGCTGAGTGGACCCCGTTCCAGCCCTCGTACCACTTTTCAAATTTCGTGGCAGAGCCGGGAATCTAACCCGGGCCTCCTGGGGTGGCAGCTAATCACGCTAACCACTACACCACAGAGGCGTTTGTAAATATGTGTGCCGTTAATGCCGCAGTGCCAGGGGCATTGGATCTCCGGTAAGGAGTTGTGCATGGCCATTTATCAGTATCTGTTGTACATATCATTGTAGTTTAAATCTGGCTATAAGCTGGACATTGTTATTTTTCTCATTTATCAGATCAAATGGGTATTTGTTTACTGTAGGTCTGGAGAAAAAATCAAGAAGAGAAATCCATCCTCTTTATAGCCTACTGAAATGTGCTTTGATTATGTAACACGATCTCACGAAACTTCGAAGTATCTGAATAAATGCTACCACTTCTCACGGTTACCTTCACCGTTTCCAAATTTTATTTTTAGAGCATGGCTTCTAGTGCCGGGAGTGTCCGAGGATATGTTCGGCTCGCCAGATCTGTAGCTGCTTTTCCCGGTACACCCCATGGGAGCAAGCTACATGTAGTACTGTATGAGGGTGTTGTCCGTGGGTGTAGTGTGATTGTGCGGGCTACAAATGGGAAGAAAGTAGTCATGGCCGTGAGAAAGGTACGATCTCGGCATTTGGCTGGAGATGAAAGTGGGAAACCACGGAAAACCATTTTCGAGAATGGCCGACGGGAGATTCGAACCCAGCCGTCTCCCGCAATAGGCGTAACGCACTAAGATAACCTGTTTGGTACTTTCTCCCAGACATAGAAACACAGCTACATTCATGGGTATTTTGTAGGATAAAACGTATATGCATCACCATATTTCGTGTTGTAAAAACTACTAGTTTTCCTCAGGAGTGTTACGTAAAGTAGGGACAGTAGCTGCTTATAGGAATGTTTGAAGTGACATTGCGCGTAGTGCTGGTACTTCGCAGTAAATTCTTCAAAAGCAGGAAGATGCTGTTTTGTCATTTCTTTTTCCAGAAAATCCAGGGACTGATCCTGATGATCCCCAAGAACTGCATTTATAGATAAAGTAACTGAGAAACAAATATTATTCGTTAAAATGTAACTGAACTTTTGTTTCTAGTATCCAGAATTTCTTGATTGTACTTTTTCCACACCGGGCTGAGTGGCTCAGATGGTTGAGGTGCTGGCCTTCTGACACCAACTTGACAGATTCGATCCTGGCTCATTCCGGTGGTATTTGAGGGTGTTTCAAATACGTCAGCTTCGTGTCGGTAGATTTATTGTAAAAACAAATATTTATATACATTTTCCCCATATTGTTAGAGTTTATGACCTTAATATCTCTTGCTTTATTTACGACCCATGTATGCTTTCTCTGCGGCAGGAATATCTCTGTTTGTGGCATTCCAAATTCTACATTTCACTGATTTAGTTTTCAAAGACGAGTTCTTGAGCTGGTTTTAGATATTTACCTGTGTGTGTGATGTAGTGCATGCGTGTTTTATTTAAACTCTCGTCATAGACTTGTACTCATTAATTATTATTACAGGCTTACATAGGCTGTATTTCCCGACAACTAATTCAGTGTACATAATTAAATGTACACGGTTTGCTGTTATAGTAGTTCGCTATTTGAACAGAAGAAAAAACAATTTCATTCCCTACCCGGTAAGCAGTGCTGTAAATTTTTCACCTATTTTCTAACCTTTTCTGGTTCTGATTTAGCATACCTTATCTTCGATGATGACATAACTTATTCATATTAAATTTGGGTTGTCAACGCCGGTCGCATCCGGCACGGTTACAGATTATGCGGTCGTTAGTGGTACGGGTCGCATTCGGCACGACACCGTTTCATTGGACTACGAGTGGCGTAAAGACTGACAGCCAAGAAATGTTCGCAGGCAACTCCACATATCGTTACTCTTTTACTGGGCGTGAAGGGCTCACCAAAACATGTTAAAGAGTTTTGGGAATGCTTATTTCATAAAATTATAATTTGTCTGATTATTGAACGTACAAACAAAACAATTTTGAAGTTCATCCGTAATACACTCGAGTGAGGGATGATAAACCAACTGATTTTGTTGAAATCAAGGTATTGTTTGGCATATTATACTTGTGTGCTGCTATGAAGGACAATCATGATGATGATGATGATGCTTGTTGTTTAAAGGGGCCTAACATCGAAGGACAATCGTACTAATACAAAGGATATATGGGCGACTGATAAGACTGGTATAAAATTGTGCCGTCTTAATCATGACGGAAAAGCGATTAAAATTTATATTGCATTACTTGCAATTTGACCGCAATGGCACCAGACAGACCAGGAAAAAAGCTGACAACTTAGTCGCAATCCAAGAAGTGTTTACTTTGTCACAAACTGCCAAAAGTCGTATTGCACAATTGATGAGAAATTAGAAGGCTTCGGGGACAAATGTAACTTCAGACGATTTATAATGAGCAAACCAAGCAAGAACGGCATTAAAATATTTGCACTGGTAGATAAATGGAAATGGCGTATGGCTTTTAGTGCCGGGAGTGTTCGAGGACAAGTTCGGCTCGTCAGATGCAGGTTTTTTATTTGACTCCCGTAGGCGACCTGCGCGTCGTGATGAGAACGACACATACACCCAGCCCCCGTGCCAGCGGAATTAACCAATTAGGGTCAAAATTCCCGACCCTGCCGGGAATCGAACCCGGGGTCCCTGTGATCAAAGGCCAGCACGCTAGCCATTTAACCAAGGAGCCGGACTGCACTGGTAGACGCTAGTGTATGTTACACTGCTAATCTTCAAGTGTATGTTAGTAAACAGCCCGACGGTCCTTTCGATGTCGGCAGTTAGCCAAAAGACGTAGTGAAACGGCTCAGCTCTCTTATTTCCGGGACAGGGCGGAACCTGACTGTTTCACGAGTGTAAAGCTCGCGAACGACTTATTGAGAAATAATCTCACACTTGTAGAAACAATCAGGAAGAACAAGAGGGAAATCTCTACTTGTTTCGTAGTCGCGAGAGCCGCATACCAGTAAATTCTGTTTTCAGGACGAGTGCATCTTTGTTTCCTAGATCCCAAGAAAGGGAAATCATGTTTTGCTAATTTCTGATGCATCATGACACCAGCATTGATACTTCCACAGGAGAGAAGAAGAAACCTGGAACAGTAACGTTTTATAATGCAACGAAATATGGTTGACCAACTGAGTAGTACCAAATACAGTAGAGATAATACGTGACACTTACGGATTTCGCCTTGCTAAAATGGGAAACAATTCGACAGTGGCGCTCCTAGTGACTTGACCTGAACAAATCGCGCTAAATTCAAATATCAATGGAAATGTATATACGGAAATGGGTAAATAAATTACGTCTAGAAAGAAAGTGTTATTGAGATATTAACTTCGAAGTTGCTAAAGCAATTCTGGATAAATGAATGAAGAATTATTTAAAAGGTTATTATTCAAAGACTGAAATTAGACACACAAACAAGATATGAAATGGGCTGCTGTGAAATGGGCTTGATCTTTCATTTATGCATTACTTTTTTAGCTTCAGCATTCCTGCCTGAACTGTTACGGTTGGATTTGTTTTTTTCTCATTTAAAAACATTTTATCATCACATTAAGACACTTGTCAATAAAAATATCAGCACATTCCTTACACATATGATGCAATGAATTAACAATTAAAGTCTGGACAATTTTCCTCTTAATATGAAGCCTACTAACAGAAAGAAAATCTATAAAATCCCGGCTTTAATCTGAGAAAAGGGATAAAAGAAAGAAAAGTATGAAAATGTTGTCGATAGTGATGCTTTAAGGAATATTTACGTACAATTAGAGCAAAAATGTAACATACCTTGGCTGTATTGTCGAGGATTTCTAAAGTCGCTGGCCTGGAAATGATCTGAACAGATCTTATAATTCTTATATAAGCGTAACGTCCCTTCTTTCTTGTACACCTTATCCAAATCACTTCTATGACATTTCAAATCCCACAGATCACACCTACAACAACACATCGGTATTGAAGGTTAACTGCTGCACTATAGAATAAAATATGCGTATTACATTTTATGCCAGTTAAAATATGGGTCGAGCAGGTCAGAAGATTATGAAGTACTATAAAAACCTCTGTCACTGGAAGAATATATATGCAAACACAATATTACTTACATGTTTTTGTCACGAGGGAACCTGAAGAACGACCGCGCATTTTTCTCTACTTCGTAATTACTGCAGCCAAACACAGCACATACCTTTCCCCTCATGATGAGAGGAGATATCAAGGAATGACACACGCTACTATTTAATTGCGTCAACTCACTGAAAACGCATAAATAACACCAAAAACTTCACACAAAAATACACGTGCTCTTATTAGAGAATCAGTACTGTTCAGGTCTATCCGCTAGAGTGAGCTCCAATAGCTGTCCCTCGATATCTCGCTCAGTGTCGCGTATTATCTCTACTGTATTGTACCCTGATGAGATAGGCTCTATCTTTCATGATTTGATTTTGATACGAGAAATACTGATAAATAGGAATATTAAATGAATACAGTGTCAGTTTTGTGTGGACGGGATAATTTCAACATAGCTAGACATATTGCGACTCTCAGTCGCCACAGTGTAAGCTTGTCATTAAGGGGAAAATGTTTCTTGGCCAGAAGATAAGAGGATTAAAGCTAGAGCTCACAACAACGAAGTAATGACTTCGAGGAAGTGAAAGAGTATATATTTCGGACCAAGGGCGAGCAGATATATCACCAATACCGAGAATGTGACGTGCCAGTTTTTCCACGCCCGAGGCATTTGGTGTTGTCAACGTTACAAGGAAGAGATTTCAAACTAACCGAAGCGGTGTTGACCAATGAGAAAATTTATCATAGGCCCGCAAATAAACCAACATAAGAAAAACTCAGAGTGAACTCCAGTTAGCTTCTCCGATAACAATAATTAAATTATTCCAACCACATAATTGAATAGAGGGGATTTTTGTGATATCATTCCCATGTTGATTAATTGTAATCGTAATAAATTCAAGTAATGAATTCGTGGAAATGACCCACGCTATCTCGCCATTGGTCGAGATGAGCACGCCATCAGGGACGCCGAGTTAGCGCGCGAAAGGTGGAGGACAGAAATTAAGTGATATTTCCATGATCACCGAACGATAGGAGTTCAGAATACGACACATGAAGGTGTATCGCCAGTGTATTAAGTAGGATAAAGCAAGAGATCCAAATCCGCCTGCATATGCCGATTTAGGATAACCAACCCCCCTCTCCAGGAGCTGACCGCGGATGACCCCGGCGGGAAATCATATCGTCCATAAAAGTCCAGAAGCGGACCTCACATCACTCAGTTCTTACCAGTCACCAGTCGTTATTGGTCACCAGTCGTGTCAGTCGTATGAAGTAGTTGAGACTCTGACACGTTGACTCAGTACCTCGGGACGCATTCGAAGTCAGTTAAAGCTGAAAGTGCGTGAATTATTAGGAGAATGAATACGAACAGTGAAATTATCCATAGTACCGAGTGTAACTAATCAGTACAACTGTATGTTGAATTTAATCAATGCCATGTGATTAAATAATAAATAACTAACGGAACGCCGATAGTACCTTTGGAAGGCAGTGTGCGGAGCCTGAAGTAAACACCTCAATATAGACGGTGAATAACTATCCGAGCAGGGAACCATAGGAGCTAGGCGATTATCAAGACGGCTTAGAAATAAACCAGGAAGTGCCGGTTGAAGACGCGATACGCGCCGGTTCAAATGAACGACATTTCGTCGTAATGTGCCACGACGTGTGTTTCGGGCGTATATGAAGATTATATTGTGCGAGTGTCAGGGGTCTAGGAGCACCTATAAGTGTTTTTTTTTGTTATTAGTATTCCTGTGTAAAATAGTGTAATAAGGTATTAATCATGGGTAGTCACCCAGAAGTGTTTTATTGTGTTAAATTTGTATTGTGCGACATGATGGACGAGTAGATCACCATGGGGCCGTAAGGCCTATATCTCATCTGCTACGAGACAATGGAATTCTACATAGGAATGAGTACACAATTTTGATATTGGGGGATGTTATCGCGACTAAACGGGGTTCAGTGTAAATTAATTATGGTTACTTAACATGGTCCGCTTCCCGAGTCCATGATTTTATTTTTTTGTTAGACGGACGAACTAATTTATATTAACGTAATAATGGGTTAGATTAATTAATTTGAGTATTTGTTTGTTGTATATAATGTAAATATGGGATATATTTCTTTCAATTAATGCATGCTGTTTGTAATACTTTGAATTAAGTTCAATTCAAGTGTTAATTTCCTTTTTTTGTGCTAACCCATTTATTTGATTTTCAACCACTGCGGTGATCATTTGTAATTTAATTAGGAATAATTTCTATTAGACAGCCAGATTATGAAAGAGCCAGAGTATGTGAGATTTGTGTTGCGTACGGAAGGTCATTAAAATACTAATAATAATCATGTTTGTGTGTTGACAAAGGAAAGTAAAATAATAATAATAATAATAATTGGGCGTGTGCAAGTTAAAGTATAATAATAATAATGACGGTGCTTCGCGAGTTAGCCAGTGCAAATATAATAATCAATGTGGAGATGACATGTAGCGTTAAAGACTTTCATTCGCGTAGTCAGTTTGATTTTACGTAAATTTTTGATTTTACGTTTTTGGACTTTAATTTAACCATTAAAATTTTGTTTAAAAGCGACATAGGCACGTGAATTAGAATGGTCACGATATGTTAAAAGCCCAGAATGATTTGAGCCCATATTTAGAGTTGGAAGTCATGAGGGACGAATATCCGGCGTGAAATAAATTGAGCCGTATTGTTTGTAATGATGAAATAGATGAATCTCAAGGCCTAAGATGATATAAATGCATATGCCGGTGTTATTAGTGGTAGAATCCACGCACCGAGGATTATTTTATGAATTAAATATTTGAAGAGTTCCGATGAAAGGAAATGGAATTTGAAGGAATAGTTTAGCAATCGCCGGCATTGGAGGTATTTGCCCAGCCGCGATGTGCCATAGGTTGTGAGATGTGTCTTGGGAGGACAGGTGTCCCCATATAAAATTAACGGCAGTACGAAAGTGAAGGTACCGTGTTGTCCCGACCGATATAAAGCAGATCTTAGTGGTTCATAACGGGATTTAACATATGTGACTAAATTCTAAAGAGTGGAAATTAAAATATCATCTTTCCATTTATAATAATAATAATAATAATAAATAAAATCTAAGCTACTTTTTTTTTTGAAGAATTTACTTTTTTAATATTTTGGACATAATAATGATGTTGGGAGTTGAAATGAAAGATTTGAGATTTTTAACTAATAATAATAATAAAAAATAAAATATTTGAAGAAGGAGAAGAAGAATAACCAATGAAGCTACTTTTTTTTTATGAAAATAATAAGAGCGAGAAGTTGAAGTAGTATAGCGAGGATGATTACGGGTTACGATAATCACGATTTCCACTATTAATAATAATGGTAATAATAATAATAATAATAATAATAATAATTATTATTATTATTATTATTATTATAATATTAATAATAATAATAATGAAATGTTGAAGGAGCAGAAGATAAAGAACTTGCAATAGTAATTTGAGAATAATAATTATGATGAAAGGAAATTAAGATATTTAATGGGCGATGATTCATTGTTACGAATATAATAATAATA
This sequence comes from Anabrus simplex, assembly GCF_040414725.1. Classification (NCBI taxonomy): domain Eukaryota; kingdom Metazoa; phylum Arthropoda; class Insecta; order Orthoptera; family Tettigoniidae; genus Anabrus; species Anabrus simplex. The sequence goes on along the minus strand of NC_090265.1, from coordinate 1,173,517,873 downwards.
ATAATAATAATAATAATAATAATAATAATAATAATAATAATAATAAAATATTTATGAGGAAGCTGATCATTATATTGTGCGGATAAATTAGGAGGAAGAACGACCCTTCGTTTGAAACGTCGGCAAGGGTTGGCATATAATCATCCCGGATGACAAAGGATAATAATCAAATACAGGATTATAATTGAAATTAATGATAATAATAAAATTAATTGATGGTAGTCAAAGAATATGCTAATGATCAGATAAAGAATGGTAACGATATTATTTAATAATCATAGGAGGATATGATAGGGACAGTCATCCTGTGTCGAACTGCTCCGAACCAGATGTTGGGTTTTTCACGGGGAGATTGTTAGCAGTAGATACGTAAATAACCCACAGACGGCACATTGTCTTCAGGGTCAGAGCATAGTAATGAACCTTTCCGTACGTCTTGTCGTATTGACAAGTGTAAATATTGAAATAGGCTTTGAGTTAATGAACTCTACCTGGCGTGTTTGTGAATCTGGAAATAATAGGCTAGAGTTTGTCCGTATTATAAATTCCCGTTTTTTCGAGGCGATAACATTTTCCAAGGTGGGTGTCCGGCTCACCAGAATGTACATACCGGAAGTGTCTCATGTCCAAACGGAACGAGGAGACGACAGTAAAAAGTTACTGTCGTGCCTTCGTCTCCGAAAGAAGATCTCCAGCGGTGAAACGTCCAATCATACGGATATGAATTCGATCCCCTGTAACCAATTGGGGCGAATTCACCAGATGTTTTACACTACCAGAGTAGTGAGGTAAAATCCAAGTATTATGTCATTTATTTTTCAGGATGAAAGTGTCCCAATGTAAAATTGTCATCATGTGTAGTATGCAAATAAGTGAATAAATTGCTCTTCATTGCAATTTCAATAGGAAACAGTTTCCATATCTTTTCATTGTAGTTAGTCCAGTATGCCCATGGAATTTAAGTTGTCACTTCCCAGTCCTATTGTGGAGTCAAAAATTTGTATCCATGAATGAGTCGTCCCCCGTAACCTTAAATTTGCATGCCCCGTTCATCCCTGTGTTCATTTGATGCGCCGATATATATTTTTTTGATTTTCTTTATAAATCTTTTTTTTATCGTTTTCGAACTGATCACCCCTGAGATAAATGCTAGTCTGGGACTCAGGAGGTGAGCGGGTGCAGTATTTGGTAGTACTTACGATGTGGCGTGGACACCAAACAAGTGGTCCATGGTTGTGTTCTACAGCATGCTAAATGCGGCAGTGACAATGAGGCTGGTATAAAACTACGACGCCAATATTTCTAACAGTATTGGCACGAGAACAACTGGCTGAGGGTTTCCTTCATATTCGGTCAACGTGTACAACCTTACCGAAAGAACTAAGGTACATTCAAAATCTTTTCCCGGAACTCTCTGGAGAAGCACCACATATAGCAGCAAGTTCTGGCTCCAAGATGCAAAGGTGTCACAAGTGTGGCCGATTGAAAAATAGATATAACCAAACCAAACCCCATGGCACTGGAGCTCTTGAAGGGCCTTGGCCTACCAAGCGACCGCTACTCAGCCCGAAGGCCTCCAGATTACGAGGTGTCGTGTAGTCAACACGACGAATCCTCTCGGCCGTTATTCTTGGCTTTCTAGACCGGGGCCGCTATCTCACCGTCGGATAGCTCCTCAATTCTAATCTCGTAGGCTGAGTGGACCTCGAACCAGCCCCCAGGTCCAGGTAAAAATCCCTGACCTGGCCGGGAATCGAACCTCGGGCCTCCGGGTAAGAGGCAGGCACGTTACCCCTACACCACGGGGCCGGCGAAAAAATAGATATACACAGTATAAATGAAGAGGATTCAAAAACTACCTTTGCTTGCAGCACGCACAACATGTGTGTACTTTTGTGTGAACATCTGTGTGTGTTATTGTTTAAAAGTAGGCATATGCTTAAAATTGTATCTTATAGTCTAAATTCGCATTATTTTGCATTGAATGAAACTTTCCAGGTCTTTCTTAGTTCTTTTATCCTCCAGGGTTGGTTTCTCCCTCGTACTCAACGAGGGATCCCACCTCTACCGCCTTAAGGGAACGTGAGATTTTGGGTCAGAGTGATACAACCGGGAAGGAGGACCAGTACCTCGCCCAGCCATCCTCACCTGTTAGGCTGAACAGGGATCTTGTAGAGAGACGGAAAGATTGTAAGGGATAGAAGAGGGAAGGAAGCGGTCGTGGCCTTAAATTAGGTACCGGTACCATGCCGGCATTTGGCTGGATTTGAAGTAGGAAACCACGGAAAACCACTTAGAGGATGGCTGAGGTGGGAATCGAACCCCCTCTACTCAGTTGACCTCCCGAGGCTGAGTGAACACCGTTCCAGCCCTCGTACCTCTTTTCAAATTTCATGACAGAGCCGGGAATCGAACTCGGACCTCCTGAGGTGGCAGTTAATCACACTAACCACTACACCACAGATACGGACTCCAGTTTATTTACTGCTGATAATTTAATTTTATCGAATTATTTCTTGCTTGCTTGCTTGTTTAAAGGGGCCTAATATCTAAGGTCATCGGCTCATGAATTATTTCTTATAACTTTATAATATATATGTATACCAATTGTATATCCTCTTCTTCTGACCCCAACTTGGAAGGTTCGATTGTGGCTCAGTCCGGTGGTATTTGAAGGTGCTCAAGTACGTTAGCCTCGTGTCAGTAGATTTACTAACACGTAAAATGACTCCCGCGGGACAAAATTCCGCCACCTCATCGTCTCCGAAAACCGTCAAAAAGAGTTAGTGGAACATAAAACCATTATTATTATTATTATTATTATTATTATTATTATTATTATTATTATTATTATTATTATTATTATTATTATTATTATTATTTAAATAAACGTTTTACAACATTTAAAACATTGTTTTTAACCTTCAAAATAAATAATACGTGAGATATCGTCGTTGCCGGGACAAAACCTCCTATGTGATAATATTTTTGGAGATATACTGACCCGCAGCACATACATTATGAAGAGCGAGAATGCCTTGACAATATTCACACAATATTGCACCTTAGATGGCAGAACCTTACCGGCCAAAGTTCTAAGCTGAAATATTTCACATAGGAGGTTTTGTCCCGGCATCGACGATATACAGTCAAAATAAATGGAGTCTGTCAGACGCCACGCGACGTCTAACGTAAAATTCTGATGTTTGACCTGTGCAGGGTTTACAAGTCCATTCACTCCTGTTTGAAAGCAAGTGCAGCATTGTGTGGAATCCTGATAAGCATCAGCTGTCACTTTCTACTCAGCCGGTAGACCTTGTTTGGGTCACCTTGCGGCTACCTGCCGCTGCGTCCAGAAGCTTCTTCTCTACGCACTTCCTTCTCCAGAGATCTGGGCCATCAGGCGACTTATTGCACCATATTGCTTCAACCTTATAAAATGCCGAGTCCTTTGTCCTTTGTTCTCACTCACTACCTTGATCGATGGTCGTAAGCAGTACTGAGGGTAATAATAATAATAATAATAATAATAATAATAATGATAATAATAATAATAATCATAATCATAATAATAATGATGATGATGTTATTTGCTTTACGTTCTAGTAACTACATTTTACGGTGTTCGGAGACGCCGAAGTGCCGGAAGTTGTCCCACAGGAGTTCTTTCACGTGCCAGGAAATCTACCGACACGAGGCTTACGTATTTGAGCACCTTCAAATTCCACCGGACTAAGTTAGGATCGAACCTGCCAAGGAGAGGTCAAAAGGCCAGCGCCTCAACTGTCTGAGCCATTCAGTCCGGCGGACTACAGTGTAGTAAAGATAACATGACGTACTGTATAAGGTACCTTTATTAGAATATACCATTAATAATAATAATAATAATAATAATAATAATAATAATAATAATAATAATAATAATAATAATAATAATAATAATAATGTGCTTTGCTTTACGTCCCATTAACTACTTTTACGGTTTTCGGAGACGTTGAAGTGCCGGAATTTAATCCCGCAGGAGTTCTTTTATGTGCCAGTAAATCTACCGACACGAGGCTGACGTATTTGAGCACCTTCAAATACCACCGGACTGAGCCAGGATCGAATCTGCCAAGTTGGGGTCAGAAAGCCAGCGTCTCAACCGCCTGAACCACTCAGCCCGGCAGAACATTATGTCGTTCCTTATCCTGTGTCTATGTACCGGATCACTTGCACTAAGTACAAGTAAGTGAAAGATATCCAAGGCATTCAATTGAATTGTCACAGTTGAACATTTATATTAATAACCTCAGGACATGTACAGTGTTCGCCTCTGTGGTGTAGTGGTTAGTGTGAATAGCTGCCACCCCCGGAGGCCCGGGTTCGAGAGCTGGAACTGAGTAGAGGTGGGTTCGATTCCCACCTTAGCCATCCTGGAAGTGGTTTTCCGTGGATTATCACTTCTCCTCCAGGCAAATGGCAGGATGCTACCTAACTTAACGCCACGGCCGCTTTCTTCCCTCTTCCTTGTCTATCCCTTCCAATCTTTCCATCCCCCTCAAGGCCCCTGTTCAGCATAGCAGGTGCGGCCGCCCGGTCGAGTACTGGTCATCCTCCCCAGTTGTATCACCCAACCCAATGTCTCACGCTGCAGGACACTGTCCTTGAGGCAGTAGAGGTGGGATCCTTCGCTGAGTCCTAGGGAAAAGCCAACCCTAGAGTGTAAGTAGATTAAGAAAGAAAGACATGTACAGTGATTCTAAAATCCAACTCCGATGCTAGATCTTACCTCATCCTCCTCAGAAATGTGCCGATGAGGATAGGATAATCTGACAAGCAGACGGCACTGTGAAAAATCCCACCAAACTTCACCGGAATTCGAACCCACGACAATTCAAATAAAATCAGGGAACTATGCATAGGCCTACATGTCAGGTACGTACGTGTATTGAAAGTGCTTGGTTGAATGGCTAAGACGGCCAAGCGCTGGTCTTTTGAGCTTGAAATGTCAGCCTCTTGTCTCAGGCTAGATCAGGCAATGGTCAGCAATCAGTGACCCCACGAGATTGTGCTCTATTGATTATGGAAGGTGAAGGAGTGAAAGTCGTGTTCTCCTATTGTTAGTGCTCTCCCCTCAAAATCCATTTCATTTTCTTAGCACCTCCCTGCTCCATTATACTCGTTACTCTTCAAGAACGTCTGCAACTTCGGACTGGAAGCATATCGTCGCTGCCGGGACAAAACCTCCTATGTGAAATATTTTAGCTTAGAACTTTGGCCGGTAAGGTTCTGTCATCTAAGGTGCAATATTGTGTGAATATTGTCAAGGCATTCTCGCTCTTCATAATGTAGGTGCTGCGGGTCAGTATATCTCCAAAAATATTATCACATAGGAGGTTTTGTCCCGGCAACGACGATATTATACCCTATCTTAGAGCCGAGCAGCGATTCTCGTTCACTGTTTACAAATATATGAAGATCAATCTGTCGCACGGTGTTTCGTTAAGATGGCCAATGGAGGATGAAGTAAACAACCTGTGGGATTCGAACGCGCTTTTATCCAAGGTATAAAACTCCAGAGCAAACTTTGTCGAACTTGAGATTCGTCGGCACTTAAAGGTCTCCTTCGGGACAAAATTACGACTTCTGGAGACTCCATTAGGAGTTAATGAGAAATTAAAACCTGTTGTCGTCAGATATTGCTAGCGATCAGAATGCATGAACATGTCACCGAGGGCCCAGTGTTGAGACTAGGAAGTTGAGGCAGCCAATTCGCATCCTAGTGTTGAGCCACTATCCCTCTCCCTATGGGCTGGGTATCCACATAACCCCTTGCCTTGCCCTTCGTAAAAGACGAAGGCTCTTAATTTTGGAACGAGCGAGTTGACTACCCGGTTCGGGTCACGTAGCTGTGAGTTTGAATTCCACAGTCGGGTTTCCATGTTTTCCAATTTTCACACCAGACAGATTAATGCCAGGGAAGCTTCCTTCGCCGTCCCAGTCCTGACCTATCCCACCGTTGCTATAAGATCTTTCTCAATTGGTACGACGTATAGTAAATGCAATCTCAATTTGGAAGCGTGGGTTGGCGTACATGGAGCTCATAACTGAGTCTGGCATTGTTTCCAGTTGTGACAAGCGCCTCACTAGCATCTTTCTATCCGTCCTCCCTTATCATCTCGTTCTCTTGTGACCCTGGAGGTATAACGTTTGCAAGGAATAGGCATTCTTGATATTTTTACGTCCCTTTCTTTTGCTGGTACCTTCTTTTATCGAAGAGTCAGAACTCTTAGGTTCGAACCCACTGTCGGCAGCCCTGAAGATGGTTTTCCGTGGTTTCCCATTTTCACACCAGGCAAATGCTGGGGCTGTACCTTCATTAAAGCCACGGCCGCTTCCTTCCCACTCCTAGGCCTTTCATATTCCATCGTCGCCATAAAACCTATATGTGTCGGTGCGACGTAAAGCAAATAGCGAAAAAATATTATCTTTCTCCGAAAACCGCAAACGTATTGGTATGTATGTTCAGTCGTCAGCCCGAAGGCTGGTTGGACCCTCAACAGCTCCGCCATTAGCTGTCATAGATGGCCTAGGCATCACTGAAGAGGCATACTAGGGAAATGAGGAGTGAGGTAGTTTCCCGTTACTTTCCTCACCGAGCCAGAAGTTGCTATTACATATCAGTCTGCCAAGCCCACTGAAATGCATGCACCAACCGACCCTATGAGCAACATTTTCACACCATTCATAACAGGGACTGGCTGCATAAGGAATGGCATTACTAGCATCGCTCATACCTCAGTCACTTTCATATTGTCAGAGCCAAGGATAAGACTGAGACAGGTCAATGAAAGTAACAAAATTGCTCTAGCCTTTACCAGAAGACATAGTGCACTGTAAACACTAGGTCCTGCCAGTAAAGGCATGCAAACGTAGTTAGTGGGACGTAAAACCAATAATATTATTTAAAAAATATATTATCTAAAAATGTATAACATTCAATTCATGCGTATTTTAATACATACTAATATGGAAAGAGAGACGGTGGGAGTTTGTTTGCATGTGAGGGGTAATCTCAAAACCACAAGACCGATTTTGAAATTTCTTTCACCATTTGAAATATAATATCATTCCGGTGAACAATAAGCCTTGTTTCATTCCGGAATACCAAAGGGTTCCCATGGAATTATTATTATTATTATTATTATTATTATTATTATTATTATTATTATTATTATTATTATTATTATTATGTCTGGTAACAACAGTGAAGAGTTTTCGTTCGCAATGAAATATGAAACTGATGGTAGCATTGGTGTTTCGTCCCTTTAATTATTTTTGTACGGTTTTCGGTGATGCCGAAGAGCCGGAGATTTTATCTCACGGGATATCTTTTATCTACAAGAAAATTTACTGACACGAGGCTGGGATATTTGAGCACTTTAAAATGGGAAACGACAGAAAACCATTCTCAGGACAGCCGACGGTGGGGCTCGAACCCACTCATTTTCCGAATAAAGAGCTTGCCTCCATAGCCGTTAAAGCGCGTGGCCACTCCGTTCGATAATAGAAGTATGCAAATAAATATACAAATTTAGTATTAGGGTATTTCTTTGTCTTGATATTGTTTGTTCATAAAGCCGCCGAGGCTCAGGTAGCAGCACACCGGCCTCTCACCGTTGAGTTCCGTGGTTCAAATCCCGGTCACTCGTTGTGAGATTTGTGCTGAACAAAGCGGACTCGGGACAGGTTTTTCACCAGGTACTCCGATTTTCCCTGTCATCTTTCATTCTAGGAGAGTGCGACAGGCTTCGACAGCCGGCACAATTCCTATCCTCGCCGCTAGATGGGGCTTCACTCATTCCATTCCTGACCCAGTTGAATGACTGGAAACAGGCTGAGGATTTTCATTTTTATTGTTTGGTCATTTCAGGAACTCCTTTTTAAAGTGAAGAATAGCATCTAACTTTGGGAATTTCTGAAGTGGAGCAATCATGGCTCATTTTAGGTTTTCGCCGGAGTTTTAGCAAGGGGGCTTTTCCTTTTATTTATTTATTTTTTGCTAGTTGCTTTACGTCGCACCGACACAGATAGGTCTTATGGCGACGATGGGACAGGAAATGCCTTGGAGTGGGAAGAAGCGGCTGTGGTGTTAATTAAGTTACAGCCCCATAATTTGCCTGGTGTGAAAATGGGAAACTACGGAAAACCATCTTCAGGGCTGCCTAAGCTTGCTAGATTTAAATATATAATAGTGTAGGATACTTATGGGACATTGTGTACTTGTTATTGGCACTTCGTTTGTTATACCAATTACTGAGCTTCGCGTAGGTCGTAGTTAAACCTCCTCCGTCGCTTCTCTCTCTCTGTTCATCTTGTTCAATCGATTAAACGGAGTTGTTTGTTGACGTAATTGGGAAGACTTTGATATAAAATTATTTTATTTGAACACACAGCAGTGCCGACAGGTTAATGGATGAAGTCAAGAAGAGGCCTACAATGCTTAGGCTGGTATTACACTAACATAGAAATTTGTCAAATATCTATTGTAAAGTGTATAAAATACAGGACAGTGTAATGGAGGAATATTTTATAAAATTTCTTTGATTAAAGGTGTGAGCATCGTGCTATCCTTTTCAAAAGATTTGACTTGTTACTTTCTAAAATGGTCGATCATCAGTTTAGTTGAAAATGTTGCTACAACAAACCTGTATATTTCCGAGTGTGAAATGTTGTACAACACAAGACACCAGGAATATAAAAATAGACATTTAAGACAGCAAGTATACCGATGGCTTACTTTTAAAACCTTGTACGTCCCAAAGCTCTTCCTATTCATTATATTCCCTAAGACTGGCCACGCCTCCCAGCCACATGTGGATATGCAACCCATCAGAACAATTTTCGTTGTGTTCATTTTCCTATGGTTGTATAATGAACCTTAAATACATTATGCGTCCGCCTCTGTGGTGTAGTGGTTAGCGTGATTAGCTGCCACCCCCGGAGGCCCGGGTTCGATTCCCGGCTCTGCCACGAAATTTGAAAAGTGGTACGAGGGCTGGAACGGGGTCCACTCAGCCTCGGGAGGTCAACTGAGTAGAGGTAGGTTCGATTCCCACCTCAGCCATCCTCGAAGTGGTTTTCCGTGGTTTCCCACTTCTCCTCCAGGCGAATGCCGGGATGGTACCTAACTTAAGGCCACGGCCGCTTCCTTCCCTCTTCCTTGCCTATCCCTTCCACTCTTCCCATCCCTCCACAAGGCCCCTGTTCAGCATAGCAGGTGAGGCCGCCTGGGCGAGGTACTGGTCATACTCCCCAGTTGTATCCCCCGACCAAGAGTCTGAAGCTCCAGGACACTGCCCTTGAGGCGGTAGAGGTGGGATCCCTCGCTAAGTCCGAGGGAAAAACCGAACCTGGAGGGTAAACAGATGATGATGATGATGATGAAATACATTATGCAGTAGGAGTGCGTAGGCTATATTCGCTTGCGAACAACATCCCTACAATACGGTATGTTAAGGTCTATTTTCCTTTACATTTAACACAGGAAAATGAACACAACGAAAACTATTCTGATGAACTGCGTATAAATATGTGGCTGGGAGGCGTGACCAGCCTTTACTAAATATAATGGGTAGGAAGAGCATTGGGACATACGAGGTTCTAGAAGTAAGCCACCGATATTTAAACATAGCGGAGGTGATAAATATTATACAGAAAATATTATACGTGAAAAAAAATGGAATGGATTATGTATCCAATATTTGGCTGAAAACTGAAATTAAATATGATGTCCAAGTTATAAATTATATTTCTTCAATTCATTTAATTTTGATTTTCAAGCAACTTCTTTTATTTTTCTAAGCTAAAACCATGTGGGAGTATGAACAAGCAGACAGATGTAAAACTTGTGATATACTCGCCTGTGATGGTACATTTTATGAGAAATTTTGACATTAATAATACAAGTAAAAACGAATAATTGCCAGACATGAGCACAACTGTCCATCCCATCTTGCTGAACAATGATAAAATATTTTATGTCCTGTAATGGTGCAATGGCCGGCTCCGTGGTGTAGGGGTAGCGTGCATGCCTCTTACCCGGAGGCCCCGGGTTCGATTCCCGGCCATATCAAGGATTTTTACCTGGACCTGAGGGCTGGTTCGAGGTCCACTCAGCCTACGTGCTTAGAATTGAGGAGCTATCTGACGGTGGTTTTAATTTTATTTTTAAATTCAGCTGGCAGAGAGGCCAGTGGACTAACTTTCCCTTGTGTTCTTATTTCATGCTGCTATGCCCATCAATGGGGGATATCATTGTACTCTTAACAATGTATTGTATATGATATCTAAGTTTCCTGGGGGTATTTTTGTCCTTGCTGTAATAGTCGTAGTTTTGCAGGGTTTTTTTCTTCCTTTTCCAATTGAGGATTCTTATTTTTCTCCGTTAAGATCGATTAGGTTGTGTAAACTGTAAGATCGGGAGAAAAATAAAGGTGTACTACTACTACTACAACTATCTGAGGGTGAGATAGCGGCCCCGGTCTAGGAAGCCAAGAATAACGGCCGAGAGGATTCGTCGTGCTGACCACACGACACCTCTTAATCTGCAGGCCTTCGGGCTGAGCAGCGGTCGCTTGGCAGGCCAAGGCACTTCAAGGGCTGTAGTGTCATCGTTTTAATGGTGCAATGGCTGTATGTTATCTTATTTTATAAAAGGTAACTTGCACAAAATATTTTACAAATGGTCTTTGGAAATTTCTTTGATAGTGTAGCACCAGCCTTATAGGAACACGAAAACTGTAACGATGGAATTGAATATGGTTTTATCCAGAGCTCGTGATCTGTACGAGGTGAGACACGGTAAAGGAGAGAGCAAAAAGCGAGACATTTCACTGCTAATGCGTCTGGATAATAACTATCCCTAAAATATCAATCACTTTCGCTACAATTCGCGAATGAACATTTAAAGTTTCATGTTATTGAGTCCCCTTTTCTAGTAGACTGTGAGATTCCCGTAGCTACCTGTTCCCAGTACTGTCTTTTTTTTCTTGAGTGAATGATAAACTATTATGATCCCAAGAAAAACTTCTACGTACTTGATACTCTAATGTTAGACACTGACCCATATCACTACGTCATCATCATCATCATCATCATCATCATCATCATCATCTGGTTACCCTCCAGGTTCGGTTTTTCCCTCGGACTTAGCGAGGGATCCCACCTCTACCGCCTCAAGGGCAGTGTCCTGGAGCTTCAGACTCTTGGTCGGGGGATACAACTGGGGAGTTGAACAGGGGCCTTGTGGAGGGATGGGGAGATTGGAAGGGATAGGCAAGGAAGAGGGAAGGAAGCGGCCGTGGCCTTAAGTTAGGTACCATCCCGGCATTCGCCTGGAGGAGAAGTGGGAAACCACGGAAAACCACTTCCAGGATGGCTGAGGTGGGAATCGAACCCACCTCTACTCAGTTGACCTCCTGAGGCTGAGTGGACCCCGTTCCAGCCCTCGTACCACTTTTCAAATTTCGTGGCAGAGCCGGGAATCGAACCCGGGCCTCCGGGGGTGGCAGCTAATCACGCTAACCACTACACCACAGAGGCGGACCCATATCACTACGTACTTCCAATAAAGTGCCTCCTCAACGGCAAATCTATAGTTCCTTGGCCACAAAGTAACATATAATGAAGAAGCCGTACGGAAACAACTACCTTTCAAATATATTTGGGATTTTAGGCTCTAAAGAATGTTATTTTAGTCACCTAAAATAGGCTTTAAAACAAGTAAATAGGCTTTTAAAGGAGACAATGTACTTAAACTATTCCTTTAAAATGTGTAAATAGACAGAAAATAGACTTTAAAATATTACACTATACACTTTTACTGTAACGTTATCTTTCTTTTACTTTAAGAAACTTGGTATACATATTATTAACAGAAGTAACAGAAAAATTAGACAGAAGTAAAAATATATTGATCAAAAACAGTTATGGATTATAGGAAAAAATCATAATCAGTAATGAACAGAAACCTTAGTACGAAAACCACTTAACACAATTACAGCACTGTAGGCATCCCACAACGGTGTAAACACGAATGTAGTATTTATTTATTTATTTATTTATTTATTTATTTATTTATTTATTTATTTATTTATTTATTTATTTGTGAAGAATGTTACTACAACACTTTCATTCGTAGTTTGCTTTACAGTACATAATAATATCTTCTCCATATTTCCCACGGTCAGGTTGTGTCTTTTATCTGTTAAAATCATTTTGAAAGCAAAGAGCGCTCCCCACTCATAGCTGTTATAGGAGCATAGGAAAATTTACCTACCATCCATTAGCTGATGTACCCTTTTCAGCAACTAGCTCACTTGTCCATATTTTCTGCCCTACCTATTGAACACTGAAGTTTATAAACACTTTAAACTTATGATTTTCATTAGTTGAATTGGAATTTTGCTTTCATTATAGGCATTTTAGACATTAAAATAGTAAAATAAGCTTTAAAAGTCGAAATAGGCATTTTAGGGCACTGTAAGTCTAAGGGATTTATCATGAAACGTTAACATATTTAAAATAGTTCATGTTATTTCTTAAGGAAAAAAATAGGCATTTGCCTTAAAATCCCAGGTCTATTTATAAACTCTCTCTTGCCGGCAGCCTCGCGCGTGTATGAACATTAACTGTTTATAAATAACCTCATCAACACGCATCTCCGTGATGATCTGTTCATTCTATGGCGAGAGTAAGTTGGCATACTTGAATTAAAAGTATCTGTCCTAAATTATAGCGTACCTAAGAGAGAATAATCTGCAGAAAGCTACGTTTTCTCATGACAAACATTTAAAGGAACTTCTATAGTGACCACCAAACAAGAGTTTATGGCGAGGCGCGTAAAGTGAGCTGACGGGAAGAAACAGACTATATTTCCACAGAACCCTACCGATTCTTCCGCTGGAGACGGCCGCTGTTTTCTTCAACAAGAAGGAATTAGAAAATAGCCTCATTATCGTAAAAGAACACGAAAAAATGAAAATCAGGTAATGATGTTTATTTTTTTACCTTAATGTCAAAGCAGTTGGTGAAAATAATTTTCACATTTTTTTTTACGTCGCACCGACACAGATAGGTCTTATGGCGACGATAGGATATGAAACGGTTAGGAGTGCGAAGAAAGTGACTCTGGTCTTAATTAAGGTACAGTCCCAGCATTTTCTGGTGTGAAAATGGAAAATCACGGAAAAACATCTTAAGGGCTGCCGGCATTCGAACCCACTGTCTCCCGAAAGCAAGCTCGCAGATGCGTGATCCTAACCACACACCCAACTTACTCGGGTACATATTCTATTCCTATAATTATTTGTATGTATAAAGTAAAACTGAAATGTCGGTGAATCACACTTAAGGGTCCATTATTCCGAAGTTTTACTTTGCATATTTTTACGTATTCTGTTGCATAATAAGTAATTTGTTATTATATTTTATATTTTTAATATTTTGAAGGATGTTGTGTATTTTGATTAATGTATTCTGCCGAAGACTGGAATCCCTTTTCCATGTTGACAGATTGTATATCGCCTAAGGAGTAACGGTAAAATAGGAAGGATGGCTGACTCACTGTCATTATCTGTAGTGCTACAGCGATCAAAAACAGGGAGAAAGTTACCCTGTAGGTATCTCCGTTCTGCACAAACACCTCCAACCAGTTGGTCTGAAAGAAAACACTCGCTCTTCCACTTTTCTTGAGAAGTTTACGGTAACAGTTAGTCTACCGCTATGGCACCTGTCATATCCAAACTAGATCCAAGACTTTTTTTTAAAAGATTGGATTTTTGGATTTCGATGGATGGCAAGTGATTGTAAAAATATTCTGTGCACAATGTGTGGAAAAACGCACTGGCTGTTCTATGAAATCTCAGTTACAGCAGCATTTAAAAACTGAACTTCATGCGAGGAATAAAGACGTGCTTGGTCGAAGAGACAAGTTCCTTTTACACGAGTGACACGGGGGCTGGTTGTATGTGTCATCTTCTACCCCTTAATTTAATATTTGTCCATGACAATGGTTCCCACAAAATATACCATGGTGTAAACTTGGACTGTGCAAAACATTTAATATTCCGGATGAATCGACACTTCAAAGAAACTATGGTCCGTTGATCTGTCAAATGAACACGCCACAACTAGAATACCCGCTCGACGATTTCCTATTTCCTATTTCCTATTTACAATATTTGAAGGCAAGGTGTACAGCTGCAGCTTGTTCAGAAACTTAGCTTCATTCTACAAGCACGTTTCGTATTGTTGTTAGCGATAAACACTAACCACCAAACAAGTCCGGCTCCATGGCTAAATGGTTAACGTGCTAGCCTTTGGTCACACGGGTCCCGGGTTCGATTCCCCGGGAACTTTAACCATCAATGGTTAATTTCTCTGACACGGGGGCTGGTTGTATGTGTCATCTTCATAATCATTTCATCCTCATCACGACGCGCAGGTCGCCTACGGGAGTCAAGTCACAAGACCTGCACCTGGCGAGCCGAATTTGTCCTCGGACACTCCCGGCACTAAAAACCATACGCCATTTCATTTCTTTTAACCACCAAACAAGAGTTTACGGCACACACAAGGGACGAGCAAGGAAGTACTAGCGGGAGACAACAGCTTCTTTGTCCCAACCTCTGCCCTATTAACGCTCGGTGGTTAGTAGAGCATCCGACGCGAAATCGAAAGGTTATGGGTTCGGATCCCACTGGTATACGGTTGGCCATTCTTGTTCTGTACTTAACATCACTTCTATATGTACATAATTATGTACTGAATAAGACCTAATTAAGTTTTCATTACAATAACATTCAACTACTACAGAAATACGCAATAATCATTATATCCCTCCATATAGGGTTGGTGTCAGAAAGGGCATGCGGCCGCAACACAGGGCCAAATCCACATGTGCGACATAGTTCGCACCCACGACCCCACAGGTGTGGGAAAAGGGGTAGAAGAAGAAGAAGAATCTCGAAAACCATTCATTCGAAACGTTTTTTACGGTAAGTATGGTTTCTCGAGATATCGCCTCCGAAAACAGTTACAAGGGCAAACCACAGCTGTGGGGTAGGATAACAGGGCTACGCTAAGCTGGTTGCGCTGACTACGTTGTTTGGCTCACGCAGCTGTGAGCTTGGATTCGGGATTTGGTGGATTCAAAAACCCCTGTCGACATTACTGAAGGTGGTTTTTCGTGGTTCAAATTTTTACACCAGACAAATGCTGTACTACAGTGAAAGCCACAGTCACTTCCTTACTAATTATAGCCGTGTCATAATCCAACGTTGTCATGAAACCTGTCTGCGTCGTTTTGACGTAAAAAAAATAGCAAAAATATCCATGTTGTTCGCTTCCAGCACGTTAAAGAGCTCCTATGGAACAAAATTTCGACACTGGCGTCTCCTAAAATCTATTAATATGAAAAGGACTTTAATTAAATAACATTACACTACATCTCTGGTGAGATGCAGGCTTACAGTGCATTATTTTTGCTGGTACGAACTTATCAAGTGTGTTACAGTCGATGGTCTATCGCGGTCTCGCCTTTAGTTTCAACACTTTGAATGTAGGGGAGGTATGAACATCACTAGTCACTCTAGACTACTACAGTGAGTTTCTCTCACCGGTTGGCCGGCAGGCGCGACCAGCTCGTCTGTCTCCCGTTGACTCACCACTCCCCGCTCCGGGCATACGAGCAAGGGCAGCACTACGCTCATTTTATCCTAACATGCCATGAGATAACAATTACAATTAAGAAAATAGAATTAAGAAAATTAGTAATTAAGAGTATCCGCCTCTGTGGTGTAGTGGTTAGCGTGATTAGTTGCCACCCCGGGAGGTCCGGGTTCGATTCCCGGCTCTGCCACGAAATTTGAAAAGTGGTATGAGGGCTGGAACGGGGTCCACTCAGCCTCGGGAGGTCAACTGAGTAGAGGTGGGTTTGATTCCCACCTCAGCCATCCTGGAAGTGGTTTTCCGTGGTTTCCCACTTCTCCTCCCGGCAAATGCCGGGATGGTACCTAACTTAAGGCCACGGCCGCTTCCGTCCCTCTTCCTTGCCTGTCTCTTCCAATCTTGCCATCCCGCCACAAGGCCCCTGTTCAGCATAGCAGGTGAGGTTACGAATGGCGGAAGCCTTTACCTTCCACCCCTCCAAGGGCCTTCATGGCTTGTACGGAGATGACTTTGACTTTGCTTCGCATAAATAAAAGTCACAAACAGTTAAATCTGCGGACCGTGACGGCCATAAGTCCGTACTAATAACACGGTCCAATTTTAATACGCTGAGCTCTTCGAAACTCCGGCTTCTTGTCCAAGTAGTCTTAGAAGTTTTGTAGGCATATGTTCTAACCTTTCTGCGATTTCATTTTTTTTCCCTCGTTAAGTACACGTTTTTTAACACTTCGCTTCTTATCGACTGAAGAACCAGTTCCTCTCAATTTGTTTAAGAATTTCCTCACGGTCTCTCTATGTGGAGGGCGTACACCTGGAAATTGTGTTACAAATCGCCTAAGGACTTCCCTGCAAGACTCTGTTTTCACATAATTATCGTACATAAATACCCTTTCCTCTACTGTGTACACATGTGGAGGCATTATGAGAATTACTCCCCGAAGTAACACTTCACAACTCGAGGACCATTGGAGTGACAGATCAACACTTAATACACGTTTTAAGCACGGACCTGAACTGCGAAGTGCAGGCATCCCCGTGTTTTCGCTGAGCTGTGTAACGGGACGTGATGAGTCAACGGAGGCAATTAGCTGGGCGCGCCCGCCGGCCAACCGATGAAAGTAACTCACTGGATTCCTTTTGCCGCCACTCCCTGTTGTGAACGGTGTAATGGTACCGCTTATAGCGTCAGGTGGTGTATCTCGGAAGGCTTGGTAGACTCACTGAATGTATTAGTACCCTCCAGCTCGGTGAGAAGATCAGTGGAGTAACGCTTTGTTTATTTCTCAAGTATAGTTCTACCACTTCAGCGACTCGTATGTTTTCTATGACAGAGGATGTGGAACCTTTGGGTTCTGACTTGTCTCTGGGCTGAGAATTCATCATTATTATTATTATCATCGTCATAGCATGAGGTGATCCCAAAACCTCGCCATTCATCACAAATCTTCCCCCACAGCGATTGATTTTTGCTTTTTCCCCTCCTTCTTATTCTTTTCTGTGGGGTATTCGCTTAGAGAACGTTGGCGATAATATTGTCGATCGTTTATTTCCTCAGCTGCTGCTCGAAAAAGTTTGAAGGTTGATTTTCCGTATCATTCTTCCAGATTCTTTAGCGAAGGTGTTATTCTACCGGGAGCTCGCTTGTCTCCAGTCTTACCTTGGGTGATCATGTGGGTTCTCTGGGCGTCTCACGACACGGGCAAAATATACCAGCTTCCTCTTTTTTATGTTTCTCGTCATTTCCTTTGTAATTGCTATACGCCCCAACACCTCCTCATTTCCCACATTGTCAGTCTGGGCTTTATGCGGTATGTGTTTACGTTTATAAATCCATATCTAAAATGTGTTAAGCCTTTTTGAATGTGTGTCCGCCATGGACTAACTTGATTTTCAAATTGAAACTTAAACTGTCATTACAAAGAACATTTCCCTCCAGTCTTCAGCGATACCTACCGTCACAAGGTACTCTTGCAATCCATTCAAGTCATCTTATTCTTGGTCAACCATGCGGTCTCTTTCTACCAGTGTTGAAGTCTAAAATGACTTTTGGCCGTTGTCCCTTCTAGCAACAAAGCCCGCCCACAGGTATCTCCTTGCTTCCAAAATTCCAGAGCTCAAAACATTCTGGTACACAATACTTCAGTGTTGTGTCTTCGTTCTCCGATGTTTCAGTCTTTCACAAGACTGTAGATATTTCACAATATCCTCCTCGCAAATACTAGAAGTTTACAAAGATCTTGTTTTCCAACTCTCCAGCTCTGACAACCATACCAAACAACAGAAAGAACCTGACTTTTATACCGGGTGAATCACCTAAAACTTGCACGCCAAATATTTCTGAAATGGAAGATCTTCCTGGTGTGCTGTCTGCACAGAAATGAAGTGTAAGCAAGGACTCATAATTGTAGCCTATACACAGATTTTAATAATTATTAGATTGTGTATTATTTCAGAAAGTTTCATTTTCCAAATGAAACAATGCCTCTTGACATTAAAAGAATAAAGCCAGATTTACGAGCTATCGTAGTTTGAAAATTGTAAATACCGACAGCTGTCTGCTCCATTACGAGGCTATGATGTTCTTATGTTTGTTTCCTTTACAGTACACTGACTGCATTGAGACTTCCTTGTCAGTTACTTTGTGATAGTTCAATAAATAGGGCGTCATGGAAGGTGGTATTTACCAACGCTGAAAAAGCCGACATGTTAATGGTGTATCGAGAATGTAGGAAGAATGCTGTTCGTTCTTGTGCTCTATATGCGGAACGATATCTCAACAGACGTCACCCATCTCCACAATTATTTGTGAACCTCTTCAACCAATTACGTGAAAATGGAAGTGTAAGGCCTAGAAAACGTAACGGAACAAACGAGTAGACTGGAGATGAGGGTGACATTAATATTCTAGCTGCAGTTGTAGATTCCCGTGCAATCGTACGAGGAACTGGCATGAGTCTGGCAAGAGTACTACGCGTTCTCCACCGGCATAAGTTCCATCCGCGTCATGCCTCTCTCCATCAAGAGCAGCATGGAAACAAGTTTCAGAATAGTGTTAACTTTTGTACATGGGCGTTGAGACAAGATACGCCAGATTTGTTTAGTGATGAAGCAACATTTACAAGTCGTGGGCAAGTCAAGCTCCATAACATGCACTATTGGCCAGTAAGCAATCCTCCCTCATTGGCTCCGTCAGGTGGAACGTCAGCGTCCATGGAGTTTAAATGTGTGGTGTGGAACAGTGAACGATCAGCGAATAGGCCTTTTTTTTCATACGAGGAACAGAAATGATTCTCATAAGTATCTCAGCCTCCTAACGGACCAACTTCTATAGAAGTTAGAAGACATTCCACTGCAGACTAGAGGAAACATATGGTATCAGCATGATGATTGTCCAGCGCATAGTGCACGACGTACTAAAGATAGTCTTCACCGACTATTTGCAAATTATTGGATTGGACGAAGGCCTCTTCACCACATTTGATCGCTTTATAGTCCGACTCGTTGGCTGAACGGTCAGCGTACTGGCATTCTGTTCAGAGGGTCCCGGGTTCGATTCCCGGCCGGGTCTGGGATTTTAACCTTAATTGGTTAATTCCAATGGAACGGGGGCTGGGTGTATGTGTTGTCTTCATCATCATTTCATCCTCATCACGACGCGCAGGTTGCCTACGGGAGTCAAATAGAAAGACCTGCACCTGGCGAGCCGAACCCGTCCTGGGATATCCCGGCACTAAAAGCCATACGACATTTCATTTCATTATCGCTTTATAGCCTACCTTTTTCGACGGGGAAAGTTGAAATACACTGTTTACAAGGACATACCGTCTACGCCAGATGATATGGTTTTACTGCCCCCTGCGCTGAAATATCTGAAGGCATTCTATAACGTGTGCATCAATCTCTACATGGCAGATCTGAAGCTTGTATTGAACCTGGTGGTTTTTCATCTTGAACACAACCTTCGAAGGCCAATTTTCTTTCTTCTTCAGAACCCAAATAATTTGCTTATTCACTTTTGGTCTTAAGTTAGTGCTGACACATGAAGCAGATACCTGTCGGTAATTGCAATTTTCAAACTATTATAGCTCGTGAACTACTTGTACTAGAATCCTGAAAAAAAAACACCATTGGCATTATAAGTTGCTCTGGCTTTATTCTTTTAATGTCAAGAGGCATTGTTTAATTTGGAAAATGTAACTTTCTGAAATAATACACATTCTGATAATTATTACAATCTGTGTATGGGCTACACTAATGAGCCCTTGGTTACACTTCATTTCTGTGAATACAACACATCAATAGCACAAACCATTTCATAAATATTTGGGGTGAAAATTTGAGGTGATTCACCCTATGTAGTCAAACTGTGGGGTTTCTGGATGGGCTTTGTGATTCCCTTTTCTGTTTACAGTTTATCCAGGAATACATAGATCCAAAACTGAACTGAAGTACTCACGTAGATTTTATCTTGAGTGAACTATCAAGAGCAGTGTATCACTTGAGAGCCGTCAGAGAAAAGTTCCCAAGTAAATGTATTTTGTCTATTACCATAAGACAAAGTAGGCAGTTCTGCTTTTGAAAATTAGCCTCTTCTGGACACTGTGACATAACGTTACTTTAACTACACGTAACTTTATCGTACACTTCATTATCAACTGTATTACATCACTGCCTTCACAATGTACAGCGTGTTCAAATGCCTTACTTCTGCGCGAGGCATTTGTATAGGCGAGCGCGCATATGTTTGTCGCGTGCAGGTCGAGGTCAATATCGGGAAGGCAAACCGTACAGCAGAAACACAGACAATTTCAAGAAGTTAATTATCAAATTATGAAAGGAGGTGCCTAAAGCTGCCCGCTTTCACTCCACACATATTTGGCACATCATTAGGAAAAAATGAAATGGCGTATGGCTTTTATTGCCGGGAGTATCCAAGGACATGTTCGGCCCGCCAGATGCAGGTCGTTTGACTCCCGTAGGCGACCTGCACGTCGAAATGAGGATGGAATGATGATGAAGACGACACATACACCCAGCTCCCGTGCCAGAGAAATTAACCAATTAGGGTTAAAATTCCCGACTTGCCGGGAATAGAACCCGGGACCCCTGTGACCAAAGGCCAGCACGCTAACCATTTAGCCATGGAGCCGGACACATCATTAGGAAATTATTCATCATTCGCTGTAGTTACGTAGAGGAATCCCGGCAGTTTCCCGAAGAATATAATGTTTCAGGTGTATGGTGTGCGTGTTCGTCCTATCCACGACATGTTTTAATTTACCCTGGAGATAACAATCGCAGGTGGATAAATCAGATGACCGAAGGCGCCACAAATCGCAGCTAATAACTCTGTCCTGTGGAAACACTTGGTGACTCTCATGGAATTATTCGCAATGTGATCAATCGCAGAGTCCTGTTTAAAAAAGAAATGCAAAATCGCGCTCGATGTCGGATAATTTTCTGAAAAGGGGATTCAGTATGGTATTCACATAAGTAACAGAATATAAAAGAGCTGGTCCTATGATTCTTTCGCCGCTGATCGCACAGCGTACACCGATTGTTGCGTCATAGAGGGGCACTTCTTGTACGAGGTCAGGTTTAATAGCACTCCTGTTACGATTGTTGAAGGTACTCGCATAACCAAGCTTCGTCCGAGAAGAATATTAAATGTGGGTCTATTTGTCCATAGGACATATTTTCCAGACTCCACTCACGCTTACGTATAAGGTCACCTGGTTGATTTACAAGGGCTGCACCCGGCTAGAAATAGCCACACGAAACTATTACCTGGTTGATGAGTATGTGCCACAGTTATTTGATACGGTTTTAAATGTAATAACATAAAGACACGCTATAACGCTGTAAACGCACGGGCCATAATTCACTTTATGACTAAGAACAGAACACACATGCACACTTGCGGAAGAGCTGAAGTACCTCTACGACATCGGAGCGCATATACAAAACAAGGCCGAGGTTAGGGCCATCCCCTTCCCGAGGGCAGCGAACGAGCGGGAATAATAATAATAATAATAATAATAATAATAATAATAATAATAATAATAATAATAATGGTAATAATAATAATAATAATAATAATAATAATAATAATAATAATAATAATAACGTATAGCCTCCGGAGAGGCCTGGTACAGGTCCTTCCAGTAGACGGCCTATAGGCGACCTGCATATCTGCGAGGATAGGGCCGTACCTAAGATGATGTCTAAATGTTGAAGACATTAAAAATACCCAGCCCCCGAGCCAGACGAATTAACCAATTAAGGTTAAAATCCCCGAGTTGGCCGGGAATCGATCCCGGGACCCCCCCTTAGATCATAGGTCAACATGCTAACTATTTATCCATGGAGCCGGACAGCAGGGAGTTAGCCCATAGGAAAAACAGAGCGCGCGCCGGAGTAAAGCATACCTGATCATTCTGTATCTTCATTACGAAGTTAGTGATTGTTTCCTATTCAAATACAAAGAGAAGGTAACTCATTATAATTGAAAAAATATATATTCCTTTACTTCTTAATCTGTTTACCCTCCAGGCTTGGTTTTTCCCTCGGACTCAGCGAGAGATCCCACCTCTACCGCCTCGAGAGCAGTGTCCTGAAGCGTGAAATTCTGGGTCGGGGAAACAACTAGGGAGGAAGACCAGCACCTTGCTATCTTGAACAGGGGCCTTGTGGGGGGATGTGGAGACCGAAAGGTATAGACAAGGAAGAGGGAAGGAAGTGACGGTGGTACCACCCCGACATTTGCCTGGGGGAGAACCACTTCGAAGACGGCTGAGATGGGAATCGAACCCCCCCTTTTACTCCGTTGACCTCCCGAGGCTGACTGGACCCCGTTCCAGTTTTCAAATTTCGTGGCAGAGCCGGGAATCGAACACGGACTTCCGGGGGCTGGCAGCTAATCACACTAACCACTACACAATAGACGCGGACCAAAATTTTATTGATGTAACATAAAGGAAGATAATTAAACAAATTTGTTATGTTTTGTACATAACTCTCTTCTTCTTCGTCCAAGGAGTTCCTGGGTGGGCCTCCGTTACGTCCTCTCCTTCCGCCAGTCTTGTCTGTATATTGTTTTCACCTCAAACTTATACATGTTATTTTTAAGAGGCCTATGAATTGAAGAAAACATGAACAACTCGCCGTAATACATCATAATATTTCTGTTCCCCCCAAACAATTCATGGCCTGTTATACTTTATACTTTGGTACATACGAAAGTGGTTTGAAAAGTCCATGCAAAGTCCGAGAGATAGCAGCACCGGCGCGTATCGAGGTCATGTTTAGTTAGTAGCATCTCTTGAATGAACGCACACCAAGTTTCAGCCACATTGGTCTATTTCTTTGTGTTTGGCATTTGTGTGAATCAAGGAAGTCGAGTGATTTTCAAGAAATGGACGAAAAAGAATTTTGTGTGGTGATTAAACATTACTTTATGAAAGGCAAAACGCCTCATGAGACTAAAGAGAAGCTTGATAAACATTATCGTGACTCTGCACCTTCGATTAGAACAGTTTATAAGTGGTTTCAAAATTTTCGGACTACCCATGTGGGCACAAGGGACGCTGAACGTTTTGGACGACCTGTGGAGGTTACGAATTCAGAAATCATTGATCAAATCCATGATATGGTGATGGATGACAGAAGAGTTAAGGTGCGTGAGATTGCTAGTGCTGTGGGCATTCCGACTTAACGGGTACATAATGTTTTTCATAAACATTTGGACATGAGAAAGCTATCTGCAAGAGGGGTGCCGCGATTGCTCACGCTTGACCAAAAACAGAATCGTGTGAAGTGTTGCAAGGATGGTTTGCAGCTGTTGCAGAAGAATCCGGAGGACTTTAAGCATCGTTTTGTCACTGTGGATGAAACATGGATACATTACTATACTCCTGAGACCAAACAACAATCTAAACAATTGGTTACCAAGGGGGGAATCTGCACCAGAAGAGGCGAAGACCGTTCCTTCGGCCGGAAAGATTATGGCGACTGTCTTTTGGGATTCGCAAGGGATAATCCTCATCGACTATCTGGAAAAGGGTAAAACTATTACAGGTGCATATTATTCATCGTTGTTGGACCGTTTGAAAACCGAGCTGTAAGAAAAACGCCCGCGATTGGCCTACATGAAAGTCCTTTTCCATCACGACAACGCACCAGCACACACCTCAGCAGTTGTGGTTGCAAAATTAATGGAAATAGGATTCCGACTCGTTTCACATCCCTCTATTATCCAAACTTGGCTCCCTTAGACTACTATTTGTTCCCCAATTTGAAGAAATGGCTGGCGGAACAAAGATTTTTATTCAAACGAGGAGGTGATTGCAAACACTAATGGATATTTTGCAGACTTGGACAAATCCTATTATTCGGAAGGGATCAACAAACTAGAACATCGTTGGACGAAGTGTATAAACCTAAAAGGAGACTATGTCGAAAAATAAAAATGGTTTACCTCAAACACGTAAGTAGTTTTTAATTTTGCACGGACTTTTCAAACGCCCCTCGTTAATACCAAAGCGTATATACTTACAATTACAAGATAAACGAAGAAATCCAGACAGATACAATATGTTATACCCAACCTTACTTACTTTTAATATCTTGATAATTGATAACATTTATATGCACCGAGCCCGATAGCTGCAGTCGCTTAAGTGCGGCCAGTGTCCAGTATTCGGGAGATAGTAGGTTCGAATCCCACTGTCGGCAGCCCTGAAAATGGTTTTCCGTGGTTTCCCATTTTCACACCAAGCAAATGCTGGGGCTGTACCTTAAATAATGCCACGGCCGCTTCCTTCCCACTCCTAACCCTTTCCTGTCCCATCGTCGCCATAAGACCTATCTGTGTCGGTGCGACGTAAAGCAACTAATAAAAAAAATTTATATGCCACTTCCGCGGCGTAAACTTTTCTTCACTCTAGTAAGTTTTCACTCATACAAAAAGGTCAGAGCATTCTTCGATTTGGAATTCTACTCTGAGGAAATCGTAACCAGATTTCTGAAGTTCTGTTTCTCCAGAAAATGTCATTGTAACATAATAGCACACGACTGTCCACTACAGGCCTCATTTTGTTAAGCTGTCTGTCATGACTTTCGTAAACACGTTTCATATCATGACTCTTGAACATGTATGTTTATAATGCATTTCTTAAGCTACATACAGAGACCAATAGAATCAAACTTCGAAGTGCTTTTCATAGTCAATAAACCAAGTCTATGGATCTCGTTATAGGCTACAAAAAGAGAGGTTCAAGCTATTTTACTGTTCAGTTAAAATGCCATGAGATGTATAAGAACTACCATTCAACATATTTAGATATAAGCTTAAAAAAGTTTTTAAGCAAGCATCCTTCTTACTCGGTGCAGGAACTGAATTAATGAGTCTTTTGTACTACTGAAATTACACATTATTTTGAGTACGTGCATGTATAGCCGCTCAAACAAAGAGAGCGAGCGCATGGTGTTGTATATTCCCTGCATTTTTATATTTTATCAGACCATGTTAATTATTATCAAAATATAATTCACCTCCCAAACCTTGTGGATACCCACAATAAACGTTATTTCAAAAACTTAACATGCACCGGATGTGAACATTGGTATTTGGAATCTCCCTTAAAAAATAAACACGTGATTTTTGTTTTCGGAAAATCATCTTGGGAGGGGGGGGGGTGTGTATGTGTGAAAAGGACTGAAAAACGGGTTGAATTCTTGAATGGTGATACTTATATCTCAAAAATTGAATATGTTACAGACGTGAAAATTGGTATTTGGACTCTCCTTTAAAAATAAACACGTATTTTTGTTTTCGGAAAAACCATTTAAGGGGGTGAAAAGGACCGAAAAAGGGGTTGAATTATTCTTGTAAAGATACTTATTTCTTAAACCTGAAGATGTTATAGGCGTAAAAATTGGTATTTGGAATCTCCTTTAAAAATAAAGAAAAATGTATTATTTGGTTTTCGAAAAATCCACTTAAGGGGATGAAAATAATGGAAAAAAGCGATTTAATTTTTAAATTGAGTATATCCGTAGTATATCTCAAGAACTTCACATATTACAGACGTGAAAACTGATATTTGGAATGTCCTTTAAAATACAGGAACATGTACTATTTTTATTTTCGCAAAAGCCACTTAACAGGGGTGAAAAGAAGTGAAAAAGGAGTTAAACTCTTTTTATGAGGATACTTATATCTAAAAACGGAAGATTTTACAGACTTGGAAGTTGGTGTTTGGAATCTCCTTTAAAAATAAAGAAACGTGTATATTTTCCAGAAAATCTACTTGGGTGGAGGAGGATTATTAAAGGGGTTGAATTATTTTTACGCGGATACTTATATCTCAAAAACTGAAATTGTTTCAGACGTGGATATAGGTATTTGGAAATTCCTCTAAAAATAAAGAAACACGTATTTTTTTGTTTTCGACTTGAGAGATGGCTGTTTCTTACATGTACAGTTCTATTGTATGTCGCATGTTCCAGAGTTCGCTCTGCCAGTAGCCTGGCTATCTTAGCCCCAAAAGACAATACCACAAACGTGGTTTACAAAGGGGTTCTGGGTAAATTAATCTCAGTTTTCCGGTGAGTTTTTATACTTTAGGGTATTTCAGATAATATATGAGTGCATTACGCGAGGAAGCCGCGGGTAACAGCTAGTAACAGTTAGTGGGTTTAATTGTTTCTGAGATAAGCGTACCTGTGATGAACTCAGAAGGGTGCCATGCGCTCTTTCTATTATCTAGCGACTGTACATTATTATTATTATTATTATTATTATTATTATTATTATTATTATTATTATTATTATTATTATTATTATTATTATATATTCGTTTACGGCCATTAGAGACCACGTTAGATAACAATTACATGTTTCTGGAAGCCTTCCTCACAGCCCAGAACTTCAGCATCCTCTCTCTGGCAGCCTGTCTTCTTTCGTCCGTACACCCACGGTTAAGTTTTGGTTCGTCATGGAATCCCTGAAATCTGTCGATCACTGACCTAAACTTTGTTCGGTTTGAGATGTCTTCCGAATTTAGTCCCACCTGTCTGAGATCCTTTCTCACCTCCCTGAACCATTTGTCCGACACTTTAGGTCTGCTGTCTAGTATTGTGAAAATCCTTTTCGTTAGTCTCTTCTCATCCATTCTAAATAAATGCCCATAGAATTTAATTTAGAATTTAGAATTTATTATTATTATTATTATTATTATTATTATTATTATTATTATTATTATTATTATTATTATTATTATTACAACTTGATTTACGTCGCACCGACACAGATACGGTCTTACGGCGATTTCCGACAAAAGAGTAGCGTTACAAAAATGTTTGCAAAGTTTGGGCTGGGAAGACTTGGGAGAAAGGAGACGAGCTGCTCGACTAAGTGGTATGTTCCGAGCTGTCAGTGGGGAGATGGCGTGGGAGGACATCAGTAGACGAATAAGTTTGGATGGTGTCTTTAAGAGATCACAATATGAAGATAAAGTTGGAATTCAAGAGGACAAATTGGGGCAAATATTCGTTTATAGGAAGGGGAGTTAGGGATTGGAATAACCAAGGGAGATGTTCAATAAATTTCCAATTTCTTTGTAATCATTTAAGGAAAGGCTAGGAAAACAACAGACAGGGAATCTGCCACCTGGGCGACTGCCCTAAATGCAGATCAGTAGTGATTGATTGATCACGATGGGATAGGAAAGGCCTAGGAGTGGGAAGGAAGCGGCCGTGGCCTTAATTAACGTGCTGCCCCAGCATTTGCCTGATGTGAAAATGGGAAACTACGGAAAACCATTTTCAGGGCTGCCGACAGTGGGGTTCGAACCCACTATCTCCCGGATGCAAGCTCACAGCTGCGCGCCCCTATCCGCATGGCCAATTCGCCCGGTCATTATTATTTTATTTTCTTTGACAGTGTCTATTGCATGTAATATACTTAATGACCAACGAGCTAGATAAAAAGACTACAAAATGACCATTGGCTGCCATATTTAAATTCACTTGAACACCACGTCTGCCATAATTTAAGCAATCAAAACCAGTGGGAGTGGTGACGAAGCAAGTACACATTCTCCAGGAATAAAGACCATTTCACAGTTCTCTTAATTAGGAAAGCACTCAAAGGTGCACAATGTCTTTTTAAAAGGACATTAAAACTACAAGATATACAGTACATACTTACATATTGCATAAAGAAGGAAAACGACCACATTTCCAGTACCGGTATTACAAAAGAAATCACAATACATTGCCATTACACACATTTATCCGTACTTGCAGAGAACGAAACTATAGAACAGAAAACGTTGAAAAAAATATTATAAAAACATGGAGAAATTATTCATATTACATGGAATTGTTGTGATAAAACAATGTACTGGAATAACCCATGATAAAGTTAGACTCGTTGGCTGAATGGTCAGCGTACTGGCCTTCGGTTCAGAGGGTCCCGGCTTCGATTCCCGGCCGGATGGGGGATTTTAACCTTAATTGGTTAATTCCAATGGCTCGGGGGCTGGGTGTTTGTGCTGTCTCCAACATCCCTGCAACTCACATAACACACATAACACCGTCCGCCACCACAATAACACGCAGTTCCCTACACATGGCAGATGCCGCCCACCGTCGTTGGAGGGTCTGCCCTACAAGGGCTGCACCCGGCTAGAAATAGCCACACGATATTATATTTACCCATAATAAAATAATTACAGTTTTAGTACTTTCAAAAATGCAGAAGTTTGGTGGAAATTGTTCATATACCTTGGATAATAATAATAATAATAATAATAATAATAATAATAATAATAATAGACTAATAATAATGGCGTATAGACTCCGAAGAGGCCTGGCGCAGGTCTTACGAGTTGACGTCCTTGGGCAACTGTGAAGATGATACATTTTGTTGAAGACGAAACAAGCACCTAGTTCACGAGCCAGAAGGATTAACCAGTTGATGTTATAATCCCCAACCCAGTCGAGAATCGATCCTGGCCAAAAAGCCAGTAATAATAATAATAATAATAATTATTATTATTATTATTATTGTTACCGTGTTTTTGTGGTAGTTATGCGTGAAAGAAGGTGCGGGTGTGAACGGGTCTCAAACTACGAAAGTAAAATTAATTTAAAATTTAACAAGGTTATATTTTCTTTTCAAAACAAAGAAATAACAAGCATGGCAGGTACAAAGTAGCAAGTCAAAGGGTAGTTACAATATGTACAGGATTTGGGCTTCGAGCCCTGAAAACACAATGCTTGGGCAATCAGCTCAGTTTTACCCCAAACACAAGTTTCAACAGAGGGGCAGAAAACCCCATTCATGCCTAGGAGCCCTAGCTCCAAATTACACTGAAAAGCCTCCACGAGGCATACAACACTCAATTTACAAAAGAGCCACTCGCTCTCAACTTTAAGCCTCTCAAAGGCCACACCGAACTCCACCTTCAAGTTGTCCTCACTGGACATAGACACAGGGGTAAAATACCCAACCTACTGAGGTCTATTAAATGAAAAGGGGTAATTACATGACCTCTAAAATAACAATTTGAGAGGAGGCGATCTGCACTCCTAATACACTTGTTTTTAAAACTTAATCCGGCTCTAGGCCACTAATGCAAGGGCTAATCCCATACTACAGAGGTGACTTCAGAAAAGAACAACTTGTTTTACGTTAACGAAGAATAGGTTGAGAAAATAAGTTCACCTCAAAACAATATGATTGGGAGCTCGAGAGGGTTAAGCACTCTCTATCCCGATATGCAGTTTAAGGATAGATACCAGTTTCTTTACATTTTACGGAAGGTTACATAATGGAAAAACTTCGGACCCGCCCAGAGAGTTAAACTGCTGAGCTAGCAAAGAAAGAAGTTATTAATTGGCCATTACCTTGTGTTGAACAGCTGGAGAAGAAAGAGGCGCTTCCCTCCCCCTGCTATGTACTTTACACACAGAAAGATGGAACAGAAGTGGCGCAGAGACCTTAAAATCAGCAGTTTATATACTCTCGCGGAAGGTTCTAGGTGTTAGGGGAATGAAAACACCCTCCCACAAACTTTTTATTGGGTAGGATACAGCAACATATTCAAGTTGGGGGAAGATACCTATGATAGGTCAGAAATTAATAACGGCAATTCGGGATTGGTTAAATGCAAAACAAGGGGAAAGAGAGGGGTATACAGCCAACTTAAACAATAACAGAAAGAAATTTAACAAAGAACAAACTTTTGAAATAAAATTTTCTCCAAAGAACAGTTATTTTTCTTCGCACTAGGGTGCACTATTGTAGTTCTTCTGTAGTGTCCTCTAGAAGAGAAAGTTCACACTTCTTACTTCAAGCAAAACAAAAACACATCAAAAATGACACAGTTCTAAAACTCCGAAATTTACAGGTAGTGACATCTTCTGTGAAAGTAGAAAATTAATACCGTCAATAAAGTTCAGACTTCCTCCAGCAGAGGAGTTTCAACTGGCGCACATTTTAAATTAGCGGTGTGGAGGTGTACCGCCCGGTACAATTATTATTATTATTATTATTATTATTATTATTATTATTATTATTATTATTATTATTATTATTATTATTATAACCATCATCATCATCATCCCTAGTCTTTTCCCAGTTACTGGGTTCGGCATTTCGTATGGTCTCAGCCCAGTTTCACGGCCAGCTGCCTTTTTTCACGCTAACCCCATGTGGAGGGGCATATTCACTATTGCGTTTTTCTGTGGTGCTTTGCAGTGGTATGCGTTGTGTGTAGATGAAGATGGTTATTGAGACAAACTCAAACAACCAGCCCCTGTTCCAGAGGAATTAAGTATAGACTACCCAGTTATAATACCCGACCCGGTCGAATATCTAGCACATTGATCATTCAACCAAGGAGCTTGATATTAAGCAAGAAGAAGAAGAAGAAGAAGAAGAAGAAGAAGAAGAAGAAGAAGAAGAAGAAGGGGAAGGGGAAGAAGTTGCATGTTAAGCCATTTAAATTGTTTAAAAAGAGGTCAGTCTTTCTTGTGTTATTGATCTTAAATCCCATACTTGCCTGAATAAATCACTTCCATATTTTTGGAGGAAGATTCTGATAATGCCGATTATTTTTATTTGCCTTACGTCGCTCAGACACGCCTTATCTCTACGATGGGGTACGACAAGGCTAGGAGTGCGAAGGAAGCTTATGGCAAAGTCAAGCGAGGCGCGCATAGCGAGCTGGCGGGAAGAACAGACTGTATTTCCACAAAACCCTACTGATTCTTCCGCTGGAGACAACAGCTGTTTTCTTCTACAAGAAGGAATTAGGAAACAGCCTCATTAGCACACAAAACCCGAAAGAAACGAAAATCAGGCAGTGATGTTTCTTTTCTTATCTTAATGTTATAGCAGCTGATGAAAATATTTCCCACATTTCCGACACAGATAGGTCTTATGGCGACGATAGGACAGGAAAGGGATGGTCGTGGGGAGGAGGCGGCTGTGGCCTTAATTGAGGTACAACAGCCCCATCATTTGCCTGATGTGAAAATGGGAACCACAGGAAACCATCTGTGAGGGCTGCCGACAGTGAGATTCGAACATACTATATTCCGAATGCAAGCTAGGAGCTATATGCCTCGAACCATGTAGTAGCCAAATCACTCGGTAGTAGTGGTGATGTAGAACTAAACGTCCTCATTTTACTCCGTATCGTTGGCAGAGGGTATGAGGTGACTAGGAAATTCAAAACACTGTAGGTGTGGCGTTGGACAGCAAGAGACTTCTGTCATCGTTGTTCACTATATATTTATTTTTAAAATACTGTGTAGAGATGAGAAGAATGCAGGAATGAGGAATGTGGCCTGCAAGCACGAACTTCCTGTTCTGCCCAGACAGATCGACTCTTATCTTCTCATATCTGCTACACGAAAACATTAACTCACACTTTGCAGTTTGCTGAATTACAACTGACAAGAGCGAAGAGCTGCCAGTAGAAGATAATATAAAGTTGCCTGGATAGTAGCGGAGTTGCTATGGTAACCCTTGCGTCACTGGCTCTGCTGGTGAAAACCCCTTCGCCCCGTGCCTCACCGGGCATGTGCATTCTTCTTATCTCCCAACAGTACCGATGTACTGTACTCTATAGGATACTTAGTAGTAGTTAATTGTATTTTCTTCCTACCAACTACTTTTTACAGTTTTCGCAGACGCGAAATGCCGGAATTTTGTTCCACAGGAATTCTTTTACGGGCCGGTAAATCTACCGACACAAGACTAACGTATATGAGCACCTTCAAATACCACTGGACTGGCAATTCTGCTAATCATCACAAACTGGTACTTTACTAAAGAAAATATTTGAAAATGCTTTGTGTTTTTTCAACGGCTTTTGTAATTGTATACACACATAGACGGCATAATTTATGCTGTTTATTTGTCATATGCAATCTATAAATAGTAACGCACTATAAACGAGTGAAATTGTATGGATGGCGCTTAAACTATGGCGTCGGTATTTCCCCTTGGTACCACCCAAAGCGCTGTAGCAGATATGGTAGCCGCTCTATAGTCTTTTTTTCTAGCTCATTGTTAATGACAAAAAAATTCTATTCATTTCTTCTGTTCCTCATATTTCCAACGTGCTCGTCTAGTGTCACTTCAGCTATATCAAACTGCTTGTGAATTAAGAAGAGGTGTGAAATCCTTCGCCGGCCCCGTGGTGTAGGGGTAGCGTGCCTGCCTCTTACCCGCAGGCCCCGGGTTCGATTCACGGCCAGGTCAGGGATTTTTACCTGACCTGAGGGCTGGTTCGAGGTCCACTCAGCCTACGTGATTAGAATTGAGGAGCTATCTGACGGTGAGGTAGCGGCCCCGGTCTAGAAAGCCAAGAATAACGGCCGAGAGGATTCGTAGTGCTGACCATACGACACCTCGTAATCTGCAGGCCTTCGGGCTGAGCAGCGGTCGCTTGGTAGGCCTAGGGCCTTCAAGGGCTGTAGTGCCATGGGGTTTGGTTTGGTTTTGTGAAATCCTTCTCTTTGCAGGTAATCGTAAAATCTTCAAGCAGATCGATTACCCCACAGATACAATCCACTTGCAAAATGCACTCGATTCACTGTCACGTTGGTGTACTACATGCCGTCTTAAACCTCATCCCTCCAGGTGTTCCACCATTTCGTTCACACTTCGAAAATCCCCCGTTCTACAAGAATATCACTTACTGAACCAGCCGATTACAATATTGTTGATAATCAAAAAGACTTAGGAGTACATTTTGACAGTAAATTGTTGTTTGTCTCGCACATAAACAGGGTCATCTCACGTGCTATGTCACTCCTTGGTTTACTCTACAGGTTTTCTGACCTGGCAGAGGTAAATGCCCTCAGAGCATTCTACGTTTCCTGTATCTTGTTGAATACGGCTCTCCAGTCTGGTCCATTTCTGCTTTTTCAAATCTCAGCCACCTTGACCTGTACAATCTTTTTTCTGTGCTATCGTCAGAACCAGGGTCCTTGCCTGTCGCAACTTAGGACTAACAAAGTGTTTGAGAAACTAAAACTCAAAACTGTCTCTGATCGGAGGGAAGTAGTCGACCTAAAGCTGCTATACAAACCACCTCCCATTCCGTAGTACCAGAATGAACACCCCCTTCCATATTCCTTACTCCCGTCCGACTCGTTGGCTCAAAGGTCAGCGTACTGCCCTTCGGTTCAGAGAGTCCCAGGTTCGATTCCCTGCCGGGAACCCAGACATCTTCGTATTGTTTCCTTCTTCAGTCATATTTCTCATATAACTTAATTTTCCTTCTTGTTCTTTCCTGTTTCGTCTCCTGCATTTATTATAAATGTGTTTTCCTTTGTTAATGTCATTGTTTATGAAGCCTAAATGTGTATTGGATTGTAAAGTTTTTATTGTGTATATTTGGGTCCTTGTCCGCCTCTGTGGTGTAGTGGTTAGCGTGATTAGCTGCCATCCCCGGAGGCCCGGGTTCGATTCCCGGCTCTACCACGAAATTTCAAAAGTGGTACGAGGGCTGGAACGGGGTCCACTCAGCCTCGGGAGGTCAACTGAGTAGAGCCATCCTCGAAGTGGTTTTTCGTGGTTTCCCACTTCTCCTCCAGGCAAATGCCGGGATGGTACCTAACTTAAGGCCACAGTCGCTTCCTTCCCCCTTCCTTGTCTATCCCCTCCAATCTTCCCATCCCCCCACATCGCCCCTGTTCAGCATAGCAGGTGAGGCCGTCTGGGCGAGGTACTGGTCCTCCTCACCAGTTTTGTCCCCCGACCCGATGTTTGACGCTCCAGGACACTGCCCTTAAGGCGATAGATTAATACCTACTGTACATAGCTCGGATCTTTGTAATTCGGCGTTATGCTGTTGGTGATCCTGAATAAATAAAAAATACAGTGCTGCCGGGTTGAGTAGCACAGATGGTAGAGTGCTGGCCTTTTGAACCCAACTTGACAGGTTCGATCCTGGCTCAGTCCGGTGGTATTTGAAGGTGCTCAAATACGTCAGCCTCGTGTCGGTAGATTTACTGGCACGTGAAAAGAATCATGTGGGACTAAATTCCGGCATCTCGGCGTCCCCGAAAACCGGAAAAGTAGTTAGTGGAACGTAAAGTAAATAACATTATTATTATTTATTGATATTTAAATGTGCTCAAATACGCAAGTCACGGGAACAGTCAGCGTACTGACCTTCGGTTCAGAGGGTCCCAGGTTCGATCCTCAGCCGGGTCAGGGATTTTAACTGGAAATGGTTAATTCCTCTGGTTGAAAGACAGTGTTTTCATGTTCGTCTTATTACACCTCTCTTCATCTGCATACAACACTCTACCAACCATCACAGAAACCCGTACTAGTGAATACATCTTCATAAGGTTGGCGTCAGGATCGGCATCCGGCCGTAAAACTGGACCAAATCCACCATAAGTGCCGGCTTTCATAAACTGGGAAAAGTGGCCATGAGGAAGAATATTAATTATGGTAGTCCTATGTATTTTACGCCCCTATAAGTAACACAAGTGTTAAAATACACCGGAGCCTATCCTGAAAAGTGATCTGACAACAGCCGGTCAACAGGTTACAAATACATCTATACAAACAGTGCACAGGACTATAGCCTTCGATCTTTTAAGCATGAAGCGACAAAAACATTATTTGCTACCATACTTTTACAATGTAGTGTAGTGGCATTGTCTCATCACACTTCCGGGAAACAGAACTACAGTACTGTGTCTTGCCGCAACGGAATGTCCCTGTTGTTACAGCTGAATGCCGGAAACTCGACAAGGTCACGAACACATGGTAAGATATTGAACTCGCCGTACACGGTGTACACGAGCATGTTCAAGGCTAGCCACTTGTTTCTCTATATCTTTGGTTTTTATTGCGGTCATTTGATGTCGAAAATGGACAAGTAGAGCACAGAAATACGTAAATTTAAAGTCCACCTAGTCAATACACACATGTTAATTAGAAATTTAATTTGTAATACGTGTTTCGGCCCTTTTGGGCCTTCTTCAGTCTTGAAAAGAGTATAAAGTTTGTAGAAAAGAATCTAGAGAAATAATAATAATAATAATAATGCTACTTGATTTACGTCCCACTAACAACTTTTACGGTTTTCGGAGACGCCGAGGTGCCGGAATTTTGTCCCGCAGGAGTTCTTTTACGTGCCAGTAAATCTACCGACACGAGGCTGACATATTTGAGCACCTTCAAATATCACCGGACTGAGCCAGGATCGAACCTGCCAAGTTGGGGTCAGAAGGCCAGCGCCTCAACCGTCTGAGCCACTCAGCCCGACAATCTAGAGAAAACATCACATTAAAAGTCTGTAAAAAAGTATTGATCTTAAAGGGTTACACTGTGTCATATCGTAAGAAACAAAACAGAACCAAATAACATAAATAAGAATACAAAAATATGTGTTCTTCACGTCTTGTAAAGCAAAGCAAAGCCATCTCCGTAACTCTCCGTAACTCTCCGTAACCTACCTCGGCACTACGCTCGGCCACCTTTGCCTCCCGGAATTAACCTGGTACTCATTTTTGGTGCAGGCTGTGTGAACCTCAGGGCCATGTGTACCTAGTGGACTTACGACTTCCTGACGAGGACCCGAACTCACGTCCTTCCGGGCGAATCGAGCACGCCTTTACCACCTCGGCCAGACAGCCCCTTCTTCAAGTCTTGTAGAAATATCAATTGTATCAGAATATCGTGTTTCAGGAAAGTAATGGCAATAACAATTCAATCAATCATAACTGATCCGCATTTAGGGCAGTCGCCCAGGTGGCAGATTCCCTATCTGTTGTTTTCCTAGCCTTTTCTTAAATGATTAGAAAGAAATTGGAAATTTATTGAACATCTCCCTTGGTAAGTTATTCCAGTCCCTAACCCCCTAAATGAATGTTTGCCCCAATTTATCCTCTTGAATTCTAACTTTATCTTCATTTTGTGATCTTGCCTACTTTTTTTTTTTTTCTTGCAAGTTGCTTTACGTCGCACAGATAGGTCTTATGACGACGATGGGACAAGAAATGGCTAGGAGTGAGAAGTAAGCGGCCGTGGCCTTAATTAAGGTACGGTATGAAAATGGGAAACCACGGAAAACCATCTTCGGGGATGCTGACAGTGGGGTTCGAACCCATTATCTCCCGAATACTGGATACTGGCCACACTTAAGCGATGAAGTTATCGAGCTCGGTTTTCCTACTTTTAAAGACACCACTCAAACTTATTCGTCTACTGATGTCATTCCACGCCATCTCCCCACTGACAACTCGGAACATACCATTTACAGTAGTCGAGCAGCTCGTCTCCTTTCTCCCAAGTCTTACCAGCCCAAACTTTGCAACATTTTTGTAACGCTACTCTTTTGTCGGAAATCACCAACGAGGATAACGAGGAAGAGACAGGAGATTATAAAGTGTTCTTAACAGGTGTTAAAAAGGGAATGACAAAGTGTGGAGTAGGACTGTTCATCAGGAATACTATTGCACGCAACCTAGTTTCTGTTCGGCACGTAAATGAGCGAATGACGAGGGTAGATTTGGCTGTTGGAGTAATTAGGACGAGAATTGTTTCAGTCTATTCACCATTCGAGGATGCAGATGAGGATAAAGTTGACATGTTTCATGAAGCACTGAGTGTCTACGTAATCAAGGTCAACAGCCAGGATAGTATAGCGCTAATGGGCCATTTCAATGCGAAAGTTGGAAATATAACTGAAGGATATGACAAGATGATGGGTAAATATGAAGAGATATGGAAACAATAGACATGGGAAGCGTTTACTGGACTTCTGTGCTACTGTGAGATTAGTAGTTACAAATAAATTCTTCAAGAATAAGGCTATTTACCGCTACACATCGGAGGATAGGAGCACTAGATCCATTATAGACTCTTATTATAGCAAACTTTGAATTCAAGAGGTCTGTTAGGAACGTGCGGGTATTTCGAGGATTTTTCGATGATATCTGACCTGTATTGAACTAAGTACCTCTAAGCCTATGCTAGAGACAGTACTGTGCTTTTTCCTTTTTTTCTTGTTTTTTTACAATTTTCATTACGTCACTCCGAAACAGATACGTCTTATGGCGGCAATGAGGTAGGAAAGGTCTAGAAGTGGGAAATAAGCGGCCGTGGCCTTAATTAAGGTACAGTCCCAGCATTTGTCTGGTGTGAACATAGGGAAACCACGGAAAACCATCTTTATGGCTGTCGGCAGCGGCCTTCGAACCTACTACCTCCCAGATGCAAGCTAACAGCTGCGCGCCCCTAACCGCACGGCCAACTCGCCCGGTAGTAAAATTTGTCTGCGGACTAAAGGGTAGAAAATGTCCAGAACGAGGAAATTAGACAGAAGTACATGGATATGACTATTGAAAAGTTCCAAACAATAGACAGTAAGCAGGTTCTGGATGTAGAGAGAGAGAATGGGTGGCATACAGGGATGCTGTACAAGAAACAGTAAGAGAATCCTAGGAACAACAATGTGTAAAGACGGAAGAAATTAACATCCTGGTGGAGTGATGAAGTGAGGGGAGCTTGTAAACGTAAAAGGAAGGCGTATCCGAAATGACCCCAAACAAAGATTGACGCAGACAGGGAGTTGTACGTAGAGGAAAAAACAGAACGAAACAAATAATTGAGTTGAGTCCAAGAAGAAGTCAAGGGAAGATTTCGGAAATAACCTGAAAACTTTAGGTCAAGCGGTAGGGAAACCAATTTTGGAGAGTAATAAAGACTCTTGAGGAAAAAAGGAAATGCATAGTATTTTGGGTAAATCAGGTGAACTTATAATAGATCCCAGGGAGTCGCTGGACAAGTGGAAGTAGTCTTTTTTAACTCCTCTTAAAGAAGAAATGATTTTTATTGACGCGGAGAACAAGCGAGCTCATGGGGAGGAGGTCAATGATGTCGGTGAAATTACGCTTGAGGAAGTGGAAAGTATGGTAAATAAATGTCATTGTCATAAATCAGCGAGAATAGATTAAATTAGTCTTGAAATGGTGAAATATACTGGAAAGGCAGGGATAAAATGCCTTTGTAGAGGAATGTTAGTAGGGTGCCTTCTGATTGGACGAGAGTAGTAATTGCGCCTATGCCTACAGAAGGTCGACTTCAAATCTCGTCCTTAGTAAGTGATTATTTTTGCCTGTATTATTATGTACTTAGATTTTTGTTTGTTGTTTGTTTGGTTGTTTTTATTTATCTCTTGTCAACAGTAATCTGATATAGCATGTATTTATGCTGAACGATTAATTACTACATTTAAAAAAGTAATTGCACCTATTTATAAGCAAGGAAATAGGAAGGACTGCAACAACTATCAAGGTATTTCATTGATTATTATACAAGGCAAGGTGTTCGTTGGCATCTTGGAAGGGAAGGTGCTAACAATGGTTGAGAGTAAGTTCGATGAAAACCAGTGTTGTTTTAGACCACAAAGGGGCTCTCAGGATCAGATTATCAGTATGCACCAGGTAAGTGAAAAATGCTTCGGGAGGAATAGAGAGGTATGTGTATGCTTCGTAGATCTAGAGAACAAACGTTAGCCGTACTGCGGGATTATAGGATTAAGGGGAGATTATTAAAAGCAATGAAAGGCATTTATATTGACAATTGGGCTGCAATGAGAATTGATAGCAGAATGAGTCCTTGGTTCAAGATAGTCATAGAGGTTAGACAAGTCTGTAATCTTTCACCTTTGTTGTTTGGAGTTTACATGTATCATCTTCTGAAATGTATAAAACGACAGGGAGGGATTCAGTTAGGTGGAAATGTAGCAAGCAGTTAGTCTACGGCGCGACTTGCTCTTAATGGCAGACTGTGCTGAAAGCCTGCACATGTAATATCTTGGAACTTGAACAGAGTGCGCCGGCCACGTCGTGTAGGGGTAGCGTGCCTGCCTCTCGCCCGGAGGCCCCGGGTTCGATTCACGGCCCGTGGGCTCATTTGAGGTCCATTCAGCCTACATGATTAGAATTGAAGAGCTATCTGACGGTGAGATAGCAGCCCCGGTCTCGAAAGCCCAGAGTAACGGCCGAAAGGATGCGTCGTGCTGACCACACGACCCCTCGTAATCTGCAGACCTTCGTGCAGAGCAGCGGTCGCTGGGCAAGCCAAGGCCCTTTCAAGGGCGTTAAGTGCCGTGAGGTTTGGGGGGGGGGGGTTTGAACAAAGTGCAACGAGTGAAAAATGAAAATGAAAATTAGCCTTTCCAAGCCAAAAGTGATGTCAGCAGGGAAGAAACCTAAGAGAACTGAATATCAGGTTGGGAATACAAAACAGGAACAGGTAGATCATTTCAAGTATTTAGGTTGTGTGTTTTCAACAGTATTCTGTACGAAAGAAGTCAGCCCGGACGGAGCCACTGAGTTTTTACAAGCCAACTTTGCTTTACGTGAGTGAAAGCTGGGTGCACTCAGGATATGTTATCCGTAAGTTAGAAGTAACAGACGTGAAAGTAGCGGGTATGATCGCTTGTACACAAAGGTGGGAACACTGACTGGAGGGTATTCGGAGTGAGGAGATAATGGCTTAGGAATGAACTCGATTAATGAAGCTGTACGAATAAACCGGCTTCGGTGGTGGGGTCATGTGAGGCGATTGGAGGAAGAGGGCAAGAGAAGTAGAGTGAGACCATACTGAGTTTATAA
Source organism: Anabrus simplex (assembly GCF_040414725.1). Taxonomy (NCBI): domain Eukaryota; kingdom Metazoa; phylum Arthropoda; class Insecta; order Orthoptera; family Tettigoniidae; genus Anabrus; species Anabrus simplex. Next base: position 1,173,477,991 of record NC_090265.1, on the reverse strand, counting down.
TGAGTTTAAAGGTAAAAAGGTATGGATCTAAACGAGGCACAGGTCTAGTTGTAAATAGAGGATTGTAGAGGCGCTCGGTAAATTCACAGAGGCTTGCAAACTGAACGCCGAGAGGCATAACAGTCTATAATGATGCTGTTTGAATTATTATTATTATTATTATTATTATTATTATTATTATTATTATTATTATCATCATCATCATCATACATTAAACGACTTCAACTCATGCTTGCAGTCTACTTTTGAAGCGAAATCAGCATCTCTCCAATACGTATTGGGGCACTCCACCAATTTTGTGTCCCGTGGCGAATATCATATGTAATGCCCATTTTCGAATAATTCTATACCCTTTTTCTTGCGTAGAAGCTGTTTTAAATAGCCTTAAGTGGTGTCCAATATTACCCTCTAATAACATCTTTATGTAACCCTCTTTTACCTAAATTAGTAATTTGCTACAACGAGCCAATGTCGTGTCTCTTACATAAGTGTACACCTCTCTCAAGGGATCTGCAGATATTGTATAATTTCTTTCAAAAAAGGGTACAGTAAACCTACAACTTTTACCATCCATTTAAAAAAAATGATGTAATAATGTTGCTTTACATGCAACTGCTCTTGGTTTCAAACCACGGTGGAATGTCAAATATTGCCTTCAAAAGGTTTCTTTAATTTGCTAGTAAATATTCTCGAGTAATGCCAAATCGCTGCTAAAAATTAGCCCTTCTACCTCCCATTTTGACGTTATGCATCTATTGCTTCCATTCCCTCCATAGCAAATATTCCTTAATCTGGCACACAATTTTACGGGACACATTACACAGTTTGGGTGTTAAGGGTATAGCACAATACCTCTGGTGTGTTTATTTGCTGGCTAGATTTATCATTTCCCTGCCCAGTTATGCCAATGAATTGAAGCTGAAATAATGAAAATATTTTAAGTTTGTATAAAAGTTCCTAAAAATATTTGTTTCCTCTTCATATTGGAATGCCGGCCCTGCAGTGTAGGGGTAGTGAACTTGCCTGTTACCCGGACGCCCCGGGTTCGATTCCCGACCAGGTCAGGGTTTTTTACCTGAATCTGAAGGCTGGTTCGAAGTCCACTCAGCCTACGTGATTACAATTGAGAAGCCATCTGACCGGTGAGATGGCGGTCCCTGTCTAGATAGCCAAGAATAACGGCCGAGAGGATTAGATGTACTGATCACATGACACCTCATAATCTGCAGGCCTTCGGGCTGAGCATCGATCGCTTGGTAGGCCATGGCACTTCGAGGCTGATGTGTCATGGGTTTTTTTTTCATATTGGGATAGTTGTAACACACACGGCATTAACTAAATGCAAAATATTCTAATTCTCTAGTTTTATTAATAGACTAACTTTTTGTTTGTTTGGAAGTCTTTCTAGTCGAAACTGGTTTGTTAACGGAGGAATTTAAAGTTATTTTGGTGTCTATCGGGACTTCATGTAAAATGTTTTTAAAGAATCGAACGGGGCTGTGTGCCAAGTTTTGACTTAAAATGAGTACGATATGATAGGTATTGTCGAAAGAAAGTATTGTTACGAATATAAAACTCCAGCTGTTTCATTACTCCAATTTAATTCAGGATGGCCTAATAAATGCACACACACACATATTCAAACACAATCAATTCTAACCAGTTATGAATGGCCACACTAATTACTAGTCTATTTACAAATCTCTCTTCTATACACACACCCGGGTGTCCCGGTCGGCTGCTACCTGGGAACGACTATAATCCTTACAGTCACCTCCGCGTTCGCAGACAGCTAGATTTGAACACTGGCTGTACAACACACGACGACTGTTCGTTGGTTCGACTCCACTTATAGGTTAGTTCTTCACACAGTCCCATGCAGTGAACAGCTAAACAGCTCAACAGTATTCAACAGCAGGACGATACTCACAACAGCGAACATTAGCACAGGTCCATTTACACTCACACTCACGATAGCGCGTTTCCTCGCTGGCTCACGGCGATCCTCAGTCCACACAGTACAGTCTTTCGTTCTGTTACCTGCACCTACACACTAGTGATGGGACATTCGATTCATTTTACTGAATCGATTCATTTGATTCCGTTCACGTTACTGAATCGATACAGTGATCCGATTCACGGCTCATTGGTCACCGCTCCTACTGCATCTGTGTAGTATGTGCTGGTAAGACAGCAGCAACAGCATTCAGTGCTCGCAGCTGCCATCTGGTCTTCATACTATGAACTCCTTTCTTAGAAATAATGCTAGTTACTCTAATACATCGAAGGTTTCCGGCGACGCAGGGTGGGAAAGTTTAGGATTAGGAAGGTAGCAGCCATGGCCTGAATTAAGGTACAGTCCCAGCATTTCCTGGTGTGAAAATGGGGAAACTACGGAAAACCATCTTAACGGCTACCGACGGTGGGATTTGAACCCACCATCCCCCGAATGCAAGCGCATAGCCACGCGATATTAACCACACGACAACTCGCTCAGTCACTTTTTTAAAAAAAGTATTTTTCTATCAGCTGAGGATTTTTAGTCATATTTTGTATAGGCTACCCGAGATGTACAGTAGCCCATTGGTTTTCTGATTCAACATACTGTTATTGCGTCTGTCCACATATGATTGAAGTCTTGTGCAACGATGTGACATATGAACTGAGAGAATACTGAGCCGTTCTTCCCAATATAAAACAGGTACTTTTGAGTGGTCATGAGCATGACTCATAGTCATAGGGCAGGCTAGAGTCGAGTTTAATTGTCAAATGTCAACTAAGTTATAATACTAAGATTCATTAAACTAATAAATAGTATAACCTAATAGCCTACCTACTTACTAGCTACTTCAGAATTATGTTGTGACTACCTTTTTAACACTGCAAATAAATCCTCCCTGTAAGAAGAAGACAGTGAATGCAAATGGGTATTATTTTCAAATGAGTTGGGCTCGAGAATCCATTATAGCATACGATTCTTTCAGTGTACTGTACCATGGCTCACTGTATGTCTCGCTGCAGCGGAAGCTCGGCTCTCCGCGTGTCCAGTGAGCCGATAAGGAGCCGTGTGTATCATGTGTCTCACTGAGCCGCGCCCGTTCACGATTCTTTCGATGTGCCATGATTCACTGTATGCCTCGCTGCAGCGGAAGCTCAGCTCTCCGCGTGTCCAGTGAGCCGATAAGGAGCCGTGTGTATCATGTGTCTCACTGAGCCGCGCTCGTTCGCGATTCTTTCGATGTGCCATGATTCACTGTCTCGCTGCAGCGGAAGCTCGGCTCCTCGTCAACGTCCAGTGAGTGCGCCACTCAGCACTGTCCGCTGGGAGTAAGCTGAATCTTGTGCCGTGAGCTCGCCGTCCCTGTGAATCGATTCACTCGGACACTTGAATGAATCGATACACTGCTTCGAATCATGCATTCAGTAATCAACACTACTACACACTGGTCTCTCCGACACCACAACAACACCTCGCTTGCAGAGACCTTGTATTTACACCTCGATGCTGGGCCACTAGAACATTCAGGGTTCGGCTGGAGATCGAACCTTCCCGCCGTATCTTCCAGAGAGCGTATAGAGAAACTAGATGAAGGGAACAATAGAGGAAGGGATGTGGCATGTCTTCGGGCGGGTTGGGAAGTTCCCTGAGCTGGCTTAGTCATCCACTTTCAGGTAATACCGACGGGGCTGCGGCAAGGCTGACGGTCGCTTGAGCACGTAACAGTATGTAATCAGTATGGGTGTGAAATTTTATTTTTGACATTTTATTTCTTAATCCTAAGCAGTAATGATGCATGTAGTTTCCTCGCTAACGACCGACGACTCAAACGTTAAGCAGGACCACACGCTGGCTTGATTGTCGACCGATAACAGATAGCTCTCGACCAAAGGCATGCTTACCTTGTAAATGACAAACTCCAGTGTGGACTTCAAAAGCGTGCCGGTCGTTAAGGGACATTGCGAGAGCTATAGACATCTTCAGGACCATTAGTTCCAAAATATATTCCACCCTGGGGGAGTATATTTGCTCGGATGGGACTCATATCATAACCCTCGACAGCCTTAACTTCCACACGTTCCCGATAAGACTTTTGGTGGATTTGGAATAAATTCTGATAAGCTGCTATAATGTTTCGATGTGCTTTCGATAATTTTGCAGCCATTTATCGTCCATATCTCACAACATTTTACCAAAGAGAGAAGTGTTTCAAATTTCTTCGCACCACAGTTATCTCAACATTTCTCTACTGTATATTTTTGCCATATACTTGTAGAAATCACCGAGATGAATCCATTGACACCTCACTACCACTGGGGTCCAGTGCTTCACTAATTGTTTGCCACGCAACACGATGATTTTAGTACCTCAAGATGGCAGTTCAATTGCATATTGACGCCAGACTCTTGATGCTAGATACACTGAGCCTTCCTCCTTACAAGTAGATATTGAACACTGCTATCTAGAAATTAGTTCCATTTTAAAATTTCCATATTTTTTCTAAATCTCATTGGCCCGAGTACGGTTCCGAAGGTACAGGCATCATAAAAGTTGAAGTGTGAAGCGTAAAAGCGATTCTTAAACTTGGAGTGAAAACTTTCACAGGCGTCCCTGGTCAAAACTTCAGTGGCCTTTTCTTTCAGCCCGTATATTTGGTGGGAAACGTGCATCTTCACCTATCGAATGTAATTGTCGTTCAGATGATCAAAATTAGGCTTCTAAAAAAGGATCCACGAAGTAATTTCCGACGACAGTAGGGTCCCAATAGCTAAAAAAATTCCGGAATACGGTATTGTGCTGTACCTGTCCCGGGCATCGACAGAGTACTAAGTATAAAAGTCTTGCCTCAGAAATGTCATGGATGGAAATCTTTTGGATGAAGAACCTCGGAGAATCAAACCCGGGCATCGAGTCCCATCCTGCCTACTTTCATTCCGAGCAACGGCTTCGCTCGAGAGCATGTGGGTCATGGTCCTGTCCGGTGAAAATAACGTGCGCATGTAAAATAAATATCTTGAAAGTAGGGCACTATGGTAAAAGGAATACATTAATGTAATAAAGAATAAATTTTACATAGTTCAAAACACAATATTATTCACTGAGAGATAATCTATGGAAGTTTCTGTACACACACACACACACATACATATGAAATGCCAATTAAGTTGCCTGCGTGGCAATTTTTGAGATATGCTAACCTAACCTAACCTAACCCCATGGCACTACAGCCCTTGAAGGGCCTTGGCCCACCAAGCGACCGCTGCTCAGCCCGAAGGCCTGCAGATTACGAGGTGTCATGTGGTCAGCACAACGAATCCTCTCGGCCGTTATTCTTGGCTTTCTAGACCGGGGCCGCTATCTCACCGTCAGATAGCTCCTCAGTTCTAATCACGTAGGCTGAGTGGACCTCGAACCAGCCCTCAGGTCCAGGTAAAAATCCCTGACCTGGCCGGGAATCGAACCCGGGGCCTCCGGATAAGAGGCACGCACGCTACCCCTACATCACGGGGGCCGGCTTTGAGATATGCTACACTTCACTTATCGCATGGGTAATGTCACCTAATGTCTTTATGGGTTCGTTATTCACTCTTGAATTGCATTTCGACATTCCAAAGTCGAAATCACTCAGCACCGCATATATTACAGATCCACTGCCAAATATTAGGGGCTCTTCCCTTTCACTTTGATAATGATATAATTTGGATATTCACACTTCATTACAAGGGTCAATAACCCTCTTAGCCCCTATGGAAAATATGCCATCCACTTATTGCCGCAAAGAAAAACATAACTTACACAAATACACTAGATTTAATTGTTAACCATTGTTGTCTAGTTGGTATTTAAGAAGTGTTGTATTTTTGAGGGTATTTGAGGCCGCCCCAGTTGTATCCCCCAACCCAGAGTCTGAATCTCCAGGACACTGCCCTTGAGGCGGTAGAGGTGGGATCCCTTTCTGAGTCCGAGGGAAAAACTAACCCTGGAGGGTAAGCAGATTAAGAAAGAAAGTTATTTATAACATGCCGTGAACAAGGACGTCGCGTCAAAAGCCACTTCGAAAGGATGATTAAAGTGAACGAAAAACAAATTCTCAAACGAAACTACAAACTTTGAATTTTGATTAAGGGTAACGTAATATATTAAAACTGAGAAGGGAAGAAAAGTTTAGAGTGATTAACATAGGTAGCGAAAGAATATAAAATTCAAGAAGCTTTGTGGAAACACGAGCAGCATGCTCATTATCGTGCAGTGACGGGTTCATCGTTTTTGTCTGTTCACATTAGAAATATATTTCTGCTGCACTTAACTTCTACTGTGATTTGCTAGATATATTACGTTTACAAGTATTTACTTCTTCTTCCCTTCTTTATCTGTTTACCCTCCAGGGTCCGATTTTCCCTCGAACTCAGCGAGGGATCCCACCTCTACCGCCTCAAGGGCAATGTTCTGGAGCTTCAGAACAACTGGGGATACAACTGGGGAGAATAACCAGTACCTCGCCCAGGCGGCCCCACCTGCTATGCTGAACAGGGGGATTGCAGGGGATGGGAAGATTGGAAGGGATAGACAAGGAAGAGGGAAGGAAGCGGCCGTGGCCTTAAGTTAGGTACCATCGCGGCATTTGCCTGGAGAAGTGGGAAACTACAGATAACCACTTCGAGGATGGCTGAGGTGGGAATCGAACCCACCTCTACTCAGTTGACCTCCCGAAACTGAGTGGACCTCGTTCCAGCCCTCGTACCGCTTTCCAAATTTTGTGGAAATTTCAGGAATCGAACCCGGATCTCCGGGGGTGGCAGCTAATCACACTAACCACTACGCCACAGAGGCCGACTGGACGTTTTTTTAATTCTTTTTACATGCAATTCCCTCCCATGGGAGTACTAGGGATTTCTTACACCCATATTTTTTTTCCCTGACAGTAAATCTTATGTGTGTAGAGCTTCCGTGGCTCAGGCGGTAGCGCACCGGCCTCTCACCGCTGGGTTACGTGGTTCAAATCCTGGTCACTCCATGTGAGATTTTTACTGTACAAAGTGGTGGCAGGACAGGTTTTTCTCCAGGTACTCCGGTTTTCCCTGTCATATCACATCCCAGCAACACTCTCCAATATCATTTCATTTCATCTGTCAGTCATTAATCATTGCCGCAGAGGAGTGCGACAGGCTTCGGCAGCCGGAACAATTCCTATCCTCGCCGCTAGATGGAGGCTCATTCATTCCATCCCTGACTCGGTCGAATGACTGGAAACAGGCTGTGGATTTTCATTCAGTAAGTCATATGTGTATCAAGTTTGGTTGAGACCTTTGCTGGAACATACACACATACATCCATAATCACGCTCATTTTGGACATTTTATTTTTCACCTTGTTACGTGCCAGCCCCTTTATAGCTCCTTTCAGTACTTCTTGGATGGGTCTAGTGAGTCAGCCGACCGGGAAGCTGGAGGGCATAGATTGTTCTAGTCGACTGGCTTACCTCTGAGTTTCTTGGAGATTCAACGGGAATGTTCTGCTAGCCATTTCGCGAATATTCTGGTTCAAATCATCCGAGAGAGGCTAGTTGCAGAGAGTCAGTCAGTGTTTGTGTTGAACTCGGAGTCAGTATGAGATAGTGTGTTGGGGTTCGGTGGCTGGACTGAGGGCGACAGAGGTGTTGGCTGTCACTGGTGTCCCACGAGGTGTGGTTATTGGTATCGGAGTATCCAGAGAGTAGCTGCATTGAAGACGACGTGCGGAACAGTAGACTGTGTACTACCTGTGAGTACTGTGTGTTTGTGTATTTCTGTGGACTGAGGATCGTCGTGAGTCAGCGAGAGGAGTCGCTATCGTGAGTGAGAGGGTAAATGGGCCTGTGTTAATATTCGCTGTTGTGAGTATCGTCCTGCTGTGGTATACTGTTGAGCTGTTGCTGTTTAGTTGTTCACTGCATGTGACTGTGTGAACTACTGGACTGTCTCTGGAGTCGAACCAAGGAATAGTCATCGTGTGTTGTGTAGCCCGTAGCCCCGTGTTCAAATCCCAAGTTCTACACACAGCTGCTCTATGAAGTGACTGGACTTGGACAAGTGAAAGTAAGAATTGGTCGTCCTCAGGTAATACCAACGGGCCGGACCGCTTGCTGTGCTATGAGGAAGAGAGACTTGTACATATACAGTAATTCAATTTGTTCGTAGATAAAGGGCTTCAGTCCATTTTAGCTAATTGTTGGGAAATCAAGAGAAACTGTCTGGACGTTTTACTGTAAAAATTGTTACTATTAAATAAAGAATGCATATTAGGATTCCTCTGAACATATTTCATGAATTTATCATCAATAGTTGAATTATACAGATTTTTTAAAATGTTGTGGACTGATGACCTTTCTTTATAAAAGAGGTTTACAACTGAGTAGCATAGGCTAAAAGTAGGGCTTCAGTTCGGACCGATGCCCTTCCTTTAAAAAACTTTCCAATCACAATATCACAGTGAAGGAGAGTCTGGACTGATCTCTTTTATTTATAAAACGATGGGATGACCATTCAAGATGAGAAATTCAATGTTAACCCAATTTCGAAAAAAAAAAGTAAGTGCGGCCATTCATAGCTGAATAGACTTTTGTGTTTATATTTGTGTGTGTACACTTATCCTGAAATAAATTAGAGTAATAAAACAGACTCGTCCGCCTCTGTGGTGTAGTGGTTAGTGTGATTAGCTGCCACCCCCGGAGGCACGGGTTCGATTCCCGGCTCCGCCACGAAAATTTGAAAAGTGGTACGAGGGCTGGAACGGGGTCCACTCAGCCTCGGGAGGTCAACTGAGTAGAGGTGGGTTCGATTACAACCCCAGCCATCCTGGAGATGGTTTTCCGTGGTTTTCCACTTCTCCTCCAGGCAAATGCAGGGATGGCACCTAACTCAAGGCTACGGCCGCTTCCTTCCCTCTTCCTTGTCTATCCCGTCCAATCTTCCCATCCCCCACCAAGGCCCTTGTTCAGCATAGCAGGTGAGGCCGCCTGGGCGAGGTACTAGTCATCCTGCCCAGTTGTATCCCCGACCCAGAGTCTGAAGCTCCAGGACACTGCCCTTGAGGCGGTAGAAGTGGAATCCCTCGCTGAGTCCGAGGGAAGAACCAACCCTGGAGAGTAAGCAGATTAAGAAAGAAGAAGAAGAAAACAGACTTAAACGAAATCTGGAGTGCCACTATTCATCTCAGCGACCCCCGAAACTTTGGATTCTACGTTAATATGGGTCGTTTTCTATTATTATTTCACTCCATAATCAACCTCACCCCTAGGGCGGTTAATGCTGTCTTACTCCCATGGTATTTTTTTCATATAGTAAATCACATGTGGAAGTCATAGCATGGGAGCCATGCTGGAAAACACACACATACACACTTAATCTCTGTTGTTTTGGACATACTTTTTCATATCTTCTCAATCGCCATGCCGGTGGAGGCTGAACTTGGACTTGGCATTCAGAGTGACACAGTTCATCTCACAAACCCAGAAAACCACAGATTCGACATTAATATTGACCATTTTCGATTAATTTTATGTCATCCCCTCCTCAACACCGCCCCAAGGGTGGATTGGGGTTTATTACCCCTACAGATTTTCTTTTTCAGGTAGTAAGTCATATGTTTACTAAGTTCGGTTAAGAGGAGTACTGAAACATACGCACATATATCCTTGATCTCGGTCATTTTGGACACTTCGTAGCACACTTACATGTACATTAGTTACATGTATCACTAAAATATGCTTGACTGTAATATGTCATTTAAACATTTCTAGTACTCATAACCTAAACTTTCATAAATAATCTCATTTTCTAGCTCTTTTTTCAAGCCGAATTATAATATGTCAGTGGGTTGAATGCCAACCGACTGCGCCGGAGTTCGATCCAACTTTGTTATGTAACCGATCTCTTAATAAGGCTTTTGGCACAACAAATACATAAAATTATTACCCGCTCAAGGTTTAAATGGCTTCATTATATTACCGGCATGCGTTTGACTAGAAAACCTTAAAACTTTAATGGCGTCTTTAAGCAAAAACAATAGTAGGCCTACCAGAGAATATAGCACATCTTAAGATAAAGTAAAAAGTTCGATATTCGATACCAACTGTACAAATCCTAACGCGACATACAATACCAATTACACAATTCCTAATATCTAAGGTGCCCCGTGGTATATAAATTACGTCTCTTCAAAATTACCATTAATGAGCCTAAAGATAAGGTAGAAAAATAAGAGACAAACTCTCGTCTTTGATTAGCATCTTTCATGCAATGTTGTGGTTGATCGTAGAATTTACGTGGACGTCTTACGTAACATTTATGGTGTGCTTAGTTAATATCCCTTGAGGAAACCATTAACGAAGTTAAGAAGATTGTTGCCAATCTTAATGAGTCCCTCTGGTACGTACTAGTCCCCAGTAGATAATCTTCATACTTGAGTAGTCGTGGTTCAGGTCTAGGAATCCATCAAGGTAACTGATATAAATCATCTCGTAAGATATTGACCATTTAGGTATATGAACAGACCTAGCCTACAGTAGGTCCATCTATGTTGAGATACTCTAATTACTGTACACTATATATTTTTCTATGGACTAGAACAAGTCTGCTGCTTTCATTGACCTGTCTGTGTCTTTTAATTTCTTATTTAGAATACGTCTTTCGTTTCATTAATTACTACTAAAATTTTACACTCCGTACCCTAAGGTGGTGGGCCTCCAAGAGGGCGACGGCCTCTCACAACACAAGCCAGGAAATGTGGTGCGGTGATTTGAGGAGCTGAGAAAGGAGAGGGAGAAGCGGCCGTGGCCTATAATAAAAACTTCCCGGGCATTCACCTTAAGGGGAGTCATGACTGAAATTTAGATATCTACCTGAGGACCAGGCTGAAAGTATTCGAAGGTTATGTCAGTCTTTTCCCGATGTATTTTCGGAAACCCTTGGTGTTACTGACCTAATTGAATACGATATTGAGGTAACTTATTCAGTCCCGGTAAGATTACCTCCATATAGGCTATCTCCACCTAAAATGAAGGCTCTCAAGGAGATTATTGAACAAATGTTGAAGGATGGCATTATCGACCTAAGTCGGCGTGTTCATCGCCAATTTTTCTTGTATCGAAACCCCAAGGTGTTTTCAGGCCTGTTATTGATTACAGGGTTTCTATCTTTATAGTTGGAAGAATACTTTAGTACGAAAGGACCAAATATTTAAAATAATTTTTTGTCTAGAATGACAAATATTAATACTACTTTGGCAGAACTGTGCATTTGATTTAGAATTCAAAAATGTAAGAGTATTACAGGTAGTACTAATAATAGAAGTGTTAATAAGAATACTAGGTGTTGTTATATTAATTATTTGTGTGTTAATTGGAGTTGCATTCCTCACCTTGTTAGAACGCAAGGTTTTAGGTTACATTCAAATTCCTAAAGGGCCTAATACAGTAGGATTTATTGGGTTACTCCAGCCTTTTGCTGATGCAATTAAGTTATTTTCTAAGGAAGATAAATATCCAATGGTTTCAAATTATTTGATATATTATTTTTCTCCAATTTTTAGATTGTGTTTAGCTTTATTGACAAGAATGATTTACCCTTTTATGACGACCTTGTTTACTTTTAATTTAGGAATTTTATTTTTCCTAGTGTGTACGAATTTAGGGGTTTATACTGTTATAATTGCGAGGTGATAATCTAATTCGAATTGTGCATTACTAGGGGGTTACGTGCTGTAGCTCAAACGATTTCTCATGAAGTATGATTAGCATTAATTTTACTGACATTTATTTTTAGTAGATAGTTACTGCCTTATAAGATTTATAAATTTTCAAGTTTATGTATGATTTACTGTCAGTGCCCCTTCCTGATTTTCCTTCATGCTCTTCATGGTTTCGTAAGGCTAAGTTTTTCACCATCCTAGCGTATAATCAGATACCTTTGGCGGAAGAATCAAATCATCTGACGGCTTTCGCTACAGATTGGAACTTGTACGAATACAACCGCGTGCCTTTCGTGCTCTCCACGAGCAAGGCTGTTCTTACCAGGCTACTGGATGGGGTCTTCTCCAACATCAAATTTGAGTATCTTTACCATTACCTTGACGATGTCGTGGTGTTTTCTCAAACCTTTGAAGAACACTTAGATCATATTAAGGAATTCCTAAATCGCCTTCGTAAGGCTGGGTTGACAGTAAAGGTATCTAAGGTAGATTTTGCTAAGCCTTCTATGTCTTTGTTAGGGCATATTGTATCGCCCGATGGAGTTTCAAAACACCATTCTAGAACGCAGGTTATTCGTGACTTCAAGCCTCCTAAAAATGTTAAAGGAATCGCTAGATTCAATCTTATAGTGAATTTCTTCAGGAAATTTGTTCCTAACTTCGCTAAAAGGGCGGCGCCCGTAAAACTACTTCGTAGGATAGGTGTCAAGTTCGAATGGGGGCCTTCGCATCAAGCTGCGTTCGAAGACCTTAAGTCACGTCTCTGTAACGCCCCAGTTTTAGCTATGCCAGATTAATCTAAGAAATTCCTAGTTTTAACCGACGCCTCTTCATATGCAGTTACAGCTGTCCTTCTTTAAGAAACCGAACTCGGAAGGCGACCTATTGCCTATGCGTCTAAGACCTTATCGGTTCAAAAAGCCAAGTAGTCCATTTATGAATTAGAAGGACTCGCAGTCCTGTTTGAGTAAGAGGTAGGGATCACGCGCAGGTCTCCCCAGCACGCTTGGCCGTCGGTAACGTCATCTAGAACCCTCAGCGCATCGCCTTCTGTATGAGGTAATACACAACTGTGAGCTATTCTGTTTTAGCCACATGTTAGAGATAAGATAAATTCATTGATATTTTAATATCACTTCAGAAAAGGCATTCCATTTCACTATTAGCCTACATTAGAGAAATAATAGGAGATCAAATACAGTGTGAATTAAGCAGCATCTCTGAAGTATTTCGATTTGTATAAAAATTTGTAACAATGCTAAGACTGTGATCGCAGTGGAATGGGCATTCCATATGTTCATGTTCTCAACACCTATGCAAACAATAACAAGGGGGTTCTAACTGTTTCAGACTCAAACATTAAAGCTTGATGACTGCAAGAAGTATGTCCGTTGTTACAAATAATATTATGAAACTATATACACTGTAAACAACACAAACAGCAAATGTTAGGAAACTAGAACTGTCCACAACACAAACAATACAGTAAATGTTCTCCAAGTTCCAGGAGCTGACAAATTCTACGTTAACATTAGATAGGCTATATAAATTAATGAGATCGTATATCATCATTCTTAGCACTGGTTTCATATACAACATAATAAACTGCCTTTCATAAAAACTTATCAGGTGTATTATACACAAATAATAATGCTGATATTAAAAATAGTCTTGTCAAACACACTTATCTATAGCATCAGTGGAATTTCTTTGCTTTTCTTCTTTCTCTATCGGTATAGTATTAACTGAAACCCGGTCTCTTGAATGCCTTAATTTTGTTTAAAGCGTTCATTCGAATAAAAGAACGGTTTCTTACGAAGCAACTTGCAAACTCATAAATTTCGGGGAATTTCTTCTTCAGGATATCCGTAAGGTTTGTGGTGATGTTAGAACCCTCTTTCAGTTATTTCATGCGGTAAAATTTGAACTCTTTTTTCCATCTGCGCTACCGTGGTGTATCATCTCTCTGTGGGCTGCATCAAACTGCCCCTAAACGTCTTTGAAATCTAATTTCCACCCCTTTGTCCTCTCCATAATCGCTTTCTATATCGAGGTTCTTCTTCTTTACACTAAACACTATACAGCCAGTGAAGTCTTCAAGCAGCTCATCACGATCCTTGGTTTCGTGACTTTCCCCGAGCTGTTCCACTAGCTCTTCAAGGGCTTTAACCAACCCTTGCTTATCACCCGGTAAAGAATAGGATGTTGTGGGCTCAACACTGGCCTTAGACTGGCACACGATATCCGAGTTTTGATCAGTAGCATATAACATATTTGGAAGTAATGTTTTACAATCTTCCGGAGAACAGTTGGAATTTCTTATCGCCTCGGAAGCATTGATGCTGAGAAGCAATGATTTCACCCTTTGCGTCACAGCTGTTGGAAGAGGATGGTCATAAAATCTCACGAACCCTCGAAGCTGAGAAAGATTTCAATAATGTCTTGATTACTTCTTACTGCCACCATTTATTTAGGTCAGTGTATGTTTAGTTCCTTCGCGTCCTGCTATGATTTGTGCAGCCTGCAATGGCACAACAAACAATACTGAAAAGTGTACACTATTACTGTTGTTTACGTTTTATCACATAATATAAACACACACGCTTCCTTATGCACCACAGATATGTTACTATCGTGTATTATTAGCTCCTAACTTCTGCGTGCACAGCGATTCTTATTCGAACTACCTCTAACTCATTCAAAGCGTGGGTCCTGCGTGACGTCTCAGGTCTGCTTTGCTACTGCGCATCTCTCCCGTGATCCCTACCTTATATTCTACGTACGTTGGTTTGCTTTGGAGAAGTTCCACCTGTATCTGGAGCATGTAAAATTCGAGTTAGAAACGGATAATCAGGCTCTAAGTTGCGTCGTACGTGACGTATCGCCGGTTGGGCTATCCGCATTTCAGCGTTCCAATTTGACGTGAGATATATTCAGGGATCAGAGAATGTGGTTACAGATGGGTTAAGTCGCATGTTTTCTGGCGACGTTGATTCCATTGAGCAAGAGGAAAGTCCCTCTCCTATTCCCATGTCTTCTTGTGTTGGTGCTATTTTGACTGATGCCCCTATGTTATTCCGTGACATCGAAAAATATCAGCGGGAAGGTCCAATGCTGACTCCTATTATGGAGACCCTTTCTTCTGGGGAACATGTTGTCCATCATGCTCTGAGGAATGCAGTTCTGTGTTGACCCTCAAGGCAAGATCAGAAAATGAAGGTTGTAGTTCCAGCTGTTCTTGTGCCCATGATCTTCAAGTACTATCATGAGACCCGATTAGGGAGACATTTAGGCATCTTCAAAACTAGAGAAAAAATTAGACAGATGTTCATCTGGAAGAGTATGGACGATGAAATCAAGGAAATAGTAAAAGCCTGTAAATCTTGCTTGCTTAGTAAGCACACCTTGTCCACTAAGCTGGGGCTATTGTCACCTCATCAAGCATCTCTCCCTGTGGAGCGCTTTTGTATAAATTACGTCGGACGCTTCCCTCAAACTAAGTGGAACGGGAAGAAATTCATCCTCGTGTGTGAAGATGGTTTCACCAGGTTATCATGGTTATTTCCGATTAAGCTGGCCATCGCTCAGTCAACAATTTCTTGTCTCAATACTATTTTCGGCCCTTTTGGTCCTTGTCAATACATAGTCTCCGAAAATGCCAAGGCATTCACATCTAATTTATTCCGTAAATTCTGTTTGACTTATCCATCTCACATGTCACAACATCTACTTATTACCCACAACCATCTCTGGCTGAGTGGGTTAACCGTAATTTTCGATCGGCTTTGATCGCTTTTCATCATGAAGACCATTCTAGGTGGATACTTCTCAACATTGGTTATTATTTGCGCTAAATGCGGCTGTGCATGAGTCACACAAGTTTACACCTGCCTCTTTCATATTCAAGTTTATTCCTAACACGCCGTTGTCTAATCTATGGTCCATCAATGAGACTTTGCCAGAGACAATAGATCCCGATAATATTAGGGATCTGTGGAAGAAGGCTAGAAGTAACCTTAAGGCTTATCATGAGAAAGTTGAAGAGAGATACGATCGTGAACGGAGACCTACCAATTTAAAGGTTGGAGATCAGGAGTAGGGGGAAAAAGAGAGAGCTGGCGCAGGGGCTAATGCGCAAGATGGCGGCTATACACGGGCTGTTATGGGACTAAATCCTGGGAGATGGCGCAGAGGCTACTGCGCAAGATGGCGGCCATACATGGATCCTTATGTTGAAAGCTGGCGCAGAGATGGATAGGCGGTAAACATAGGACTTAACGAGACGGCCTAGGGACTAATGCGCAAGATGGCGGCCGTGTGAAACATCCTAGTGTTAACGCCTTCCGACTTACGTACGTGGACAATGTTAACCTCACGGAACTCGCAAGATGGCTGCTATACTCTATTCGTTTAGACTTAACTAGAGGGCTGCCTCAGGGGCTCACAACTTGTAACTTATGAACTATTAGTTTTATCAGCCTAACTTTTGGGGACTGAGGCAAGGGCTACCATAAAAGATGGATGATATACTATATTCGTATAGACCTAACTAGAGGGCTGCCTCAGGGGCTCACAACTTGTAACTTATGACCTATTATTTTGATCAGTCCGACATTGGAGAACTGAGGCGAGGGCTACTATGCAAGATGACTGCTATACTATATTCGTATAGACCTAACTAGAGGGCTGCCTCAGGGGCTCACAACTTGTAACTTATGACCTATTATTTTGATCAGTCCGACATTGGAGAACTGAGGCGAGGGCTACTATGCAAGATGACTGCTATACTATATTCGTATAGACCTAACTAGAGGGCTGCCTCAGGGGCTCACAACTTGTAACTTATGACCTATTATTTTGATCAGTCCGACATTGGAGAACTGAGGCGAGGGCTACTATGCAAGATGACTGCTATACTATATTCGTATAGACCTAACTAGAGGGCTGCCTCAGGGGCTCACAACTTGTAACTTATGACCTATTATTTTGATCAGTCCGACATTGGAGAACTGAGGCGAGGGCTGCTATGCAAGATGACTGCTATACTATATTCGTATAGACCTAACTAGAGGGCTGCCTCAGGGGCTCACAACTTGTAACTTATGACCTATTATTTTGATCAGTCCGACATTGGAGAACTGAGGCGAGGGCTACTATGCAAGATGACTGCTATACTATATTCGTATAGACCTAACTAGAGGGCTGCCTCAGGGGCTCACAACTTGTAACTTATGACCTATTATTTTGATCAGTCCGACATTGGAGAACTGAGGCGAGGGCTGCTATGCAAGATGACTGCTATACTATATTCGTATAGACCTAACTAGAGGGCTGCCTCAGGGGCTCACAACTTGTAACTTATGACCTATTTAATTTTACCAGCCTAACTTTCGGGAACTGAGGCGAGGGCTACTATGCAAGATGACTGCTATACTCTATTCGTATAGACCTAACTAGAGGGCTGCCTCAGGGGCTCACAACTTGTAACTTATGACCTATTTAATTTTACCAGCCTAACTTTCGGGAACTGAGGCAAGGGCTACTATGCAAGATGGCTGCTATACTGTATTCTCATGGACCGAACTCTAGAGAGCTACCTCAGGGAATTACAACCATATAACTTATGGCCCATTAATTTTATCGCCTAACTTTTGGGGAACTGAGGCAGGGTCTACTAGGCAAGATATATGCTGTACTGAGCCATCCCCTGAATGCCTCAATATATATAAAATGGTAATCATATCAACGCATCCATCAGTCGCATACAAAAAGCAGGGTACGAACTCTGAAGGTCCGTTATAGTCGAGCTAGGTGCAGCGCGGCATCAAATTTTCCAGAGGGTAGCTTGCCAGTTTGAATTCAAAGCGAGTCGTTGCCTTGGTTACTAGGCACGCTAACCGCACTCCAACTTTCAAATTCAAGTGATTTGTGTGTGGGAGTGGTTAGATTTGAACGAAGGGAACTACACAACAAGATTTCAGGGTGACCAACTTCGAACTCACAGTAACGCATCTCGAGATTTACAACGATCATTTCTCCACTAAGCTAGAATACCACAGTTCCAAACTAAATATCACCTGCAGTTATAATTATTATTTACTCCTGGATCACAATATTTACTTGAGTCCTTATTTAATAATTTTATTTTGAATGAAAAGTCGTTGAGAAGGCGAGAGCCAGTCAACCGTCACGCAGCCAGTGTTAGGCGGGGAAGTACCTCCTGCTACAAAGAGACAGACAGACAGAGTAAGCTCTCTCATTCTTCTGAAGTTGGTGGTGCGAGTAGCACGTAGAGCGCGGATGTGAAACTTTATTTGTGTTAACAAAAACCGTTATACGCCTGTGCGCATTTATAGTTACTTCCTCTACTTACCTCGAGCATCACAATTGCAGGATAAATATCATATCCTGATTTTTTATTCGCCGTGATTTGATAGACCAAGATCTGATCATGTGAATCTTTGACTGATAATTTCAATTAATTATAGCTCGAGAGCCGCCCGGAAGATTGATACACATTCGAACTGTGACCGGTATCTCACTACGGTTCGCGTACGCGAGTTATTTGTGAATCGTGTGGATCTCGTACGTATATTAGCCGCTGTAAGAACTACAGTAATGTCGATTGGGTCTGAACCCTTGATCTGATGACAGGCATTTCGAACTAATATCTGTGAATAGATTGAGCCAATTACAGTCTAACATCAGGATCGGCATTGTGTAATCGTACACATTAAGCGGTGAAGAAGCTGGTGCTAATATACTTCCTTTCTACAGAATCCCAGGAATAAAGGAGACATTATGGATGGACGTGGTATCAACGTCAGGACCTGCCAACCAACGTTCATTTCTGGAGTTATGAGCAGCTAAGCAGCCTAAGACATGTGGCTGTGGAACCTGGGATGAGTGACTACTGACTGCAAAAGATGAGTACAAAAATCCAAATTAAATGGCCTGAACTTAAAGTAGGCTGATACATTTAGGTTAGGGAAATTAATATCTATCGTGTAATGTTAAATGTCAGCCATTATGGCTGCAGTTTTGTGTTTTCACGTAACGATAAATGTTTGGCAGATGGGCGGTGTGCATGTTTGAGCCCAGGCCATTTGTATGTGTTTATTTTAGTTAACGGGCATAGAGGGTCACACCATATGATTACATAGTCTGTTTTATTTTGCATTATGTGTGTGTATTATATGTTATTCCGTGTTTTTCTTGTAGTTATTTGGGAATGAGAGTCATTGTTATGAACACAGGCCACCCGCCATCAGCGTTGGTTAATTTCATGTAATTAGCAGCATAATGTTCGTCAGATATTTCTATGCATGCAATATTGATATTATTTCAGCTGTTACGGGAGTTGCTGTGGCAACCTGTCCTTCATTGAGAAAGTTTAGTCTCAATTTTTATTTAGCGAGAAGGCGAGTCAGGGATATAGCTTGGGAATGAACCCATTATATTTGAAATGAGAGGCTTGATATGCCAGAGGGATGAAATGAGGCCTAGTATTTGTGTTAAGGCAAGATATGCCGATAATAATTGAGGGAGTCTTATGTACTTGAGTGCTAATTGGTCAGCTGGGAGACGCGAAGAATGAATCCGCTGAGCAGAGAATGTGATTTGTTCATTTGTTTACCTCGAAGAAGGTTTTTGTAACAGGCTGAAGACTTGGTTATTTGTGCTCCCGTTAGTCAATGGACCGACTGGCACAGAATATGTTTCCCCCTCTCAGTGAATGTGAATGTTACCCCGAGACCGTCTTCCCTCGCCAGCCAAGTATTTGTGTATTTCCTTACAGCTGATAGTTTAAAGAGCCAAGAATACTGACAACTTTGTCTCTAAAGACGCAATCTGACGCAGCCTACAGACAACGAGTTCGATTCCCCATATATCATCATTTGTGTATATATATATTTGTGTGTGTTTCTTTCCACAGGAGTGATCCATTTTGTGTGTTTTGTGTATTGTTGTGTCCTGTTGTGCTAATTTGGGCATATCAGCTCGTCAGCTGACTTTTTTATCATCCAGTTCTGCCTGGACTTTTTTGTGTGAGCCCGCGAGCTCATAGTCGAGTCTATGTTATTATATAAGAGATAATTAGGAAACCACCCTATGCCATAGTGTTTTTCATATGTTTGTATTCGCAGTTAGACGGATTATAAATATATTGTCTTAGCTATTTTACGAATGTATTAATCCTACCGGTTCATCATAGAGACGTTGTTTACGACGATGCCTATGGGCAATAATATTGGATTTGTTGTACGCATCTGGAGCAATCAAACGTTCAAATACTACGGGTCAATTCTTTTTAGTCGTCAATTTTTTAATCGTCAATTTTTAGTCGTCATATTTTAAGTCGACAACCGTTCATAAGTCAGCTGTTGAATCGTCAGCTTGTAAGTAATCAGCTCGTAATTGTTCAAATTTTAATTACTCAGCGAAATAATGTTGACGACTAATCCCCTGTATAAACATGATGTATTCACTGTAACTTAACGGGCCATAACCCGGCTTTGATTTGCTTGGTTATATTGTAATATTTTCTTGTAAGCGTTCTCGCAGTTTATTTTAATTTAACGACTAATTTGAGGTCAATTTCAGATATTTTTATACAAACTGCATTTAGCATGGACCATTTCTATGTTTTTCGGGATTAATAAATCCATTTTACCCCCATATGTGTTTCTCATTTCCAGGTATATGTCCATTCTTCCTGTCAATATACTCATTAGAGTAAGTTTAGATTAGTTTTTGATTCGCCCATATTCAACGAACAGGACCACCGCTTTACCGAACCCTGAGTCTAGTCGGCACAAAGGACAGGAAATGGCACAGTACATTGGTTATATTGGACTGACTTTACGGAGCTGGGCTATCTCTCATTCTTTTAACTAGCTAACTTTCATAACTTTAGTCTAGCACAGGAGCTGTGCTAGGGCTTTTCACGCATTGGGCTAATGCGGGGGTTTCATCCTCTTAACGGGATGCCCTTCCTAACATCAGTCTAGCGCAGGGGCTCTTGCACATACATAGGCTCTGATGGAACTAACCCGAGGAGAGCTGCACTAGGGTTCTCGAGGAAATATAGCCGCTCAAAGCTTGGAAGTATGCAGGTGTTAGGGTTACAAGCCAACCGGGATGTTAGAAGGTAGAAACCGCCATTAACACATCTGCAGAGGTTTTAAGCCTGTCTTACAGAAGTGTAGCAAGTACTTTACTTCCTCCCTCTGCGAGGGGGTGACCGCATAAATGACAAAAGAGCTATCTTATCTAGTAGCCCCTGCCTCAGTTAGGTGATAAAACTAATGAGATGTTAAAATGTGTAAGCCCCTGAGGTAGTTCTCTAGTTTTCGGTCCATGAGAATACAGTATAGCAGGCATCTTGCATAGTAGCCCTTGCCTCAGTTCTCCAATGTTTGGCTGATCAAACTAATAAGTCATAAGTTACAAGTTGTGAGCCCCTGAGGCAGCCCTCTAGTTAGGTCTATATGAATAGAGTATAGCATCCGTCGTGTATGGTAGCCTTTACCTCAGTCCCTGAAAGTTAGGCTGGTAAAACTAATAGTTCCTCAGTCCTCGAAAGTTAGGCTGATAAAACTAATAGGTCATAAGTTACAAGTTGTGAGCCCCTAAGGCACCCCTCTAGTTAAGTCTAAACGAATATAGTATAGCAGCTATCTTGCAGGGTCCGTGAGGTTAGCATTGCCCACGTACGTAAGTCGGAGGGTCTTAGCACTAGGAAGTTGCACACGGCCGTCATCTTGCGCATTAGTCCCTAGGCCGTCTCCTTAAGTCCTATGTATACCGCCTATCCTCCCCTGTGCCAGCTTTCTCCATAAGAGCCCATGTATAGCCGCCATCTTGCGCATTAGCCCCTGCGCTAGCTCTCTCCTTTTCCCCCTACTATCAGGTCATGGTGAAAAATTTTGTAGCTGCAGGCAAGCTTGCCCTCAGATTTCATGGACCGTGCATTATTATGGATTTCTTTACGCCGGTCACCCTTTTGGTGAGCAATCCAGCCACCGGATTTTAGGGTTCATCTGTCCCAAATAAAATCCTATGACATATCTCTGTTTTTCTGTGTAGGCCACCAAGTCATGGCATTGAAAACGTAATTATATTTCTTTCCTTAATAGCTTAAAATGTGCAATTTTAAAATGAAAGATAAGGCCTTCTGCCCAGTTAAAGTATATCTAGGTAGGGAATTGGTTTTTTTTTTCTGTGTTAACCTTCGCACAAACCTTCCCCTTTTAGAAATATTTTGTTTTCGTCCGTTTCCCGTCTGCCATTACCTTGTCCCTGCCTCGAAAATTGAGGCTAAATTCCACACACTCATCCTCGATGCCGCCTGCCTTAACTGCACCTCCAACACCAAAATACACTGACTGACAGAGCAAATGCAACACCAAGAAGGAGTGGTCAGAACTTTATGCCAATTGCAGGGTAGACTGACGTCACTGAGGTATGCTCATGATGTGAAATGCGCCGCTGTGCTGCGCACGTAGCGAACGATAATTGGGACACGGCGTTGGCGAATGGCCCACTTCGTACCGTGATTTCTCAGCCGACAGTCATTGTAGAACGTGTTGTCGTGTGCCACAGGACACGTGTATAGCTAAGAATGCCAGGCCGCCGTCAACGGAGGCATTTCCAGCAGACAGACGACTTTACGAGGGGTATGGTGATCGGGCTGAGAAGGGCAGGTTGGTCGCTTCGTCAAATCGCAGCCGATACCCATAGGGATGTGTCCACGGTGCAGCGCCTATGGCGAAGATGGTTGGCGCAGGGACATGTGGCACGTGCGAGGGGTCCAGGCGCAGCCCGAGTGACGTCAGCAGGCGAGGATCGGCGCATCCGCCGCCAAGCGGTGGCAGCCCCGCACGCCACGTCAACCGCCATTCTTCAGCATGTGCAAGACACCCTGGCTGTTCCAATATCGACCAGAACAATTTCCCGTCGATTGGTTGAAGGAGGCCTGCACTCCCGGCGTCCGCTCAGAAGACTACCATTGACTCCACAGCATAGACGTGCACGCCTGGCATGGTGCCGGGCTAGAGCGACTTGGATGAGGGAATGGCGGAACGTCGTGTTCTCCGATGAGTCACGCTTCTGTTCTGTCAGTGATAGTCACCGCAGACGAGTGTGGCGTCGGCGTGGAGAAAGGTGAAATCCGGCAGTAACTGTGGAGCGCCCTACCGCTAGACAACGCGGCATCATGGTTTGGGGCGCTATTGCGTATGATTCCACGTCACCTCTAGTGCGTATTCAAGGCACGTTAAATGCCCACCACTACGTGCAGCATGTGCTGCGGCCGATGGCACTCCCGTACCTTCAGGGGCTGCCCAATGCTCTGTTTCAGGAGGATAATGCCCGCCCACACACTGCTCGCATCTCCCAACAGGCTCTACGAGGTGTACAGATGCTTCCGTGGCCAGCGTACTCTCCGGATCTCTCACCAATCGAACACGTGTGGGATCTCATTGGACGCCGTTTGCAAATTCTGCCCCAGCCTCGTACGGACGACCAACTGTGGCGAATGGTTGACAGAGAATGGAGAACCATCCCTCAGGACACCATCCGCACTCTTATTGACTCTGTACCTCGACGTGTTTCTGCGTGCATCGCCGCTCGCGGTGGTCCTACATCCTACTGAGTCGATGCCGTGCGCATTGTGTAACCTGCATATCGGTTTGAAATAAACACCAATTATTCGTCCGTGCCGACTCTGTTTTTTCCCCAACTTTCATCCCTTTCGAACCACTCCTTCTTGGTGTTGCATTTGCTCTGTCAGTCAGTGTATTAAATAAACTCTCTCCATATAAACAGTCATTGTCGTCCAGAAAATTATTGTTTCAGTGCTCTAATTGCCATCAGAGGTCGTGTCAGAACAACTGGCGAGAGATGCTGGTGCAGGGTAAGGGCCCACCCCGCTCTGGACCAGTCTCCTTCATGACAGACAACTTGAGCACCATCATTAGTGGCAAGGGCTGAGGTGCGGTTTTACAACAGCCCACTCCAACATTGGGCAGAACTTCAATAGTTGGTCCGTTGCAACCATCACCATGGCTACCCCTCTGAAGGTTGCGGGAGAGATGTATCTGAGGGTACAGTAGAGGTCCGGAGGGCCCCACCCTGGCATCGGCAGTGGCGGCCGCTCTTGCCTTCAAACTTGGACATTACTTACCGGACTTCTGCTACTTAATAAACACAGATTTATTTGCTGAAAAATAACTGACCAATGAACTCTCCATCAAGACATTTTTCTGACTTCAATTTTCAAATACAAAATGTTCTAAAATGTAAATTTTCAAAACTGTTCCAACCGTGGAAGAACCTTAGGGGTGGAGGTCTGTTCCGGAGGTATACCCGCCCCGTGCATTAAAAGAAAACGCCTTTTAGAAAGCCATCTATAACATGAACATTGGAACTCATTTCGGAAGAAGTTTGAACATTTATCGACAGATGTCTCTATTATCAACTTAAGTGCGCGCTCTGTGGCGAGGACGAACAATTAATTTTTGATCAATTTTGAGTGTCAAGGTTTCCTAAACTGAATTGTTTATAGATTGTTTTTTGGTGTTCTAAGGCTACTAGCACTACTATCTCTTCCCGACGACTTAATATTGTAGCCAATAGGGAATTTTGTACATTTACTTAATTCACCAATCAGCAATTTTTTATATTTATTTGATTGTCCAATGGAAATTGTGAGTGTATCAGGGCTTCGGCCTGGAGAAATTTGGAACCTTCCTCTCGGCTATAAAAGCTGGAACCGTTTGGGCGATGTTTTCTTTTAATCGCTCCCGTCCGTAGTAGAGTGTTTTAGTAGTGGAGGCAGGGGAGGGCTTGCCTCGTCCATCTCTGGAAGGTCCATCAGCTCAAGGTAATGGCAGACATCTTTTAATCATGTAATCGTCTCAGAAAGCTAGTTCAAGGCGAAGGTTTCAAAATCCTTTATTAATGTAACTCTGTAAAACTTCAAAGCAAGTCTAGGACCTTAATCAACTTCGGGAATCAACTTGATAAACTTGGTATTGAGGTGACTGTGGTTTGTAATCTTTAAAACCTATCTCCGTAATTTTGTAATTTATAAATTTCTCTCCATATAGTCACCTCCGTAGAATAGGCTTAGCCTCATTAATGTTGAGCCATAAGCCCACATAGGGTTTTAATAATGATGGTGAATTTCTGGTGAATTTCCAAGAAGTGCAAGAGTTCGCCTCCCAACAATTTGATTTTCGGCCAATAACGTTAACCTTTTCTTTTTTCACCAAGGCCAAGTAGAATGGGTATGAATTATCCCCATTGAAGTTTACTTCAATTTCCTATGTAAATTGGACTGTTGAGCATAAGGCAGTGAATACTGCTGTGTTTCGGTAAAATGTGGTTGGGTTGTGCCTTTAAGAGGCCTAGAACTTGTTAATTTCGGCGAATAGTCTCCTAGAGAGAAATTGGGTGGAGCAAAGAAGCTCCTTGTAAATGTAGTAATTTTGGAGCTCAGTTTCCTTGTCGAGTATTTAAGAGAGCAGCGGTGCTCTTGTTAAATTTGTAACTGAGGAGCTTCAAGCTCATGTTGTTGAATCATGTTGTCTGATTGTTCTAGGAGTTTCTAACATTGTTTCTCGAGCTCACTTTTGTACCTGATTATTTGTTAATGCTTAGCAAAGTTCAAAATTTGAAGAAAAAAAAAAAGAAAGGCAAGAAATAAAATTACTAATTTTAAAGTTTTTAAATTAAATTCGATCTTTTCTCTATCCACCCATTCATGCCCGCACCTTCTTTCACCTGTGTGTTCCACAGAATCCCCGGAACAATAATAATAATAATAATAATAATAATAATAATAATAATAATAATAATAATAATAATAATAATAATAATAATAATAATAATAATAATAATAATAATGTCATTTGGTTTTACGTTCCACTAACTACTTTTACAGCTTTAGGAGACACCGAGTTGTCGGAATTTTGTCCCGCAGGAGTTCGTTTACGTGCTATTAAATCTACCTCTCCGAGGCTTGCGTATTTGAGCATCTTCAAATACAACCGGACTGAGCTGGGATCGAACCCGCCAACTTTATCTTAGAAGACTAGAGTTCTAGGGCCTGAGCCACCCAGCCCGGCTATCCGAAATCAAAGTTGCTCATTTGATTACAATGGCTAAATGTAAAAAAAAGAATTAAGTACTGTTTGGTATTGTGACTCAGAGAGAAAATTAACAGGAAACTGTCCATCCTCATTTCCATGTAATACAACATTCTGTCTCGGGAGGAAAGAAACGGGGAACTATTTCCTCCTCATTTCCCTATTACATCTGTTCATAGTGGAATGGTTAGAGCTATTTGCTGCTGTACTCGGAGGCCCGTGTTCGATTTCCAGTATCGCCAGATATGTAAGATTGGCGGAAGCGTTGCTATGTGGTTAGAAAGGTACATGTGACACACCTTCTTTAGTGGTGTGTGTGAAATGAGCTTCACCAGGACACGAGTTTACTTTTAACTTCAGTGACGCCTAGAATATCTATGACTACTTTTCGAGATTTTGTTAGGCATCCATTCAGCCTACAGAGTGAGATTCAACATATGTATTGTAATTATTCAACATAAAGATTGTGACACGTAACTAGTCATGGCTATCCCTGTGTTCCATGGAGCAAGTACTCCCCCCCACGATAAGGGTACTCTTGGAGAGCGCAGGTCTGGTGGACGAGGCGAGTTGTTGGCCTCGCGTGCCGCGTAGTGCCTGTCAGTGTGTGCCTGGCAACCGGCAGAGCAGGTTGAGTGTGTCAGTGCCGCGAGTGGATGAGTTCTTTGTTACCATGCCGACCGACCTAGACGATATCCTGGAGGAGCTGGGCCAGTTCGGCCGATACCAGATCTTTACCTATATGTTAATAAGTCTTCCAATGGTGTTCGCCATCGTCACCAGCCATAGCTTTGTCTTTACTTCGGGAGATATGAATTATAGGTAAGTGTTGTTAATTGTCATCACTCGTTTCTTTAAACACCGACCAACAGTATGATTTCATATCCGCAATCTCAGCTTAAATATTCTGTCGATTTACTAGAGAGACTCTTCCTCAGTATCTGCCTTTGTTATTTCAAACGATTTAATCTGAATATTTGATTTAAAGAAAAATGGTAGCATTTTTTTTTAAATTTTATGTATGCAAATAGTGTTTCTGAAGTAAATGAACAAGAAATATTATAAAAGTAAAGCAAGCCACTGGTTTAAAATTTTGGAAAAGCATGTATGTATGTTGGGTATTCAGCCAGGAAGGCTGGTTGGATCCTCAACAGGTTCACCATTAGCTGTCATAGATGGCCTAGGTGTCACTGAAGAGGCGTACTAGGGAAATGAGGAGTGAGGTAGTTTCCCGTTGCTTTCCTCACTGAGCCAGAAGTTGCTTCTGCACATCAGTCTGCCAAGCCCACTGAGATGCATGCACCAACCGATCCTATGAGCAACATTTTCACACCCTTCATAGCAGGGACTGGCTGCATAAGGAATGGCATTACTAGTGTCACTCATACCTCAGCCACTTTCATATTGTCAAAGCCAAGTATAAGACTGAGACAGGTCAATGAAAGTAACAATTTTATTCTAGCCCATACCAGAAGACATAGTGCACTGTAAACACTACATCTTGCCAGCAAAGGCAATGGAAAAGCATAAACTAAAATAATACAGGAAGACTGAGTGGTTTGAATGGTAGATCTCTGGTTTTCTGTGCGGTTCGATTCCGTCTCAGTCCAGTGGTACTTGCAGGTACACAAATATGCCACCGTCGATTCGGTACTGTACATTTATCTGCACGTCTCTGTAAACTGAAAATATAATTTGTCAGGCGTAAAATCAGTAACATAAGAGAAGATAAAACGAGACAAGTGCAAAAGTACTGATTAAAACAAAATTCACAGTTGTAATCAAATAAAGTGTTATTTTCACCTTGTCTGCAGTCTGTTGTAGCTCTCTTTAACAAAATAAGCCACGTTTGCTGCTTTGTTTAGTAGTTATCTTCAACAAAGAGCGAACTGGACGATGATGAAGATTTTAGGCCTCTTAACACAACAATCATCATCAATTATTTTAACAAGGAATGACCGGGCGAGTTGGCCATGCAGCCGTGAGCTTGCACCAGGGAGATAGTGGGGTCGAAGCTCACTGTCGGCAGCCCTGAAAATGGTTTTCCGTGGTTTCCCATTTTCACACCAGGCAAATACTGGGGCTGTTGCTTAATTAAGGCCACGGCCGCTTCCTTACCACTCGTAGGCCTTTCCCATCCCATCGTCACTATAAGACCTATCTGTGTCGGTGCGACGTAAAGCAAATAGTAAAAAATGAAAACAAGAAATCAAGAAAAATTGCATGGGCTATTTGGACTATGCATAAAATTATAAAGCAGCATGGAATTTACCCTTAGAGTAACCGTTCAGTTTCTACTGTAATTTAGTTCATTGTTATTCTAACTAACTTAAATGTATAAGTATCGCGGTTTGATGGTTTGAGGTTGTTTCTGACTTCTGTTGCTGTTTTTTCTTATTTGATATTATTATTATTATTATTATTATTATTATTATTATTATTATTATTATTATTATTATTATTATTATTATTATTTCTCCGTTAGGGTTATCTAGGAACCACGTGACAATTTCAATGCTTCATCCTTCGTTGTTTCTTCTTCCAGTACTCCTTCATCTGCTCGCTATGTCTCCTTTCCTCTCCTCAGACCATTTTGAGCCTGTTTTCTTTCCCTCCCGATCTTGGACTGCTTCCATTTTTACCACTTCCTTTTTTTAAATCTCTCTCTCTCCCTCTCTCTCTGTTACTGCTTCTTCTCTTATATTTTTTCTTTCCAAACCTTTCTTGACGTCATGAATCCAGGTTGTTGATGATTTCTTGTTCCAAAGTTATTTGAAAAACTGTTTGGTTAACCTGTTGTCATCCATTCTTTATAAATGTCCAAAAAAGTATCAATCGCCTCTTCCGTGTTGTTTCTGTCATGTTTTCTATGTTCCGGTACATTTCATCATTACTTCATGATTTCCAGAGTTCTGTAGTTCTTACCGGATCGAGTATTTTCTTTCCAGTACTTCTAATTTATTTAGCTTGTAATTCAGTGCTAGACATTCACTCGCGTATTGGCATTCCGGTTTGACTACTGTGCTGTTGCGTTGTATTTTGAGGTTTTTAGATAAACGTTTTTTGTTTTACATATTCCTAGTTATACCGTATAATCTTTCCATCTTGTGTATCCTTTCTTCTACAGCGGATCTTTCCATCTGATTATTATTATTATTATTATTATTATTATTATTATTATTATTATTATTATTATTATTATTATTATTATGTTCGATTTTGGTCACTGTGGGCCACGGAGTAACAACTACGGTATCCTGGATCATCTTTTCCCTCTCCTGGCTTTGATCCTCTGTCAATATAGCTTCATTCGTTGACTTATCTGCTTCATTCTTTCTTCTGAAAAAATCACTTTTGAAGATTATTATTATTATTATTCTTGTTCCGGGGCTATGGAATGCAGAGGTGAAAGAAGGTGCGGGCTGGAATGGGTCTATCTGCGATAGTTAATGAAGAATTTAAAATTTTAAAATAAAGGTTATATTTCTTTTCAGATCTTAAATTTCAATAAATAATACGCTTTCAGGTACATAGGTAGTGGGTACAAAAATAGAGAAATCAAGAATTGGTCATTTACAATTTTGAGCTTCAAGCTCCTAATTTACAAGGTCCCAATATCACAAATGTTGCATTTAGTTAGATAGATAAGGAGATATATCTCTCAAAACACAATTTTCAAGAGCACCTTGCTCCAACCACGAAAGAGCTTACATGCTCTACCACTTCTACCAAGGAGACAGCGCTTCCGAACTCTTACGGCCTACTCAAGGCAACCATTAACTATTACAAGACGGAAAAGAGCGTCTGCTCAATACAATTACACCTTTAGGCCTCTCTAGGCACAACCTGCAATTTACAATACCATATGAATTTTAGTTTACACAGGAGTATCTAGTACCCATTCTACTGGGCCTTCGTGAAAAAGAACAGGTGAAGTTACTAGCCCAAACTCAAAAAATGTATGGAGGCGTACGCTTGCGCTCCTAGAAAAGCAAGGTAAAAACCCTACTTAGGCTTGCAGCCCGACGATGCAGAGGCTAATTCCACACTACTGAGGTGACTAGAAGGACAAGTAAATTTATGATTTACAGGAGAAAAACAGTTACAAAATCGTAATCACCTCAAGATTAATTGAAGGGGAATTCGAGAGGGTAACGCACTCTCTACCCCCGATTTACAGTCTTAGTCTTTAGAAAAAACATGAAATTTTACATGAGAAAGAAGAAGGTTTACATTTTATGAATTGACAGTTACATAGTTAAATATTGGAACCTTCCCCTCGAGTTCAGTTTGCGGAGATAACTACAGAGATAGAAAACTGGTGGCCATTACCTGGGCTGATGGTCTGCCTGCCGAAGAATGAGGACCCCCGTCTCCTCTTTTAGCACACACACACAGTAATTCGGCGATCAATAAGACAAGTTAACTAGAAAAGGCGTCAGCTTTTATACCCGAGAGGCAGCTTCGAGAAGGCTCTGGACTAAATCCGGACACACCCTCTCATTTTTATTCGATAAACAAAAAGTTACAAAGAGCCTATGATTGGCTGAAAAATAAATACAGAAAATTTATGATTGGTTAGAATCCCATGTTGGCGGGATGAATAAGAAGTGTTGCAAATCTTGAAGTACCAAAAATAATAAAAGTCAATTCAGTTCAGAAAACTTATAAACACAAAACTTCTTTAAATCTCTAGTTATTCCACTTTGCACCAGAGTGCATGACATCAGTTCTATAATAGAGGCATCTATGGAGAAAAGTGTGAACTTCCTGTGATACACCAAAACAAAACAAAGAAATCCAGTCAGTTTACGAAACTTTAAAATAACATATTACTCCATCATTTAGTAGTGACGTCTTTTGATCAACGTTCCAACTTTTTGTACTAGATGTTTCAATTTTTATATGATAGGTAGCGTTCTTCAAGGCGCTTCATTTAAATGTACGGGGTTGAGGTGTACCTCCCGGTACAATGATTATTGCTTGTTGCTTGCTTGTTGTTTAAAGGGGCCTAACATCGAAGGTCATCGGTCCCAATGATTATTATTATTATTATTATTATTATTAGTAGTAGTAGTAGTAGTAGTAGTAGTAGTAGTAGTATCAACTAGGGACTACTCGGTAATCAACCCCAGGCAGTTATCTGTCTAATGAAAATGTGCGATAAACTGCGTTTTCGCTGTATCTGGAGAAGTGTGTGTGCTGCAGTTATTCGGAACCAAGAAGTGAGATGGATCTCCCTGCCCCGATCAGTGCATGAAGTCATGCGTTTGTGGTTCAGATCCCACATAAAACTGGAGGTCTCGTGGCTTAGATCCTGGTATCAGCAGTCCCGTAAAAGCACAAGCTTGCTTGCTTTTAGATCTGCCAGTGCTAGAAATAAAATACTACCTAGTATCATTCCCCTCTTATAAGAATGGAGGGATTCTCCGGACGAACACACTAAAAACGTTTCCGGAAGTCATCGTGCCCTAGGATAGAACCAGTTGCTTGTCTTAAGACTGCTACGAAGAACGGCTAAAAAATCATGTGTTCTGTTCATTAAAATATTTTTCTGTCACAGAAAAAGTGTGTGTATTTATTTTTTTCCTTTTCGTTTATTGATATGTTTTATTTACTTATGTAAATGAACTGTGAACGTCTAACATAAGTATCTGCTGAATATTTATGTACCGTACAGTTGATTTGAAATTCAACCATTTGCAGCATGTTGCAGAAATCTCATAAATTAGTATTCAACGACAGTATGTCGACATGAGACTACTTTTAATTGTGGACGTGATAGCTCAGTAACATGATCACTTCCTTCTCACTCAGGTGGCTTCAGTTTGAATCTCAGCCCATGAATGTGAGACGTTAGAAATTAAAATGTATGTCCAGCGGTTTGTATTCCATGTAAACCTGGAGGTCCTGTAGGTACGACCATGGCATCAGCAACGTAAAACTACATGTTTTCTTGTTTTTAATTTTCTTCTCAACTTGACAGTTATTACAACGTTTATCTTTTTTTTTTTGACATTTTTCCCAATTTCATGGAGTCACCACGTGTGAGTATTTATTTATTTATTTATTTATTTATTTATTTATTTATTTATTTATTTATTTATCTATCTGGCCCAGTTTTGCGGCCGCATGCCCTTCCTGATGCCAACCCTATGCAAAGGGATCCAATCACGATTGCGTTTTGTGGTTTTTGGTAGTGTGATGTGTTGTGTGTAGATGAATATGTGTATTGGGACGAACACAAACACAGCCCACGAGCCATGGGAATTAACGATACGCTGTTAAAATCCTCGACTCGGGCGGGAATCGAACCCGAGTTCCTTTGAACTAAACGTAGCTGTAGAAAACGGCTAAAAGGCCAGGAAAGAAGAAGATTAAGTGAAAGACATTCTAGTGTTTTCATTAGATCGTTCAAGGTGGCTTCTGAAATCTCACCTTCATGTGGTTCGGATTACTCGTAAAACTGTAGATCACGCGATTTATGATCACGAGATTGACATATAGGTATCATTTCAAATTGTATGTAACACCACGTTAGCTTGTAAGAAGCCGTCGTTTCAGTTTGTTATTGCATTTCAAATATTCAGTATCAGTCTCAAAAGAGAAATCTTTTCGTGCGAAAGGAGTTGGTGGCGCTTGAGATCAGAGGCTTCAGTCTTAGCGTAACGGTTATTTGGCAATGAAAGGACCTTGAACCTTCGGGTAACCACCTGCAAGACATTATACCTGAAGGCACAGGTTTCAAAATGTCTAACTCAGCAAATGATCGCAAATCACTCCGTCAACAATTCGAAGGTTATTCAAACCATAATATCACTATTAAAAGAAAGCGGGTTGTTTACCTTGCCAGTAAGCATCTACTACGAGTCTCTCCCATTTAAACACTATTGAAAGTCCATCGATTGCGCCAGGACTCGATTGCTTGAAACTAGCACCTAATCAACTGAATTAAGCAACCATTCACAATATAATATACGGACTGTGGAAGAAATGCCGGACTTTAAAAAAAAAAAATTTTGCTTTACGTCGCACCGACGCAGTTAAGCCTTATGGTCACAATGGAACAGGATGGAAAACCACGGAAGAAGATCGTCAGGACTTCCGACAGTGGAGTTCGAAACCAATATCTCCCGGATGCAAGCTTACAGCTACGCGCCTAACCCCTAACCGCATGGCGAACTCGCCCCCCCCCCCCCCTGATCCCCGCTACTGTATGCATTCATCACAGTAACACACTCGAACATCTTTATAGCTTCTTTGCTCTACTATCATGCGTCAATTGCATTCACATACATTTACGAAACTGTGTTTTTCTCATGAAGCCAACTGGCATATTTGGAGACTGTGGCCCGAAGAGTTTGTACGAAAATAAAACAGCATATTTTTGGACTGAAAATCCTGTTTTTTGTATAGATTATGAATACATATTCATTTGATTTGTTTTATATGCGTGTACTTTTATAATCATCACTTATTTCATTTTGTAGTTATTCGCTAAATAGTCGAAATAAATACACCTGGCCTCCAGATTTTCTCTAAATAAATGCTGGTGCTCTCTTTACGTCATTAGCCGGGCTGAGTGGCTCAGACGTTTGAGGCGTTGGCCTTCTGTCCCTAAAGTGGCACGTTCGATCCTGGCTCAGTCCGGTGGTATTTGAAGGTGCTCAAATGCGTCATCCTCGTGTCGGTAGATTTACTGGCACGTAAAAAGAACTCCTGCGGGACAAAATTTAGGCACCTCGGCGTCTCCGGAAAACGTCAAAAATAGTTAGTGGGCAATAATAATATTTTGATTCACGTTACTACAGAAAATAAAAGCAATTTTCACTCAGAGCCAATCGGACGTAGTTTTACAACCATAATTTTTCAGGTGGGAGTCTCCACCGTCCTTCTGCTTGGACTCAGTTCGATTTTTACTTTCGAACGACGCGACGGTGTGGGCGAAGGGGATATTGTTTGTCTATCCCTTAGTCCCGTCTCTTGATTCGGGGTCGAGGATGAGGTGAGATGAAATTATATGGCATAATTTTATGCCCGGATACCCTTCCTGACATCATCCTCAATTGATGAGCTAACGAAATGAAATTAAATGAAATCGCGTGTGACCTCTGGAGAGGCCTGGTGCAGGCCTTTCGAGTTGACTTTTTTTTTTTTTTTTGCTAGTTGCTTTACGTCGCCCCGACACAGATAGGTCTTATGGCGACGAATGGGATAGGACAGGCCTAGGAGTAGGAAGGAAGCGGCCGTGGCCTTAATTAAGGTACAGCCCCAGCATTTGCCTGATGTGAAAATGGGAAACCACGGGAAACCATCTTCAGGGCTGCCGACAGTGGGGGTCGAACCCACGATCTCCCGGATGCAAGCTCACAGCCACGCGCCTCTACGCGCACGGCCAACTCGCCCGGTTTCGAGTTGACGCCGCATAGGGGACCTGCGCGCCTCTTAGGATGGAGCCCTACCTAAGATGAAACCAAACCCCATGGCGCAACAGCCCCGAAGGGCTATGGCCTGCAAAGCGACCGCTGCTCAGCCCGAAGGCCTGCAGATTACGAGGTGTCATATGGTCAGCACGACGAATCCTCTCGGCCATTATTCTTGGCTTTCTCGGGTCCGCTATCTCACCGTCAGATAGCTCCTCAATTGTAATCACATAGGCTGAGTGGACCTCGAACCAGCCCTGAGATGCAGGTAAAAATCCCTGACCTGGCCGGGAATCGATTCCGGGGCCTCCGGGTAAGAGGCAGTCACGCTACCCCTACACTTCGGGGCCGGCTAGGAATTAATTAATGAAAGTTAAAATCCGCGACCCGGGAATCAAACCGGGGACCCCTTGAACTAAAGGCCAGCACGCTAACCATTTAGCCATGGAGCCGGACAATAATGAAATGAATGATAGCGAATGAAAGTGGTTAAGGAGATCGAAGGAATTGTCTATGGCCTATGAACTCCAACTGCAACTGCCCCGGCATTTGCCTGGAAGTGAAAATGCGCAAGCACTGAAAACCATTCTCAAGACAGCCGACGGTTAGTTTCGAACCCACGCGTCTCCCGAATGCAAAGTTGGCTCCATAGCCGTAGCGCGTTAACATGCTGGGCCACTCCGCGCAAAAATTCGACCTCCGATTTTTTTACGAATCCTGACATTTCATGACTACTAGACAATGAAAAAGTGGCTTCGACAAGTGGCTTCTTTGGAACTTCTTTTTTAATTTGCTCTACTCACACCGCCCACGGCCATAGCCGTGTTGAAACATCGGATCCCACGCGCTGTTGGTGGGCGGGAATGGAGGAGCGGAAAGGAACTGGCCACCCTACCGTACGTAAACTCCGGCTCAGGCACGCCTCTGCGGAGGTTCGGACCTGCCTTCGGCCAGAATACCATACCTACTCACACCGACACAGATAGCTCTTATGACGACGATGGGACAGGAAAGGGCTAGGAGTGGGAAGGAAGCGGTCATGGCCTTAATTAAGGTACAGCCCCACCATTAGCCTGGTGGGAAAATGGGAAACCACGGAAAAAGATCTTCAGGGTTGGCGACAGCGACGAATGCAAGCTCACAGCTGTGCGACCCTAACCGCACGGCTAACTCGCTCGGCTCTTTTGAGACATTTGACTCGCAGACCGCGTCTAAAACAACATTACGTTACTAGTACAGTTTGAATCTGGAGTTATAGCGATGGTTCCTATCACTGCAATTGTCCTGATCCTACATCACGGTCTGTTAACTGTTGGACAACATTTTTCCTACACCCTATATATAAACATATAAGGTTAATGTAGCAGGTAAATTTTCCTCTCTCACGCTGCCCATTCTCTATATTTTTTCAATGAAGTCTTTAAAAAGCATGAGTTTATGAGCGATCGATTGTGGCGTCAAGAGCATGGGAACGGGAAAGCTGTTCCTATGGCCACGTGTCGCCAGTCAGCTGGGCAATGAACGGCCTCAGTTGATTTATTCATCAAGGTAGAGCTTCTGCTGTATATTCACTTCTCTTTGAGTGAACATGACATATTGAACTGTTCAGTCGGGCTAGTTTCAATAATTCGACAGCATTAAATTAGTTGTAAAAGTTAAAACATGGGTTGATGGCATTTTTTAATGTGGTTTGCCATTGTCTATTTTCAGCCGAAGGAACAAGCCCTAAATCCGTTCATTATTAAATCATATACTTTGTTATAATACTCTTCGCGATAGAATCTCCGTGGCTCAGGCGGCAGTGCGCAGGCCTCTCACCACTCGATTCCGTGGTTCAAATCCCGGTCTCTCCATGTGAGATGGGACAGGTTTTTCTCTGGGTACTCCGGTTTTCCCTGTCATCTCTCATTCCAGCGACACTCCCCAAT
The DNA here is from genome assembly GCF_040414725.1 of Anabrus simplex. Lineage (NCBI taxonomy): Eukaryota > Metazoa > Arthropoda > Insecta > Orthoptera > Tettigoniidae > Anabrus > Anabrus simplex. The sequence goes on along the minus strand of NC_090265.1, from coordinate 1,173,441,762 downwards.
ATCATTTCATTTCGTCTGTAAATTATTAATCATTGCCCCAGAAGAGTGTGACAGGCTTCAAACGCAGCATATCCATTTCAGCTGAAATGAATCGGGGAGTCACCATTTTTAGCGTTATAGAAAACTGATACTTTCGTATTCGACCACTACCCAGTGATTCCTTTACATGCACTCTTTTTATCCACTTAATTTTAGTAGAAAGAAGCCATCGGTTTAATGATGGTTGGTTCCTTTCTTATTAAGTCTGTACGATTACCATCATCATTTTAGATTTATTTTTATTTTATTTTATGATTTTTGTTAGTGATTTAACGTCACAGTAACACATCAAAGGTTTTCGACGTAACGACGGGGAAGGGCTACGATTTGGAAGATAGCGACCGTTGTCTTAATTAAGATGCAGCCTGCTGTTAAAATGTGAAACTACGGAAAACCGTCTTTTTTTCTTTTTTCCTTTTTTTGCTTTACGTCGCACCGACACAGATAGGTCTTATGGCGACGATGGGACAAGGAAGGGCTAGGAGTGGGAAGGAAGCGGGCGTGGCCTTAATTAAGGTACAGCCCCAGCATTTGCATGGTGTGTAAATGGGAAACCACGGAAATCCATTTTCAGGGCTGCCGATAGTGGGGTTCGAACCTACTATCTCCCGAATACCGCATACTGGCCGCACTTAAGCGACTGCAGCTATCGAGCTGAAAACCGTCTTCAGGGCTGCCGACGGTGGGATTCGAACTCACCATTTCCCGAGTGAAAGCTCGCAGCTAAGCGACCCTAAGCGAGTGGCCAACCACTCGGTCATCATTCATAAACAACAGAGTAACCCGTATGAAGTTTACATTAATAAATGGAAGTGGAAGTGCAGCGACTTGTAGTCTAGAGGTAAGTGTAAAAATGAAAATAGACATGAATTATTGAGGCAAATTCAGAGACCCTAGAAAATTATATCTTGGATCTAAGAAATCTGATAAGTTACTCCAAATATCCCTCGAAAATTCTTAAATTCCCAAAACTCTTCGAGGAGGCTGAGCTGAGAAGGTGTTTCAGAATTAGGGTTCAATAGCAAAACAGTATAAGCACGGCAGCGTAAGCGGCCTTTCATCCAGAAGAAATTCTCTTCGAAATATATGTGCATACGACAAAAGCACTCGCTTATGTTATTGGTTTTACATCTCACTGACTACTTTTATGTTTTCAAAGACGCCGAGGTGCAGGAATTGTGTCCCACGATAGTTCATTTACGTGCCACTAAATCTAACGACACGAAGCTGATGTATTTAAGCACCTTCGAATAACACCGAAAGGTGTTGGGGTCGAACCCGCTAACTTGGCCTGAGAAAGCCAGCACTCTACTCTCTGAGCCACTCAGCAAGTCGATCTAGAGAATGCGATGCTCCCAAAATCCTTTGAAAAATCAAAAATTTCCCAAACTGCCCGAAGAGGCTGAACTGGAGTGGAGTTTCGAAATTGCTTAGCAGTAGAAAAAACAGCTTAAATACGTAAGCTAAGAACTTTTTTCACCCAAGGTAAAGTCTGTTTCCAAAGGCAGGCCATATAAGGTAGATAAGCTTTGGAACATAATAATAATAATAATAATAATAATAATAATAATAATAATAATAATAATAATAATAATAATAATAATAATTTTACGTACTATTAACTACTTTGTCGGTTTTCGCAGACATTGAGGTACCGAAATCTTGTGTGGGTCTAACTTCGGTAATGAGTTTCCAGTCCGAAGGTTGGTTGGATCCCTAATATTTCCACTTTCAGCTGCCGGAGATTGCCTACGTGTTACTGAGGAAATGAGGTGTGAGGGTACCCATTTATAACTCTGTAGTACTCATTTGATATAAATTAAACAGGAAATTAATCACGGCGATTGATTAGATAATCAACATGAAATGAAAGTAATAAAAGAATGTGGGAGATTAGGTAAGTATAAAAGTAACATGCACGTTGAAGAGAAAAATGCCAGCGATTTAAATATTCTGGCTTCGTAGTTTACCTGATCAGTATTACATGTTGACCAACTGGGAAGTCCTTTATATTAACTCTAAATAGGCAACATTGTATGATATATCTTCTTGTCCGGCAGCCAGACAAATGACGGAGCTGTGCCCTCTTCCATTGAAAATCAAGGCCATCTTTAAATAAACGCCTCTTTCCCGAGTTCTTGATGTTTAAGTTAATGACCACCGTTCCAGCGGTGTGTTCTCCGTACTCGTGATATGCGCCTACTGCCGCTATTGCCCTGCTTCGTGTGTGTACGAAGATTACCAGGAACATCAGGAACTTCAAACCCCTCAGTACCACGTTATTTTAGCCTGGGATACTTATATTATCATCGTGATACCTGCTATAAAAACAGAAGCTATTATATTATTGGCGAAAGAAAATCTCTTTCCCTTCTTTTTTGAATTTTCGCCTACTTTCGGAAACAGAAAAAAACTCCTATGAAGTTATACCGAGCACTTGTTCTTCTGTTCTTCCCTTTTTAGTTTTAGTAGGTTGCTCACTCAAAATAAAATGCTGTCATTCTATGTTCTGACTGTGTACAAATCAACAATTGCATTATACAAGACACTCCTTTATGATGTACGAGCCTCAAGACCGAACAACTTGACTCGGTGATTGTTGGGAACAAACTTCATTTAAAATTACAATAATGTTCCTTAGTTTTCTACGGAAGCTTTGAATCATGTTTGTGTCTACGATCGTTGTGACGGTGTGCTGCCTTTAGTTGACCTTATTTCACTCATTAGTATTCAGTATAGCTTAGTTAATCAATAGCATACATTTGACAGGTTGTCTTACATCCTGTCACCGCGTGAATTGAAGTTCATGAAGAATCATCGATAAGGAAACACGAAATACAGACAGAAGCTAGCGCTTTAACGTGTGTGGCTCCTTAGCTGAATGGCCAGCATAGTGGCCTTCGGTTTAGAGGGCGCTGGCTTCGATTTTCGGTTATGATGTTGATTTTAACCGGGTTTTGTTAATTCCAGGCGTATTTGAGCGCCTTCAAATACCACCGGGTTAAAACCACCAACTTGTGCTCAGAACGCCAGCCACTCAGGCCGGCTCGGTGATTTTTGTTTAGATATGGTCTAGAACTGGAAGGTACAGCCCCGGCATTTCGACATTTGCTTGTGTATCAGTTTGGACATTCTGTCTTTACTGGATGGCAGAGAAATCTATTGCAGCCACCAGAGCTGCACGCTACCCTTAAACCGCGGAGCCGGTAACTGCTATGTCAGCAATTCTAATGTTGATGGTGAATGTATTATTATCAGAGCTTATACTTCAGACTTCTACCTGCTCGATATTGCTCTTAGCATAAGTTGCTGTTCCGCAGCTCGCATAGAAAGTAGCTGCGACAAGACTGTATCCTGGTAACTTACATCTGGACAGGAGTTGCTTTTGGCCATCGCAATGAGTTTCTTATAAGAGTAGTATACATCCACTTAGTGGTCGTTAAGCATTTTTGTAAGTATGTCGCCCATTGCCTTGCTTGTGCCTTAAACATTTAGTTGTAGTATCGTCAGTGAATGTCCCGTCCTTTGTTGATGTTTGGTTCCGAGAAGAGCCGTTATCACAGTTGGGATATATCCTCTAGTTGTTGGGATATCCTTGAGAAAATGTTTTTTGATCCCGCAGCCAACGTTGTTGCTCATTTAGCAACACCAGAGAAACACGCATGGGGCACGTCAAGCAACGATGACCCCTAGAGAGAATGATTTATAACAGAATCTCAGCTACAGTACCTCAGCACATCCAATCGAACAAGCTGGATTCATACCCAGCAGAAGCTGTTGCAATTAGGATTTAGCATAAACCGGTCATATTGAGCAGGGCTTTCAAGAAAGAATGAAAATCATTGCGGTGTTCCTGGACCTACCATCAGCATATGACACAGTCTGACGAAAAGGAATGGTCCTGAAGTTTCTGAAAAGTCATCCCTTGCAGAACCCCAACTTCCTTGTTCAACAGTATGGTATGCAACCGACTAATTGAAGTATATCTAAATGGAAAGATAAACAGATCCTACATATTAAATAATGGACCGCCACAGCGTTCTGTTCTTGCACCACTTCTCTACATCTTTACCTTGCAGATCTTGCATCTGCTGCTTGCAGACAGTTTATATCTCTGACCGTAGTAAATACGCTGGTGAGTCGCATTGCTAGCAAAAATGAGATACCTACAACAATTTATTCTCCTATACAGTACATCCTCCATATTCATGCATACACATGTAAACACTGACCCTTCCTCTTGTCGCCTGCGAGAATATGTATAAGCAAATATCCACATTTTGAAATAAGTTTATTTTATGACTTATCAGCTTGTTCACCGGGATAGAGATGTATGGCGATGATTACTCCTCACAGTTCATTCCGCAGACTTCGAGATCGCTGAAGTCACTCCCACACAAGACCTCTTGAAATTGGGTAGATATTTCAACACCTGGAGATTGAAAACAAATGCAAACAAAACAGAGGTAGTACCTTTCATCTAGACAATAGGAGAGCCCATTCCGCAAGTTCAATTTAGATGCCAACAGGTAGAAGTACTGTGCTCATCAAAAATACCAGGGTATTGTGCTGGATCGCTCTTTGACGTACAAAGAACATCCCTTCACAACAGCAGTAAAGGTTAGGACACGCAACATCCTTCACAAACTCATTATCACAAGCTGAGGAGCAAATGATACTGTCCTCCGAACAACAGTTGTTGCCCTAATATTCCCAATTGCAGAATACTGCAGTCCTGTATGAATCAAGAGTGCACATACAGGAAAAGTTAATGTCCATCTGAATGATACTATGAGGACAGTATCTGACACTCTCATATCCACAACCGTTAATTGCTGCCAGTATTAACCAACATCCACCTTCCTCACCTTGAAAGGCTTGCTGCACTGAACAAGCAATGCTGCATATGCACTGCATATGGACCCTTACCGATTCATCAGGACTGCAATCCACAGAAGCAAAGGAGATTAAAATCTCGACATCCCGCATGGCAACTAGGTAAGAGGCTGCTTTAATCCCAGTACAACATGGATGGCATTTGGCGGAAAGAATGGGTTGCATCAAACCGTGACCAGCTAGGATTGATCTCCGACCCTTGTAGGAAACCTTCCGGATTCATTTCGCCAAGAAGGATCTGGACTTCACTGAACAGAGTTCGGACCGGTCTTGGAAGATGCAACTTTTGGCTGTACAAGTGGACAAATATTTCCAGCCCTCACTGCGATTGCGGTAATACGGCGCAGATAGTCCATCATATGGTGATGCCACGCACGCATAGGAGCTTCCAGGGATGATACCAAGAGCTTTATGCAGCAAGTGAAAAGACGTTAAACTGTGACTGCAATTTACCATCCACTGATCCTTATGTCCGATTATTGTTATTTATATTTACTGTACTGTATAGTTTTGTATTATTCATTTTATATTCCTGTATCCTCCATATTCCATATGAAATATGTATCAGAGATCTTGGACATGCTGACATCGCACGATATGTAGTGCTGAATGGAATATTTCCCTGCATCCGGGAGATTGTGTGTTCGAGCCCCACCTTCGGCAGCCCTGAAAATAGTTCTCCGTGGTTTCCCATTTTCACACCAGGCAAATCCTGGGGCTGTACCTTAATTAAGGCCACGGCCGCTTCCTTCCCACTCCCAGGTTGTTCCTATCCAATCGTCACCTTCAGATCTATCTGTGTCGGTGCGATGTAAAGTAAATTACAAAATATTTTATTTCCCCACCTTTTTAACTTCCCACATATTTTGCTGGGTTTGAACCTATAAGTTTGAGATGTGAATGTCGGCCCTCTAAAACTGTGATAGTTCATATCACTCCCCCGCATTCTATTTATTATTACGTTGGTATTGTAGTCGTGCGATATTAAATTCCTAGTTCGAGATTAAAAGCCTTAAGATAGCTTAAGATAATCCTACAATCACGAAATATCGCCTTATCAGTTGATAACCGAAGACTAATTTCGGGCGAAACCTTCTATTTTATCTGCCGTCGTTATTTTCAATAAATCATAAACGTGGATCTCATCGTCGAGTAGGAAAACACCCTAATCTTGACGAGCAAACATGGAGAACAAATAGGATCCTAATTAAAGAACTGACCATTAATACGCCATTGCCTTACGAAATTAGAAAACTCAGCCGAGTTCATATCCGCTTCGCCATGAAATTTTCAACTCTACCCATATGCCAGGATGGTAACCTTTTGAAAGGCCACAGCCGCTTTCCACCTAAAATTGTTCCCTAGAGGTATAGATCACCCCCATAAAGACGTAATTCACTGTACCCAGGGCGAGATATACTTAACTCTCAATCGCCAATTTCTTCTTCTTACGCCGCTTTTCTCAGAGTGTGAGGTTGCAAGTGCGAACTGTGTCGAGCATGTGAACTTGGCCCTGTTTTGTGTACAGGTGCCCTTCTTGACGCCACCGCATATGGAACGTTGTAAATTACTCACTATTGCCTGTTTCTGTGGTGGTCGGTAATGTGTTGTATGTATGTGAAGGTTATGTGTTAAGACAAACAGAAAGACCCTGTGTCAGTGCCAGGTAAATTCACCAGACGCTGCCAAAATCCCGAGAATCGAATTCAGGACCCTTTGAAACAAAGGACTCGGCGCTGATCACTCAGCGAAGGAGCTGGATCCTCATCCCCAATTGATTCTCCTATTCCAGTGTCAATACTATCCAATGCACTGTTCCTTCAAACAGCGATCAGTCAACTATTGCACACTCTTAAGGACACGGAACTGTGACCACGATATCCCAAGTCCCGTACATGAATAAGGATCCTGTTTTCTGGAAACAAAAAGCAGGAATTTTAGCGTCCCAGATGCTCAGCCTGAAGGTCTCCAAATTACGAGGTGTCGCGTGGTCAGAGCCAAGAATCATCTAGGTCAAAGGTTCTCAAACTGTTATGAGATTGTACCCTTCACTCATGGCTAAAAGTTCAATGTACCCCCAGGAAAAGTTCCCTAAATGGTAAAAAATAGGAGTACCTGGCTAATTATTAAGGCAGCGTTAGTAGATTATAAATCATTCTTTTAAATAAGCATCGTCAATAAGACGAGATTGTAAAATTAAATATATTTTTATAAAACATCACAAGAAATTTAAGAGTTTTTGTCTGTATCAAGTAGGCCTATAATACATCTATATATATAAAATAAGAGTTCTGTCTGTACATTGCTCAGAATTTGAAAAGAATGGTATTTCTGTATCGATCATGTCCACAGTAACAAGAAAATGCAGTTTTTACTTTTCCGTAATGTCTGTCTGTCTGTCTATCTGTCTATATGTATGTACACGCATCACGAGGAAACGGCTGAAGAGAATTTAATAAAGACCGGTATGTAGAGTCGGGGGGTGAGCCGCTACAATCTAGGCTATAAATTATTTTATTCACGCTGAGCGAAATGGTAGTTTAGGGGAAGGCCCAAAATTCAATTCTCAAATATTTATATTATTAGTGGTCATATCGATAAATACAACATAACTTAAGTTATATAGAATTAAATTTCTGATCATTTACGTCTTATGCATTTTTACCGTACCGGCTATGATAACACAGATATTCATGAATTTGGATTTTTGTTGCTAAGTCCATATCAACTCCGAGCCCCGACAAAATGGGTAAACAGAATTTAATGAAAATCGGCATATAGAGTCGGGGAATAAGAAACTACAGTTTAAGCTATAAACAGTGTTATTCACCCTGGGTGAAATGGTAGTTATGGGGAAGGTACCTAAAATTTAATTTTTAAATACCTATGTTCTTGGTCCTATGGAAAAGTACTACATAACAAAAGTTATAGAGAATATAATTTCCGATCATTTATGTTTTATTCAGTTTTACCGTACCGACTATGATAAGAGTGGTATTTCAGAACCGGAAGACAATAATGTGAAGGCCTACAATATCGAAAGCGCGTAACATAGATCAACAATAACATTACACTGACCGTTGTTTGTTGTAATGTTCTTTGTCTCTTATGCTGCCGCTCAACTCCGATAGATGGGATTACTGCTGCTTACTGAGTATAACAGCCGAACTGAATATTGGTGGGAAACAGCTGAGGAGTTGGATAACTTTCTTCTTTAGCATGCCAATCCTCTGGTTCATACATTTTCTGATACTGCTAATACGTAACACACTGGTTCATCATAGTATGCCAGCTATTCGATACCTACTCTGACGCGCTGTTTTGAATGAGCAGTGTGCGCACTTACGTCAGAGGCTCAGTTAGTAGTAGTAGGAGTAGAAGTAGTAGTATGAGCTGGTCTGGAATTACAATTTAGCCCTATTCCAAATTATAGTACCACAATTCACTAAATAACTCAACATTCAACCCTGAAAAGAGCCGTTTCTTAGGAAAAGCTTCTTCCCCTTCACTTTCATCAAATCTACCTTAATCTTATTCCAAATTAGCAGCGAAGATGTGGTTTCTTCTCTGGCTTGGAGGAAAAATTGCCTCCGCGTCAAATAGTTCTTTCCCCCGCCAGTGTAGTGAATTGAGATTTTCCGACTCATCGGGTACTCCCAGGAAACAGATAAGTAAACGGGCATAGTTTTTGCCCTGGGACTATCCATTATTTGAACCCCCTCCCCCCCCCCCCGCGCCGAAAAAAGGACGAAGATTGTTCATGGATCACGGATGTCTGCGTCTTGGTCATTCCAGCTCTGTAGCTTTGGACTGTTAGTTCGGCAGCATAGTACTGTTCGTTAAAAGTGAGAAAATGTGTGGTTTTTCATTTGATCGAGTATTTCATATGAAGGCATTGCTTTTACTCGTGCCATTCCTACTGACGTCATTGTAATGACCCATGTTCATTTCAGTTGAAAAAACCACTAAGAGAGTCTGAGAATCTATAAAGTCAGGTGGAGAGTGAGTGTCTGCCATTATAATGAAAACTCCCCAACCTGATTGTGACTGACGGTAGGCAAGCTGGCCTACCATTACAATGAAAATTCCCTAACCCAGTCTTCTTATGAGAAAAGATGTTGGTGACTTGCCCGTCGTACTTCTAATAATAATAATGTTATTTGTTTTACGTCCCACTAACTACTTTTTAAGGTCTTCGGAGACGCCAAGTCGTACTTCTAGGGCAACTTTAAGAGCTATGCAACTTAATACAATCTTGCTCACAACGTTTACGCTACCTAACCTAGAATTCTGTATAAAATTTAGAATTCCGTAGCGAAGCACGGGTACATCACCTAGTTGGTAATAAAAGTAACACAGGATACCCTGTTTCTATGCAAGTTTCACAAAACGCTAGATTTTAGCCTCCAATTTGAAATTAATAAATAAGGATGTAAAATTGTCGATCTTAATGCTGCGAACCATCAAAATTTCAATGGGATGGGTGTGCCTGTATGGCGTGGCACAGTTTTCTGATGTGTCGTAGTCCAGGTGAAACTTTCAAGCGAAGAGACTCCATATACACATATTTCAATTTTTCTTCAATGTTTCTTCATTTTTTCCCTGAGGGCTGTTCGCATGCCCCACTAAAAGTCTCAGACGAGCCCCTAGGGGTAAGCGTACCACTGTTTGGAAACCTGTGCTCTAGGTCATTATTCTTGGTTTTCTAGATGGGGACCGCTATCTCACCGTCAGGGTTAATTACCGAGCGTCCGTGTAAGCGGCAGTCTCGGTACCCGTAGACCGCGGTTCCAGCTACACCGGAATTACACAAACGAACTGGACTGTCGCGGGAAAATCAGGGCATCTGGTATTAACCCTCTCTCTAGATGGTGAAAGTACTCCTGTTATAAGCTTGTGCTATTGTTGCTTCCGGGAAACAATTCCTTTCAGTTCATTAGTCCTTATCGCTCATCAAAGCAACGGTATAATAGAAAATGAACGGCAAGTATGTAAGTGGAGTGGCCGGAGGGGGTCATGAGCTAATACAGAGTGCTTAGCAGCAAACACGACGCCGCGTGCAGTAGTTTGTGAATTCTCAGAGGAGATACAGTTTCATCTTCCCCGAAACAGTACTTCTACAGCACAAAGGCACTTGACAGTGAGCGTTACAAAAACGTGAAAGTTTAAAAATCGAAACAATGCCTTGTTTTGCTAGTGGCTTTATGTCGCACCGACACAGATAGGTCTATGGCGACGATGGGATAGGAAAGGGCTAGGAGTTGGAAGGAAGCGGCCGTGGCCTTAATTAAGGTACAGCCTCAGCATTTTCTTTGTGTGAAAATGGAAAATCACGGAAAACCATCTTCAGGGCTGCCGACAGTGAGATTCGAACCCTCTATCTCCTGGATGCAAGCTCACAGCTGCGCGCTCCTAACCGCACGGCCGAAACAATACTTGCGACGACAGTGCTCAATATCTCATCGTAGATAGGAAGGCTCATGCCACCCAGCAATCAAAGTAAGACCACGATAAACATAATAGCGCCCTCTTCAGCTACTAAAATCGCCATGCCGCGCGGCTAACAATTCGTGTAACTCTGCCGGGTTGAGTGGCTCGGACGTTTGAGGCGCTTGCCTACTGACCCCAACTTGGCAGGTTCGATCCTGGCTGTCCGGTGGTATTTGAAGGTGCTCAAATATCAGCCTCGTGTCGGTGGATTTGCTGGCACGTAAAATGACTCCTGAGAGACTAAATTCCGGCACTTTGGCGTCTGCGAAAAACATAAAAGTTGTTAGTAGGACGTAAAGACATTATTATTATTATTATTATTATTATTATTATTATTATTATTATTATTATTATTATTATTATCATCATCATCATCTGTTTACCCTCCAGGTTCGGTTTTTCCCTCGGACTTAGCGAGGGATCCCACCTCTACCGCCTCAAGGGCAGTGTCCTGGAGCTTCAGACTCTTGTTCGGGGGATACAACTGGGGAGTATGACCAGTACCTCGCCCAGGCGGCCTCACCTGCTATGCTGAACAGGGGCCTTGTGGACGGATGGGAAGATTGGATGGGACAGGCAAGGAAGAGGGAAGGAAGCGGCCGTGGCCTTAAGTTAAGTACCATCCCGGCATTCGCCTGGAGGAGAAGTGGGAAACCACGGAAAACCACTTCCAGGATGGCTGAGGTGGGAATCGAACCCACCTGTACTCAGTTGACCTCCCGAGGCTGAGTGGACCCCGTTCCAGCCCTCGTACCACTTTTCAAATTTTGTGGCAGAGCCGGGAATCGAACCCGGGCCTCCGGGGGTGGCAGCTAATCACGCTAACCACTACACCACAGAGGCGGACATTTATTATTATTATTATTATTATTATTATTATTATTATTATTATTATTATTATTATTATTATTATTATTATTATTATTATTATTGTAATTCTAGACTCAGGCGTGAAAGCAGGTGGCGTGAGGTGTCGTTTGATTCATCTCGGTGAGTTCTACAAGCAAACGGAAGAAAAATATTAAACAGTGATCATTTGAGACAATTGTGCTCCGAAGAAGTGCGAAAATAATATTTATTTCGCAAACTGTTGCGATATATAGACAATAAACGGCTTCAAATGGAAATTGCGGTAAGTCCATAAAGCCGAGCGTCTCAAAATTAATTCAGTCGCGTCCAGAGGAGATTTCCGCGCTAGTGGAACTCGAACCTAGCACCAGTGGTGGAAAATAGTCTGGAACTCATGATTGTGGTTATTGATCATCCTGATGATGATGATGATGATGACTATAGAGCCTAGATTTTTATGCAGTAATACTGGGGGTGTCTGCCTCTGTGGTGTAGTGGTTAGTCTGATTAGCTGCCACCCCCGGAGGCCCGGGTTCGATTCCCGGCTCTGCCACGAAATGGTACGAGGGCAGGAACGCGGTCCACTCAGCCTCGGGAGGTCAACTGAGTAGAGGTTGGTTCGATTCCCACCTTAGCCATCCTGGAAGTGATTTTCTGCGGTTTCCCACTTCTCCAGGTAAATGCCGGGATGGTACCTAGCTTCCGGCACTTTGTCGTCTGCGAAAAACATAAAAGTTGTTAGTAGGACGTAAAGACTTGTCTATCCCTTCCAATCTTTCCATCCCCCCGCAAGGCCCCTGTTCAGCATAGCAGTTGAGGCCGCCTGGGTCATCTTCCACAGTTGTATCCCCGACCGAGAGTCTGAAGCTCCAGGACACTGCCCTCGAGGCGGGATCTGAGTCCGAGGGAAAAACCTACCCTGGACGGTAAGCAGAAAAAGAAGAAGAAGAATACTGGAGGTTAGAATGCAAACTTACTGAAGCGAGTAACAAGTATACTGTTGCCTGCACAACGATTATGCTATGAGATCTGCATAAACATCAGGGGTACGGCCCATCAGAACCACTAGAATTAAGTTATTCTCACTGCGTTACGGGCTAGGCGACACTTCCTAATCAAATTAGTTTGCATTCTTACTGCCTAAAAATGATGAGCTTAGAATTAATTAATTAATTAATTTCATGTGGCTATTTCTAGTCGGGTGCAGCCCTTGTAAGGCAGACCCTCTGATGAGGATGGGCGTCAACTGCCATGTGTAGGTAACTGCGTGTTATTGTGGTGGAGGATAGTGTTATGTGTGGTGTGTGTGAGTTGCAGGGATGTTGGGAACAGCACAAATACCCAGTCCCCGAGCCAAAGGAATTAACCATTTAAGGTTAAATATCCGACGCGGCCGGGAATTGAACCCGGGATCCTCTGAATCGTAGAGCACTGCGCTGACCATTCAGCCAAGGAGCCGGACGTTAGAATTAATAAATATAACTGCCTAGATTCCTTATTTCGACAATACCTATCTTGTTTTACATCAAAACGTATTGCCGTGACCACGACACAGCCTCGTTTTTTATAGCGGAAATACGGTTGACTCATGAGCACGATGCTATCACTCTGAATTTCTGTGTGTATGGACGATTCAAAGCCTCTATCAAAGGATCTATCGATGAGCTTGTTTCCAAGTCATTGGATGTTTCATTGGTATCATAAAGCACGATTATTGCTACTGTATATCGTTCCTGGCATTCTTCTCTTCGTTGTGAATAGCAACCTGAATAGCGCGGCACGTGTAAGTTCTAACTAGTATAGGGAGTTGCTTTAGTTCTTTCTACGGGAAGTTTCTGATATACTACTGTTTAGTAATATTATCATTCGTTGTTCATTTTGGGCCACCATTACATTTGTAATAGAACGGCTTGTACCTTTCCCCGGCTGAATAAGGGATATCCCAGAGCTTTCGCCTTAATCATTTCATCAATAGGTTAGGAACTCGCGCACGCAGGCACGGTCCATCAGAAATTCCGTTCAATAATGCGCCACGTGGTGGAAGGATTTTTAAAAGCAGTTGGCATTGTTGTAAGGTTAAAATGGAAAAAAGAGCATAATTTCCATCAATTTTAATATTTCGGAGAGCTTGCCTAGCCAAGGCCATAAAGGTGTGTTTAGTTTATCCGAGAGGACATGAGTTGATTCCTTAGCAGGAAGTCGAAACATTTAGAAACATTTAGAAACGAAACGGCTGATGGCCCTGATGTTCACTCAGCCTGGACTAAAAGTAAATATCAGGTTAATTCCTGGAGGCAAAGGTGGACGGGCATAGAGCTAACCGTTCTATTCCAATAAGTGCTGAGGTTACGGAAAGTAGAGGCCTTCACCTTGCACTCCTTAAAGGGCCTTCGAGGGCTGTACTGAGATGGCTTTCTTTTTTTTTTACTGTATATCATTGAACTAAAATACCCGTCTTTTAACCAAAAATGCCCCCATTTTACTTCGTTGTACAAATATCAGGAAATCACTATTGGCTTTACGTCGTACCGACACAGATAGGTCTTATGGCGACGATGGGACAGGAAAGGGCTAGGACTGGGAAGGAAGCGTCCGTGGCCTTAATTAAGGTACATCCCCAGTACGGTCATATTCATTGGAAGCTTCTGAATACCGAAGTCCTTTACAGTGGAAATGTGTTTGTTTATCCCTTGAACATCACCAAGCATATTCGTCGTAATGTCTGACAACTAGCTACGCGAAATTACGTCGTAAAAATACCGATAGCCGTCGTTTATTACACCAATTCTACGTTGTTGTCTTCGTCTTCTCTCAACTTATCGGATACTTTCAACAATCACGTGTCAATATTGATTTTAGAAGTATATTCCTCAATCAGGTTATATCAGCCGTCTTAACTGTGTCTTGCCGTCTTCTTAGTAATTCTTCAACACATCTTAATTATAACATCCCGGACGAGCTCCTATAATTGTAGGATTTTGCAGACATTTTATTAATAAAAACTAATTTTAGGCCTAGGTAACTTCAGACATTAAGCATATTATGTAAAGAGTTAAATAGAAAACACAACACACATGTCAAAACTCTTAAATAATAAAAACAAAACACTTCACTCAAATGTTTTCCTACCGGGCAAGTTGGCCGTGCGGTTAGGGGCGCGCAGCTGTTAGCTTGCATCCGGGAGATAGTGGGTTCGAACACCACTGTCGGCAGCCCTGAAGATGGTTTTCCGTGGTTTCCCATGTTCACACCAGGCAGATTCTGGGTCTGTACCTTAATTAACATCACGGCCGCTTCCTTCCCACTCCTAGGCCTATCCCATCGTCGCCATAAGACCTAGGTCTATCTATGTCGGTTCGACGTACAGCAAATAGTAAAAAAAATTAAAATCCTTTTCCAGTCACTGCACATATATTTCACACTCCCACAACAATGATGATGATCACCATCATCATACTACTACTACTACTACTACTACTACTACTACTACTACTACTACTACTACTACTAATAATAATAATAATAATAATAATAATAATAATAATAATAATAATAATACATCTTTCATATCCATTCTACGCTCTGATGTCGATGTACTCAAATAGTATGCTGCAAATGGCCCTTTTACACCTCAATAAACTCAAGAAACTTCTAAGGACTGTCAAAGACCGACCGGACTGGAACCAAGTAAGCAGAGAAGCATCCTACATATTGTGCTGCGCAACCGATCTCCTACTTGCATGCATGATATACGTGTGTTCAGAATCTTGCGTTATCTCAGTGTTATTGAAATGCTAGGAAATCTAGACTTATGATTGGAGCAATTGTTAGTGAACCTGTTGCTATCTCAGCATTTGCATGGAATCATTCTCGACAGAATGTGACAAACTACACTCAGCAAACTCGCTAGTGATGATGGACAAAACAGTGGAATTTCCAGCCCCTTTGAACTTTCCTGCACACTAGGATAGAACCATTCGCTTCTGACAACCCAATCCTCTAATAAATTTGTTTCAGCTTGTTCCGCTTTGAAAAGAGCTGTTGGGGTCGGCTATTGATGTGGATTTGCCCAGTTTTATGGCCGGTTGCCCTTCCTGACGCCAACCTTATTCACTAGTGCATATTTCTTTGGTGTCTTACGTGCATGTGAAGAGAAGTGCATAAGACGCCGTTATCTGAGTCAGAGGAATTA
The DNA here is from genome assembly GCF_040414725.1 of Anabrus simplex. Classification (NCBI taxonomy): domain Eukaryota; kingdom Metazoa; phylum Arthropoda; class Insecta; order Orthoptera; family Tettigoniidae; genus Anabrus; species Anabrus simplex. The sequence continues at coordinate 1,173,426,296 of NC_090265.1, read as the reverse complement.
ACCATACGCTAAAATCCGCAGCGTGGGCCGGGAATCGAAGGCGGGGCCCTCAGAACCGTACACCAGGACGCTGGCCATTCAACCAAAGAGCCAAGGGGAATAATGATTTATTAAACATGCAAAATTCAAAGTAATAATAATAATAAGAAGAAGAAGAAGAAGAAGAATATTGTTTTTACGTTACTTTAACTACTTTTACAATTTTTCGGAGCCACCGAGATGGCAGAATTTTGCCCCGGACTAAACCGAGATTGAACCCGCCAGTTAGAAATCCAGCGCTCTACCATCTGAGCCACTCAGCCCGGCATTCGAAGAAAAATAGGGAGCCAAGTCACGAGTGTATTGATTACTAAGAGTTACATGAAAAAATAAGAAATGCCACAATTGTCATCTGACACTGTAACTCAGACGTTTTGTTAAATTCTTGCATCGGACCACAGTAAATCTTCATGAGTCACTGAATGAGTCAGTGACACATTTCATGCTGAGTATTATTCAACAGCGAACGGAAGCTATTCCGCATTTGTGGTCGATAACAACTCACATTTCTGAAAGTCACGTGGCTACATACTTTTCACTTTTATTTGTTCCATCATTCCCATATGTGTCTGCATGGCATACAGTATGTGCAAAATGCTTCGTGAAAGCAACAATTGCAGACATTAAATAAATGACTCGTGTTCTGTGGGCGGGGACTTCATTTTCGGGGCTTGGTAGACAGCTAAGTGTTCTGAATTCCTTACATTAATAATAATAATAATAATAATAATAATAATAATAATAATAATAATAATAATAATAATAATAATAATAATAACAAATGGGCGTGATAATCGAGTGGTATACTCACTGGCTACTCACAATTCGGTTACGGTTCGAATCCCGCCCAATGAAAATGGGGTTTTTGAAACTAAAGTCATGTTCTTGTGATTCTTTTTTGCTATTTGTTTTACGTAGTACCGACACAGATAGGTCTTATGGCGACGATGGGACAGGAAGGGCCTTGAAATGGGAAGGAAGCGGCCGTGGTCTTAATTAAGGTACAGCCCCAGCATTTGCCGGGTGTGAAAATGGGAAAACACGGAAAACCATCTTCAGGGCTGCCGACAATGGGATTCGAACCCACTATCTCCCGGATGCGAGTTCACAGCTGCACGCCCCTAACCGCACGGCCAACTCGCCCGGTATTGTGATTCTAATTCCATGTAAAACTGACAGGAGGTCTCAGGAATATGTTCACGAAATTCACAGTTACGTGAAACGTAAAACTACGCGGTTTTTTCTCATAATTATAATTAATAATAATACTTGGAATCGGTCATGGAAGGTTAGAGAAGTAGAGGGAGATCAATGCGACATGTTACGTTTTAATGATTATTAATGATGTAAATGTAAAATCGTGTCCTCGTCCCGAGGGGGTGCAGCTCTTTTAAGGCACACCCCCATTGGAGGTGAGCTGCGACGTTACCGGCATTACAGAATTCTGGCGAGAGTTCATCTTGCCGAACAGTAAGTCTGTCAAGAAGAAATTGAGAGAACTGCCTTGGGCAAAACGCCTGAAAGAACGCATAATCCAAATCCGCCAGGACATGACTCGCCTGCAGCAATACAAGAACGGAGTAAGAGAGAAACGCCTAAATAACAAAATTATTCGAATCCTGAAAATCAGCTCAAGGCAAAGTCTGGAGGAACCTGGAAGCATAATACTGAAAGAAAACCTCAAAACAATGAAGCAAAAGTTGGCCGCATTATCCAAGCGCCTCAAAATACCACGGAGAGAAAATCACAGAACGCAATATTCAAAAGAAATGAGAAACAGTTCTACAACAATCTGAACGAGAGAACACAGGATGCAGCACGATATAAAAATACACCCAGCGAGAGAGAAATTCACAGCTATTGGTCGAGAGTATGGTTGAACCCAATAGAGCACAATGCTGAAGCCCATTGGATCAGGGAACTGAAATATAGAACTAATGAGGTGAAGCGTATGGCTGTTGAGATAGAAAAAATACAACAGAGTATCAAGAAACTGCAGAACTGGAATACCCCAGGCATTGATCGCATACACACTTATTACCACAAGAAATATACATGTACTCATTTCCTCCTGACTCAACATTTCCAGAACTTTTTAGACAACCCGGCATCATTCCCAGCTTTCCTGTGCCCTGGCATCACAAACCTGAAACCAAAAGATGAAGATCTATAAAATCCAGCAACGTATCGGCTTATAACATTTACATCTATAATAGCCAACAGAATTCTGAAACACTGCGAGGAAAACCACATCATTGCCGAGTAGCAAAAGGGTTGCAAGAAGATTACCAAGGGATGCAAGGAGCAAGTGATTATTGACACTGTCTTCCTCGAACAAGCACATCAAAAATCCAGGTACCTTCACACGAGCTTCATTGACTATCAAAGGGACTTTGATTCAGTACCACACACTTGGCTCCCCCCACACACTTGGCTCATACATCTTCTGGAACTATATAAAGTTGAACCCTCAATCATTCACTTCCTGAAGATGGTAATGGAAGACTGGAACATTTTCCTTCATGTTTCTCTGAGAAACAGCAATGTTACAACAAGACCATACCAACACGAGGGATCTTCCAAGGGTACTCACTGAGTCCATTAAATCCACTATCCTACCTATTGAGCACAAGTGGGTGTTGATTTAGCATTAAGAACAAGCGAGGAGAGCTATTCAAAATCATCCACATACTCTATATGGATGACATTAAGCTGTATGCCTCTACCAAACCCCATCTTCAACACCTCGTCTCAAATACCAAGACGTTTTCTACAGATATAAGCCTGTGGCTTGGGCTGGTCAAAAGCTGAACCAGAACTGTCATCAGAGGATCCTACTCAGCACAAGGGGCATATTCTAGTTTAAACTATTCACCTCTCAATCTATCGTCGTCGGAAATGCCTGTTTCTACCCCACCTACAAAGGAGATGAATACGGCCACCTGGAAGCAAAAGCCTCTTCACAGGAAATATCTCCACGAACTAGATCAACGTCATATGGACAAACCTGCGTCGCACGCTTGAGTGACCTACTCTGGTCTTTTCCCAGAAACAGAAGGATTTGCCCTGGCCATCCAAGATCAAGTAATTGCTGCACGGAACTACCGTAGTTTCAGCATGAATGATCCAACAGTTGTCACAGATAACTGCCGCCGCTGTTCCAGAACTGCAGAGATCATACAGCATGTCATCTCGGGCTGCCCATACTTGGCCAGCATTATTATAAGCACCGTCATCATCAGGTAGCTAAAATCACTCACCAGAAACTTTCTGTAAAATGTGGATTTCTTCAGTCATAAACTGCATATTGGAAATACACCCCAACCCCCACCCATCCATCCGTTCTCGAAAACTCTTCATACAACCTTCTCTGGGTCCGAGAAGTCATAACCAATGTCACTCTCAGCAACAATAGGCTAGATATTATTCTTATCAATTAATATAAAAGTTCCGCATCCCTTATAGAAATTGCTTGCCCAAACACCTCCAATCTGCAAAAAAACAATACCCACAACGATATCAAAATACACAGGACTGCCAGCAGAAATACAACGCCTGTGGAAACTAGAATCAGTCAGCACAGTTCCAATAGTGATATAATGTACTGGTGTTATTCCGAAAAGCTTGCATAGCTCTCTGGCCGCATTAAACCTGCGTAAACAGACCTACGTCGAACTACAGAAAGCCAACCTCCTGAACACCTGCCACATTGTGAGAAAGTTCCTAGGAACGACTTTTCCGCTGAGTTACACCAAACAGCATGAAGTTCCAGGCCGCAGTTCCGATAATACTGAAGGACAGATTCCCAAAACGGAAAGTGGTTTAGGGACATCATCTGTGCACATTTATTCTATATATGTATGTTGTAATTATTTCTGTTGTAGATATTTGTAGATATCCGTATAGTTTCAGAATAAAGAGGGTGGCTCCTTGCTTAGGTCGAATCAGCCCATTATGTTCCCGGCACAGGTCGAGCCTTTCTAAATGGATGTAACAACAACAACAACAACAACAACAATGATGATGATGATGATGATGATGATGATGATGATGATAATAATAATAATAATGGCTAGCCTAACCCCGTCAAAGCATGACGGTCAGTGGGGTAAATATTTAGTGGAGGATTACATTTTGACAGCATTACAACTTGAAGGACGTCAAAAGTTCGTACTCTTGAGAATGTAACATTTGTCATGGCTGAAACCTGCACGTTCCAGTTTTTCCCCCTGAGCCTTATTGATCGTGGTATAAAATGCCAAGCGAATTGGAAACAGAAAATAGAATTTTTTATCTGAGGGAGTTAAATCGTCTTGAAGGATTATAGACCTCTGCCTATTTTGAGTGTAGTTACAGTAGTTATACAGCACAGTGTATTTTTCTGTTTCAGTTCCTATTATGGGTAATAATAATGGCGTATGGTCTCCGGAGAGGCCTGGTGCGGTTCTTTTTCTCGTAGACGGCCTATTAGGCGACCTGCATGTCTTTGAAGATCAGGGCCATGCCTAGGATGATTTCTAATGCTGAATACGACATACACGCCCAGCCCCCGAGCCATCTGAATTAACCAGTTAAGGTTAAAATCGCCGACCCGGCCGGGAATCGAACCCGCTGACCATTTAGTCATAGAGCCGGACAATTATGGGTGAAAATATATTGTTTCAGTTATTATACACTAGCCATCAATTAATATAATGTTTGATACTATTTTCGTCCTAAAATTCACTCTGCTCAAGACAAAGAAGATAAGTGCATTTAGAGCAAAAATAGATCTCCCCCTGTGATAACATTATTCTTAGAACAAAGAGTTAGGAATGGCAGTTTTCTATGAGCACAATCTATATGTCTTAAGAACCAGTACCACGGAAAGACAACATTCTAATTTTGGCAAGAAGGAAAACAATATGAAGGACTTGAAAAATGATCTAGAAGTTTTAGGAATTGGTTCTTACAATAAAACAGCTCAATTAATTTTTATGTTAGAGAAAATAAACATAAACATAATTTCTCTACGCGTGTGTTCAAGTTAGTTACGTGGCACTGAACCGCAGCATTTGGCTGTATTTTGTCAGTTACACGGTGATCTTTCTTAAGCGGTGGTATACTCACGGACGAGACCGTTCCGCTGTATGTTTGGCCGAGTACAACCGTCGTGTTATATTAGTAGCGTTGACAAGAATAGCCAACATTTTGCTTCCCAACAGTCGATCAGTGCACTGTACCTTACCAACACAAAGTCTGGCTGGTAGCATGTCTGACATGGAAACAGACTGATACTCCTGTAGTATTACTTCCCAATCCTCCCTGCTATCTCTTTCTTTTTAGAAATAATAGCATGTCGGAGGCGATGTATATTTGAGCCGATCGCTACACGGTGGGTGCGGGCTTCGAGTCCCCCCCCCCCCTACCCGAAAAAACCGTCGCATTATGTTCGCTGACCCGCTGAAGTAAAACCACTTCATGTGGGTCTCTAATCTTTACACCTGTAACTTTCGTCCTAAAATTCACTCTCTCCAAGAGATCTTCTACTGTAATGTTCGTCATTTTCACTTCCTGGTGCTCTTCTTGAGACCAGGCAGATGAGGTCCACTTCTCTTGAAGGATGATCATTTTGTTCACCACCCTGTTAGTCTCCATTCTTTGGATTTGTCCATAAAATATCAGTCTTCTCTTGCTCATGCTGACTGATATCCCTCTTAACTTTTCGTAGAACTCCTTGTTTGACCTCAGGTGGAATGTGAAACCATCACCAGGAACTCTCTTTGGTCCCAGAATATTCTCCATGGAGAACTTTCTTTTTTTCTCTATCTCAGAAATGCTCATTCTGGCTAACGTTTCTGCTGCGTGTAGGCACTCTGGATCCTGGCTCTGACTTCTTATAGACAGGTGTGTCTTTGGTCAGTCTGGAAATCTCAGCTCCCACGATAATATTAATAATAATAATAATAATAATTAATAATAATAATAATAATAATAATAATGGTACTTACTTTACGTCCCACAAACTACCTAGTTTTACGCTTTTCGGAGACGCCGAGGTGCTGGAATTTAGTCCAACAGGAGTTCTTTCACGTGCCAGTAAATCTACCGACTGACGTATTTGAGCACCTTCAAATACCACCAGACCAGGATTGAACCTGCCAAGTTGGAGTCAAAAGGCCAGCGCCTCAACCGCCTGAGCCACTCATCCCGGCAGTGTATACATTATGGGGATGGTGGTCTTGAGGATCAGGATACCAGTTACTATGGAGTAGGATGTAGTCCATTTCTTGTACCAGTAGCGTAGCCAGGATTTCAGTTTGGGGGGGGGCATTCATCCAGAATTTTATTTTGATAGGTGTCCAAACTTCCATAGTTTAGGTGGTGTAGAATACCGAAAAATGAAATGGGTGTCCTTGGATCCAAGTAAGAGTGGTGGATTCGTGCGGATTCCGGAAGCTAATAGCAATTTTCTTCTTCTTCTTCTTCTTCTTCTTCTTACCCCGCTTTTCCCACGTCTGTGGGGTCGCGGGTGCTAACTGTGTCGCACATGTGGATTTGGCCCTGCTTTGCGGCCGGATGTCCTTCCCGACGCCAACCCTATATAGAGGGATGTAATCAGTGTTGTGTGTTTCTTTGGTGGTTGGTGGTGTAGTATGTTGTCCGAATGTGAATATGTTGGGGCAAACACCTAGTCCCCAGCCAGAAGAATTAATCAAACGCGATTAAAATCCCCGACCCAGCCGAGAATCGAACCCGGGACCGTCTTAACCAATGGCCTCAACACTGATCATTCAGCCAATGAGTCGGACTCCGTAAGCTAATATTAATGTGCATTATATATAAAATGCTCAATAAAAGTACATTCGTTAAAACTCCTGGGGTGTCTGGACTTCTTGGGCGACAACCCCCCCCCCCCCCCGGCCCCCGGCTACCTCTGTTACTCCCATCCCAACATAACTGCAGCATTTCATATATTCCGAGTACAAGTGAAATGAATGCAAGAATAAACAATTTGAGTAAGGATACAATATTCTGGTTTAGAATAAATACGGTAATGTTCTTATAATAATGGCCATGTGATAAGCAATAAAGAAGTGACATTTTATACAAATAATGCGGCAAAGATATACACACACACGCGTCGAATACAGGTTTCTCGTCCTTCTTGTCCATGGCTAGATGATGAAGGCAAGAGAATGATGGCCCACCGTGACTCGTTATTTCGACATTATAAACAAACCCTAGATGACGCAGACTTGGAATCTAACCGCATCTTAAGAAATCGCACAAAGCAGTTAATAAGAAATTTTAAAAAATGTATATATTTTCGGAATTTAGCTAACAACTTAAATTCTAATCGCGCTCGGGGCCAGCTTAGAGCTCTGGGAATAGGAAAACATCAACAGAGACAGACAACTCCTGATATTCTACTTGACAAACTGAACGATAACTTTAGTAGAATAAATAATCAACCTACCCAAATTAACTGCACCGACTCACCGCCCTCTCCTCCAGCCAATCCACCATTCACATTTCACAATGTTACAGAAAATCAGGTTAAAAAGGCTTTCTACTCGATTAAATCAAAGGCTTCAGGTGTAGATGATATTCCTATTACTTTTATACATAACATTATGGGTGCTATCTCGCCTATACTGACGCACATACCGAACTACTGTTTACTAAACGGAACTTTCCCTACTGTCTGGAAAACAGCCAATATTATATCGGTACCTAAGAGTTTAGACCCACAATCACCCTCTGACTATCGTCCTATGTCCGTACTCCCTGCGCTTTCTAAAGACTTTGAACGTTTAGTATACGAGGAAGTTCTGGAATACCTAAATAAAAATGCTCTTTTGTACCCTTTACAATCTGGATTTGAGAAGGGTCACAGTACCGCGACAGCACTCTTGAACGTTACTGAAGACATTAGAAACGCTATGGACAAACGAATGCTCATTATAACTATCCTTCTTGACTTCAGTAGCGCCTTTGACACTATAGTAATTTCGAGTATGATAAAGAAAATGGAACTGCTAAATTTCGACCTGGCTGTGCTTAAGGTTTTAAGTTCTTATTTGAGTAACCGTCAACAGCAGCGTGTAACAGTAAACGACAAGGCCCCTAAATGGAAAATGAAACTTAGTGTTGCCCCACAGGGCAGTACTCTACGGCCCCTAATTTTTTGTATTTTTATCAATGACATACCATCTGTGACAGGAAATAACACACATGACCTCTGTGCTGACAATCTTCAAATATATCTACACTGCAAGACAAGATATTAACAGGGACCTCCGACGACTCAGTGTACTGTATATGCACAACGAAACTCTCTTATACTAAATTGCAAAAAAACTCAGACAATTATAATTGGATCACGAAAATTACTCAGCTGCTCAAACAATGTCGCAATCCCGCCTATCCTACTGAATTATTCCCTAGAGTAAAACGGTTTAAAATCCCGGCGTAATGATGAATGAAGCAGCTGATTGGTCTGATCACACGAAACAAATACGTAAAATGATTTTTGGAGTTCTTCACCCTCTTAAACGGCAGAGGGATGTATTTCCATTTGAGCTACAGGCCAAACGAATACAGACACTCATTCTCCCTATTCTTGATTATTGTGTCGTTGTTTTAGCTGAATAATAATAATAATAATAATAATAATAATAATAATAATGTTATTTGCTTTACGTCCCACTAACTACTTTCTAAGGCCTTCGGAGACACCGAGGTGCCGGAATTTGGTACCCCAGGAGTTCTTTTAAGTGACAGTAAATCTACCGACACGGGGCTGTTGTATTTGAGCACCTTCAAATACCACCGGACTGAGCCAGGATCGAACCTGCCAAGTTGGGGTTAAAAGGCCAGCGCCTTAACCGTCTGAGCAACTCAGCCCGGCAAGTTTTAGTTGACATGACGAGAGAAGAAACACTTAAACTTCAACGAGCACTGAATTCCTGCCTGCGATTTATTTACAATATCAGGTACGATGTTCATATCACCCCATACTATCAGGCTGTCACATGGCTGATGTCTGATAAACGTCGGCAGCTACACACTTTAACGATGGTGATCAGAGTGGTAGCTGAAAGTCAACCAATGCATATTTCTTCTAAATTCATGTTTTTATCATCATTTCACAACTTAAGTACACGTTCTAGATTCATTCTTTCTATTTCACTGCACCGCACAAATAAAATTAATAGACAATTTGTGGTGACTGTCGCCAGATTATGTAATTCCCTGCCAGTTCAGGTCAGAGAAACTAGCTTTTTTTAATCACGATTTAAGGTCACCTGCCGAGACTACCTGCTGAGGACAGCTGACTGAATGGTTGAAGTATGAATGTGTGCGTTCCTGAGGATTAGCCATTTTTAAGAGTTTTTAATATTAATTAGTTCTAATATTAATTTAGTAATTTATTTAAATGTATTTTGAACTCTATTAATTTATGTAGTTTTAACTATTTTAAGTATCTCAGTATTTTATTTAAGATTCTGATTAGTATGTAGTTAAGTGTACGAGAGGGCCTGGAGCCCTAACTTCGCCACTGTACTGAAGGCACTAATAAATAAATAAATAAATAAATAAATAAATAAATAAATAAATAAATAATGTAAAGCGTCTGGGTATAGATATTTTGTTAGTTGGTAAAGAAAAACACGCGTTACAACATATGCTATGTAGGGTTTACCTTGTCCTATTAGTTTCCAACGCGGTTATGGCCACGCAGCTGTGAGCTTGCATCCGGGAGATAGTGGATTCGAACCCCACTGTCGGCAGCCCTGAAAATGTTTTCACGTGGTTTCCAATTTTCACACCAGGCAAACGCTGGAGCTGTACCTTAATTAAGGCCACGGCCGCTTCCTTCCCACTCCTAAGCCTTTCCTATCCCACCGTCGCCATAAGACCTATCTGTGTCGGTGCGACGTAAAGTAAATTGTTAATTACTTTCCTCGCAAGCCTGGGATGCAGAATATAGTAGTATAAAGTTAGAGTTTTGTGACGCTAATATTCGTATGTATAATTTTTATTAACGTGTCAGGAACCAACGACACTGATATGTTGCCATTTCAACACCGTTTTAAGGGTTACCGATCCAAGCCGGGATTTGAACCTGCGAACTCGGACTCAGAAGGACAGAGACACAACTTACTGAGCCACATGAAAAGATGGCGTTTGTGATTATTGTTATAAATAGATGGAGTTAGTATTTTTACAAAGGTTTTATGAGGAGCATTTATTAAGGCGTACGTTTTCTTACTGTCCTAAATGCACGAGGCCGGACAGAAGAACTAGCTGGAAGCCAAGGAGCCTTGCAGGGGTGTCGCTTCCTTCTCTGTTCACTTTTCCAAACCAAACTCCATGACGTAACAGCCCCGAAGCGCCATCGCCTACCAAGCGACGGCTGTTCAGCCCGGAGGCCTGCAGATTACGAGGTGTCGTGTGGTCAGCACGACGAATCCTCTCCACCGTTATTCTTGGCTTTCTAGACCGGGGCCGCCATCTCACCGTCAGATAGCTCCTGAATTATAAACACGTGGGCTGAGTGTACCTCGAACCAGCCCTCAGATCCAGGTAAAAGTCCTTGACCTGGCCGGGAATCGAACCCGGGGCCTCCGGTAAAAGGCAGGCTCGCTACCCCTACACCGTGCGGCCGGCTGGTTGCTTTTAGGTCTCCTTATTTTCGAATTTGACTTAAGGCATTCTGCATTCGATTCCCGGCACTGACAGAGTTAAGAAAGACATGGGATCGGGAGGATACAACCTTGTTTTTGGCTGCAGTAGAGTTTTCCTTGAGTCTCCCGTAATCGAAATATCTACGGCCTGGAAGGTAGTCACCTTCACGGAGTGTAGTACCAAAGTGGGTCCTTTTTTAAGAAGACAAATTAAATAAAGATTCTACTTCCTCACAAACAAAGAACGATATTATCAATTTTACGAACAGTTTCTATAATGCAGCCGGTGTATGTACAGAAGCTATGATTGTACATGGTAAAAATCAAAACCAACAATATCTACTGAAGATCCGTCACCGCACTCGGTAGGACCAGCTTTCTTTTTATATCCACCGGGCGAGTTGGCCGTGCGGTTAGGGGCGCACAGCTGTGTGCTTGCATCCGGAAGATATTGCGTTCAAACACCACTATCGGCAGCCCTAAAGATGGTTTTCTGTGATTTCCCATTTTCACACCAGGCAAATGCTGGGGCTGTACTTTAATTAAGGCCACGGCCGCTTCTTCCCGTTCTCAGCCCTTTCCTTTCCCATCGTCGCCATGATACGTACGGTGCGACGTAAAGCAAATTCTAAAAAAAATAAAAAATCTTTTCACACCCCCTTCCAAGGAAAAGTTGTATCCACACTACTGGCCTGGACTTATTTTATAGTACGCCACTGCATCCACTCACCATTTAAGGTACAAGGTAAGTCCGAAGAATGGTTGGATACTCAAAATACGCCACCATAAATGATGCTGTTCTGACTCAAAAGTGTAAGGAAACGTAAGGGACGTGATCTGTGTTTTAAGTAGAATCCGTATCAATAGAACGTGACTTCCCATTTTAAAAATGTTTCATGTATCGACTGCGATTCAAGCCTGGGCCGTCCTGATGAGAAGATAGAACCATTGGAACCGAGTTATCACGTCCGCTAATTACAAAATAGTTACCCGCACTTTTGATGGTGCCATTTGAGGTTCCAATAAGTCCCCGGGCATTTGACAAAATATATAGACCTACCTATCGAACTTAGGCACGACTCCACGATTGTCTTGCTATTTTAAAAGTAAAAAACCTTTTTCATAACTTACCGAGGATGCACATGGTGTTGGCTTCTCAGTGACAGAACGGTCCCTCTTCAAAAAAAGTTACTTATATGGCACAAAATGAGGAACTAACGTGCAGCTCACAATCCTGTCACAGTCTTCCCAGCGCTGCAACTTAAACACAGCACGTCTCTCAACCACGGTACAACCCGAGGATCCCTAGGACATTGTTGTTTCCTGGAACCGATATGCAAAAGCTGACACGATGTTGTAAGCTTGCAACTGTTTCTGGACGTAGCCCCCCGTTATCTCGGTGGTCAAGTTCCGGCCCCCTACTGACTAATCCCTTGCTAATTGCCCATTTCTTCATGTCTTGACATTTGTCAACACACGGTTACATTCTGAATACTGAGGCCTCTACAGGGAAATATCCCCGCGCATCACAATCCTAAGTGTCTTCATTTCCTTCAAGCAGTACAAATATGGAGAATTATGTATGGCCCTATTGAGCCCTGCTAGTAGATTCTTGTCGCTACGTTAACTTAACATTTCGGAGTACGTTTTTAAGTTGTTCGTACCGTACGTAAAACAACGGCTGATCATCGTTCTAGTTTCAGGAAATATTTTGGGGGGGGGCCGGCCCCACTGCCCCCCCCTTGGCTACGCCAGTGTCTTGTACAGGTTCAGCCGACTATAGTATGAACAATTCAAATCATCGGTTGTCTATAAACATCAACAGTAACAATCTTACCGAGAGTGAACGTGAATTAGATTCTCACCCTGTTCTACAAACATCCACGGAATCATGCTTATAATATTTGAACAAACCTTGGACTTACAGAAGCGATGGAGTCATACTTCAGTTCTTTGTACAATTAGTGATTAAAGTGAAATTACTAGTTTCTTAGAATACTGCGTGATGTCATGACTCATTCAAGTGGTCTTGCTTGGTAACTGGCGTGTAAAGTAAATCCATATTCAGTTTGAACACAAGATCATAACCGTTGGAATATTACTTAACCGTAACGCTGGACAGCGTGACTCTAAGAACCTTGAGGACACGCGAAGCTAGGAAAGGAGGCTTGGTAGATAGCGTGATCTGCTTGACGCGAACATACGGCGGTTCCCAGAAAGAGTGGCAGACACACTGCCAGCAAGATTATACATCGGGGCTCTGTCTTTGTAATTATTTTTCTTTGACCACTGAGGTGGCTCAGTCATGCCAAAACTACCCATGTTGCGAGTAACGTTGACCCGAGAGGTATCAAGATTCACTGACAGCAGTTGGTTCCCGTTGTTTCAACACCACGCAAATAATGGGGCAATATTCTCATGGTCACTGTCGCGTTCTTCCTAATCGTAGTTGCACTGTTTCTTACCTTGTGCAATCAGAAACCATGCGCCATATTTCTTTCCAGCCGTCAGCTGTATCGAATACATTTCTTCTAAGATCTTAGCGGATTTTAGGGGAGCTTATTTCAATTGATAACAGGAATATCGGCATGAATTTGAAAAGAAAAGCGTTAATGTGCCACAAATATTCTCAAAAATGTTTATTAGTTTTTGCACCTTTGAATGTAAGATAAATGAGACAGAATTTAACATCATGATCCTCTCTGACGGTTTTATGCACATTGGAACATTTTCCTTTTCGTTGCTGTGTTTTGCTGTAGACATTTCAAGGGATGCAAGCATCTAGGTCATCAATAAATCAACATCCTTGGCTTGCATATATTGTCTGAGAACATGCAGTATTAAACTGGTATAATGGTGAATCTAATTACAATTATAATGGCTTTTGGTTAAGATAAATGCTCCAAAATTTCCAAAAACAAGGTGGGTAGGACGAGATTGTAAAAACTCTATTGCGGGTGAAGCACAGTAACGAGAGCCCGTGGTTATGAGAGTAGGATAATTTACAGCAACAGAGCACACAACTTATACAAGGAAAAACAGGAGGACGTAGGAGACCTGGCACACGACGAACTCTGTCGCTGAAGAATGTCGTGGACTGATGTGCGTTGAGTACCATATCCTTGTTCCGCGTCGCTGCATCCAAATTCAAGATTGCCATGTTGATCACCAACATTCGGTAGAGAAGATGGCACATTAAAAAGAATAATAATAAAAATAATAATGTTACTGGATTTACGTCCCACTAACTAGTTTTTACGGTTTGCGGAGACGCCGAGTTGCCGGAATTTAGTCCCATAATTTTTTTACGTACCAGTAAATCTACCGACAGGAGAGTGACGTATTTGAGCTCCTTCAAGTACCACCGGACTGAGCTAAGATCAAACGTGCCAACTTGGGCTCATAAAGCCAGTGCCTTAACCGTCTAATCCACTCAGTCCGCTGTTTTGCATACATATATCCATACACAGTCATTATAGACTATTATGGCTTTCAGTGTTCAGTCTGCAAGCCTCTGTGATTAAACCAAGCGCTAACTAAGCGCCTTTACAATCCTCTATTCTGTAATGATCTCTTTGACGTCTTTTAGTTCTATACCTCTTATCTTTAAATCATTAACTGAGTCTAACCGGCGTTGCCTTGATCTCCCTCTACTTCTCCATGGCCAAGTCCATTATTCTCCTCGGTAACCTATCCTGCTCCGTTCGCCTCACATGAACCCACCATCGTAGCTCCTGCCATTATTCCCATCTATTTGTATGAGCAATCATGTGCGCAACTTTCAAGTCTGTTGCCTCTAATTCTTAAAAGATATCTTTGCATCCGGGAGATAGTAGGTTCGAATCCCACTATCGGCAGCCCTGAAAATGGGTTTCCGTGGTTTCCCATTTTCACACCAGGCAAATGCTGGGGCTGTACCTTAATGAAGGCCACGGCCGCTTCCTTCCAACTCCTAGGCCTTTCCTATCCCATCGTCGCCATAAGACCTATCTGTGTCGGTGCGACGTAAAGCCCCTAGCAAAAAAAAGATATATTAAGACCAGCCAGCCTTCACTCCCGTACAAATAAATTGGTCTGAAAACAGATCGATGTAAAAACAGTTTCGTCCGGGAGCCGACATCTATTTTACAGAATACCGTTGATCGCAACTGCGGACCTCACTGCATTTGCTTTCCAGTTTCATTTCTACGTGAGTAGGCTAATGAATTTACTGGATTCGCTCATGGAATATTCTCTTACGTTGTTTGCATCTGAGTACCGTACTCGTTGCTACTGCTTCATGAAATGGACGGGGGAAGTCGCAGATAACACCCCACAGTGATTAGAGAAGTCGCTGTTGGCCTACCGCCACACTAAGGAAAGGGCTGGGATTGGAAAGAAGCAACGGTGTCCATAAGTTAGGTACAGCCCCAGAACCCACCATCTCCCGAATTCAAGCGCACAGCAACACGGCGTGAATCACTGCCAACTCGCTTTAAATACCAATGGCCTGAGCCGGAATCGAATCCGCCAACTTGGGCTCAGAGAGCCAACGCTCTATCGTCTGACACACCCAAATCGACAAACAACAAAAACAACTTATCTGCACACTTGGCTTGGCGCAGCTGTCGCTAGTAGAAAACAACTCTTTCTTTGCTGCACAAGTGAGAATTCGTACCTTTGTTCTCAAGCCAGCGACTACTCAGCAGATATTCAACACTGGAAACTCACTCTACTTCCGATACGAGGCATATTTTATTGTTTCCTTCATTATGCCTAAGACTGCCACTCTTTGTACTTCATACAGTTTTGAATTTCGTATGTTTACGTTGGTTTTCAAATACCTTGTGTCGGTAGATTTACCACCACATTCCTGTGGGACGAAATTTTGGTACGGTATCTCAGCATTTCCAAAAGCAATAAAAGTAATTAATGCAACGTGAAACCAATAACATTATTATTATTATTATTATTATTATTATTATTATTATTATTATTATTCACGCATTTTGCTTTCTGATTTATGATTCACTGGGCGTAGGTTACTGTAGTCACGTCCTGGAGTTCATGCACAATAGGCAACGGCTTAATTGTCTAGATAATGGTCCTGAGAGTCGGGATACCAGTTTCTATGGAATAGAAGTGGACATCTCGAACATATTCTGAGCCGTGGCCCTCCTTGTGCTCAGGTGGTTAGGACTATACCCTACAATCCACTGGTGCTCCCTAAATCGTTAGTAGACACACTCGCTTGTATAATCATCGTCCTCATATTCCCAATGCTATCTCTAAGTAAATTACATCTACGCACCTCAATCTCACAGGTTATTAAACTTCTCTAACCCCTACTGTTGACAGCTCTGAAGATGGTTTTCCGTGGTTTTTCATTTTCACACCAGACAAATGCTGGGGCTGTACCTTAATTACTATCCCATCCTCGCCATAAGACCTATCTGTGTCGGTGCGACTTAAAAATATCTCTAAACCGAACTCATACCTATTTTTTTCACTTGTTGATTGTGTTCCACTTTTTCTTCACGATATACTGCGTTGCTACATTTACACTGCGGAAAGAACTGTGATTCAATACATTGTGTTTAATATTATCTTTGTATTGTTTTATGAATTTGTTCAGATGACCTAAATCAGTCACTCCTTTTATACTCTACGAATGAGAATCACTATTACGAAATAGCAGACAAGGGAAACAGAAATGAGTGTTCTTTATCTGACAGCCATAGATCGAATAGTTTGCGTACACTGAAAACCTACAACCTGTTTTCCAGTAATTGACCGGGTCAGGGATGTAATGAATGAAGCAGATTAGGCTATTAGTACGATGGGGTCGCCACTCCCAGAGTGATTTTATTAATGACTGATAGATGCTATGAAAAGAGGATGGAGAGTATTGGTGGAAAGACGACAGGGAAAACCGGAGTACCCGGAGAAAAAGTTTTCGTACACTATTCTGTGAAATTTTCTATTGTGTACACAATTTTTCGCGCCTTTTGCTTTCTAATTCATAATAAAATCAGATGCCTTTGCTGGCGAGACCTAGTGTTTACAGTGCACTATATCTTCTGGTATGCGCTAGAGCAATTTTGTTACTTTCATTGATCTGCCTCAGGCTGATCCTAGGCTTTGAAAATATGAAAGTGACTGAGGTATGAATGATGCTAGTAATGCCATTCCGTATGCAGCCAGTTCTTGCTATGACTGGTGTGAAAATGTTGCTCTTATGGCCAGTTGATGCGAGCATTTCAGTTGGGCTTGGCACACTGATATGTAATAGCAACTTCTGGCTTATTGAGGAAAGAAACGGTAAACTACCTCACTCCTCATTTCCGTAGTATGCCTCTTCAATGATGCCTAGCCCATCTATGATAGCTAATGATGGAGCTATTGAGGATCCAGCCAACCTTCAGGCTCATGACTGAACATACACATACAATCGAATCAGGTGTTGGTCTCACCTCGAGGTTTTTCTTCGATGCTTCTCCTAGAGTCAATTAACTTTCGTTTGAATTAGAGTCCACAAAAAAATCTACATTTCACAAACAAGCTCACAAGACACTTAGTGTATGCGGTAGTGATGGGATAATCGAATACAAAATAATAGCCTATTCGATTATATTTCTCATTCGATTATTTTTCGATTATCTTATTCGAAACTCCACTAGAACGAATGAGGCAATTGAATAGTGAATGCTTTCCAAATAATCAAATGAAAAGTGATGTTATTAAGAGAGTTAATTCACTCATTTAGTTTCAGCATTTGGAAAAGGCGTATTTCTATTTTTCATAAGAGTTCATCTGTTTGATTATTTATTCGATTATCTAAATCAGGGATTTCCAATTTGTAAGGGCTCGAGGGCCATATTGGAAACCTTGGTCATGTTCGCGGGCCGCACTTGAATAATAGGCCAATTTTCGTAAAATTCTGCATATAGTAGGCCTACAGAAGTACCATTTTGAAAAAATAACATGCATAATTGAATTGAAATAAAGGTTTGATAATTACTTAAGTAAAACATTATTTTACAATTGGAGCCGAAGTGGCTCAGATGGTTGATGCTCTGGCCTTCTGAAGTCAGCTTGGCAGGTTCGATGTTAGATCATTCCCAAGGTGCTCATATGTGTCAGCCTCGTGTCGACTGATTTACTGGCAAGTAAAAGAACTCCTGCGTGACAAAATTCCGGCACCTCGGCGTCTCCGAAAAACATCAAAAGTAGTTAGTGGGACGTAAAAACCAATCATTATTATCTGAAATTTGGATTTTAAATTTTTAAAAATGAAAAATAGTCCATTCAGATCAAGTGAATTTTTAAAAAGAGGAAATAATATTAAAGAATGAACTAGTTCGGACTTGGGTCTATAACGAATATAAAAATTAATACATTTTTGAACGACCTACAAATATTATTTTCAAACTATTCTTCACATCATTTATTAAAATGCTCTCGCGGGCCACATGCGGCCCGCGGGCCGCCAATTGGAAACTCCTGGTCTAAATAATCGGATGGAGGTTATTCGAATATTAATACTAAAAATATTCGATTATGCCATCGCTACAACTGGATGATATTTGAAACTCATTCGTATATTTTATTCGATTATTTAAATAATTGGATGGAGGTTATGTCCGGCTCCATGGCTAAATGGTTAGCGTGCTGCCTTTGGTCACAGGGGCCCCGGGTTCTATTCCCGGCAGGGGCTGGCATGGGGCTGGTTGTATGTGTCGTCTTCATCATCATTTCATCCCCATCACAACGCACAGGTCGCCTACGGGCGTTAAATCAAAAGATCTGCACCTGGCGAGCCGAACATGTCCTCGGACACTCCCAGCACTAAAAGCCATACGCCATTTCATTCAATTATTAAAGGTATTCGATTATCCCATCACTAATATGGAGGTGTTCTACCGACTGGAGTTGCGTACAGCAAAGAGTATTTACGTGGCACACACCAGACTGCTTCTAAGCGATGGTGAATAGTTGACCACATCATAGAAAGTCTGCTAAGGCTATTTTCACCCTCGGTGAGGGCTGTTGCTGACAGCTATAGATCGCAAACTAACGTGATTTGGTATTCTTAACATCACAACTGCACAACCATTAAAAATTCTATTAAATTTACAATTGCTTGTGAAATATGAATAGCTGGTGTTGTTCTTCGAAGGAATTTAATCTGTATTTTCTCCTGTAACAACCTCAATAAGATGTTATGTTTGTGATTGCATACCATTTATCGAATTTATCTCTGTTCATTTGCAATACATTTAACTGCTGAAATAAGCACTATGTAAGAAGGAACAAAACAAGAGAAATGGCGGAAACAGCATTACTGCGTTAAAACATGGTAAGCTTCTACCATGTCGTAATATTGGTTAACACTTGAAGTGCGACCGCCTCTGTGGTGTAGTGATTAGTGTGATTAGCTGTGATTTCCGCCTCTGCCACGAAATTTGAAAAGTGGCACGGGGTCTGCTCAGCCCCGGAACGTCAACTGATTAGAGAGGGGTTCGGTTCCCACCTCAGCCAACCTCGAAGGGGTTTCCCATGGTTTCCCATGGTTTCCCACTGCATCTCCATTTTAGGTCACGGCCAATTCCTTCCCTCTTTCTTGCCTATCCCTTCCAATATTCCCATCACCCACAACGCTCCCGTGAAGCCGCCTGAGCGAGGTACTTGTCCTCTTCCCAAGTTTATCCCCGATCAAATGTCTCACGCTCCATTACACTGCCCTTGAGGCGGTAAAGGTGGGATCCTTTCGCTGAGTCGGGGGGCAAAGCGAACCCTGGACGTTAAGCAGATGATGAAATTGAATGAAAGGTAAGACTATGTCGAATGCCTTGAAAAATTGAGTACCAAGGTCAAATATATTCAATCTAGAAGGCAGTGACTTTTTTGGGTGGGCCACAGCTTAGAGTGAGTCACGGTATTTAGACATCACAAAAAAATAAGTGTAAGCGAAGCCCAACTCAAAAATCTCCGCCCTGCATCTAGGCTACCCCCCAGCTGCCTAAAACTCCCGTTGCATAAGCTGTGCTAAGAAGGTTGATACAGATGGATATACAAGTCCTCAGTAGATAACAAAGGGATTTATTAAGAAGTTTGGAGGATATGGTAAACAGAATTTGGTAAGTTGTTAATAGGCTAGTTATTGCTCGCAATAAAATTGATTATACAAATGATGGAGAAAGCGCTAACTTGTAGAGCCGCCCTTAATTCATATGCTTAAATTTGAACTTTTATAAACTTAATATTCTTCGTTATTCCCTCCAACACCAACAAAGAGAAGCAGGAAAGGAAATTAGGGGTGCTAGCTCGTTCATACTACTGTATATGGGAATACTTCTGAATTGTTAAGCTGTAATTCGTCTTCCGTTTTGATTTAATCTGTGAGTTTGTTTATATGGTATTTCAGAAAATAATACCAGATTGATAATAAAACATGTCGCGCATTTTAAAATCTCGTTTGTGAGTAATCATTGCACCACTGATATATTACTTAATGGCCTACAGAAAGGCCTGGTGCAGGTCTTTGGAATTGACGCCCTGCAGGTGACCTGAGCGTCTGTGAGGATGGAGCGCTCGTTAAATGAAGTCTAATGTTGAAGACGGCCACAAGCACTCAGCCCACGAGCCACAGGAATTTGCCAATGAAAGTCAAAATCCACGACCTGGACGGGAATAGAATGTGAGACCTTTTGGACCAACTGTCAGCATGGTAACAGCTATGCAGCCCGACGTTGATATATTGAAAGTATGACTTCAATGATACGAAGCGATATCCGCTTGACAACAGTTCCGCTTCCGCTTAACGCTCCAGTTAGCGTTCAGTACTTGAGTTTCCTTGTTTTGTTTGTGATTTGATTTTGTTCACAATTATAAGGCATACTGCAAGTGAGAGTTTAGCGTAGCTCATTGCGGTAAATCAGATTTTGTGTAACATGTCAGTACCAAAGGAAGCACAAGAACAGATCTAAGATCTCCAGCTATTTTCAGTGTTCATGTGGGGGTGGTTACAGGGGCGTAACCTGCAGTGCAGGCGGGCTCGGGCCTATAAGGGGCCCCGCAGACTTCTAGCCTAATGTCACTCTACAAGGAAATGGTAGGAGCGGTTTTGTAAAATAAGTCGAAATAGTTCCTTTTTCCTTTTTACAATTTGTACATAGGGGAATTGCCACTTTGTTGCATGTTTTATTGCTATTTGCTTTAAGTCGCACCGACACAGATAGGTCTTATGGCGACGATGGGATGATGGGATAGGAAAGGGCTAGGAGTGGGAAGCAAGCGGCCGTGGCCTTAATTAAGGTACAGCCCCAGCATTTTCCTGGTGTGAAAATGGGAAACCACGGAAAACCATCTTAAGGGCTGCCGACAGTGGGGTTCAAACTCACTATCTCCCGTATGCAAGCTTACCGCACGGCCAACTCGCCCGGTTTGGTTGCATGTAGCGGCAGTTCATTGTGTTGAGAGTAACACAGCACAGCTGTAAACAGTTACTTGCCCTGGCCTTCTCTTGCAACCAGGGAGGTGAGAAGGGTAATGAAAGGGCCACTCCTTGAAAGCGGCAGCCATATTGTTCGGCACCACGGCCGACTGGGGAGCAGTGTGAGCTAGTTTGTGTTCACCCAGTAAGTTCTGTAACAAGTTGCCTAATGGATCCGTTGTTTATCATAGGTCTTTGTGTGTATGCGTGCAGCAATAGAAGTGACAGGAACAGAAACCCCGGCATTGCTTTTCATCTGTAACTTTTTCTTCGTCCGCCTCTGTGGTGTAGTGGTTAGAGTGATTAGCTGCCACCCCCGGAGGTCCGGGTTCGATTCTCGGCTCTGCCACGAAATTTGAGAAGTGGTACGAGGGTTGGAACGGGGTCCACTCAGACTCGGGAGGTCAACTGAGTAGAGGTGGGGTCGATTCCCACCTCAGCCATCCTGGAAGTGGTTTTCCGTGGTTTCCTAATTCTCCTCCAGGCAAACGCCGGGATGGTACCTAACTTAAGGCCACGGCCGCTTCCTTCCCTCTTCCTTGCCTGACCCATCCAATCTTCCCATCCCTCCACAAGGCCCCTGTTCAGCATAGCAGGTGAGGCCGTCTGGGCGAGGTACTGGTCATTCTCTCCTGTTGTATCCCCCGACCCAGAGTCTGAAGCTTCAGGACACTGCCCTTGAAGCGGTAGAGGTGGGATCCCTTGCTGAGTCCGAGAGCAAAACCGACCCTGGAGGGTAAATAGATTAAGAAGAAGAAGAATTTTTCTTCTCGTAGACTACTACGTATCACGCATGTTTTGTTTTTTCATGGATAGAAAGTCATTAAAAATATTATGGATTCATGCAGATTCCGTAAGAACCCAGACCGTCGGACCCTGTGGACGAAAGCAGTTAAGAGGAAGAACTCGACACCTAGTGTTCATAACGTTATTAATTTATACGGAGCACTTTAGCCCTGACATACAGTACATATTCGGGCCGAGACTAAGAGAAAATACCTCCCCGAATGTATTCCCTGCCTACCCCAGCTACTTACAGCATTCAGCGCCTAAAATGAGGACTTTAATTATTATTAATAACAATACACGTCATTTGCTTTACGTCCTACTAAATACTTTTGAGGTTTTTGGTGAAGGCGAGCTGCCGGAATTTAGTCACGAAGCTGACGTATTTGAGCACCTTCAAATACCACCGGACTGAGCCAGGATCGAACCTGCCAAGTTGGTTTTGGAAGGCCAGCGCCTTAACCGTCTGAGCCACTCAGCCGGGCAGGACTTAAATTATGATAGTGACTGATATGCTTTATTGTTCCGTTTGGATGACATTGTAAATAACAATGGTATGCAGAAAAGGAAGGTACCACAATTCAGGAATGTTGACACTCTCGAACCAGGTAATATCGTATTGAAGTGGGCTACCATTGCCATTAATACTGCTCAGCTGCAAA
Source organism: Anabrus simplex (assembly GCF_040414725.1). Taxonomy (NCBI): domain Eukaryota; kingdom Metazoa; phylum Arthropoda; class Insecta; order Orthoptera; family Tettigoniidae; genus Anabrus; species Anabrus simplex. The sequence goes on along the minus strand of NC_090265.1, from coordinate 1,173,403,662 downwards.
AGGTGAGAACATTTCATATTTTATTACAGGAAGAGATTTGAACACAATATACTCCTATAGTTCGGTAGTCCCCATTTTAACTAATAGTATTCTCGTTTGTTAATTCCGTCGGTGAATGCATAGTGGGTTTCAGCCCTTGGGTTTCGTCCCTTAAGAGGCCACGGCTTGCCCGTGGTCCAACAGCTCTGTACTCTGACCGGTCAACCGAGCAGAGGCTCTACAGTGGCTCTACGCCTCTGCATTCGGGAGACGGGCCTGGGGCACAGTGCCGGATTTCACGCCTGGCCCCACCCGTCGGCTGTCCTGAGAATGGTTTTCCGTGGTTTTCCATTCTCCTGCACTAAGGCGAATGCCGGGACAGTTCGTAGTGTAGGCCACGGCCGCCCACCCCGTCACCTTCTTCGCAAATCTCCTTCACCGTAACAAATCTCCCGGCCTGAGAGACGGCGTCACCGTCTAAGAGGCCCGCCTCCCCCTTCAGGGGAGGAATGAAAACGTTTAGTAGTAGTAGTAGTAGTAGTTGTTGTTAATTCAGAGTGTTCAACCGCGGACGAGGTAAATGGAGAAAACTTTGAACATTCACAGTGTCAAAAGAAAGAAGAGAAATTGAAATTGATAATTAGAAAAATGAGGGTTTCATTGAGACGTACGAGAATGATCATTAAAATTTTACGAAGAAGGAATGCCAGAATGAAAAAAAGAAAGCGACAGCTTTGAAAATTTTGTTTCACGACTTGAAATCAAAATGTTTAATTACAAATGAGTGCGCTATTCATCTTACTGATATTTCCGTTGTTCGATTAGGACACTAATTCAGAGTGCAAAATGAAAAGATCCAGGGAACAAAAATTGGACAACATTTCACCAAAGTTACGCGGTTCAAAGGACATTAATGCTCACATTTGGACTGTGATTGCAATGTTGGTTCTTGTCAATGTGTGGTCTGTGGGCGGCTTTAGTTTGATCAAACGTACAGTTTTATATGTTACAATTTTGTGTACTTCTTTATCTGTTTACCCCCCAGGGTCGGTTTTCCCCTCGGACTCAGCGAGGGATCCCACCTCTACCGCCTCAAGGGCAGTGTCTTGGAGCTTCATACTCTGGGTCGGGGGATACAACTGGGGAGGATGACCAGTACCTTTCCCAGGCGGCCTCACCTGCTATGCTGAACAGGGGCCTTGCGGGGGGATGGGAATGGATAGACAAGGAAGAGGGAAGGAAGCGGCCGTGGCCTTAAGTTAGGTGCCATCCCGCCATTTACCTGGAGGAGAAGTGGGAAACCACGGAAAACCACTTCCAGGATGGCTGAGGTGGGAACCGAACCCACCTCTACTCATTTGACCTCCCGAAGCTGAGTGGACCCCGTTCCAGCCCTCGTACTACTTTTCAAAATTTCGTGGCGGAGCCGGGAATCGAACCGGAACCGCCGGGGGTGGCAGCTAATCACACTAACCACTACACCACAGAGGCGGACTTTAATAACCTTACAATTGCAAATAATCCCTTTCTTCATATAACTTAACAGTATACTGCATTATTCCTTCCTGCTGTAACTCAATTTGTATTAAGTTATTCATAGGTTTTTACATTGTATTTGAGGGGGCCCGATTTTTTTTTTCGCAGGCGGACAGGTGTCATATTCGTTACGCTCCTACGTGGTTAATATGATAAAGCTGCAGGGAGGTGGTTTACTATACATAACCATGGACTGTACAAATAGACGGGAGGAAACAAATATTACATAGAATATTTATGAATTATACTAACATCTAATGGACCGGGTGAGTTGGCCGTGAAATTAGGGGCGCGCAGCTAAACGCCTTGTACCGCTTAGCCAACTAGCTCGGTCTTTTTTGTTTTATGTTACCAGTTTTAATATTTTTTATATTGTTATTATTAGTCTGTATCTCGCATCGGAGTCTCCCTTAGACAAAAAGGTAAAAGTGTTGTCAACCCTACAGGACAGTCAGGGAGGTCTCTGTTGTTTGAGTCCCAAATACGTAGCAAGAAACAAAATACTAGATTCTTTAAATATCGCATCCTCAACAACGTTTTATTACCAGCTTCTAATAAACTCAAATCCTGAGTGTACCTTTATGTTCTACACCTCTCCACTTGAAACACATCTTCTCTACATCAAGCTATACTTATGCGTGAACAGAGCTCTCGTCTTTCTCTCCACTACATTTTTTCTGCGAGTCGATAATGTTGGAAGTAATGTTTTACTAAAGCTGGCGATAAAGACAATTCAGATTCATCCTTTCTTCTCACAGCAGCTGGATCTTAGAGAGACCGCCCCTCCTTGCATTAGAGCAAGTGGGAGAGCTGCCAAGATAAAAAGTAAAAAATGTATAAAATACAGAAAAAGACAAAGATCTTCTATGATCACTCTTTTGCCTGCCTCGTGTTCTGAGACGTTGCTCCCAGCAGCTGCATGTTACAACTGGATATTTACCGCTGAGTTAAGTCGATTCCTCTCTTTCTCCTGGGGCTCGACACCGAAGAAGCGGATGGTAACACCTAACTTCTGGATTTAAATGTTGAATTGCGTCTACTTACAGTGGCCACAGAAAGTATTCGTACACCTATGGAAAGTGATGGAACATGATTACGACTTACGAGCTGAAGTCAGATTTATAAACAGCTTAACGACAGGCATCAGATATACACGCTGAACATGCAGATCGTTTAGAATGTAACATGATCGGCACAATACTGTATATACAGACTGTAGATCGTACCGCCAAGAAAGTATTCGTACAGTGCGGATGTGCTGTCTTTGTGATTGGTTAAACCAGTTGTCGCACAGGTTTAGGCCGCTGTGCCTGCAGGAGGGGTTGTTATCTCGTCAGTCATCACTGTGCTGTCGTTGCCTCAAGGTTAATTTGGTATGGGGGCGAAAGAAGACGGAACTATCATTGAGTCAAAGAGAGAATACAGTGTTACTGTATAAATAAGATAAAAGTTGTCATCAAGTAGGAAAGCAGCTCGCATTAGCTTTACTACGGTGAGTTCAATAGTTAATAAATACAAGCACAGCGGACAAACAGAAAACAAACCCAGATTTGGTCCTCCAGAAGAGCTGACAGTATGGGAGCGACGCATTATTGTGCGATCGGCACGAAAGGAACCGTTCCGAAGTGCTGCATCCATCGCTACAGACCTCACTTCAAGATCCAACAAAACGGTGAGTGTGCAAGCTATAAGGAACGTATTTCACAGTGCGAACCTGCTTAGTGGTTGTCCACGAAAGAAGCCACTTATAAGTGAAATAAATAAGCAGAACCTCCTACAGTTCGCGAAAGAGTATTGTGGAAAGACAATGGACTTTTGGAACACCATTCTTTTTTTTTTGATCAAGCAAAGTTTACACAGTTTGGAACTGGTAGGAGCAGGAAGGTATGGCGCAAGCCAGACATCGAACTTTCACCTCCAAACGTAATCCCCACGATAAAAGACGGAGGAGCGAATGTGATGGTTTGGGGCTGCATGGCTGCGAATAGAGTGGGAAACCTGGTATTTATTGATGGTGTTATGGATGTCAGGAAGTACCTAGTTGTGTTGCATCATAATTTAAACAGCAGTGCACACAAGCTTCATCTGGAAGGAGTCTTCCCCTTCCAACAGGATAATGATACTAAGCACCGTCCAATGATAAGCCATGAATGGTGGTTGTACAATGCCCGAAGAAGACTTCTCATTCCACCGCAGAGTCCAGATCTCAATCCCAGAGAGAGCCTGTGGGATCATCTAGGCAAAGAAGTGCAAAAACCCCATTCTACTAATAAAGAACATCTTAAAGAGATACTCTCAGATGCACGGTCCAACATATCTGAAGATTACACCAAACATTTAGTTAACAATGCCAAGACGTCTGGAACAGGTCATCAAAGCTAAAGGCATGAATACAAAGTATTAAGACTGTGTTTGAACGAAGACTTCGGCTAGTGTTTGGATTATCTAGTAGTGTACGAATACTTTTTGCTGTGTTAAAAGACGGGTTTATTTGTTTATTATGTTGAGTGCTGTAAATATGATAGCAAATGTAAAGCGATGTGTCTTTTCCTTATACATATGTCTCACTGGAAGTGTTTATATTAGCTGATGGTGCTTAATATACGAGCTATACGTTGAAATGTTGGTGTACGAATACTTTCTGTTGCTGCTGTACGTAAAGAACGCAACATTTTAAACACTTCATCGCTTGTCAGGACAATGTTTACATTAGAGATAGACTTTTTTGATCTATTTCTGTGGCTAACCTGGTGCAGATCTTGTAATGTAGACGGATGGCGTCTGCGGTAAAGAAGAAACTGCGTGTTAATGTGGTGAAAGGTGGTGGTGTTGTTTGTGGTACCGGTATGTGAGAGTTGTGAGAATGTCAGTGACATCATGAGCATCCAGTATTCGAGTCAAATGAATCAACCGCTCACTGTTAAACCCAACGTTCCAGCCGGGAATCCAATTGACGCTTCATCCTATTGAGATGAACAATAATAAAGAATAATAAAGAATAATAAATGAATCATAACAGATGAGGTGTAGACTAATAGGCAAGTACCATATGGTACAGATTCTGTGTAAAACTGGTGGTTCCGAGACTATCGCCACGATAACAAAAGTCATGTAAAACTTTCCTTGCTATGAACATTTCGATTCCTAAGGACACTTCTTCTTCTTTTTTCTTCTTCTTCTTCTTCTTCTTGCCTTTTCCCCAGTTTATTGGGGTCGGCACTTAATATGGATTTTGCAAAATTTTACTGCCAGACGCCATTTCTGACGCCAAATTCGAAATACTGCTCTTATATAGCGGAATGTGTTGACGGATCGTTTCAAGATGTTTACGTTCGGGAATACAGTAGTTTATTATCCTTCTGTACCATTCATCGCTCACTTCAATCATCGAATGAATTTCTAGTGAACACACCGACGACAGTGTTCAACATATTATTTTAAAGAAGAAGGATCACTGTTCCTCGGTATGATATTATCGGAGGATGGAGTAGCGCCGCCATCTAGAAGTAATAGAAGTACTAAAATCGTCAAGCCGCGCAGCTAACAGTTAATGTAGCTTCGGATTCTGACGAGAAAATGAATCAAATAGTGAATATTTAAGAAAATTGTGGTGCGAACAAGTGTTTTTCTTTCGCAAAATATGACAATATATGGACAATAAATTGCGGATATAGCGGCATCCCATAACTCCAAAAAGTCCAAATTCACCAATGGTGAGCGTCAAGTGACTTATAGGGAGCGTCTCAAATTTAAGGAGGCGGGGCGTCGTGAGACGTGTTCCGCTCTTCTGGAGCACTAGCCAGGCACACATCTACTGCCCCAGTACATCGGCTTTGTCTTCATCGTGTTTAAATTTGATATTTCTCTTTATTCTGCCCGAAGGCAGGTCCGAACCTACGCAGAGGTGTTCCTGAGCCGGAGTTTACGTGCGGTAGGGTGGCCAGTTCCTTTCCGCTCCTCCATTCCCTTACCCCCAACCAACAGCGCGTGGCAACCCATCCAACTCCTGACCACGCCCAATGTTGCTTAACTTCGGAGATCTCACGGGATCCGGTGTTTCAACACGGCTACGGCCGTTGGCGAAATTTGATAAAGAAGAAATAAAATGTAATTCATGAAATTCCATTATTTATTTCGATAACACCTATCACATGGTGCGTATTCTACGTTAAAACTTGCGGCTGTAACACTTCGCAACCTCGTTCGATTTTCTCAAATATGATCTGGCACCTCATGGACCTCTTCCTTCTTCTAATGTCAGTTATTTTGTGAATTGACCCACCTGTGTGGAGATAGAATTAAACCTCGTCAGAAAGGAATTAGTTCTACTTCTCCATCGTAAGCATGGATTACTAACCACTCACAAAATAAGACTTTAACAGGTGGGTACACGGGGTGTTATTAATTACGAATTTACGGTTCTAGAAAAACAGAAAATGTTTATCATTAGGCATATTATGCTACACTAGTACATAAGCCTGTCTTCAACAGTCGAAATTACTATCTAAGAAGTAATTGTAAATTGTAAATGGCCTTTTATGTATCTTAAGGATAAAAGTTACCCTTTCCAAATTTTATACAGCATTTGAATGGAATATGAACAGGCATTATAGTATTTCCTTACAAACTATATTGAGTGTATTTGTAGACTGGGTTTGTACTTTGGCGTCTATGGATCTGTGTACTCTTGAGAAAACTACATACAGCTGTCCAGAGCACCAGAGTGGAGAGATGTATCCCAGCGTGTTTGTCCTGGTGACTTGGTGTGATAGCGAAGGCTAAAGTTAGAGGAAATTCCCTCCATTTAAGAACGAGTGTTATATCGGAATTAAGAGGGCAAAATCTATTCTTGGAATAAAACACTGTTCCTGAAGCTGGGCCCATCAGAATTTCTGCATGAACGATAATTTTGTCTAGCTTCCGCACAGTCAACCTCGTTCCTTACACAAACCACCTTTATTAACTTCATTAACATCATCGCACTCTACGGTGCCAATGGTAATGTACATTACTTGATCACCTATCAAACTGTTCAGAATCTGTTGGCTGATGACGTTAACTTGTTCGTTTCTTCGGCACAAAATTGCTACTTTGGAAAAATAATTGTACTCTCGCTTGGATAAAAAGAAGAACCAAGTGAATCTTGTATATCTTTTTAAAATCTGGTTTTGTTGAATCTTGATAATGCCATTTGGCCCAGTTCTCCGTTTCTGAGTTTTAGAAGCCATTCACTCGAGTTAAACCTTAATTCTGGGCCATAGAGTAAAATATTTAAAACTTGACTGGACAAGAGCTGTTCTGTGACAGTGCGCAATTACTATACCGCCAGGCACTGTCGGAAGTCTGCACCAAGAAAGATCACTTTTCTAGCGAAAGGTGTTTTTCTGTTCATTATAAGTAGCTGATAAACTGCTGAAAGAGCGTAACTTAGCACCCCCACCGAGCTCGATAGCTGCAGTCGCTTAAGTGCGGCCAGTATCCAGTAATCGGGAGATAGTGGGTTAGAGCCCCACTGTCGGCAGCCCTGAAGATGGTTTTCCGTGGTTTCCCATTTTCACACCAGGCAAATGCCGGGGCTGTACCTTAATTAAGGCCACCGCCGCTTCCTTCCAATTCCTAGGCCTTTCCTGTCCCATCGTCGCTGTAAGACCTATCTGTGTCGGCGCGACATAAAGCAAATAGCCCCCCCCCCAAAAAAAAAAACGTAGCCTCTTTCATTTTCTCTGCATCTTCTGATATCATTCTTTCGGCAGAGGTCTGTGAATTTAGAGTAATTACTCTCTCGTTCCTGTGACTTTACTCAATTCATCTTTCTCTAAACGTCTCGTTTTAGCTTCAGTCGTTTGTCTCTCTAACTGCATAGTTTATCTTTGTCAGTTTTTCTTTTGTTTATTCTTTTCGTCTTGCTCGTAGAGTTTAGCACGTTGTATGGTCAGCTCATTTACAATTTGTTGGTTTAACAGACGAAATTAATACAAACTTTGATGATAGAAGATTCTGTTCTAGTGAGACATGTTCTCCCAACGGATTTCTGCTCAAGATGACAGATCTGACCAGCACGTCTGAGTGTTATGAAAGGTGTTGTTCATAGAGTTAGTTGTGCTGCAGTAGCACTTTCTGGCCAAGTGAGGAAAGCAATGGCAAACTACCTCACTCCTCATCTTGCCTACTGCGCCTCATTTTGGTGCTGCCATTGGTTTCTGTGGTTTTCCTATACCTGCATAGCCTGGGATCCAACCAGCCTCTGGGCTGATGACCTAACAGATAGACAAACCAGACATTGTATCTCACAATCTGGTTAGATGGAAGAGAGGTTCAAATGGCCCTCATCTTGCCAGAAAAATAAAACTCTAATCTAAACTCATTTTAGTGAAGTGGCGAGGTGAGCAGAGAGGACGAAAGCGGAAGAATCAAAATATTGTGGTTGCATGGGGAGAGGAGAGCAGCGAAGATGAATGTGTATAATAGCGGTGCAGATCGAAACAAAATTACTTATTTCTCACAGCGGTGACCAGTGCGGTCGGGCAGGTCCATTAAACCTTTGTTGCTTTCGTTGACACGTGTCTGTCAAGGTCTTCGTTAACACAATCACCTACACCATCTCCAGAAGGAGATTTTGGTATACTTTAAGTTCGGCATGAAACGACTCAAATGTTTCCATCTGGATTTTACGACCTTTCCTGTTTTCAACCGGAACCTTGTGCGACGTATCGGCTGAATGTTCAGCGTACGGGCCTTCGGTTCAGAGGGACCCGGGTTCGATTCCCGGCCGGGTCGGGGATTTTAACCTTCATTGGTTAATCCCAATGGCCCGAGGGCTGGGTGTTTGTGCTGTCCCCAATATCCCTGCAACTCTCACACCACACATAATATTTTTTTTCTAGTTGCTTTACGTAGCACCGACACAGATAGGTCTTATGGCCACGATGGGACAGGGAAGGGCTAGGAGTTGGAAGGAATCGGCCGTGGCCTTAAGGTACAGCCCCAGCATCTGCCTGGTGTGAAAATGGGAAACCACGGAAAACCATCTTCAGGGCTGCCGATAGTGGAATTCGAACCTACTACCTCCCGGACACATAACATGATCCTCCACCACAATAACACGCAGTTACCTACATATAGCAGATGCCGCCCACCCTCATCGGAGGGTCTGTCTTACAAGGGCTGCACTCGGCTAGAAATAACCACACGAAATTATTATTATTATTATTACTGGAACTTTTCAAAATATAGAATTGGAGCAATAGACGGCAAACACATTCGTTTGAAATGTTCTGCCGATGTGGGACACTCCCTTTTCTGACCATTTTGCAAACGACGCCGCTCTGCTATAAACACTATGCACTCTCCACTCTACTCGTCGCTAGTTGTACTTCCTCTTAAAACAATAATCGCCACCATCATCACAACCAAGGGGCTGCCTGGCCGAGACCGTAAAGGCGTGTTCGGTTCGCCCGGAAGGACGTGGGTTGAATCCCCGTCAGGAAGTCGTAAAATTTAAGAAATGAGATTTCCACTTCCGGAGGTGCACATGACCCTGAGGTGCACTTAGCCTACACCAAAAATGAGTACCAGGTTAATTCCTGGGGGCAAAGGCGGCCGGGCGTAGCGCTAACCACTCTACCCCATCAAGTGCTGAGGTTACGGATAGTGGAAGTCTTTACCTTCCACTCCTCCTGGGGCCTTCATGGCCTGTACGGAGATTACTTTGCTTTTGCTGTTTACCATCACTATAAACGTAGACTAGAGAATCACAAAAGAGGCTGGTAGGAGCGAAAACATGGAACGGAAACCCTCAAATATAACCGTTCCACAGCATGACTCAGGAGGCCTTGGGGACACGCGAGTTTAGGTGGAGGGGCAGATGAAGTAGCTTGATGACCGCTTACTCGGCTGTTGCTTCCCAGAACAAACTGGCACTGTCACTCGCCACTGTTGCTATCCACGAGGAGAATGCTGTCCATTCATGCTGGACGTGCACAGAACCTGTTTCAAAGTCTCCATTTTAAATAGGAACCTAAATACCTTACGACGTACAACTGCGATAGTTGGTATTTGTACATTTCGCAACTTCTCGTACGAGCCTGTATCTCAAAGGCTAAATCTGTTTGATACCAACATTCCTCTCTCGTATTAAATTCATTGCCATTTGTATTGCATGAAAACATGCAGCAGCCATGTGTGCAACGAATTTTACAGTAAGCGAGAGTGGAATGAGTCAACACCTGGTCAACGTACGCTATCGTGGAAACATGGCATGTTTTACAACATGGGACATCTCTCGCGGCAGTAGTTGCTTGCTTTAAAAATCACAGTGCTATTTTAAAATCGCGTTTTGCCACTCAGTTTCAATGTATGGGTAATATGGAATATTAAGGAGCGCAATTTTTAAAATGTACATTCTCCAAATTATTTAGACTTCCGTTAAAATGAAAACCATATAGTTACAAACCAAGAAAGTTAAATAAGAAAAAACGTCCAAGACAATTACAGTAATATGTCTAGTACTTATCAAAATCTTTGTTCATTGTAGTCGTATGGAACAATTATGGGAATATACACCATTCTTCTCCATGGAAGAGGTCAAATAATCAGATCATAAAGGCTACCTCAAGTCGCTACAAGCAGGTTTTCCTGTTTTCGGCTGCCATTTTCATCTCCGCACATCTTCTAAGTTCACTGCTCTTAGTATTGTTGGGAGATCAGAAGAATGCACATGCTCGGTGAGGCACGGGGTGAAGGGATTTTCACCAGCACAGCCAGTGACGCAATGATTACCATAGCAACTCCGCTACTACCCAGGCGACTTTATATTGTATTCTACTGGCAGCTCTTCGCTCTTGTCAGTTGTAATCCAGCAAACCGCAAAGTGTGAGTCAATGTTTTCGTGTAGCAGATAAGAGCAGATGAGAGCCGATCTGTCTGAGCAGAACAGGAAGTTCGTGCTTGCAGGCCACATTCCTCACTCTTGCATTCTTCTCATCTCTACACAGTACCTTCCAGCTGTCTCTTCCTTGGGTCTTCCATTTCCCTTTCTTCTCACAATATTTCCTCCAAAACGTTGTTTCTGTAATTTGTTATGCATGACATTCGATGTCAAACTGTCAGTTTTCCTCTTTTCCGTGGTAACCAATATTGTTTTCCTCTCATTTACCTCCTTTACAACTTCGATGTGTGTTTTCCTTTCTGTTCTGCGTGTTTGTCATACCCTCTTCCAAATTCATATCTTTACAGCTTGTACTTTCCTATTTAGCAACTGTCCAGCTCTCGTTTTCATATAGGCCTAGGTAAATAAATTTCGTGTGGCTATTTCTAGCTGAGTGCAGCCCTTTCATATAAATACATTTACATTATGTTAAAGAGGACAATAGCGCAAAATTGTGTTCAATTCATTTGCAGATATTCAGCCATAGAATAATCCTCATCGTGTGTAAGTCAGTTTCCCCAACTCCAAAGGAAAGAAGACGGGATTACCAGACATATGGCTGTAACTAGACCGAATTTTAGAAGCTAGACGTTAGGAAACTAGGAAAATCATATCTCCAAAGTTTAATATTGTTACTGACTTGAAGACTGTTTCTAGATTCTGGCACATCTTGATGAAAATGAAAATCCACAGCCTGTTTCCAGTCATTTGAACGGGTCAGGAATGGAATGAAGCCCCCATCTAACGGCGAGGATAGGAATTGTGCCGGCTGCCGAAGCCTGTCGCACTCCTCTGGGGCAATGATTAATGAATGCCAGACGAAATGAAAATATATTGGAGAGTGTTGCTGGAATGGAATGTGACAGGGAAAACCGGACTACCCGGTGAAAAACCTGTCCTGCCTCCGCTTTGTCCAGAACGAATATCACACGGATTGACCGGGATTTGAACCACGGAACCCAGCCGCATGAGGCCGGCGCGCTGCCGCCTGAGCCACGGAGGCTCTGTGCATCTTGATATGGTTGTATAATTATTTTTTCTTGCTCCTTTGACTTGGGTACATCTACTGTCAATTTAATCTTAAAAAAAAGCAAAGTCATCTCCGTACAGGCCATGCAGGCCCTTGGAGGAGTGGGCGGTAAAGGTTTCCACTATCCATAACCTCGGCTCTTGATGGGGTAGAGTGGTTAGCTCTACGCCCGGCCGCCTTTGCCCCCAGGAATTAACCTGGTACTCAGTTTTGGTGTGGCCATGTGCACCTCCGGATGTGGAAATCTCGTTTCTTAAATTTTACGACTTCCTGACGGGGATTCGAACCCACGTCCTTCCGGGCGAACCGAGCACGCATTTACCGCCTCGGCCAGGCAGCTCCTAATTAAAAAAAAACAAATTCCATGGCACTACAGCCCGAAGGCCTGCAGATTATGAGGTGTCGTGTGGTCAGCACGACGAATCCTCTCGGCCGTTATTCTTGGCTAATTTAATCTAAAGGACTGCGTAAATATATATGAGCCTGATTTTCTCAGTGTTCTCTCTTACTGTATTATCCAACGTCATCATCATCTGTGTACCCTCCAGGTTCGGTTTTTCCCTCGGACTCAGCGAGGGATCCCACCTCTACCGCCTCAAGGGCAGTGTCCTGGAGCTTGTCGGGGGATACAACTGGGGACTATGACCAGTACCTCGCCCAAGCGGCCTCACCTGCTATGGTGAACAGGGGCCTTGTAGGGGGATGGGAAGATTGGAAGGGATAGGCAAGGAATAGGGAAGGAAGCGGCCGTGGCCTTAAGTGAGGTACCATCCCGGCATTTGCCTGGGGGAGAAGTGGAAACCACGGAAAACCACTTCCAGGATGGCTGAGGTGGGAATCGAACCCACCTGTACTCAGTTGACCTCCCGAGGCTGAGTGGACCCCGTTCCAGCCCTCGTACCACTTTTCAAATTTCGTGGCAGAGCCGGGAATCGAACCCGGACCTCCGGGGGTGGCAGCTAATCACGCTAACCACTACACCACAGAGGCGGACAAATATTTGAAGAATTTTTATAAATATTCAAACAAACTTTTAGCAAGCATGATTCCTAAAAGAAAAGGAGAGAAGCTTGTATTTTCACGAGGCATATGTACAGGGCAGCAAAACTCACCACTTCTACCTATGCGCCGATTGTTTTTGCCCAAAAATTAGTTCTTTGTCTTCTTCTTCTTCTTCTTCTCCTTCCTGTCCTGGCCTTTTTTATTAATTGGTTATCTGGAGTTGACAGTAAGCTCATTTTTACGGACGGAGGCCGTTTCTGACGCCAACCCATTGTTGAGGGATGCATTCATTATTGCCTGTTCTTGTGGTGGTGTATAAATTAAAATATGAATTAAGACAGAAACTCCCCAGCCCCCAATCTAAAGGAATTAGACAGACACGTCTAAATCTCTGACCCGCTCGGAAATCGAACCCTAGATACGAACAGTATTCACTTGGCCATCACATCCCTAGTTTGCTTCTCTGAAAGAGTTTCCTATACAGTAATAACAAATCTTAAAATAATCAGAGCCGGACTGAGTGGCTCAGACGGTTAAGGCGCTGGCCTTCTGACCCCAACTTGGCAGGTTCGATCCTGGCTCAGTTCGGTGGTGTTTGAAGGTGCTCAAATACGTCAGCCTTGTGTCGGTAGATTTACTGGCACGTAAAAGAACTCCTGCGGGACTAAATTCCGGCACGTCGGCGTCTCCGAAAACCGTAAAAGAGTAGTTAGTGGGACGTAAAACAAATAACATTATTATTATTATTAAAATAATCAGAAACTACTTTTTTCTTGTTTTCAGATTCGACTAATAGAATACGAACACATTTCTTCATCCGTGTACCAATATCCATGCAAGATTTCTAGGCAGTATTTTTAAATATTTGTTTTCTAGCGAAGAAGTATGTGCTCCAGCCAGTATAAATTGGGCTTGACCTATGAGTGTAACATAGCTATGCACATTTCATGTTTTCTGTTTATGCGACATTGCCCCCCTTTGAATGGGGGTGGTAGAAATGTCCACAGTAACCCGTGCCTGTTGTAAAAGTCGACTAAAAGGGGACCCCAGGAGCTCTCACATTTGAGTCTGGCATTGCTTCCATTTACTTGTTCCAGGCTCCTCATATTCATCTTTCCTATCCGACCTTCCTTAACCAGCTTTGAATCTCTCCCGACCACGAACGTATAAGGTTTGCGAGGCTGAGGAGGTATTTTATTTTTATGGCCTTCGTGGCCGTTCTCTTTCTATCGCTGATTCTGTCATTCTTCGGCGTGTCGGACCTCTTCTTTTTTGTCTTCTGATCAGTGTTAAGAGAGGATGGTTGCCCCATTGTTCTTCATCTTAAAACAATAGTAACCACCGCCATCGCCATTTTGTGCTATACTAGCTTCGCTACGTTGTATAAGGGCTTCTAGGTGAAGCAGTGTACATGTTGTGAATAAGATTTTATTAAATTGCATAGCTCTTGACACATGTGTAATGGACTATTATAACTTTCTTCTTTTTATCTGCTTACCCTCCAGGGTCGGTTTTTCCCTCGGACTCAGCGAGGGATCCCACCTCTACCGCCTCAAGGGCAGTGTCCTGGAGCTTCAGACTCTGGGCCAGGATAATACAACTGGGTAGGATGACCAGTACCTCGCCCAAGCGGCCTCGCCTGCTATGCTCAACAGGGGCCTTGCGGGGGGATGGGAAGATTGGAAGGGATAGACAAGGAAGAGGGAAGGAAGCGGCCGTGGCCTTAAGTTAGGTACTATCCCGGCATTTGCCTGGAAAGTGGGAAACCACGGAAAACCATTTCCAGGATGGCTGAGATGGGAATCGAACCCACCTATACTCAGTTGACCTCCCGAGGCTGATTGGATTCCGTTCCAGCCCTCGTACCACTTTTCAAATTTCGTGGCAGAGCCGGGAATCGAACCCGGGCCTCCGGGGGTGGCAGCTAATCACACTAACCACTACACCACAGAGGCGGACGACTAACATAACTTGGAAACAATATTCTTTAACCCATGGGTAAATAATGCAAATATTGATTTATAACTTTTATGATGATTATTTTCGTATGACTGACTATGAAGTTGTTCACATCTATTAATATTATTATTATTATTATTAATATTATTATTATTATTACATAGTTATGTCCGGACTTTATTGGTATAAATCACGATCGTATTGTGAGGTTATGTCATGAAACATCTGCTGTATGTAGGCCTATATTAATACGAGTTTATTTAATGTAAGAACACGTAATTAATAGTATATGTTATTATTACCTGTGTAGATGATGTATAAACCAATGTAACATTGTGTAACACACTGTAATAAATCTAGAACAACACTATGTGAGACTAGATTTGTATAGAAACTTCCTTATAATATTGGAGACTCTCGAATTTACGAGAAAACATCTTAGGTCATATTTTTCTAGATGCCTAGCCAGGCAACGTATATAAAGAGACAGTCTTGTGAGTAAGAGTTGAGTTGTTTTTATGAGACTTGTGTGGAAGTCGTGTTAGCCAAATGTTTGAAGTCAAGTATGTGAATTGGTTTTGTTGGTTTGGTAGTTGACATGCAACTCTTGCAGACTCTCCTTATTCTTCGTACTAGTGTTTTGTTTATCAAGATGGCAGTTCATTAGTGGGTGTGAATATGTGTAAATAACTTGTAAATAAAATAGTGTACATAACAGATAGCATTTTGTGTGCGTCTTTGTGGATACAGTACATCACTCTTAGTATTACCCGATAAACACGACAGGAAAATCGCCACACGTTGTGTCTCATGTGAAGACCGGGTTAGAAAGTTTTCATTGTAATGGCAGGTCCCCTTGCCTACAGCCGGTCACGGTAGAGTTAGACAGTTTAAATTATAATGGTAGACACTCACTCTCTACCTGCCTTTTTATATCCTCAGAAGGAGTGTCGCTGTGGTTTTCCCAACGTCTGAAAAGATCTGCCAATGGACAGAAAACCAACATGACAGCAATAACAACGCAATAAAGCGGCTTTTAACACGCACCTGCGTAAGTACAAATTCAAGAAAAAATTATTAATGTTTTATAATTGGAACGTAAGGAATAATTGGCCTGCGTATAGATATCGTGTAAAACGGTCCCCTAAAGAACAAAATGTTTCCAAGACATATCGCTAAAATTTGTCATAACAACTTTAAGAATGTTAATAATAATAATAATAATAATAATAATAATAATAATAATAATACTCCGACTCGTTGGTTGAATGGTCAGCATACTGGCCTTCGGTTCATCAGAGGGTCCCGGTTTCGATTCCCGGCTGGGTCGGGGATTTTAATCGCGTCTGATTAATTCTTCTGGGTCGGAGACTGGGTGTTTGTGTCCGTCCCAACACTCTCCTCTTCATATTCAGACAACATACCGCACTACCAACCACCACAGAAACACGCAATACCGAGCGAGTTGGCGGTGTCGTTAGGGGCGCGCGGCTGTGAGCTTGCATCCGGGAGGTAGTGGGTTCGAATCCCACTGTCGGCATCCCTGAAGATGGTTTTCCGTGGCTTCCCATTTTCACACCAGGCAAATGCTGGGGCTGTATCTTAATTAAGGCCACGGCCGCTCCCTTCCAACTCGTAGGCCTTTCCTATCCCATCGTCGCCATAAGACCTATCTGTGTCGGTGCGACGTAAAGCCACTAGCTAGGAACACGCAATAGTGATTACACCCCTCCATATAGGGTTGGCGTCAGGAAGGGCATCCGGCCATAAAACAGGGCCAAATTCCCATGTACGACGCAGTTCGCACCCGCGACCCCACAGGTGAGGGAAAAAGCGGTAGGAAACTAATAATAATAATAATAATAATAATAATAATAATAATAATAATTTTATATTCCTCTAACTACTTTCACGATTTTCGGAGATGCCGAGGTGCCGGTGTTGTTAAATAGTCTTATCAATAAGTACAGCATCACAATAAGTAAATAACGGGAGTATAAGTGTCTGAACCAATCTAATTTTTAAATTTAATGGGAGATAGGATTGTTGATATTTGAGAGGATGAAGAGAAGCATGTACTCTCCTGCATGCACTCGTTATGTGTTCATCCCAATTCCGACTTTTAGTCATAATGATACCCAGGATTTTTAATGCGATTCAGAAAGTAATATGAATACCATTTAGCTCCAAGTTGGGGATATTGCTATTTTGGAGTTTAGTTGTGAGTCTAGGTTGTCCAAGGATTAGTGCTTGCGTTTTATTGGTATTACTGAGAACATTTTATCTGTCATATTGTAGGCCTAGTAGATATCAGATATCAGATGTAAATATCAGTACAAGCTTCCTGTAATTTTATTAAAATACATTCATTATTACATGAAGACGTTTTTCTGGATAAAATATGAAAATATATGAAAATAGATGGCTGTGATTATTTAAAGGGAAAATACAAGGAAATAATAAAACGTTTTACGTTGTGACTGTTTCTAGCGTTACAAGATCACGTTAATATATTTTTACAGCTGACAATCTCTGATCGTTCGTTTCCACATCATCATCAATCTTGTGATGCCAACCCTGTTAATAAACGGAGCAAAGCTTTCTCTGTTTAGCCGAAAGGCAGACTTTGGGAGCCATCGCGTAACCATAGCAACGCCCACGCTCCTACCGCCTGCGTGCATAAACCAGCAATTGCTGAGTGTTTTGCCGTCAACCGTAGTCCCCTACTGAATACTTCAATTCACGCAATATTTTCAAGCACTCACTTCGATGAAACGAGACAGTGAGAGAACCATGGCGAGATAAAGGAAGAGAGAGAGACACGAAATTCCAAACAATCGGACTTGTAGCACAACCGGAGATTGAGTGTCAGGGTCATGGTTCCAAGTATGGAGGTTTGATCCCGAGGTACTAAATTTTTCAGGGGTAAGAAAAAATCTTGGCGCTCTCAGGCATTGTTCTTGGCGCGTTAAACACTGCGGATGGTTCATTGAACCGATAAAATTAACTACCCAGCTTTAAACACAGTCAAGAAGAGTTCCGTTTACGAATTATTTGTACTTAGGCCTATATCTAAAAAACTAAACATGTTACAGTCGTGAAAATTGGTATTTTGAATCTCCTTCAAAAATAAAGAAACACATACTTTTTGATTTTCGAAAAATCAACTTAAATGGGGGGGGGGCGTGAAAATAAGTAAAAGAGTTGAATTCAGTTTATGATGATACGCATATCTCAGAAACTGAAGATGTTATAAACGTGAAAGTTGGTATTTTTAATCTCCTTTAAATATAAAGAAACACGTATTTATCGTTTTCGGAAAGTCCACTTAAGAGGGAGAGGGGTGGAAATAAGTGAAGAAGTTGAATTTTAATGAGGATACTTATATTTCAAAAACTGAAGATGTTACAGACGTGAAAACTATTTTTGGAATCTCCTTTAAAAGTAAAGAGACACGTATTTTTTGTTTTTGGAAAATCCACTTAAAAGGGCGAAAAGATTTGAAAAAGCGGGCGAATTTTTAAAATGAGTACCAGCATATCTACAGTATATGTGAAAAACTTAACATGTTACACGCGTGAAAATTATTATTTGAAATCTCCTTTAAAATAAAGAAACATGTATTTTTTTGTTTTCGGAAAATCCACTTAGGTGGGATGGGGGTAGGGGGAAGGACTGATAAAGGGGTTGAATTTTTAAGGTGTACTTATATCTCAAAAGCTGAAGATGTTACAGACGTGGAAATAGGTATCTGGAATCTCTTTTAAAAATAAGCTTTTTTTTCGTTTGTTTTCGGCATGAGAGAAGACTGTTCCTCACATGTACAGTTCTGTGTCGCATGGTCATCTTAACTCCAAAACGCAATACTACAAACGTGGTTTACAAAGAGTTTCTGGGGTAAATGAATCTCATTTTTTCGGTGACTTTTTGTACTTTATGGATTTTCAGATAATGTGTTAATACAGTCAGGAACGATTACTTTTAACAAATTACAAAATCCACGCGAGCGAAGCCGCTGGCAACTGCTAGTTTCCTTATATTAACAACTAGGTACTTACAGCGATCCCCATGAGGTACTTTCACCCCACCAACGCAATAATTAAAACTGAGAGGACGTTCCTCTTGGTGAAACTTACAGTCTGACTTACCACCCCGCTTAAACCATCATGGACGGGACGAAGGGATCTATGTCCCCTTAAAATAATGATCGCCGCCGATGGGGAAGGTTGGACAAACATAAAGAGGAATTGTATTACAGGGAGAGGGATACGTGAAAGGAAGAGACTGAATACCACTCGTCAACATCACTAAGAATATTATTGGCAAAGATGTCAACCTTCTTTTTCATTTGGAAAAAATACTCCATGAAACATTCCGGCTCTTTCTCTGCTGTTCTTGAGCAAGTCTGATTTCAAGGGTTGTCGTTAATGTTTTAGGTCATTTGGAGATTGTAGCCACTTCGCTCGTGAACATCTCCAGCTGTGTCATCATCACCGACGGTCTGCCATATGCAATTAGTCGGTCAAGGGCATAAGAAACCTTCAAGTTTAGGTTCTCCTTGGCCCAGCTTCTGCAGCGTCTCTCCTTCTTACTTCAGAAATAGAATTCCAAACGTGGCTTTTATCCAGCAGCAACTCTGATGCGGGCAAGTTGGTGACAATGATAGTGATAGGATGAGACATGCCACTTATACTTACATTATGCGTAAGTTAGCAGATCTTCTGAAGAAAGATCACTTTATAAACTAAAGAAGAGATAAACCATAAAGTTTAACGTACAGTACATTGGAATTCGTTTCCAGCGGATTTCTAGGCATTATTCGATCTACAGTATATAAGAATAACTTGAAAATAGCTTATGATGTATGTACTAAGTACTTGAATTGCTGTTGATTAGGGTTAACGTACCTCATCCTTTTCCTGGAGATTTCCTCTTTTTAACACCATTAAAGCGTCTGTTTTTTGTAAAAATGAGGAAATGTATTCTTTAGAGACGAAGAAAAATTGTTGAAACGAGATCGCAAACATTAGCATAGTTTCGTCAGCGTATTGATCTTGGCACCTTCGGCGTCCGTTCGGTGATCTCTTCAGTCATCAAACTCACTCAAATTCTGACTCGGGCACTCTGCAAGCATGAGTCATTCTGTGGGCTTGCATTTGGAAGGTGGTGGACTCGAACCCTACAGTATTGAAAACAACTTTTCGTGGTTTCACATTTTCAGACAGTATATTCAGTTTCCTTCCCAGTCGTAGCCCTTTCCCGTCCCTGCATTACAAAAAATCTGTACGTGTTTGTTCGACGTTAAACCACCAGCAAAATATAAATGGCATGAAGTATTGTCACAGTGAAACAGATAAAAATTGATGGTGTACTATATTTTGATCACTGTTGGAATATATTTTTAAAAATAGTATGTTATGAAAGGAAGAAATGTGATTAAAAAGTTCGTGTAGCTATTGCTAGCCAGGTGCAGCTCTTGTGAGGCAGACCCTCTGATGAAGGTGGGCAGTGTCTGCGGTGTGGTAGTGGAGTGTAAGATATTGTTATGAATGGTGTATGAGCTGCCTGGGACAGCAAAAAGTCCCTGTCTACGAGCCTAGGGAATTTACCGTAAATGATTAAAATCCCTTGACCTGGTCGGAAATTGAACCCGAGGCCCCGAGGACCGAGTGTCAAGAAGCTGACTGCTCAGCTCTGGAGTCGGATATGATGTTACTGTTGCTTCTACAAAGGAATTTGAAATATCGAGATCAACGGTAGGCCTTGACTGGCCACAGCCCACTGTGCGTCGAAACCTTCATACTAGGCGCCCTCTTAATCACACCCTTGTTTCGTAATACCTTAGCTCTCTTCTTGTTCGCAGTTCTTCTCAAATATCTGAAGTACGGAAACATGGTCCACCTCATCTAACATTCTCTGACGATCTGCCCTTTATGTCTGCCACACGAGAATGGAAGTGATTTTTCCACATGATGACAGACGAATACGCCTGTTCCGTAGTATAGAGGTAGCATGTTTGTCTCTCACTCGGAGGCCCCGACTTTGATTTCCGGCCAGATCAAGGTTTTTTACCTTCATCTTAGTGCTGGTTCGAATTCCAGTCAGCCTATGTAATTACAGTTGTGGAGCTGACGGTAAGATGGCGACCCCGGTCTAGAAAATCAAGAAAAACGGCCGAGAGAATTCGCTATGCTGACCATGTGTCTCCTCGTAATCTGCAGGCCTTCAGACTGAGAGCGGTCGCTTGGTAGGCCAAGGTCCATCAGGGCTGTAGTGCTGTGGGGTTTGACAGAGGAATACAGGCACATTATGTTTAAGACACATAAGGGGAAATATTTAGAAATAAAATCAAATTATTATTATTATTATTATTATTATTATTATTATTATTATTATTATTATTATTATTATTATTATTATTATTATTATTATTATTATTATTATTATTATTATTATTACTTCGTATCGCAATTCCACAAGAATACATTGGTATATATATAACATGTAAATATCAAAGACTGAAGGGAGACATGGCCTATAGTTGAACATCAAGAACTTTTAGGTATTATAGGTATTTTTCTGCTTCTGGACTAACTCGACGTAATTCTGATAGTCCTCCGGTAGAGGGTCTAGATCTAGAAGAACACTCGAGGATGAGTGAAGTGGTCTGGTAAGCTGCTCCAAGATCACAGGATGGTGAATTAGCCAATCCACTTTTGTGTATCAGGTACCCACATCCTCCCTGAGTTGTTCGGAAGCAATTTAGCATTGCCGATTCAATACGCCGTAACTTGTAGCCATTCGTTGTCGTCACACCTATGTTCTCCAATCCCACCGTCGGCAGTCCTGAAGATGGTTTTCCGCGGTTTCTTCCCAAACATAGCCCTTTCCCTTCCTTTCGTTACCAGAAACCTTCGATGTATTAGTGTGACGTTAAACCATTAGAAAAACAACTTTATTACTGCACGTGTGAATGTTGTGGTATGTTATTGCTGTATATAACTATACTTCACTGGAGAATGGGACTGAGAAACATGCCCTGTAAGTTAAAATAGCATACCATTTCTTCATTTTCCTTGTTTGATTTAATCGTATTCATTGATGTCTAAAACGCAGAGAAGTATTTTCATATTATTGGCAATAAAAATATGTATCAATTTTGTTCCTGATACATCTTGTCATTTACTACGGACCAAGTATTTCTTGATATTCCTTGAAAAGAAGTTAGCCGGGTGGAGTGCATCAGACGATTAAGGCGCTGGCTTTCTGAGCCCAAGATGGCTAGGCTGGTTCGATCATTCTGGCTCAGTCCGTTAGTATTTGAAGGTGCTCAAATACGTCAGCCCCATATCGGTGCCACATAAAAGAACTCTCGCGGGACAAAATTCCGGCATCTCGGCGTCTCCGAAAACCGTAAAAGTAGTTAGTGGGACGTAAAATTATTATTATTATTGTTATTATTATTATTATTATTATTATTATTATTATTATTATTATTATTATTATTATTATTATTATATTCCGGACTTTTTAAGGCTGTGACAGCAATCAATATCTGACCACGCTTATTAATTAGAGTTCATGCAGAGTTCTAGTATGAATAGTAACCCGAACGGATTTAGTGAATCTGGTGTAAAATGGAGCCCTTATCTGGTCAATTAGACCTACGAACTTTTTCCCCCTTCTTTCTTCCTTCCTTCCTTAATTAACACACTTAAATTTGTTCCACTATCTAAGGAAGAAACAACAGTGAGTGGAAAGAATAGACAATGGGGCAAATTATGTTGCCTTGAAAGTGAGGAATTGCATAGAACTATCGTTTAAAATAATAGCCGCGATATTGAAATGCCAACACTCGTGAATAAATTAGTTTATCTGTGCATGATTTTCAATTTTACTACTTTTTGCCTTATTTTGAGAACTGAAAATAATATTGGGAAGATTTGCTTTCTAAACAGGTGGTATAAAAAATTTTTCACTTTCACACCCATACTATCTATCTATCAGTTCATTCATTCATTCATTCATTCATTCATTCATTCATTCTTCCGCCACTTTTTCCTCACCCTGGTGGGATCTCGGGTGCGATTTGCAACGCTCACGTGGACTCGGCCCTACCTTAGGGCCAGATGCTCTTCCTGACATCAACCCTATGTGGAGAATGTGTTCACTATTGCGTGTTCCTGTGGTGGTTGGTTGGTAGTGTGGTAGTTTAGTGTGTTGCGTGTATATGAAGAGATGTATATTGAGACAAACGCCTAGTCTTTAAATCAAAGTAATTATCCAGGCATGGCTGAAATTCTAACTTGGGTAGCAATTGAGCCCAGGACCCTCTGAACCGATGGCCTCAAACGCTGACCTTTCAGCCAAAGTGACAGCCTTATTTATTTATTTATTTATTTATTTATTTATTTATTTATTTATTTATTTATTTATTTATCGAATAGTGCCTCCGTGGCTCAGGTGGCAGCACGCCGGCCTCTCACCACTGGGTTGCGTGGTTCAAATCCCGGTCACTCCATGTGAGATTTGTGCTGGACAAAGCGGAGGCGGACAGGTTTTTCTCCGGGTACTCCGGTTTTCTTGTCATATTTCATTCCAGCAACATTCTCCAATATAGTTTTATTTCACCTGTCATGCATTAATCAATAATAATAATAATAATAATAATAATAATAATAATAATAATAATGTTATTTGTTTTACGTCCCACTAACTACTTTTTAAGGTCTTCGGAGACGCCTTACATTAATCATTGCCCCAGAAGAGTGCGACAGGCTTCGGCAACCGGCATAATTCCTACCCTCGCCGCTGGATGGGGGCTTCATTCATTCCATCCCTGACCCGGTCGAATAACTGGAAACGGGCTGTGGATTTTCATTTTAATTTATTTATTTATCGAATGACTTTCTGTAGCAATCGTATGAGAGTTTAAAAATTAGAAATATATCTACATAGTGCATTTTGCGCGATTGAAGGAAGAAAAGTCACGCAGTCATTGTCTGTTCCATTTCCAATTTTTCGTGAGAAAATAAACTTAATAGAACTTGAAAGAAGTCCTATCATCCGCACATGGTTAAAGAATAGGATGCTATAAAGTTGCCAATGGGAACGGGACACGGGAAAATCTCGTTATTTTTAGTCGTAGCAGTCCATGTGTACTAGACTATATGACGTGGCGATGGTAAAATTATACAAGAGAACAGCACGCCTCGTGTGCAACCTTGAAAAATCTCTGGCGTGATTTTCAATCCTTCCTGAGGGAAATTAAACCTCTCGGCGGTAGAGAGGTGGGTAACCTCACCGATCGATGGCTCGTCTACCTGATTAGATTAAGGCTTGTTACGGAGTCACGTGAATCAATCAGCTGATGGCAGCTTGCACGTGACGTTGCCTGGCCTACTTGCCGCTGTTTATTTTGGCCCTTAAGACATTGTAACGAGTCGTTCTGAAAACCGAAACGTAATTATTAGCAGGCGCGTTATCCAGTCGTAATTTAATGTTGATGATTGTATATAGTGTGATTATCAGTAATGTAGTCGGCGTCTTCGCCTCGGTCCTTGGGGCCCTGGGCTCGATTCCTGGCAGGGTCGAGGGATCTTAATCGTGAACGGCTAATTCCCTTGGCACAGGGACTGGGTGTTTGTGCTGTCCCCAACATTCCTGGAATTCACTCACGCACAAAACACTATCATCCATCACAGGTAGTACGCAGTTTCTCATTCATGGCATATACTGCCACACTCGTTAGAGGGGTCTGCCTTACAAGGTTTGCAGCAGGCTAGCAATAGTCACACGAAATTATTATTATTATTATTATTATTATTATTATTATTATTATTATTATTATTATTATTATTATTATTACAGTGTAAGAAGCAATGCAGAAACTGGATGTTCGTAAGTCCAAAGCTTACAGTAGAATGAATATGTACCATATAACAATTAATTGATTATACAATAGTTTTGTAAAGCTACTTTACATCTATAAACAAAAGTAAGTTTGTTTGTTCTTTATACAAATCAACACACCTCCACTGATCAGCACCAAAATTTGCACCATGGCACGCGGGCGGGTCGTAGAGGTACTTATATCATCAACGATTTCATGAAACTGGTCGTAATGTGATATTCGGGTAGAAGGTTTTATGACATAAACACATTGTGTTGACGCCATTTTATACCAAACTCTTAACAGATAGACTGGACAAACAAACAGCATGGAACTTAATATAGCAAGGAATATCTATGATACAATCTAGCGATTTTTTCTCTGGAAAACTAACCCCAGTTCCACGTATGAGTATCAGATGATTGCTGACAGGTGGCAAATTTTGCTCTATGGTACAAAATAGCAATTTATTGTCTGGAATGAGTATTCAGTAACTGCTTTCAGACGTATTTTCTTGACTCTTCGTTTCGTAATTCTAAAACGATGCCGCTGTATTACGTATTTTCTTGACTAAGTGCTATAGTGTTTGTTGGTGCAGGGCGTATTTTATTCACATCTTCGTATATCATCTTTGACACTCAGCCGCTATGACCAAACTTCATAGAGATTACAGAAGTACAGGACTAAACTGTTTGTTGGTGCAGGGCGTATGGTATTTATTCATAACTATTCGGAATGGAAGTGTAGTGAAGTACACAACATACTGAATCCACCTTAGCTACACTTTAATTTTGCACCACAATTATCGTTACACAAATATACAAAAACAGCTCACTCCATCTTTATTTTTTTTTCTGCCGCCTTTCTCTCTCGGCAAAGATCGGTTATCGTTGGTTTTTAGTTCATTAAAAGTCCACTAGGGGCGGCCTACAAAAGAAAAGCACGGTTACGCGTATCACATTTTCGGAATTTATGTCATTTGTAAATGAATAAAGCAACCTATTGCAACCAGATTACCTTAAAAATTGAATTCTGAACACATGTAAGTAATGTAACTTTCAAAGCAATCCCACAATTATTTCCTTTTGACAATATCTTCACCACAGCCCTACATTGCAGCAATTGCAAAGTCTGCTCGGAATCTTTCCCTTCAACTCCAACAATGCTTTCGCTATTAGAAAAAAATGGAATCGGTACCATTAATTCGTATTAACTTCAGAAAGTTACCAAACTACAGAAAAACAAATGTAATTCAATTTCTATTTGTGATGTAGTTTCACGTGTTTGTCGAAATAATGTTACATATTATTAAGGTACCACAACAGTTCATATTGTGTATTACTCATTAACATCAGAAAGTTACCAAACTACAGAAAAACAAATGTAATTCAATTTCTATTTGTGATGTAGTTTCACGTGTTTGTCGAAATAATGTTACATATTATTAAGGTACAACAACAGTTCATATTGTGTATTACACATTACCTCGAAACTTTGTACGTACATCCATGGGGTATTAATAAGCAAGAAGGTACATTGCGGGCTGAGCCCACGGGAAACTGCTAGTACTAAAATAAATTACAATAGTTAGATCACTGTAGTTATAAGAACCTACTTTTAAGCTTACTTGCAAGTAAAACAAGTTGACGTTTCGGTCGGATAGAACAACATGTTTCATAACCTGTCCCGCCACGAAAAAATAAGACATTTAATAATAAATAAATAAATAAATAAATAAATAAATAAATAAATGAATAAATAATTAATTAAATAAATAAATAAATAAATAAATAAATAAATAAATAAATCTAATTAGTCAGTATCTCCAACAAGACGGGGCACCATTCATCAGGCATCCTAGACGAAAGTTTATATGCCGTAGAATGTAGGCTTCAACTGCTGGCCACGTTTAACTTAAGGGATCTTATGGACCCGGTGCATCAACGCCCTTGGCTTAACGAAAGGCAAGATCATCTCCGTACATGCCATGAAGGTCTCTAGAGCAGAAGAAGATAAAGGCTTCCTCTATTCAGAACCACGGCACTTTGTGGTTTGCTCTATACTCCTGGCCCCCTTTGCCAACAGGCATTAACCTGCTACTCATTTCTGTCGTAGGCTGAGTGAACCTCAGGGTCATATGCTTCTGCAGAAGTGGAAGTCTCGTTTCTGATCGCGAATCGCACCAACGTTCTTCCGAATAAGCCGAACACTGCCTCGGATAGGTATGATCAAGAAGTTATCTAGCTATTATTTGAGCTTGCGTATCAGGAGCATGGATACATTCTCGTATATCGTCGGGTCTGGAAGAAAACAAGAGTTAGACTAATTAAAAGAGGTAGCATCAGAAGGTGAAGTAATGGAGATAGCACAAATGAGAAAAAGCCTCCAGATGCAGCTGGAGTTTTCGACGACCTGAGCTCATTAAAAGTGCCACTGTAGTTGCAATATGTCTAAAGTGGTGCCGTCTAGACGGCCTGCGTATCAACTTCGGCATTGTGATTGCACTGCCGTCAGGCCTGACAGCGTAATTCTACTCGACGAGTACTATGGCCGAGTTAATTTAGTTTTGTCGAGTGACACTGACTACGCCACCCGAAATTTTTAACATGCCAACAACAATGACATCGAGTGCCAACATTTCGGACAGGCTTCAAAAATCGACTACATCAGACGGGATCGAACCCGCGAACGTGGGATTATCACTCGGACACTTGAGAAGCCGACAGTGTATTTTTTCTTTTTTGAACGTCCTTTACTATTAAAAAAGTTACGCTCCAGCAACAAAGGAAAATTTCTTAACACTGCAGAGCTTCCTGCAAAGTCAACCTCAGACCACCGCACGGAGGGTTATTTGACCTAAAAATGCGGACAAGATTAATTTTGTACTACTTTGTATTCCTTTCGCCTTAGAAAAGGTCAGAAAGGCGTGTGAGATTATAACTCGGACACTCTAACAACTAATCCATTGAGGATGTAGACAGAGAATATTGTTTTATAATGGTCGTTTGTTGTGTTCCTTACATTTTAAAAACATATGATGTATTAGGATTCTCCTATCTTCAAAAATACACCGACCTCGACTAATGTCGAACCTGCAATCTAGGGTCCTAGAAGTTAGCTCACCGAGCTCGATAGCTGCAGTCGCTTAAGTGCGGTCAGTATCCAGTATTCGGGAGATAGTAGGTTCGAACCCCACTGTCGGCAGCACTGAAAATGGTTTTCCGTGGTTTCCCATTTTCACACCAGGCAAATGATGGGGCTGTACCTTCATTAAGGCCACGGCCTCTTCCTTCCCACTCCTAGCGCTTTCCTGTCCCATTGTCGCCATAAGACCTATCTGTGTCGGTGCGACGTAAAGCAACTAGCAAAAAAAAAGTTAGCTCACTAACGACAGGAACATCGTCCATGTAAGAACATGCGTTGTGTAGAATATTTCATATTGTATACACTCACCTGTTTCTTGTTTTTCTTTACTGCGCTAAGAGTCATAGCTAGCTCATTACGTATTCCATTACATTTTGTTACCGGTAGTTGAATGAGCTAAACCGCAGGCACTCTTTAACAGTTTCATCAACTCGACCAACAAGTCGGCTGTGCTATGTTGATGGGGAACTCATGATTAGGTAATAAACTCGACAATCAGGTCCGAGACCAATGAAGGTCAACCAGCAACGCATGACAGAAACAAACAAACCATTACTCAACTCTTCCACATCATCCTCATGATTTGTTGAGAAGCCGACAGTGTCTTTAGTATAAAAAAGTTACTCTCCAGAAACAAAGGAAAACACTGCAGAGCTTCCTCCAAGGTCGACCACAGTACACCGCACGGCGGGATATTTGACCCCAAAATGCGAACAAAATTAATTCTGTACTAATTTGTATTCCATTTGATTTACTACAAATCGACCTCATAGTGTCGATGAGCTCACCAGCTGTCACGTGTTTGTCAAAAAAACACTTGTGAAATATGTGTAGTTCTATCTGCTACTGAACTAAGCTGCTTCCGTCTATTCCTCATTGGGACTTTTTGTTTCCATTTCCATTTACTTGAAAACTTGTATTAAGTAAATTACATACACAAACAGACAATTATATACAGGACAGACAGAGAAATAAAACAGTTTAATTTACAATAGAATTTATTTTACAAAATATTAAAACATGTTTACAAATAAGACGAACATTTGAGTCTGAGGAAGAATCCCAATCCTCTTCATCATATTCTTCAGCATGTTCCTCGATCCTTGTCCAATATTTTCCCAAGGAAACAGTTTTTCTAAAGCTGTCTTGATAAAAAGCTTTGTCTTTCTTTGTCTAATGGAACTTAAATAGAGGTCAGATGTCAATAGTATTCTAAGGATAATGTCCATATTGTTCAGGAAAACTAGGATAATCTATTACTTCATTTCGAAATTATCCATTCTTTTTGGAAACATTCTTCTCAGAATATTGCTTCAACAAAAATAAAACGAGAAATGAGATAACCATTCGCAAATGTATCGTTTTTCTTAACAAATATTAGGCTGCACTAACACACAAAATATAAAATTAATTGGCCCTTTTGGGTATCTAAAATTCAAATGTTCAGTAAGTCGATAAGAGAAAGTAACATATGAAATAAAATGCACAACCCGGAAAAGTCCGGAATATTAACTCCTAAATTTATTTTTAGGTGAAACATATGGTTTTCCCCCCTCAGTTTCAAAATGATAGTTATAACTAAACTACTTCAATTATAAATATTTGAAAGTAGTTCTAATAATAGTGCATACCTCGCTCGACGTTATCCATTTCAAAAATCACAACGATCCACTTTAAAAATACTATAAACTAACAGAGAAAATGTGGTTTTTTTTTTTACTTAAAAGTTCGTACATGCATTTAGCGTCCGTCTCTGTGGTGTAGTGGTTAGCGTGATTAGCTGCCACCCCCGGAGGTCCGGGTTCGATTCCCGACTCTGCCACGAAAATTTGAAAAGTGGTAAGAGGGCTGGAACGGGGTCCACTCAGCCTCGGGAGGTCAACTGAGTAGAGGTTGGTTCGATTCCCACCTCAGCCATCCTCGAAGTGGTTTTCCGTGGTTTCCCACTTCTCCTCCAGGCGAATGCCGGGATGGTCCCTAACTTAAGGCCACGGCCGCTTCCTTCCCTCTTCCTTGTCTATCCTTTCCAATCTTCCCATCCCTCCACAAGGCCCCTGTTCAGCATAGCAGGTGAGGCCGCCTGGGCGAGGTACTGGTCATACTCCCCAGTTGTATCCCCCGACCAAGAGTCTGAAGCTCCCGGACACTGCCCTTGAGGCGGTAGAGGTGGGATCCCTCGCTGAGTCCGAGGGAAAAACCGAACCTGGAGGGTAAACACATGATGATGATGATGATATGCATTTAGCAAAGCGCTTAGATGACGACTCACCATGCGTGCTCAATGAGTCAGGTAAAACAAAAATCAGATTCTTTATGTTCACTCAGGATCTCAGCCTTATCAGGTAGTCGTCGTTTCCGAGTATTTTTGCGACTGGTCGTCTCATTTCGACGGGTTTTTTTTTTTTTTGACCAAATACCCCTATGTGTGCCACAGCAAAGATATTACTGTGCCTACAAAGCCAAAATGTTCCTGCTACCTCCTACTTGCTGTGGCCAGTCTTCAGAGAAATTGTCATTAATATACTTTTTGCTAGTGGCTTTACGTCGCACCGACACAGATAGGTCTTATGGCGACGATAAGAAAGGCCTAGGAGTTGGAAGGAAGCGGCCGTGGCCTTAATTAAGGTACAGTCCCAGCATTTGCCTGGTGTGAAAATGGGGAAACCACCGGGCGAGTTGGCCGTGCGGTTAGAGGCGCGTGGCTGTGAGCTTACGTCCGGAAGACAGTAGATTCGAATCCCACTGTCGGCATCCCTGAAGATGGTTTTCCGTGGTTTCCCGCTTTCATACCAGGAAAATGCTGGGGCTGTACCTTAATTAAGCCCACGGCCGCTTCCTTCCAACTCCTAGGCCTTTCCTATCCCATCTTCGCCATAAGACTTATCTGTGTCGGTGCGACGTAAAACCACTAGCAAAAAATGGGAAACCACGGAAAATCATCTTCATGGCTACCGACAGTGGGATTCGAACCCACTATTTCCCGGATGCAAGCTCACAGCCGCGCGCTCTTAACCGCACGGCCAACTCGCCCGGTGTCATTAACATAGAATGTTGACAAGTTATATAATAGTTGCCTCATAGGCCATGCGTAGGATGTATATTTCAGCCCCTACACCTTATGTAGCCAACGTACACTTAGTGAAAGTAAAGTCTATCTGATAATGTACATACTGTAGGTAAATAGGTTTACTGATCTACACTGTTATATGGCGCGGGTAGATCATGAGTAAATTAACCCTTGCGAAATGAAGGAGAGGAGGTCACATCTTCCGAAATGACAAATCCAGCCTCATAGAAGGCAAGACTGAAAAAAATGAAATGAAATGGCGTATGGCTTTTAGCGCCGGGAGTGTCCGAGGACATATTCGGCTCGCCAGGTGCAGGTCTTTTGATTTGACTCCCGTAGGCGACCTGCGCGTCGTGATGAAGATGAAATTATGATGATGAAGAAGACACATACACCCAGCTCTTGTGCCAACGAAATTAACCAATGATGGTTAAAATTCCCGGCCCTATCGGGAATCGAACCCGGGACCCCTGTGGCCAAAGGCCAGCACGCTAACCATTTAGCCATGGAGCCGGACGGCAAGACTGAAGAAAAACGTGGACGTGGGCGGAGAAGCTTATCCCGAGTGCAGAAACCTGAGACAGCAAACGAAAGTAAGAAAAATATGATTTATTCTAGAAAATTCAAATTCGTGGCACACACAGCTTATTGTGAGTTTTTTCGCCTGCAAAGACGGTTGTTGCCCAGTTAGATTTCCTGCAGATATTGGAGTCCGTGCCACCTGGTCAGACTGACGATATCCTCAGCCATATTGCTTAGCTTTCGTGACTTGATCCACTGTCTCTCGTATCAGTTAGCTCCTCACTTGTTCTCATGAGGTTGAGTAAACCCCGTTCTAACACTCAGTTCAGAATTTAAAATCTCGGATTGAGCGTGAATTGAACCTTGGTCCTTCTAGTGAGAGGCAGACACGCTACCCTTACATGACGGGGCTGGTACAGGTGCATAGTTGTACGATCATTGAAAATTAAAATCCACAGCCTATTTTCCAGTCATTCGACCGGGTCGAGAATGGAATGAGTGAAGCCTCCTTCTAGCGGCGAGGATAGGAACTGTGTCGGTTGCCGAAGCCTGTCGCACTCCTCTGGGGCAATGATTAATGAATGACAGATGAAATGAAATGATAGTGGAGAGTGTTGCTGGAATGAAATATGACAGAGAAAACCGGAGTACCCGGAGCAAAACCTGTCCCGCCTTCGCATTGTCCAGCACAAATCTCACATGGAGTGTCCGGGATTTTGAACCACGGAACCCAGCGGTGATAGGCCGGCGCGCTGCCGCCTGAGCCACAGAGGCTTTGTACAACCATTATCAACCATTATTTTCATTCAATCTCCCTCCCAGGTTCTGAGGTATTGTGCCTAATTCTTATACTCGCCCGCTGAACGAACTCACTGAAGTTGATATGGGAGCGTCGCTTGTCGTCTGGCCTCAAGTGAATTACAGCAGGCCATAAAGGAAAGCAGAGTTATTGTGAACTACTGGCTCCGTAATAGTATCATTTGCCTCCGAGAGAGGATATAGTTCACAGTTCTACCACTGGGCCTTCGTAACTGCGCTCTGGTCACCCGCTCTTGGATTCAAAGGAAAGAGGTCATTCGCTCGTAGGGCTCGGATTTCTTTGACCTTAAACTCTGGAAATATGCATGCTGTTATGACCTAAAAATACCAAAACATGACATAAAATTTGAAAATATAACGCAAAAATTACATTTTTCAAAAATTAAATTAAATTTAATAGATTGCGCATATTAAAGTAAGCTTTTTAGGCTTATTCAATCGTGAAATTACCGGCGTTTTGCACCACTGTGACAGTGGTCTCGTCAATCGTTGGACGTACATATCTCCCCTAATGCTCCGTCACTGTATTGTCCTACAAAGGAGCCCACTGTCACAGTGGGGCGAGCCGGGCTGAATGGCTCAGACGGTTAAGGCGCTGGCCTTCTAACCCCAACTTGGCAGGTTCGATCCTGGCTCAGTCCGGTGGTATTTGAAGGTGCTCAAATACGACAGCCCCGTGTCGGTAGATTTAC
Source organism: Anabrus simplex (assembly GCF_040414725.1). Taxonomy (NCBI): domain Eukaryota; kingdom Metazoa; phylum Arthropoda; class Insecta; order Orthoptera; family Tettigoniidae; genus Anabrus; species Anabrus simplex. The sequence goes on along the minus strand of NC_090265.1, from coordinate 1,173,371,094 downwards.
TGGCACGTAAAAGAACTCCTGAGGGACTAAATTCCGGCACCTCGACGTCTCCGAAGACCTTAAAAAGTAGTTAGTGGGACGTAAAGCAAATAACATTATAACATTATTACAGTGGGGCGAAAAAGAAGCGGCAAAATACTTCCTTTGGACTGTAATTTTTGTTCTTCCCTCAGTGCCATAGAAGAGGCACCTCATATCAAATTTGTACCTTTTTTTGTAACTGTTTGTATACATTGTATATTTTTGGCAAATAAACGGGTTCTAGCGGGGGGCAAACTATAACGAGTGCAATGCGGGCGCACTCTGGGGGCTCCCTTGGCGGTTTCGGTGGCTCCTGCGCCAGACACCCTCTATTACCCCCTCCCTTTCGTATGTACGAACATACTTCTTTGTAGAATTATTACACGAGATACTTCTTCCATTCCGAAGGCTGAAGGGCCCGCTCGTTCGACTGATGGCCCGCCTTCACCTTCCGGTGAGGGAATCGATCAAACTCTTTGCTTGCTTGCTTACAGTGGGGCGAATAGCCTAAAGAGTCCGAATACATAAAATATTGTCCAAAAATTCCTTAGAAGACTTATTTGTCCACCATTCTACACATTTTAGTACATATTAACTACTTTTTAGTGGCTGCAGTGGACTGTTCACACTATCGAAATAGTTTTTTCTTTTGTGAAAGCAAGAAATTATATTTCAGCCTAAAGATGTTCCAAATCCTCCCTTAAGTGATAACAACAAATATTTAATGCCTCGTATTTATAATATTGGATCTAGCGACTCCGAAAAGCGGTGGTTACACGCTTGAAGATGTGACGTCAGGATGAAGTCTGCTTTGGAATAATAATTTGACAAAGAATCCACGTGAGATGGCTTCCGCTTTGTTACAGTCGTCGTTTTCTTAGCACAGCGCACGTGCCACATCGCCCGCGGCGACCCGATGTTTCCAACTTCATGACATCAGTTCATCGTCTTGGCCCTGACTTTCATTCATGGTCACTTGATGTAAAGTAGTTCGGTGATGCTGAGGAGGGAAAGAGTAAATAACCATCGCATAGCAACGTCACACGTTACGGATATATTACATAGAAAGAGTCGAAAGCAAGTTATTTATTTATTTAGCGTATGGCAACACATTGGAATATACAACAATATATAAATTATATACTAAAATAACTAGGGCGTTATTACAATTAGACATAAAACACAGTATACAATAACAATGTATGCACTTATATAGTGAGAGTTAATTTGTCTATCCACTGGGCGAGTTGGCCGTTAGGTTGGGAGCGTGCAGCTGTGAGCTCGCATCCGGGAGATAGTGGGTTCGAACCCCACTGTCGGCAGCCCTGAAGATGTTTTCCGTGGTTTCACATTTTCACACCAGGCAAATACTGGGGCTGTACCTTAATTAAGGCCACGGCCGCTTCCTTCCCCACCGAGCTCGATAGCTGCAGTCGCTTAAGTGCGGCCAGTATCCAGTAATCAGGAGATAGTGGGTTCGAACTCCACTGTAGGCAGCCCTGAAGATGGCTTTCCGTGGTTTCCCATTTTCACACCAGGCAAATGCTGGGGCTGTACCTTAATTAAGGCCACGGCCGCTTCCTTCCCATTCTTAGGCCTTTCCTATCCCATCGTTGCCACAAGACCTATCTGTGTCGGTGCGACGTAAAGCAAATAGTAGCTTCCTTCCCATTCCTAGGCCTTTCCTGTCCCATCGTCTCCATAAGACCTATCTGTGTCTTTGCGACGTAAAACAAATAGCAAAATAAAGAAGAATTTGTCTATCCAGTTTACAGCATCTGGAGTGAACGTTAGAAAGACCTTCAGATCACCCGAGTATGATGTAATACTATACTGCTGCACAATGTGTTGGACGATCTGGGGAGTCGCTCCACAAAAACAAGATGAATCAAAAATTTTGTTCTGTTTGTAGAGGAAGTCATTAACTTACATACTCCATGGTTTGTACGAATCCTGTTGGCAACTTTCCACGTACGTCGAGGCAGATCAAAACCAGCTGGTTTAATTTGGGTATTTAAAACAGTTCTAATGTCTGGTGGTGCATGCTGGATCCATTTTTCTTCCCAACGATCGTTTATATTGAAGCCCTTATTGAAAAGTTCAACAGCAGATTTTATTGCTGGATGTCTGGATTTTAACTGGCACTTGGAATGAACTGGAAGGTCAGGGTGATCCAATATTTTCTTTTATTCACGTAACAAAACATCCTGTCTTCTCAGTTCAGGTGGATGAATGTGACTTAAAGTTGGAAGCCAAAATGTTGGTGTAGTTTTTAGACAACCTGTAATTGTACGCACACTCATTTGAGCTGAATGTCGAGTTTGCTGGTATGGTTGCTGTTTAGCCAAACAGGAGCACAATATTCTGCTGTACTCTAGACTAGTCCCAGTGCAGAGCAACGAAGTGTTACAGCTGTTGATCCCACCACACAGCCTATGAAGGATGTTGTTCCAGGAACGAACTTTGGCTATAGTATTATTCAAGTGTTGTCGATAAGTTAGGGATCTGTCAAGTGTGACACACAAATACTTTGGAGGAGGATTGTATTTAACTAGATTTTCATTAAAACAGATTTTCAGTTGTCGGTTTGCCTGTTTATTATGAAGATGAAAACATGAAGATTCTGTTTTACTTGGGCTTGGTGTGAGTCGCCTCTTGTGGTAATACTGCCATAGGATTGAAAGATCCTGTGTCAATATCCGTTCAGTTTCCTCTATGCATTTTCTACTGATGCCAAGGGCTAGATCATCTGCATAAGCAAATTTCCTGCTTACATTATGAGGGATGTCTGCAATATATAGGTTGAAAAGGATTATTGTGAGTACAGAGCCCTGTGGAAGACCGTTTTTCAAAGTTCTTTGATTACTGATTTCCTTGCCCAGGATGACTTGGAGATATCTATCACATAACATGTTATTTAATAACTGGGCTAGAGTTCTGCAGGGGATCACTCTTAAGAATTTTAGAAGGAGGCCCTTTCTCCAAACTGTGTCATAGGCTGCTGTCAAATCAATAAATACTACGAACGTCTTCATACCGTCTTGAAAAGCTGCTTCGATATAAGTTGTAAGACTAAGGACTTGATCAGTACAGCTCCTCCTTATTCGGAAACCAGCTTGTTCATGTGGGATATTATCCATAATTTTGCTACTGATTCGATTTAGAATCATTCTTTCCAGTAGTTTATAGCAAGCACTGAGGAGAGCTATAGGTCGATATTTTTCTGCCTTATTTGGTTCCTTTCCAGGTTTAGGAATTGCTATTATTTTTGTTTCCTTTAGCTCTTTAGGAATGCGACCAGTCTTCAGAATATCACTAAAGAACCTTGCTAACCGTATTCATTAAGAATTCGTTATGTATACCAACAAACCCACAGGCATTCCCAGCGTTTATGCTTTTGAGTGCTGAACTAACCTCTTCTTGCGTAAATGGTTGTGAATATTCTGTATGAGTTTGACAATTAGCTTTGACTTTTCTAAGTTCCTGTTTTATCATTCTTGTATGTATTTTATCTCTAGGAGATCTTGGTAAAGATACGATTCGATCAGCAACTTGGTTAGACTATACCAGGGTTTCCTTCCACTGAACAGGTGGGCTAGCTCTAAGCTTCTTCAATAAGTTCCAAGCTTTTTTACTGGAATGTTTGAAGTCAATATTTTTTGTAGTTGCATCCATTTCTCCCGACGAGCTACATCAAGTGTTCTGAAGAGTTCCTCTCCAATTTCATTGTCACCACTTCTGATAAATTCTTGGATGGTATCCATCTCAAGCATTTGTCAAGATCTATGGCAAAATTCTGCCAGTCAGCTTTCTGGAAGTTCCATCTTGGTCTAGGAAAAGATGAGATGACAGGGACCTGGATACAAAGTTCAAGGAGAACAGGTCTGTGATGGCTTTTGGGGAAATCTTGAAGAACCTTTCTGTTGGCGTGAAGGGGTAGATTTGTAGTATCCTTGGAGACAAAAGTAAAGTCAGGATTGACATATTTGTTCCAAGCAGCTGATCGGAAGGTGGATGGATCTTTGGCATCAAAAATACGTGCAGGTTGTTCCCATCTTCCCAGTTTGACAAGTGTTCTCTATTTCTATCATTCGAGTTGTACTTCCAATCAGCATGATGGCTATTGAAATTACCACAATAGAGTGATGGATGTTCATAAACTTCCAGGGCATGTGATGGCCAAAGGATTGGAAGAGGTTTGTATATATTTACAATTATTAATTCACTAACTTTGGTTCTAATTGTATGGATGTCATCATCTGTTGATTGTTAATAGACAAGTTTCTACAATATTACTTAAAACATATGTTATATTACCATAATGTCGATGTCCAGCTCCATGGCTAAATGGTTAGCGTGATGGCCTGTGCTCGCAGGGTCCCGGGTTCGATTCCAGGCAGGGTCGGGAATTTCAACCTTCATTGGTTAAAATCACTAGCAGGAGGGCTGGGTGTATGTGTCGTCTTCATCATCATTTCATCCTCGTCAAGACACGCAGGTCGCCTACGGGTGTCAAATCGAAATACCTGCACCGGCGAGCCGAACATGTCCTTGGACACTCCCAGCACTAAAAGCCATACGCCATTTCCTTCTTATTCTTATTCTTATTATTATTATTATTATTATTATTATTATTATTATTATTATTATTATTATTATTATTATTATTATGCCACCGTGACCTATACGTTAGGTTGACTGGAGTCGATGCAGTCGCCTTATTGAGAAGCCAGTGGCTCTGCTGATTTTGTGTATCCGGGGATGGTCACTGCAGCATTTTTCTTTTACATTTTTATTGTTTAAGGACTGGAAAATGTCAACATCGAAGTTTTTAGAGGCGCACAGTTTTTACAGACCACAGCGAAACTTTTCGTTGCCAACTTCGTAGACTTAGGGTAGCACATGGCGTAGTTTAAAAACGTTACTGCATGAAATTAGATATACATGTTGCATATTGTCAATGAATTGAATTGGTGATGTAGTCTACATTTAGTGAGACGAAATTTCTCTCCCGCTGTCCATAACTACGTTAGTATTTTTAGATCCTATAATTACTGCATTAATTCATTATGAAACAAATTATTTCAGTCCTTGTCTTCTGTAGGAGCTGAAGGTGCAGTACACACTGCCAGGCTATGCAGACTGTGCTCGTTTCCAACCTTGCCTAGAACCTGTAAGAATAATTGGAACGCTTGATCAATATGGGAAGGAAACGCACACAATCATTAAGTTTAATGCTTTTTAGAATTTTAGAAATTATTTCATGGACAAGTTTGAATGTTTCCCTGCTTGTAATAATTTTCAGGGGACTGCCTGCCGAGGTGCTAACAATGTATTCATTTCACTCGAAAATATGTGAATTAAATTCCCCGTCAGGAATAGGGGTGGGCTATTTGTAACTTCGGTACTAAATAGTTTAGAGTGGTTAGCACTATAGGTCTCTCATATAAACTAGGACCGTCGAAGCGGCGTTTTTACTCTCCGAGACGTAAGCTGCAGTACAGGGGGCGCATGCATGGTCCTTGACCTTGCAAGCAGCGTGCACATGTTCGACCTCGCAAGCATCAGTCGCCAGTTTGAATCACAACTGTTAACATGGTGAGTCAGTTACCATTGCAACACCGTATTTTCGTATGTAAAAGTTCTGATCTCATCTTAATGATCGTGTGAACAGTCATAACTCTCGCTGTTGGTGTGCGTAAAATCCTAATGGTGTTTATGAAGTCTCTCATTATGATAGGAAGGTTGGTGTTTTGTGTCCTGTTAGTGCAAGACGAATAATTGGGCCAAATTGTTTCGAGACGACTGTAAATGCAGAAAGATATCAAGGTGGAATTTTGGCGCCGTTCTTCCGTCAGTTAACGGAAGAAGAAAAATCGCGTGGGTAGTTTCAACAAGATTCAGCCCCTGCTAATACAGCAGAAGATTCCTTTCTTACAATCTCGGAAGTGTTTGCAGATAGAGCGATCAGTGCTGGTCTGTTTCCCTCTCGTTCTTCAGATCTAACAGTGCGTGATTTTTACTTGTGGGGTGAACTGAAAGAAAAAAGTGTATCGAATACATCCTCACACATTGGAGGAACTGAATAAAACATATAGAATGAAATCACAAACATTACAGGGGGGGAACTCACCCGCGTCAGCCAGAATGTGGTTACCAGATACAATGCCTGCATCTTTCATAAGGTAAGATCATATAAGATCGTGTACCCTCTTAAAGCAGGGCGGCCGTGCACAACATAAGTTCGGCTGAGGCAGCCACCGTAACGCAGAGTGCAAACACCGTGCGTTCGGTTTTAATTTATATGGGAGACCCTGTACACGATCAATATGAATATGAACATCTCTTTATTGCCCACCCTAGTATCCACCATCGGCTTACAGGCAATAAAGACAGCAAAACACACAGAAACAAAACAAAACTTTAAACAAACAATATCTAATATATGTCTCTTAAAACTGCTAACTACATACCCTAACTAATTTGGTGGCGTAGCCCAGGCGGATCCCCATACCATGGGCTGCACCACCCTACCCTAAACTAACTAAATCTACTATATTACTCTTAAAACTACTTAACTCTATAAAACAACTTATTCCATACTTAAACTAATTCGGTGGTGTTGCAGAGGCGGACAGCCGGACCATAAGCTGCACCACCCTTCACTAAAACTAAAAATTCTACTCCCTACGACTAACCCCTGTACACGATCCCCTTTGCCCTCTGGTGCTGGAATTTCGTGGCGCCAAAATGCGCACGTAGCAAGCTACGCTAGCAGCAAGAAAGAAGAGTGGGGGTACACCAGAGTGTTGGCGGAGAGAGTTTAAGACAGCAAACTTCGTATTCTACAGTGAAGTTACCAGCTGGACAGCTTGTTACGGACTGAACTGACACCTCTCTGGGGACTGTGACGGACGAGTCCATTCCGCAGACTGAGACAAAGCCCGTGCGCAAGAGACACGACTTCCCGCCTGAGCTCTGCTCATTTTAGGCGCAGATTGCGTGAACCGTAGGGCCATGTACAAGAATCGTGCCACTGCATCTAGTTTCAATAGTGTTTTCTCTTATATAATGTTTGCAGAACCTCCTTCGCCACACAAGTCACTTGATGAGCCAGTCTCTTACTGAGTTGAAGTAAATTCCGGCACACAAACACTAACCTATGGACGAAGGTCTTTTCTAGGTGAGAAGTGAAATGTGAGGAGTAAAGAAAAAATGAACGTAAGTGGTTGAAACGGACTGCCATGTAACTTGATTGTTTAGCTTTCTTGACCTTGCTACACGCTGCGAACCAAGGCCGCAATCAACACAAGGCATTGCTGGAACTAGGTAAGAGGATTGACTGACAAAGGTTTACATTCCCCACTCTGAAGGGGTGGGGCGGGCCACCTAGAGGGTTACGCCCCCTCTCTGGCCAAGAGATGCGGGCGGGTTGGGGATATTTGATGGAGGAAGGATTAGGCAAGGGGATTGCCGTGGATGGGCAAAGGCGTTGTAACATTCCATCACCAACATAAATCACTGTTTCTATATCGACAAAATTCCGTGAACTCCACTGTAGCTCTTCAGAAGTGGAAACCTTGTTTCAAATGTTTTGACTTCCCACGGAGAATCGAACCCACGTCCTGTTTAGTGAATTGAATACTCCTCTGTTTCACACTTAAGCACTCTCACATTATAATCATCTGTGTTGGAATTCAATCCCACGACTTGGAGCACTATCTATTCAACAACAAATTCATTGCAATAACAAACAAAGCCAGCCATCCACATAGTGAAGGGATAGTGTGCCTTCCTCTTATCCAGAACATGATCCCCGTCTTGTTCAAGGATTTTAATTCTGTACTGAAGTCTGGAATAAGGTCGATCGCCTTGGTGAGATCAAGTGAGGAGCTGTCTGATACGGGAAAGTGTAGATCCGGCCAAGGAAGACAAGCAATATTCCAATACCTGGACCCCATACGACAGTCGCCTTTGAACACCAAAGTTGTTAATGAGTTGTATCTCGTAACTCATACTTTCGTTTTACCACATAGAGCCATACAGCCAGAAATTCCCTCCCAAGCTTCACTTCATCTCAAAGCAGAAATTAGAAGCAGTTTTCTTCACATTGCTACTCCACGTCATCAATTGGTTCATCACTAAGTGTTTTATAACTACATCGTCTCATGTGGAAGACGTCAATTATTTCTGAAGGAAAGTTTCACGATGCTATGCAGATGCAGTTAGTAACAAACTAGAACAAACTGGAAAGCAAGGACATCTGAATTTAAGATCAACATTCTTATTTTCCTTCGGTGAGCTCAAATTGTAAACTGACTGAGTGGCAGACATGGATGTGTTCACTTGGGTCCAAGGTTAAGTGCAGCACGTCGAGTTTTAAGAATGCTTCGATGTGAGAATTAAGCTGTCCCTACATTTACTGACAAGTAAATGACCCCCCCGTTTTGAGGTATCGTACCGATACGCTTGCATCTGATCGAACAAAAGAGGATCTAAAGAGCGTAATGGATATAATAATAATAATAATAATAATAATAATAATAATAATAATAATAATAATAATAATAATAATTTAGGAAAATAAGGAGTGAAATGGTTTCCCGTTGTTTTCGGCTTTGAATCTTAAATTGCTATTACATATCAGTTTCTCAAACCTACTGAAACGTACATATCAACTGACGCTATATCACTCCTCTTTCACTCCATCACAGTGACCAGCTGCAAATAAGGAACAGTGTTATTAGCGTCACTCGTACCTCAGTCAGTTTGTCAGTGCCAAGGATGAAACAGGCATATCGATGAAAAAAAAAATTGATCTGCTCTGCACTTTTCAACTCTATATCTTATCAGAAATGGATATCGGAATAATAATAATAATAATAATAATAATAATAATAATAATAATAATAATAATAAATATGAAAATATCTTATCTCACAATTAAATGCAAAAAATAACCTTTGTTAATTGCCATGCACCAGTAAATGAAGGTAACAAGAAAAATCCCAGTAAAGTAGAAGAATTCTGGGAACTTCGGGAAGAGGAAATATCTCAAGTCCCAAAATTAAAAGTTGTGATACTGCTGGGGGATTTTAATGCACAAATCGGGAGAGATAAAGCTTTTCAGAAAACAGTAGGGGAATATCTAACCCATAAAAGAACGAACAAAAATGGAATGAGACTAATTAATCTCCGTAGAACCTTTAACTTGAAATGAATGTTAACTTTCTTCTGGAAACTACCAAGAAGAAGTAAAACATGGATAAATTATCTTCAAATCTAATGTTGGGAGAATTCTAGTTGGATCATGTAGCTACTTCTCAAAGGAATATTAAATTATTAAATAATTATGAACGTAAAAGTAATAAGAAATAGAGACTTTGACTCTGATCACTACCTCTCTGAGGTTAAATTCAAACTTCTCCCTCATAAAATCAAAGAAGACAGACTCAACATCACACAGGAAACAATGAAACATGTTCAAGCAGAAATTCAAGTAACTCAACATGGTAACTTGCAAGAATTGTCCAAAATAATCCAAGTGCAACAAAGAACGTATTCGGGTCAGCAAAAACTAAAAAGAAAGTTTGGTGGAATGAAACTTGTGCGGAAGCGCTAACAGAAAGAGCAAAATTATGGAAATGCTCTAAAATGAAAGAACACTATGAGCAATTTAAGCAGCAAAGAAAAGAAACAGCAAGAATAAGAAGGAGTACTGAACGATCCTTTGAAAAATCCCAACTTGTTGACATACAGGATAACTTCACAAAAAAATAACTCGCGGAATTTCTATCAAGCGTTTAAAATTAACCGGAAGGGCTATCAAGTTCCAAGTATTTTCTTCAGAGATGAAAATGGCAGAATGAGTCTAACGAATACAGAGAACTGTGAAATACGAGCTCAACACTTCGATCAACTTCTGAACTGTGAAGAACCGAACACAAGTTTTAATTTCCAGAGATTCATGAAAACTTAGAAGCAGATCCACCGCCTACTATTGAACAAACTGAAAACGCAATTAAAACCCTAAAAAAAAATCAAAGCTAGTAGAGAAGACTCCATTACAGCTGAACTTAATGGTCTCAACCAAAAATCATAGATGATGTTCAAATCATATTTGAAGAAATCTGGGAAACGGAAAAGATCCCGGAAGATCGTAAAATTGCCTCATATACATCCTTTGCATAAGAAACGTAACAAGCTAGATGTCAACAACTGAAGAGGTATATCCAGTGGCTTATAAGATATTTTCAACAATATTACGGAATAGGGTAGACGCGACTCTTGACAGTGATTTGGGTGAATATCAGAGTGGATTTAGGAAGGGCAGATCTTGCTCAGAATAGATATTCAACCTAAAGTCCATAATCCGGACCAGTCGAAGAACCCCTCATCTTGAAGAATCAGTCCCAAACAGAGCTTTTATACAGGAGCTCTCAATGTTCGGTCACTTACTAGAGTTGGCAAACAAATTGAGCTCACAAAAACTCTGGATAAACAACTGTCAAAATTCTTGCAATTCAAGAGACACGTATCATATCGGAAGATATAGTAACGATATACAAGGGTAAAGTCACATCTGCTAATTGAATTATTCTAGGCATAGCTTTCTTTGTTCATGCATGCATTCTGCAGTGGACTTTAAAGCCACCCCCCCCCCTCCCCGGCTGTCAACTCTCTTTATCAAGTGCGCTAACAACGTTTACACCCTAATCAATGCGCATGTTCCTATCAGTGTAGATAACTCCAGCAGTCCTGAGAAAGGTGAGATCTTCTGGGCTCGACTTGATAATCTCCTGTCTGGAATTGACTCCAGTCACTTTTAAGTGACTTCAGTAAGGAGTGAAAGTTTGGATAAACCATAGGTGAACATCCATTTCACGTCCGAACCAACTGCAATGGGGAACGCCTAATCGACACCTGCGAGCAGACGAACCTTAAAATTATTACCACCTTCTCGAAAAAAATTCTCGTATGACCTAGCACTCACCTAATTAACTGATTGGTGAACGTCAGATATTTCCATCTTCCACCGACATTTCTTCAAGACATGGAATGTGAAGTGCTTGGAGGTGAAAATATTGATTCGGACCATTATCTAACAAAGGTTAGAGTGCGGTTTGTACCAAAATCCAATCACAGATCCCATACGCGGAAGTTCGACGGACTTGTTATTAATCGAAATGTCATTCATGGTTACACGAAAGAGCTTGAGTATCTAGAATCACAAGTTGGAAGACATTTTCAAGACGGTTCAGGATTCTGCTACTCTGACAATCAATTTAGCAGGAACACTCAAGGTGAACTGATCAGTTTGATGAAGCTCTAAAGTAAAAGCGGTCTCAAGTCTGGATTTGCTAGAATGAGACAGGAAAAATATAATAAATCATCATCCAACATGTGCTTATTGCTAAAGTGATCTGTAAAACAAAACGTGCTTAGGAAAAGGCTCAGCTTGAGTTCATATACAGGGTGTTAGGTGTATACGTGCAGATATTAAGCTAGTCGGCAAAGAAAAAGACATCTCACAATATATGCTATGTACTTTTTATCTTGTCCTATTAGTTTGCCCATAACTGAGCCAAATATTTCAGGACCTAATGTGTTTTGAACGGCTGTAGCAGGATATGCCGGTTACGTCATTCTGTCCACGCGTAGTGGAAGTACAGTAGCAGAGTCTAGGGCTTGTTGAACCTGTTTCTTATCGCAGGCCAACACATGTTGTTGTGCACTTCCCCTAAAGGCTTGGCAAGTAGCAGAGGATGACTCACGTGCCAGGCCACTTGCTGTACTCGTAAACCGGTCTAGGGTACTCTGTGTGAAATGTACACAGGATCCTTACAGTGACCTCGAAGATACGCACCAGCACATACGTGCGAATAAAGTATTGTGTAGTTGTGTGTGATTTATAAGACGTCAATGGCATTACTCAGTGATCCAACCTGACAAAATGAAAGGAAATAGTTAATAAGTAAATGAAAAATGAGCGCAACATTTCTGTGCTGTTATTGCGACAGTCTACGATGAATTTCTGACAATAAACAATGCGAGTTGTCTATGCTTATTCATAAACTTTTCAGGTCAATGAAAGAACGGTGGACACTGAAAGAAAAGGCTGTAAGCATTCAGTCATATTGTTATTAATGAGACAGATTTCAAAAACCGTAGTTGCAGCCATGCGTGAACATTGCTCGAAGGAACAATAGCTACTGTGGATTTCTTTTGCTAGATGCTTTACGTCGCACCGACACAAATAGGTCTTATGGCGACGATGGGACAGGAAAGGGCTAGGAGTGGGAAGGAAGCGGCCGTGGCCTTAATTAAGGTACAGCCCCAGCATTTGCCTGGTGTGAAAATGGGAAACCACGGAAAATCATCTTCACGGCCGCCGACAGTGGGGTTCGAACCTGCTATCTCCCGAATACTGGATACTGGCCGCAGTTAAGCAACTGCAGCTATCGAGCTCGGTCTACTATGGAATTGCCACCGGGCATTTCTAATAGAAGGCTTATTCTTCTTTTTCCTAATCTGTTTACATTCCAGGGTTGGTTTTCCCTCGGACTCAGCGAGGGATCCTACCTCTACCGCCTGAAGGGCAGTGTCCTGGAGCGTGAGACATTGGGTCGGGGATACAACTGGGGAGAATGACCAGTACCTCGCCCAGGCGGCCTCACCTTCTATGCTGAACAGGGGTCTTGTGTAGGCCTTGCGGCGGAATGGGGAGATTGGAAGGGATAGACAAGGAAGAGGGAAGGAAGCGGCCGCGGCCTTAAGTTAGGTACCATCCCGGCATTTGCCTGGAGAAGTGCGAAACTACGGGAAACCACTTTCAGGATGGCTGAGGTGGGAATCGAACCACCTCTACCCACTTGACCTCCCGAGGCTTAGTGGACTCCGTTCCAGCCCTCGTACCACTTTTCAAATTTCGTGGCGGAGCTGGGAATGGAACACGGGCCTCCGGGGGTTGGCAGCTAATCACACTAACCACTATACCACGGAGGTAGACAGAAGGCTAATTACCGGGCAGTAAGTGCTGATAGGTAATGTAATGGACCCGTTTAATTAAAACGTCCGTAATAATAATGTTACTACTACTACTACTACTACTACTACTACTACTACTACTATCTTTACGTTCCACTAACTAATTTTCACGGTTTTCGAAGACACTGAAGTGCCAGAATTTTGTAAAGCAGTACGTTTTTAAATGCAAGTAAATCCACAGACACGAGACTGGCGTATTTCAGCACCTTCAAATACCACCGAACTCAGCCGCCATCGAACCTGCCAAGGTGGGATCAGAAGACCAGCGCTCTATCGTCCGAGCTACGCAGACCGGCATTGGGGCTTAGAGTAAGTTGATCGTGCGGTTAGGGGCGCGCAGCTGTGAGCTTGTATTCTGGTGATAGTGGGTTCGAACTCCACTGTCGGTAGCCGGGAAGATGGTTTTCCGTAGTTTCCCATTTTCACATCAGGGAAATGCTGGAACTGTACCTTTATTAGACTTCGAACGCTTCCTTCCCACTTGTATCCGTTTTCTCTCCCACTGTCGCCGTAAGACCTATTTGTGTCGGTGCGACGTAAAACAATTTGTAAGTACATGCTTCGGTAATTTCGGAGACATGTCTGCAATTATATTATTAATAATAATTCGGACATGTTAAAAGTTCACTATTTTCTTTAGTGTTTTCTGACAGATTACGAGCTACGAAGTTTGAGTGGGGCGATTAACTTTTATTTTCATAATAGTCAGTAATAATAGACTAACACAGTTTTTATAATAATATTGTTAGTGGCTTTTCGACGGATGCAAGCTAATCGCACGGCCAACTCGCCCAATAATAATAATAATAATAATAATAATAATAATAATAATAATAATAATAATAAATCTTCACGTGCCAATGGAGACGCGCGGTGTCGGAATTTAGCCCACTGGTATTCTTTAACGTGCCCGTAAATCTACCGATCAGAAGCGGTCGTATTTGAGCACCTTCAAATACCAGCGGACTGAGCCAGGATCGAGCCTGCTAAGTTCATGAAACCAGTGCTTGAACCGTCTGAGCCACTCAGCCTGGCAACGTTTATTTTGATACGTTGAATAGGTACTGCAAAATCAGCAGTAAGCTAGAAGGTTCTCATTTACATTTAAACATGTTCTCTTCGGTTGGAAGCACGAAAGGAAGGTACGTTTAATTAATTTATGTTTATAACATGTCCCTTACTGGTATGAAGTAAAACGTTCGATGTGTTTTGACATTTCAATTCCGATACTACTCACTTTGAAATTCTATCCCATGCATTCTTTCGTTGACGTAATAAACTTTATTTACGTACACGTCAACACGGGTTGTTTCTGCATACGGCGAGTAGGACTCCCAAAAGACCATGATATTGAAATCGCACTGTGGGAGAATATTCCACGTAAGCAGTTCGACAAAAGCACTAGACCTGTCACATGCTGGTTGTCTGCTGTTCTTAGCGACGGGGATGTCGCTGGACGGGTTCCCCACCCCTACATGAAACCGGTCTGTCTGACCTTGACCTGAATAACAGCTGTCAGAGATGCGAATTATCGGCCGTGCTTTGCGTTTTAAGGGCCGATGACATTAAGACAGCAATTATCATCATCATCATCATCATCGTCGTCGTCGTCGTCGTCGTCGTCGTCACGAAAAAATATTCAATAAAATAATCGTTTTATATTCATCATTACTGAAATAGGAACTATAAGTTAACATTTAACTTAAGAAGATTGCCTAGAGTGTTTTGTTAATTTATAAAGGAAAGTTTAACATTTCTTTTAATGCAATCTGTATGTTTTGTTTTCTAAACTGTTGTACTGTAATGTTTAACATAGGTATATTATGTTGTTCACAGGCGTTTTCGTGTACGTTCGTAAATCCGTACTTTTCTATTCGAGATAGTCTTGTTACCGTCCACCTGGAATTACGGAGCCCGTACTGTATGTTAGTTCATTATTTTTCTACAACAGAGTGTTACGAATGCGACTGTAGTACCCGCGACCACGCCACTCTTATGTCTGTGTCACTAATGTGCACTTTGTTCAGCTGTGTGCTGCTTGACTATGTGGCTCTCGTTACCTTCTTCTTCCTCTTCTTCTACTGCAGCCTTATGTCTTAACAGGTATACTGTATTCTACCGACATCATCTCAACACGCAGTAGCGTAATCTGCTGCGATTTACCGAGCTCGATAGCTGCAGTCGCTTAAGTCCGGCTCCATGGCTAAATGGTTAGCGTGCTGGCCTTTGGTCACAGGGGTACCGTGTTCGATTCCCGGGAGGGTCGGAAATTTAACCTTAATTGGTTAAATTTGCTGGCACGGGAACTGGGTGTATGTGCCATCTTCATCATCATTTCATCCTCATCACGACGCGCAGGTCGCCTACGGGAGTCAAATCAAAAGACCTGCATCTGGCGAGCCGAACTTATCCTCGGACACTCCCGGCACTAAAAGCCATACGAAATTTCACTTCAGTGTGGCCAGTATCCATTATTCGGGAGATAGTGGGTTCGAACCCCACTCTCGGCAGCCCAGAAGATGGTTTTCCGTGGTTTCCCATTCTCACATCAGACAAATGCTGGTGCTGTACCATTAAGGCCACGGCCGCTTCCTTCCCTGTCCTAGCCCGTTCCAGTCCCATCGTCGCCATAATGCCTATCTATGTAGGTGCGACGTAAAGCCAATTGCTGCTGCGATTTGTTATTAGCACCATCATAATAAAATGTAATATAGTTGTGGCGGAATCTTCTTAGATAAGTTCGACATCTGTGGATTGTGTATAATTTGATAACTCATCTGTACTCATGAAAGCGACCGTCGGCCTGGCGTTCAGGTTAATAACTACATGTCTCTAACGTGTAACCTTGTTTATGTTTCTTATATTTGTTGATGTGTATGTTTGATGTTTATACACAATACGAGATTACAGCTGACTCATCCCCACGAGCTTGACCTGGTTCTCGCTTTACGCATAGTAATCTGTAGGTAACTACTGCGACCGATGCTAACTCACGTGACATACATTTCATCTTGTTTCCTCTTAAACCACGCATATTTTACTATTTTCTTCCACGTATTTCAGCTTTTAATGACCTAATAATAATAATAATAATAATAATAATAATAATAATAATAATAATAACAATAATAATAATAATAATAATAATAATAATAATAATAATAATAATAATAATAACGTTAAGTGCTTTACGTCCCACTAACTACTTCTACGGTTTTCTGAGACGCTGAGGCGCCCGAATTTAGTCCCGCACAGTTCTTTTTATGTACCAGTAAATCTGCCGACACGAGGCTGACCTACAGTATTTGAGCACCTTCAAATACCACCGGACTGGGCCAGGTTCGAACCTGTAAAGTTGGAATCAAAAGGCCTGCACCTCAACCGTCTGAGCAACTCAGCCCGGAAGGAGGCATGAAATGTAGGTACGTTTAATTTATTTAGTTGTATAACATGTCCAATATTCCTTTGAAACTAAACGTTCGATGTGTTTCGATAATTCAATTCCGATGCTACTCACTTGGGCATCCGATAACTGCTTTCGTTGGCGTAAGGACCTGCCATCTTTCTTGTACCTTTACGCAATGCACAACGGGGATCTACTGTATTTCACGTCCCGGCGCGCCTATACCAACCAATAATTATATCACACGCTCGTACAGGTCCCGCACGGATTCAGGTTTTCAGGTCATTTCCATACTCGCTAGACCACGGGGCTGATGACCACACATATCCCAATCCCGTAAAGGACATAACAGCAAATGAACCAGTATTAACGCTGAGAATTCGGAACATCCAGGGTCCGAAACCGATGACCAGGGTTGTCTGAAGCCCCTAAGACGGAAACTGAATACTGACAACTACGAAACCACTCTGGCGAGAATGTAACGTAACAAGGCATACGCTACTGTAGTAGCCACCTTCAGCTGTTATCGTAGCTCAGTTGCTTTTAAACATAAAACCAGTTTGACAAGTATGTTACGTAACATCTCGTGCACTGCATAGGAAGCGTTCAGCTGTTGTACGTAAACATAAACAGAAACCAGTTTGGCACGCATGGCGCGTGACTCGCCTGTTCTCAAAGGGAAGCTATTCATTCACAAGAACAAGGCATACTACCTATTCTAAAAACATCGTGTCTCTTTGCTCTCGAAAATAACTTCCGAGAATTTCTAAAAGTTTGATATATAGTGGTTCGTCACATCGTTCTCTATTGCTAGAAGAAATATCTGCAGGTATACACCTAACACCCTGTATATGAAATCTTCAAGAGGAAGAACATTATTGATTTTTACCATACTTTCAAGTCTGATCTCACCGACTACCAAGTCCCTTCGCTATGTTTATAGGACGGGAATCTTATTTTGAATAATCATGACAAAGTGAACGATTAGCTCGATGTTTGAGTCCTTACTCAACTACATTCCTCCAGCATCTAAGATTGTAATATTCAGTCCATCTTTAATTCTACCTGATTCTCTCTCCTTCCTCCTGATTGAGAAGTAATCACACAAATCATTGCATCCCTCCTCAACAACTAGACATCAGGCAAGGCGTGCATAGTTACCGAACTTCTGAAAAATGGGTGGTCCCAATTTTGTTGCCAAAATGGAGAAGGCTCTTTCATGATATATGAAATCAGAAACTATTCCTAAGGAATGGCAGTCAGTTCATATAGCAATAAATCAAATGTGAATACCTACAGAGGCATTTTCTCTTCATTCAGCTGCCTATAAAATCCTGTCAAAACTCTTCAAAATCGTATTGAAGCTATTATTGATCCACAGATTGGTGAATATCAAGTCGGCTTCTTTAACAACCGCTCCTGCAGCGAACATACCTTCTCTCTAAAGAGTATCATCAAAATCAGATCTCTTCGCTCCAAACCACTTGTATTGACTACGACTCAATCGAGCGATTCCTTGATATCTTCAAGGAGATGGGCGTGGAGAACAAGACCCCTTCCGTCATCAAACAAACTCTGATCAACGTCTGTTCACAAATGAAATTATTGTGGGAAATATCATGATCTGGTGATCTTAAGGCGGTGGCCTTACCTATTCTGTCCAATTGTATTCTTGAAAAGGCATTCCGTGAGTGTAGAAACAGACTACCCAATCATGGCACAAAGCAGTGAACATGAACTGCCTTGCTTTTGCGCATGATGTAGTCCTAATAGCAAATGACATCAACATCGCCTGCCTCCAGATTGAAGCATTACAAGAAGTAATGACCGTATACCAATAAGTAGTCATAATACAACTGTATTTCTCGATACCAAATATGGAAAAATCAAACGGTGCAATCATTTCAAGTATCTTAGGGAAATCATCTCCTTTGATGCGTCGAAGAAAGAATCTCTGAAATATCGGGCTAAACACATGGAAACAGGTTTTCACCTCTGGAAACTCATTTATCAGTCCAGATCGATCTTATGGCTGGCCAGATACCACCACTACACCACATCAGGCAAGGATAAATAAATAAATAAATAAATACTAAGTATGTCCTGAAGCCTTTTATGTTACCGAATGCTTGACTCTTGCTTACCACGATGAGACAGAGAGGATCCAAATGAAAAACAGGGAATTCCTAAAAAAGATGCTCAGCCTACGTCAGACCTAAAAAAGATGCTCAGCCTACGTCAGAATTCTTACGGCGAATATCACCTGGGATCAATGCAGAGCTGTACTCTAAATTCGAAAAGTCCTCACCTGTTATGAGGAAGCACCGTCTTATGTTTTACGGTCATCTGTCTCCACTGCCTAACACCAGAATATCTCGGAAACACCTTGATCTTCTCATGACTTGAAAATGTACCACTCCATGGCCGAGTGCAAAGAAGGAGAATCTGACCGGTGTGTCTGAGACACTAGAAGTTCAGGTTCTGGATATAGGGCTTAAAGGATCTTCCGGAAAGAAGTCCGAAGAGTGAATAACTGCATTCTCCATTCAGATGAATGATCGATTGAAATCCAGAAAGGCTGACAAGTGTTAGGCGAAGTCCTACGTGGCCGAAAGGATATGTTTTAAAAATCGGACAATTCAGGCTGTGGTTATTAATGTATTTAAGAGTAATAGAAAACAAAGCCCTAACTTAAACACTTATAAAGTTGTAAAATAAATAAGTACATACAAATACAAATTCATACATACTATTGGTCTTACGGGATGTCATAGTGCTGAGATTTTACTCTGAATATAGCTGGATAAAGCAACCTTGAACACAGAAGGCGAATGCCTACCCAAAAGAGCTACGCTGAGACTCAGACCGGATGATCGTAAAGCTAGTAAAATTTGAGCCAGTGTAGCTTTATGCTCCGAGATACTAAAGACGAGAAAAATAGAAACTCGAAACCATATTTATTCATTTAATAGAGCATTCCCTCTTCAAGGTTCGTTATGAGTACACAAGCTAAATATTTGACTCGCAGCTTTGCATGCACGTTTTGTTCGCTTTGTACAAACAGAGGTTAAAGTGGCAGAGTGAAATTATGTTTTATTACGTCGTAACTGTTAATTTAGGAACGGGAACCTTTTAACTTATCCTAGGGGAAGAAATGTTTCAGAATATAATCAGTTGCCAAAGTTTAATGCACCTCGAATTGCTATTTTAAATGTGTCACTTCTTCACACTTGATGTTAATGTCCATTATGGCATGTCTCGGGGCACTTGCAGTAATTCCTGGTTCAAGTAATTAGCGTCACAGCCATAGGGAAAGGTGAACTGTCGAGTGATTGAGTACAGTAGATTTACGAACGACGTTGTAACCATAGCTGACTCAGAAAAAGAAATGAACAGGATACTTGAAATGTTAACAAAGACCGTAATTCAATGGAAATTGAACATTAAAGTAGACAAAACCTCTACTTCTTCTTCAGGTTTACACACACCTGTGGGATCGCGGGTACGAACTGTCACATACTGGATTTGGCCCTGTTTTGTGGCCGGTTGGCCGTAAGGTGGTGGTGGTTGTGGTGGTGGTGATTACTGTTTTAAGAGGAAGCACAACTAGGCAGCCCTTCTCTATATAACACTAATTAGAGAGGAAACGTAGAAGGGATCCGACACTTAGAAAAATGAAGATATCGGCCAAAGAATGACAAGGGCCACGAAGAGCGTGAAAATGAAATATTTCTTAGGCCCCGAATGTTCTAATAGCGTCGGGGTCAAAAATAACGAGGTTTGACCAAGGGAGGTCGGATAAGATAGATGAAAGTGAGGAGCCTGGTACAAGTAAATTGAAGCAATGCCAGGATTCAGCTTAGGGACCCATGTTCGCCAACCTACACTCCCAAGTCTCCTCTTTAGTCACATCTCCCGACCGGCAGGTTACCAGACAAAATTCGAAACGACCGGGGTTGTGCCGGGGTCACGGCCGCAAATGTTGACATAGAAAACGTACACTGTGATAGGTATTGACGAAATAAAATATCCGGTCAGTAAGGATTTGAAATGTCATTTTTGTTATTTTTATTAATTGTAAACGAATTTACTCAATTGGGGTCTGTGATATTGAAATAGATCGACATCAATATTACGGGCGAAAGTTAAATCTACTTGTACTACGCAGAGTCGTGGGAGTTTCGAAGGGCGTACTGGAGCCTCTTTATCATCACCTGGGTGAGCAGCATCTACATCCATGAGTTCCAAATCATTTCCCACCAGTGGAGCAGTAGATGTGGTTGACTGTGGCTCCAGTAGCGCGGAACTCACTTCACGACGCTCAGCCACTTTGAGACGTTCCCAATAAGCTATAAGACACTCGGCATTGGTGATTGTGAACTTTAGGAATTATTAAAATCCCTTCTATCCTCCCCAGTGCGTTACCGATAATTGTGAATCCACTTCGTCACGACATTCTGCGAAAGAAAGGAATTTTTCGGACTTATTCGCAAAACAATTTCCTTAGATGTTCTCTGTTTTATTTAATTACACAGGGCGAGTTGGCCGTGCGGTTAGGGTCGCCCAGCTGTGAGCTTGCATCAGGGAAATAGTGGGTTCGAACCACACTGTCCGCAGCCTTGAAGGTGGTTTTCCGTGGTTTGCCATTTTCTCACCGCCACGGCCGCGTCCTTCCCACTCCTAGGCCTTTCATTCCCATCGTCGCCATATGACCTGTCTGTGTTGGTACGACGTAAAGCAAATAGCAAAAATTAAATAATAATATTACCATACCCTACTAGTAAAAACTGATCGAGTGGCTGGCTGCGTTCTTTGGGTCACATAGTTGTCTGCTTGCATTCGGGAGATCGTGCGTTCGAACCCTACTGTCGGCAGCCCTGAAGATGTTTTCCATGGCTTTCCATTTTCACACCAGGCAAATGCTGGGGCTGTACCTTAATTAAGGCCATAACCGCATCCTTTCCACTCCTAGCCCTTTCCTATTCCACCGTCGCGATAACACCGATCTGTGTCGGTGCGATATAAAGCAATTTGTAATAAATAAATAAATAAATAAATAAATAAATAAATAAATAAATAAATAAATAAATAAATAAATAAATAAATAAATAAATAAATAAATAAATAAATAAATAAATAAATAAATAAATAAATAAAGCCATTGATCACATGGACTGGCTTCATAAAGACTGGTTTATCTGCTACGTTCACATTATCAAAGGGCGAGGGCTGGATGTATGTGCCATCTACAACATTAGAATTCATCATAAGTAGGGTCCCATCCTCACCTGCACCAGGCCTCTTCGGAGGGCACACGCCATTATTATAGTGTCAAAGCAAAGTATGGACAGAGAGAGATCAGTGAATATAACAAACTCATAATACACTGTAAACACTATATCTCAACACCACTGGGACTGACCCCTCTCCTTTGATAATAGAAGGCCATCGAGTAACTGATGGAGCCGCTAATGGCTAGACAAAGGCTGTGCTACTCCTTGGACTTCTGTCATTCCCGAATAATTGCATTTAATCATATTTAAATAGACTTCACAATAACACAGTCCGCCAGATAGTTTCTACTCGAAATTGTTCCAAGTTCCTACTACGAACTGAAAGTAAATATTGTTTCTCAAACTTGTATGAACGTATGGAACCCTCAGTGGTAAACTCTGAGATTGGCAGGAATCTTGTTTCTCTTCTACAGACACGACAGAATACCCTCTCAGCCATTAGCGGCGCCAACCCCGCCAGGAATCGATCTCTTCTAACTTCCTCCTCCTGCTGTCTCCAGTCGTTCTCTCGTCGACTGAACTACTTCAACATCTGAAGTGCTCATCAGTATTTGCTAGCCATTCTATTCTGAAGAAAAGGCTCTAGCCGGGTAAAGTAGTCAAAAGTGCCCTTGCGTGTAATGCTGTCTGTGTGCTTGAATATTGTATAAAACACTAAAAAAGATGATTTTCAAGTAGGCCCCATCGCTCGACCACCCAATCCTCAAATGACATGATTTTTACGAAAAATAGTTTCTATGCTTATAAATAACAAAAATGACTTCTTTAATCTGTCAATTATAAATAATATTTGTTTAGCCCAAAAATTCAATTTTTGGTGCCAATTTCAAATTCAAATTTATCATTGAATTATTTTTCGTATATATAAAATAATTCGACGCAGTTGCATTATTAATAAGCCCATAGAAGTGTAATTTTGGTGGATTTTTTTCTGTATGTACCATCACTCCAAAAATTCTGAAAGACAGTTGAGGCGCTGGCCTTCTGGCACCAACTTGGCAGGCTCGATCCTG
This sequence comes from Anabrus simplex, assembly GCF_040414725.1. NCBI lineage: Eukaryota > Metazoa > Arthropoda > Insecta > Orthoptera > Tettigoniidae > Anabrus > Anabrus simplex. The sequence goes on along the minus strand of NC_090265.1, from coordinate 1,173,348,316 downwards.
GCTCAGTCCGGTAGATTTACTGGCACGTAAAAGAACTCCTGCGGGACAAAATTCCGGCATCTCGGCGTCTCCGAAAACAGTAAAAGAGTAGTTAGTGGGACGTAAAGCCAACAACATTATTATTATTAAAATCTGAAAAATAAATCGGGAACATAGAGCACTTATAGCTTTATATCTGAGATTTTTTCAACCGCGCAACGTTGTTTTAACTATGATATAATTATGTTATAACTTTGATTCGAACCACGGTCCTTTGATAACAAGTCACTCGGTCATTCAGCTATCACTCCTACCTTGAATAGTTCATATGGTATATTGGAAGGGAAAATCCATGCTTTTATGGTTCGAAATTTCGGTAAACCTGTAGATTATATTTAACAGAAGGAAGCTAGCTGTGACTGTTGAATTTGTCAGTTTTGTTATCATAAGCCGAATCCGTCCACCTTGGGCACAGAAACACAGCGCTCTACCATCTGAGCCACTCAGTCGGCTCTCAACGTTGGCTTTAATGATAGCAATTTAATAATAATAATAATAATAATAATAATAATAATAATAATAATAATAATTTAATGATATTAATGATAGTGACTGAGGTATAAACGATTCCTAAAAGAGCCAATCCCTATGATGAACGCTGTGAAGCTGTCGCTTGTAGGGTTGATTTGTGAGAACATTTCAGTAAGCTTAACAGACATATGTTACAGCTGCCTTCTGGTTCGGTAAGGAAGGTGATGGGAAATCATCTATTTCCTAAATTCACCTCTTCAGTGTTACGTAGGCTTTCACTAACTGCTGATGATGAAACAAAAGGGGATCCGACCAGGCTTCGAGCTAAGGACTAAATATTTGCATAGGCCTAGTACTAATGTTAGCCGGTATTTATTTGCATACCTGTTGCTGTCATCACACGAAGTAATGAACTAGGTTCAATTTGTTGTCGACATACATATTTTATATCTATATTTGTAATTTGTTATTAATCCGGGCTAAGGTTGAGAAAGAATCGCACGTAGTCTGTATTTCAGGTTTCATTCCAGTGGTGGTGATAATTGAGGTTCGGATGTTAAGGAAAAGTCATATTTCATTCCTGAGGTCATTTTACCCGAAACCTGTAAATGATGGGTTTCTGACCCCGTTTAAAACAATTTTATTTTGCATATAAATGCATATTTCGGTCATGTTATTGCTTTGAACTTATTTTGATTATTTCAGCAATATAAGGTCATGTTTTGTTACATTTTGAGCATTTTGATTTAAATTTAGGCGTCGTTTCAAACAAGGTGCCGGCCCCGTGATGTAGGGGTGGCGTCCCTGCCTCTTGCCCAGAGGCCCCGGGTTCGATTCCCGGCCAGGATCTGAGGGCTGGTTCGAGGTCCACATGATTAGAACTGAGGAGCTATTCGGCGGTGAGATAGCGGCCCTGGTCTAGAAAGCCAAGAATAACGGCCGCGAGGATTCGTCGTGCTAACCACACTACACCTCGTAATCTGCAAACCTTCGAGCTGACTTGTGAGCAGCGGTCGCTTGATAGGCGAAGGCCCTTCAGGATTGTAGTGCCATGGGGTCAGTTTTTTTAAGAAGGTGCGTGTTATCTGCGGCAATTTTCAAACACAGGATTTCAAAATTTTGTAGAAGATGCATTTTTCTTCCTTTTCCCGAAAGAAATAGGTAGCAGGTTTAGAATACATAATTCCTAGAAAGAGCCGCTGTACGAACATACGCCGACAGATACAAAAATTCATGTCAATATTTCACTGTTTTAGGAAAACAGAATTAGAACTGCGCCTCAGGGCTACGATACTGAACGAATTTATAAACTGATAATTTACCTACTGTAGCTCTTCTAGTCTGCATTATTGAATGTGTCTGCTATATTATCGCTTATCACTCTTTGACATGTTTAATGTTGGTAAAAAAATCTAATACTTGCCACCTATCCCTAAAATGCTTAAGTCATATTTACCTAGTTTTTGGGGCATATTTGCTTGCTTATTTTGTAACTTTTTAGGTCTTAAACGTCCGAACCCTACTGATAATTGGTTTTATGTCTCACTAACTATATACTGGGGTCGATGACCTAGATCAGGGCCTCTCAAACGCCCAAAATCTCACGCGTGCAAACTGAGGCGCAGAGTTCCTGTGCATAGTGCATCGGTCCCACTCGGTTCGGCTCGGATCAACGCTTCGTCTCTGGGCTACTCGGCTAAGCTCGGCTCAACTCGGCTCGGATTTGGAGCGCTACGGAACAAGTGAGAAAGAGAGAGACAGCGCTATTGCTCCAAATCGAGGAGTGGGGGGTCTGCACTCTGGTCAACCAAGCGAAGTCGTTTCTTGCACCATGCACAGTGCATGCACCAGGTGCTTGCATCCTGAGAGGCCCTGACCTAGATGTTAGGCTCCTTTCAATAACAAGCATCATCAACTATATGCTTGTGGTTTCAGATATGCCATGATACAGGATTTTTCCCCACAGAAATTCTTTTACATGCCTGTAAATCTACGGACACGAAGCTAGAGTATTTAAGCACCTTCAGATACCACCGGACTGGCTGGGATCGAACGCATTAGCTTGTGCTCAGAAAGCTTCTTCTAGAATGGCCTGAAGTATGATTTTAACCCACTTGGTTACTCAGTTATGTTATCTAAGTCTAAATGCTCTCGGTGCCAATTTACCAAACCAGTCTGACAGTGTCCAGAACTGAACCCGGTCCAAACTAGCAGGTATTGTGCCAAGTGTCTGTGGACGTAAGTATGTGGGCTTTATCTAATTATCGTTGGATGCTATTGACGACGAGAAGTTAACTTACCTCCCAAGGGAAGTAATTAAGAAAGATGGTTTAGCAATAAGCACAGGAGTCCAGGAAATAACACTTAGATTTAATATAACCTTCATGTAATCTATGGACGGGGTTTCCCCATGTCGACTTTCTATCGTTTCGTAACCACGAAGAAAATATTAGACCGATATATTGATTGCAATTCATTTTTCAATCTAATCATGGTGAAAATAAATCTACTTTGAAGTGACAGCGTAGTATGAGCGGGAAGTTGGAGTTACGAAAATCTATCTATATATCTATCTATATATCTATCTATCTATCTATCTATCTATCTATCTATCTATCTATCACCGACAACAAGTAGATCAACGATCAGATTCCGTCTCCTACTCGGGATGAGACATCGGGCACCTCAAGTAGTTTTCCTTAACAAGAACAGACCACGCCAGTTCAGACCATTTTCAACAGCAGCCGACATGCAATAGACTTCCACCATGAGTCAGCAGTCCACTGACCTCGCTCAATGCTGCTTAATTCAGAATCACACCCTAGGCTGTTGTAATTTGCATGTGTCGCATGACAATCAATACTTGAGTGATGGCGGGATTGTGCGTTAATTTTGCAGTTTGAAACTAGCATCGATAGCTCTGGTCGTTCTTCCTGTGGGTGCTGAGTACATAGGATGTTTTTTTCTCTTTCTATCACAACCACTTTTCATAGGCTTCCAGTTTCTCACTTGAAGTTTGCGTTAAGGTGGAGGACTTAATTTCATACAATAGAACTGGGAAGACATAACATCTCAGTAGTTTTATTTTACATTGGAGGGGTAGATCGAGACACCTAAATAGCTTCAGCATCCTCAGGATGCTCAGGACTTTTCTATTCGGCACCTAGTCCCTAATGACTGATCCAGTCTTCGTTAATTGATGCACTCTGGTATGTATATTTTGAACCTTTTTTACTGCTGGTTATTATTAACCATCCGCTGCGTAGGATGACGATCGTTATTTTTGGAAGCTGTCATATATTTTGTGTTTTTACATTGAACAACAGTCCGTGATTCTGACTTGTCTTGACAATTCACTTCATTAGTATCTGCAAGCCCTCCAGACTATCTGCAAACACTACTGTATCTTCTACATACCGAATGTTGTTAAAGCATTCTCCGTTAATAATAATGCATTACCTGGTACGTTCTGGTAATACTTGGATGCTCGGGTAATATGAAGCGGGTATTCGTTCACTCAAAACTGATTCCCGTATTGCCTAGGTTTTCATTCGTTACAAATTTCTATTTCCTAATCATAAGATAATGAGAAGGATGAATGAAGACCAGTTATTTCGAAATGTTAATGGTAACTCGAAAAGTAAAACCGAAATATTAGTGTTCTAAAATAAATTCCATCCTGTGTAATAGCTGCGACATATAATTAACATATGACTATCGATGTAAAAGAATTTGCTTATATTTTGCTCCCGCATGTCCATCAATTTGAATGGGTAGGAGTTTCTTATGGCAAGTGGGTATATGATCCCCAACCTAAATGAGCTGGAATAGTTGTATTTTTGTTCATAGACTGTTTTTTAGTCTTCAAGATATTTAGTCCCACACGCTACACATTAGATCTTTTCACTAACAAAGTAAGACATTCTGAGCAAAACAGTGGACGTATCTGTTTAAAAAAAATAGTCGACCATTTCTAAACAGACGATAAACAAAACAAATTACTTTTATAAAAACATACATATATTTTTAAATAACAAAAGAGTAAAAAATATGCCACTCTCAATTTAGACTTTTAGAAAAAGTCTGTTTCTACGTTAAAAAACATAGTAAATTAACGTTTCCTTCGCAGAGAGAACTACGTTGAGAGAAGGAAGGATGATGGAGTAGAGAAGCAAACTCGCAGGAGAGAGGGAATCAGATAGATTGCCGGGAATACACAACAAGCACTGATACTATCTGTAGCAGGTACCTGGGTGTTCGAATCCGTACCCAGTGTAACTGGTACTCGGGTACTCAATGACGCAGGTCCTGACATTAGCGCTAACTCCGACAGTGGGAAGGTGTTGATGTCTGAATGTAATTTACTGCAATATGACCGTTCAGTGAACTCATTGACTTGGATTGTGTATCCCCTCTTCAGCTCACTAAATTGACACATACAAACGATGTGATGATGCCATCGATGCCTTTCATGTGGCGACACGCTCATTATTCCTACGCTGTTCACACAGAGCCTAGAAGAGCTGTCCAAATCAGTGAGTTAATTAAATATTCAAGTTACAATCAATGGGTCTACATAAACAATAATTCACCTATACCAAAAATTAAAACACAAGTTTTTAACAATTCGCAACATAATCTAAATTTACAAAGAACGGTTTTGTAGATCAACAATACCTACCCCTAATTCTTAAATATAAACTTTTATTACTATCCAACAGGATTCACATATAATACAATAGAAGGGGGCACCAGAATGTGTTGTGTTCAGGGTGTCATGCATCTTAAATCCGGGCGTCAGTGGTGATTATTGTTATTAGGTTCCAAACAACAAGATTAGCACCAACGCGTGGGTAAAAGAATTGCGCAAGGCAAATATGGAGTTTTACGCCACTAGTAATCATAAGTCAAGAGGTCTGAACAACTGCGATGTGACATTCTGCCCTGAAAATCTCTCATACGTTGATAGGGAATCGAACTGAAGTCGTCTTTGTGAGGAGGTATCGATGATAGAGTTAGTAAATAATACACTAGGGCCCGGTTGTATAAAACATTTGATCTGAGTTTAACGAGGAAAAATGGCTGCCAGTCAAGTTGAACTTCGATTTTCCGTTGTATAAACGCTAATCTAAGATCATCTCGTCTCGATCTAAGTTCAGATTTGACTGGCGAATATTCGTCGGTTAATCTCCTTGAACCTAGATCATTATCGTTCATATTAAACATTGAACTAGTCCTGAAGACTTGAGAAGTGTTTCCTTGTATCGTATCTGCGTAAGAATACCGCGTCTTAATAATATCGAGATGAGTTATGAATATCTTGAATGCTAATAATTAAATTATATTGCTAAAGATCGCTAGATTTTTTCAGAAGTGAGGTTATGTGAATATCATATAAACAATAGCCTACTGCCATACCAACACGTTGTTGTTACTTAGTTTTATGATACTGCTTCAATAATGAATTATTTCAAATTATGTTTCAAATTTACAAAACAAAGCAACTAGCAGGGATGTCAGATTATTCCGACTTTTCGCCTGATGAAGAAGAGTTGATTTTACAATGAGCTCCTCGCGTCTTTCGGTACAGACGGAATCCGATGATTGAAACGAGTGATCAAATTTTCAAAATGAGATTCCGTTTCTCGAAAGATGTTGAGGAACGACTGGAACTGAAGTTAAGGGACATACTACAAAAACCTACTCAAAGAAATTATCCCCTGTCACCCATGTGTATGTTTTATGCTACAAGAAGTATTGAATAGGTTGAACCTCCTTTTCAATTATTTAATTTTTAACATCAATAATTTCAATACGGAACAATGAAATTTTTATCTTTAATTTCTTTAAATTGACAAGTCAACGGCTTTTTCGTTCAACTTTGATGTCACCATATCGGTTCTTTTATTTTCTATTATATGTTTGTAGCTCGATAGTACAATATCCACCAGATCGTCCTTTTATTTCAGCGTGAAATTCGCAGAACGCTCCTTTGAATTTCCTTCCATGTTTACTTCGCGAGATTTCAATATTTCTTCTTCTTCTCCTGCTTCGACAGTCACGGCAGTTTCGTATTTCATTTGTTTAGAGTCACGGCCAGGTCAATCCCGCCATTTATGTATTATCCAAAGGGCCGAGCTATTTCGTATTTCATTTGTTTTGCGGTGTTGCCACGTCCACTTCTTTGAACTCCGATTACATTTGAACTACACATGTGTAAACCGAGTTCAGTTTTATACAACGCGGTGAAGTCGTAACCTCAGTTCATTTTCAGAACTAAGTTCTTAATTGATCTCCAGTCAGATGTCTTTATACAACCGGGCCTTGAGGTAGCATGGCCGCCACCGTCTACGAGAGAATCACTGTAGCGAGCGGAGCATGTTGAAATCCCAGTTGTTTGCCAAAAACCTCACTCCGCTGTACTCATCAATGTAAATAGGGGACTTTTAAAACTGTGTGCACACACATATGGTTTCAAATTATTCTATACAGTATAGACATTCTCAGGTACTACAGTATACTTGCGATACTTCTCTCCAGTGACAAAGAGAGACCAGAAAGCATAAATACAGGAGAAATGCGTGATAAAATAGGACGGTGTTCAGGCGCAGTTAAGTAACACAAAATCAATGTACTGTTCATATTAAATCTTCTAACAACATACGTTTAGAAAGAGGGTACGTATATTTCGTATCTTTTGTGTAAATGGCCAGATCTTTGGTATAATTCTACCCAACAACCGAAAATGTCCTCTCTCGTACGAAGCGAATGAACGAGTTTTTATGCCTAAAAGCGTTGGCGAGATTTGGGGGTAAAGTAGACAAAAGATTGCCATCGCCGGTTTAGACGCTGGTTTTCTAATAACAATAATGTTATTGGCTTTACGTCCCACTAACTATTCTTACGGTTTTAGGAGACGCCGAGGTGCCGGAATTTAGTCCCGCAGGTGTTCTTTTACGTGCCAGTAAATGAACCGACACGAGGCTGACGTATATGAGAACCTTCAAATACCACCGGACTGAGACAGGGTGGAACCTGCCAAGTTGGGGTCAGAAGGTCAGCGCCTCAAACGTCTGAGCCACTCAGCCAGGCGAACGCTGGTTTTCTGAGCCCAAGTTGGCAGGTTAGAGCCTGGCTCAGTCCGGTGATACTTGAAGGTGCTCAAATATATCAGCCTCTTGTAGATAGATTTACCGGCACATTAAAGAAACCTCCCGTGAGAAAAAAAAATTCCGACACCTCAGCGTCTCCGAAAACCGTGTAAGCAGTTAGTGGGACATAAAGCCATTATTATTATTATTATTATTATTATTATTATTATTATTATTATTATTATTATTATTATTATCATTATTGATGTTTCCTGAATGCGATAACAAGTGGAAATATGACACTCGGTTGTGGTTTCAGCCTATTATGGAGTTTTTATTTAGCTTTTACTGAAGTGTGTGATTTGCTTAAAGGTTTTAACTTGTAAAATGATTTCCATTAATGGAAAAGGAGAGTGGTAAATTATATGATTGAAGAGAAGTGAAAAAATACATTTTTTTTTTTTTTTTTTTTTTTTTACAATTTGCTGTATATCGCACGGACACAGATAGGCCTTATGGCCACGATAGGATAGAAAAGGACTAGGAGTGGGAAGGAAGCTCCCGTGGGCTTAATGAAGGTACATCCCCAGCATGTGCTTGGTGTGAAAATGGTAAACCACGGAAAAACATCTTCAGGGCTGCCGACAGAGGGGTTTGAACCCACTATTTCCCGAAAGGAAGCTTACAGCTGCGCGGCCCTAACCGCACGGCCAACTCGCTCGATCAATAGTTTATTTTGTTTGAATATAGTCCTATATGACATTTAAATGAATAATAATACTGACGAAAGTAAAGGACTCAGATGTTCACACGGTGTTGAACATCTAGTCTCTAAATTGTAAAATCTAGTAAGGTATGAATGTGGACTGCTACACGTATTGTGCTAAGGGAGGGCAACAAACTGTATATACAAAAAATATATGCAATAGCTTTTAATAGGCCTGCTATAAATAGACACAAAAAGTGAAAAACGGAGCAAAATTCCAGGCTGTCATGCACATCTTTTCTTATTTTCTTTTTTTGTATCAGTTTGCTTTACGTCGCACCGACACAGAGAGGGTCTTACGGCGAGTATGGGACAGAAATGGGCTAGGAGTGGGAAGGAAACGACTTTGCCCTTCATTAAGTTTCAGCACCAGCATTTGCCTGGTGTAAACATTGGCTGCCGACAGTGGGGTTCAAACCCACTAGCTCCTGAATGCAAGGTGACAGCTACATGACCTAAAGCCTGCAACCACTCGCTCGGTATCATGCACATGATTTTTCTGGATATTTACTTTCAAAGGCATGGCCATTCAGTGAAAGAAAAATGTCATCCCTTATATTTTCTATAACATTAATTTCAGTCTTCAAGGTAGGATCCATAGAATCTCATTCACGCCGACAGGGGAATCAGTCGCGTAGTGAGCTCAAGTAGATATGACAATAAGTGTCAGGTAAAATATTATTTTATACGCAGGGAAATGAATTTCAAGGAAATATACCATACATGCCCTTCATGAACCTCTCTATGCAACCATAAGTTGCATAGGAGACTGGCATTTTCCTTCAGACAAGTGTATACTTCATATATCGGGAAGCTCCAGTAGTGACAGTGCCAAACAATCCAGCTTTTGCCAAACAGCGCGCTCACTCAACTTCGCACGCGACTGCAGCTCCAGTGCTACCTCTAGTGTATTATTTACTAACTCTATTGTATCGACGAAGTCACTCAGGAATGACGCCCGAGGAAGAGTGCTGCTTGTTTTATGTCGCATCGACATAGACAGGTCTTATGGGATAGAGCTAGGACTGGGAAAGAAGGAATTCGCATGGTATAAAAATGGGAAATCATGAAAACCCTCTTCAAAGCTGCCGACAGTGGAGTTCAAACTCACTATCTCCCAGATGCTACATGACTCAAGCCTCGCAGCCACTCGCTCGGATAATGAAGATAGTTTTGCTGTAAGCCGCTGTGATCCTGGATCGAAAACGGAGCTTGTACTTTCCAAAGGATATCTAGCTGTTTAACGACGCACTAACTTTTATAGAATTTTACTCGATGATTGAGTGGACTACGAATAGGAGGCTGTGAGGTTAACACCCCTGGCCTTGATTAAGGAACAGCTCCAGCATTTGCCTGATGTAAACGTGAGAAACTACAGAAAATCATCTTCAGGATTGCCTACAGTGAGATTTGAACCCATTATCTATAGAATTCAAGCTTAAAAGTATACGGCCTATGCCGTGTAGCCAAAACTCACTCGGTTCTTCTATGTCACAAATACAACAAAAGCATGTCAAAGTGGAATTTTGAACTATGAAGGCATAACTTAATAAGTGTAAAATAATTTCTTAATATATCATAAAAATAATACTCCAGTTTCATCATTAGTCTAAATTCTGAAATTTCCTACAAGATGAATATCTGTATCTTTAAAAATGTCGAACTGTTATGTTATCGCGGCCCAACTTCCCTTGAATGCGACAGGATGATGACCATCGTATCCTAGACTCTTAAATGTAACAACAACACAGTTTATTTTATATTTAACTTGCTGATATACCCGTACTTCGCTGCGGAATTATACATTGTATACAGAATTATAAATGAAGTAGTGTACACTTTGTGAATAAGATTTTATTACATTACATAGCTCTTAGCGTTACGAGTGAAACGCAACGGGAAGGTTGCCATACGTTTTCGGGAGTTGTCATTGTATTGGCAGGCTCTCTAGCCTACTGCCAGTAATAATTGAGTTGGACATTTTTCATTATAATAGTGTAAATATAATAGAGAAAGACAATGACATCAGTATTCTTGTTAGCATACAACATTAACCGACTGGAATGTCATGATTAAAAGCAATACTCTCATACGATTTGCTCGATCAAGTTAAAAACGGCACCGTTTCATACTTTTCACGAACAGCATTGTAGTACGCTGTCTTTCAAACCGTGCCAAGTTTCAGAACTGGAAGGATCCAGCCACAAATAGCGCTGATCTGTTCGTTAATTGAGCAACCTTCCCATTCCTATAACATATAACATAGGCACTGTGATACTGTGATGAACTAGTGTGTTGATGGTTATGAATTTCATGTTTTTGGTCCGTATTGAACTGAGAATAATATATAAGTAATAATAATAACAACGTAAACGTTTCCACCTTTTCAATACTAAAATATATTCACAAAATTATAAATTACACGGTACTAGTTTCGACCCATCTAGGGGTCATCATCAGCCATATTGGAGCAATAAAAATACAGTAACTTCCCGTCAATATTTAGGCAGGTCGTTCTACTTGGGTAGCTAATTCCCTTAGCTCACGCGGCCGGCAGCAATAACGTCGTCTGTCGGACAGGAGCGGCAGCGAAGAGAAACCACATCACAGCAAACCGTTGAAGCAGCGCAACAAACAATAGGCAGTGTAATGTTTTTGTTGATCAATTTTATGGGATTTCGATATTCGAGGCCTTCACATTTAGTTTTCTTCCGACTCTTTGATATTAGGGCATCCAATATAAAGGGAGTCCCCTTAATGAATTCCTCGTCTTATTCTTCAAGCGATCATTCCATCACGATTTTTTTCATCTTGATAGTCATTACAATTGTACTTGTCGATATATGGGCTGATGACCTCGCGGCTTTTAACCTTATGACAATCACGACAGAAGCCACCATCGCCAGTTAACACAATTGAAGAACATTTCCATGTTAACTGTGTTCGGTGTTGATATGAACTAAGCAACAAAAATCTAAGTTCACCTGAGAACTTCCCCTAAACTACCACTTCACCCATTTATACCCTAGACTGTAGTGCCTTATTCCCGACTTTCCGTACCGATTTTCATTAAATTCCGTTGAGCCATTTTCTCGTAGTTCGGCGTTGATAGGGACTACGCAACAAAAGTGTAAATCATGAATATCTTGGTTATCATAGCCGGTACGGCAAAACTGTATAAGACATAAATGATCGGAAATTTTATTCTATATAACTTTATTTATATAGTCTTTATCGATAGGACCACTAATAATATCGATATTTGAGAATTACAGTTTAGGCCTTCACCTAAACTACCATTTCATTCACTAGTTATAGCCTAGATGTAGGTGCCTCATCCCCAGATTTTACATAATTTTCATTAAATTCTCTTCAGTCATTTTCTCGTGATGCCAGTACAGACAGACAGACAGACAGACAGACAGACAGACAGACAGACAGACAGACATGACGGAAGATTAAAAAGTGCATTTCCTTGCTACTGTGGACACGAACCGTACAGAAATACTATTCTTTTTAAATTCTGAGCAATGCACAGACAAAATTCTTATATAGATATATAGATTAGTCTTCCACTTTAACAATCTTTTCCGTCTTTTCAGGTACGTAAGCTGCATTTCTCCATAGGACGTGATCTGCAGTGTCTTAGTATAGAGCAAGTAAGTGTAAATAATATTCCTCTCTGTAATTCATCACTTTACCCGAAGAGCAGCAGAAAGGGTGATTAAAGTGAGTGTTATCGTTTTAAGCATATACGGAATTGCTATTCTTTGCTACGGGTTTTTGTTAATACAAACTTTATGATTCAAACGTTTTTTTTTTTAAATTAACATATATACATCTTCATTATAGACGTTATGCCTTTCAACATTCAGTTTGCAAGCCTCTGTGAATGTACTAACAGCCGCCACAATCCTCTATTTGTAACTAGTCCTGTGGCCGCGATTAGTTCTGTACCTATTATCTTTAAATCGTCCGACTCGTTGGCTGAATGGTCAGCGTACTGGCCTTCGGTTCAGAGGGTCCCGGGTTTGATTCCCGGCCGGGTCGGGGATTTTAACCTCCATTGGTTAATTCCATTGGCTCGGGGGCTGGGTGTTTGTGCTGTCCCCAACATCCCTGCAACTCACACACCACACATAACTCTATCCTCCACCACAATAACGCGCAGTTACCTGCAAATGGCAGACGCCGCCCACCCTCATCGGAGGGTCTGCCTTAAAAGGCCTCACCCGGCTAGAAATAGCCACACGAAATTATTAATATTATCTTTAAATCGTTACAAACCGAGTCTGACCATCGTCGTCGTAGTCACCTTCTACTTCTCTTACCCTCCATAACAGTCTGATATTTTCCTAGGTAACCTATCCCCTCCATTCGCCTTACTTGACGTATGGTTTCATCCATCGAGTTCGCTCCTAAAGAGTACCCTTCTGCCATTGTTCCCACCGCTTTGAACCCGCAATCATTTTCACTGATTTCATATCTGTTACTTCTAATTTACGAATAGTACTATATCCTCAGTCCACCCAGCTTTCACTCACATAAAGCAAAGATGGTCTGAAAACAGACCAATGTAAATGCAGAGCTGACTTCCTTCCTACAGAATACTGTTGATTGCAACTGCATTAGCTTTACTGTACTGTGTAGAGATGAGAAGAATGCAAGAATGAGGAATGTGGCCTGCAAGCACGAACTTCCTGTTCAGCCAGACAGATCGGCTCTTATCTGCCCGTGTCTGCTACACGAAAACATTGACTCGTACTTTTCAGTTCGCTGGATTACAACTGACAAGAGCGAAGAGATGCCAGTAGAAGATAATATAAAGTCGCCTGGATAGTAGCGGGGTTGCTATGGTAACCATTGCGTCACTGGCTCTGCTGGTGAAAACCCCTTCGCCCCGTGCCTCACCGGGCAAGTGCATTCTTCTAATCTCCCAACAGTACCTTGATTCGATCTCAGTGACTATACCCACCGTCCTTGGAGAACGCACATCCTAAATACTTGACATTATCTACCTGTTCCAGCTTTCTCATCCCAATCAGACATCCAATTCTCTTTGATTTCTTATCCATCGAGATCTCTAGTCTTGGAAGGGCTAATATTCATATCATACTCATTTCACCTATTTTAAGGTCCAAGACTTTAGACTGCCGACTTTCGACACTATCGGCCATGTCGTCAGCAGAGGCCGAACTGATTACTACATTTCCACCTAATTGAATTCCTCCCTGCCACTTAGTATCTTTCAGCAGATGATCCATGTAAACTATGAACTACAACGGTGGAAGATTACAGCCTTGTCTAACCGCTGCAAACTGTCTATTTCTCTCGTAGCATTTTTTCAGTTACCTGGCGCATACTGAAAATAGAATCCTGACAGCCCCTATGTGGTCTGAAACTACACTGGTTTTCATCCTACTTCCTATCAATCACTGATCACACCCTCCATTCCAAAATCCCAGTGAACACCTTGCCTGGTATACTGATGTGAGATATCTCGATAGTTGTTCCATCCTTCCTGTTCCCTTGCTTGTAGATAGGTACAATTGCTGTTTTTTTTTTCAATCAGAAGGTACCTTACTAACACTCCATGCTAATCTTATCACTCTATGAAGCCATAACACCCCTGCCTGCCCGCTATATTTCACCATGTCCGATCTAATTTTATCTGTTCCTACTGCTTTATGACAATGAAGTTTACCATCCTTTCCTCTTCCCCATGTGTAATTTTACCAACATCATTGACTCCTCCCCATGAGCTCGATTGTTCGTGACGTCAACAGGAAGATTTCCTTTTACATTAAGAAGATTTTCAGAATATTCCTCCCACCAGCCCAGTGATTCCCTGGGATCTATAATAATAATAATAATAATAATAATAATAATAATAATAATAATAATAATAATAATAATAATAATAATAATAATAATAATAATAAACATAATGTCATTTGCTTTACGTCCCACTAACTACTGTTACGGTTTTCGGAGACACCAAGGTGCCGGAATTTTTCCCCGCAGGAGTTCTTTTACGTGCCAGTAAATCTACCGACACGAGGCTGACGTATTTGAAAATCTTCAAATACCACCGGACTGAGACAGGATGGAGCCTGCCAAGTTGGGGTCAGAAAGTCAGCGCCTCAATCGTCTGAGCCACTCAGCATGGCTGGACCTATTATGAGTTTGTCTGATTTACCCAAAACACTATTCATTTCCTTTTTCCCCACCTTTCTAAGATGCTTTATTAGTGTCCAGAAAGGTTTCCCTGATGCTTGGCCTAGCCTTTCCAGGTTATTACCAGAGTCTTCCCACGACTTCTTTTTGGATTCAATAAATGTGTGTTTTGCTACCGTATGTTTTTTTCATATACGTACAATTCCCTGCCTACACCAGTTCTTGTTTGGAGCCATTCTGATACGCCTTCTTTTCACGTTTACAACCTGCTCTCACTTTATCATTCCACGAAGTTGTTCGCTTTTTCCCATCTTTAAACACAGTTGTTCGTAGGCATTCCCTTGCTATTTCTACTACAGCATCCCTGTATGCCACCCATTATCTTTCTTTATCCTGAATTTGCTGACTGGCCCTTGTTTGGAACTTTTTACTAATCATATCCATGTACTTCTGCCTAATTTCTTCGTCCTTGAGATTTTTTTGCCATTATTAGTATGCAGACAAATTTCACTTTATCATAGGCCTAGAGGTACCTAGTTCACTACAGATCAGACGGTGGTCTTGTCATCAGAAAATCCCAGAAATACCCGTACATTCCTGACAGATTTCCTGAATTCAAAGTCGGTTAAGATGTATTCTATTATGGATCTGGTGCCCCTAGCCTCTCATGTGTAGCGGTGAATAGCCTTATGCTTGAAGAATGTATTGCTAATCCCATACTAGCACATAAGTCCAGCAAACGTTTCCTATTTCTAGTAGCCTTGCACATTTACCAATCACCCTTTTGTATCCTTCAGCTCAGTTTTCAACTCTCGCATTGAAATCGCCCATTAGCACTAGCCTACCCTTCCTGTTGACCCGGACTATGATGTCACTCAATGTTTCATACAACTTCTGCACCTTCACATGGTGAATACACTGAGACAATTCTCGTCCTAATTCCTCTAACTGCCACATCTACCCGCATCATTCGCTCATTTACGTGCTTAACAGAAACTACGAACTCGTATGTTGCGTGCAATAGTATTCCTGATGAACATTCCTACCGCAGACCCTGCCCTTCCCTTTTTAACACTTGTCAAGTACACTTTATAATCTCCTGTTTCTTCATCGTTATCTCCCTTTACCCGAATATCATTAACTCCTAACACATCCAGATTCATACTCTTTGCTGACTCAGCCAGTTATACTTTCTTTTTTTCTTTCTTCCGTAAGCCCCATTACTATTGATAGCTCTCCATCGAATTCCTTTCGTTCGCCAAGTTGTTTCCAAACAGTCCCTCGCCTGTCACGTGGGAGTGGGACTCCGTTACTCCCATTAGCCCGAGGCTTACTTAAAACGTTCTGAGGGTGCTCATTGAACATTGTATGAAAAAGGATGCTATCCGTACTTGCACATATACCCAGTGAGGATCTCTCCTCTGAGTACAAGGAGGGCCATGACTCAGAATATGCCCGAGATGCCCACTCCCATTCCATAGCAACTGGTATCCCAGCTCTCAGGACCACTTACTAGGCCACTCAACCGATACCCGTGGTGCACGAACAAGGACGTAACTACAGTAACCCACACCACGAGTCACTGGAAATTAAATTGTACGTATTATTTTGCCAAATGTCAAGAAATTAATTGCGAAGGTCCCCTAGCTGAGTCTGCTTGCACTTACCTGTGCCAGGTTCCTCGTTTCAAACTTCTCTCGGTTGTCGTCCTACCCCGATGGTATTAGATTTGCGAGCCAGGGTGTCTTATTTTAATGCCCTTTATGGTTCTTCCCTCTTTTTTACCGAACTTCGAATGCTTGGTCCTCTTCCTTTTCTCTTTTAATTAGACATAAGGGAGGATTGTTGTCTAGTTGAATTTCTCCTTAAAGCAATTATTGTTATCATCATCATCATCATCATCATCATCATCATCACCAGGCCGTGTACGCTCATTATGGCACAGCCTTCGGTTTATGTGGTTTTCCTTTGGTGGTGCTGTTTGTAGATGCAACCAGCCTGCGGGATGATGAACACTTAACATACAGTCCACGAAAGAAGAATCAATACTTTGCACAGAGATATACAAGGATATCACATTTGAACGCAAGAAATTAATATGAAAGGTGGTAACTGTTTCATATAAAGATTTAGGGCCTACCCTTTTACTGAAATATTGTACCATTCGTTTTTCTTAATATAATTATGGGAAATGGGATATAAATTAAATGGGATGAAAGGATGTATACAAATAAAGCAGAAACAGTGCTTACATTTAAAAGACATTTAAATGAATATTATTCACAATGCAAAAAAATAATGGTTAGATAATAATAATAAGATATTCTCATAATATCACAGTCTTAAAATAAACAATAGAGTGCATTTTGTAAGAAAAATGTAAATAAATAAAATTAATGCTTCCTGCATACGAAAATAATTGTATTTGTATAATCTTAAACAGTGCACTAGTTTTTCATAAAAATAATAATTTTCTAGCAATTCAAATGATTGGAGGAAGCTAATTAGGAAAAAACGGAAAGAATGGTTTTTCATTACTTTGTTAATAGCAAGAGTGTTTGGAAAACCGTTCCTATGGAGCTATTGCCAGCGTTGATCAAACAATTAAATGCCACACGTATTGGGGCGGGATTACATCGTGCACATTTTTGACAAGTAAATTACAGTTAATTAATTGTTTTCCTTGATTAGGAGAAGCCAGTATAGCCAGAATATTTAACCATAGAAACATCTTAATCAGTTCCCGAGAAAATGGTGTCGGGAGTGCGTAACGGGACAGGCCACACACACCTCCTGGACGACGCACACATGTGACGTTGCCTTGGTTACTTCCCCTTCATCCTCAGGGTTTTATACCTGTTTCCTTTTCCATCCGGAATTCTTGTGATCGATTGTTCAAGGATGTTCAAGGACCTTTCTGAAACTTTGTTAGTAGACGTAATTTTCTTGTCCGGCTCCTACGCTGAATTGAGAGAGTTCAGAAGGTCCCAATTCAGGTATTTTAATTCTGGACTGAGGGTCAGAACGAGGTACACTCAGCCTCGTGAGGAGTTGTCTGATATGAGAGGCAGTGAACCCGGTTACGGAAGCCAAGCAATACGGCTGAAGATGCCGTTACGCTTACAACGTGACACTCCAGTATTCATCTGGCTTAGTAGTCGCCTTGGCAGGCCAAGGGCTTTAATGTTCTACGTGTGCCACGGGTTGGGGCATTCTACGTATAGCTGAGTAGTCCTCTGCTCTACTTTCTCCCGGTTCTGCATACTATAGTCCGCCTCTGTGGTGTAGTGGTTAGTGTGATTAGCTGCCACCCCCGGAGGCCCGGGTTCGATTCCCGGCTCTGCCACGAAATTTGAAAAGTGGTACGAGGGCTGGAACGGAGTCCACTCAGCCTCGGGAGGTCAACTGAGTAGAGGTGGGTTCGATTCCCCCCTCAGCCATCCTGGAAGTGGTTTTCCGTGGTTTCCCACTTCTCCTCCAGGCGAATGCCGGGATGGTACCTAACTTAAGGCCACGGCCGCTTCCTTCCCTCTTCCTTGTCTATCCCTTCCAATCTTCCCATCCCCCACGAGGCCCCTGTTCAGCATAGCAGGTGAGGACGCCTGGGCGAGTTACTGGTCCTTCTCCCCAGTTGTATCCCCCGACCCAAAGTCTGAAACTCCAGGACACTGCCCTTGAGGCGGTAGAGGTGGAATCCCTCGCTGAGTCCGAGGGAGAAACCAACCCTGAAGGATAAACAGATTAAGATAGATAGATAGATAGATAGATAGATAGATAGATAGATAGATCTGCATGCTGTAAGTTATTATTTTAAGTGTCTTTGTCAACAGAGGCTACGAAGTATGTCAGGTTATACGTGTATGTCGGGTGGGTACACCGAAACTTGTAATTAATTGGAGTTATGGTTGGGAAGGAAGTGTCTTCTCTTCTGTTTTCACTCTACCTGGATTCAGGATCCGAAAACGATCTTACATTATTTACAGACCTAGAATCTAACACAGCCACCTGGGTAGGAAACCATAATTCTAAGCCAAAGCATATTACCAAAGAGTTGCTCTTGGTTATGTGGAGAATTCCGTCTGCTAAAAGACACGAGACAGAGTTTATTTTTCTTGGAATCGATATCAGTAACATTGGCATTCTTCCTCTCATAGTGGCGAGAAACTCAGTAAGAGTCTAAATCGTTTCAATTCCAAGGCCTCGATCGAATAACACATGAGCAGCTCTGGAATACAAAAATATGCCTTTCCGCTGCTTCAGCTTGTAAATCTCATGAATAATGTAGAAGGCTGAGTGGCACTGGCAGTGAAAGGTAGGTTAACACAGGATCTTTGTGGAACTACAGCTGTTCTTTGTTTCTAGGGGAGGGTTTTCAGTACTCTCAACACCACTATAGCTTTGTATTATGCTTCGTTTAGACATCTCTCCCATTTTCCTTTAAATAGTGTTTGGCGTCCGGAGAGGCCTGGTGCACGTCTTTCGAATTGATGCTCGTAGGCGACTTCGCGTTTGTGAGGATGGGACCCTAACTACGGTGAATGTCCGGCACCGCGGTCACCCGGCGGCACCGGGTTCGATTCTCGGCCGGGTCAGGGGTTTTTAATTGAAAATGATTAATATCCCTGGCCTGGGGACTGGGTGTTTGTGTCGTCCTTAACGTTCCTTTCCTCACACTCAACACTGTACACTTCCGCAGTTTCCAAATACACGCAGGTTCATAACATATGGTGCAGAGTACGTCGACGCCCCGAATAAATAGCATTTTAAAAACACTACGATGAATTCTAATTTTTGCTAATTGCTTTACGTCGCATCGACACAGATAGGTCTTATGGCGACGATGGGACAGGGAAGGTCTAGGAGTGGGAAGTAAGCGGCCATGGCCTTAATTAAGGTACAGCCCCAGCATTTGCCTGGTGTGAAAATGGGAAACCACGGAAAACCATCTTCAGGGCTGCCGACAGTGGGGTTCGAACCTACTGTCTCCCGAATACTGGACACTGGCCGCACTTAAGCGACTGCAACTATCGAGCTCGGTATGAATTCTAAAGGACGACACATATCCCCGAAACAGAGGAATTAACCCTTAACAGTTAAAATCTCTCACCCCGTGGACTTCAAACACATTATCGAAATCACTAAAAACACCACCCTCTCACAGTTCACTGCGAAGGACTTCAAGGAGACATCTCAGTTCCTCAGTTAACACATTTCATAGTGTTTCTTTAGACACGCCCGTCCAAGCAACAACTGCGTCGCCAACTCTTGGACAGGCGTGACTTCCCGTGACAGCTTGCACTAAACCATTACAAAACACAAAACAAAACAGCTTTGAACTTGTCCAAACTGTCAGTTAATGGTTGCCCAGTGTCCAGAGTTGAGGGGTCTCCAATGTACAGAAGATTTTTAACATGTAAATGTATAGGGAATTAAACGGTGCATTCGATATGTGTCCAAAGTGAGGAGTTTCACTATAATAATAATAATAATAATAATAATAATAATAATAAATCCATTGTTTTACCTGGTAAATTTACTTTATTTCTTCTTATTTATCTATTTACCCTCCAAGGTCGGTTTTTCCCTCGGACTCAGCGAGGGATCCCACCTCTACCGCCTCAAGGGCAGTGCCCTGGAGCTTCATACTCTGGGTCGGGGGATACAACTGGGGAGGATGACCAGCACCTTGCCCAGGTGGCCTCACCTGCTATGCTGATCAGGGACCTTGCGGGGTATGGGAAGAAGGGAAAGGAGAGACACGGAAGAGAGAAGGAAGTGGCCGTGATCTTAAGTTAGATACCATCCCGGTATTTGCCTGGAGGAGAAGTGGGAAAGCACGGAAAACCACTTCGAAGATCGCCGAGCTGGGAATCGAACCTACCTCTACTCAGTTGACCTCCCGAGGCAAAGTAGACCCCGTTCCAGCCCTCGTACCACTTTTCAAATTTCGTGGCAGAGCCGGGAATCGAACCCGGGTTTCCGGGGGTTGGCAGCTAATCACACTAACCACTACACCACAGAGGCGGACCTAGTTTATTTACTTTTCTATGTTTAATTTGAAACATGAAAACTAGCTTTACCTAGCTGTTAATCTTCTGGCCATTAGCAATGGGAGCTCCAGTTTCACTTGGTGATCGAACAACAGAAAAACATTCTTTTTTCCATTTCTAAAATTCTGCATGTATTGACCAGGATTCAAACCGCAGCCGCCCTGGCCGAGAAGCCAGTTGAAGACGTCACTCAGCAGGTATAGTTCTCGTTAAGTTTAGTTGTGTCTTAGTGTGTGTAAATAGAGCAACCTCTTGTTGGCTTGGGTCACGTTAGAGAATTCCTGCGGAATAAAATTCGAATACCCCAGTGGATGTTCGGAGGGTTTATTATTATTATTATTATTATTATTATTATTATTATTATTATTATTATTATTATTATTATTATTATTATTATTATTATTATTATTATTATTCCCATGATGTAGAGGTAGCGTGAATGCCTATTATCCGGCAGCCCTGGGTTTGATTATGAGCCAGTCTAAGGATTTTAATTCTAGATGGTGGGGTGGAACAGGGTTCACTCAGCCTCATCAGACCAGCTGAAAGGCCGGGCTGAGTGGCTCAGACGGTTGAGGTGTTGAACTTCTAGACCCACCTTGGCAGGTTCGATGCTGCCTCAGTCCGGTGGTATTTGAAGGTGTTCAAATACGTCAGCCTTGTGTCTGTAGAATTACTGGCACGTAAAAGAACTCCTGCGAATAAATTTCGGCACCTCGGCGTCTCTGAAAACCGTAAAAGTAGTTAGTGGGACGTAAAGCAATTATTATTATTATTATTATTATTATTATTATTATTATTATTATTATTATTATTATTATTATTATTATTATTATTGAAACATGAAAATACTCAGCCTGTTTCCAGTCATTCGACTGGGTCAGAAATGAAATGAAGCCCCCATCTAGCGGCGAGGATGGGAATTGTGCCGGTTGCCGAAGCCTGTCGCACTCCTCTGGGGCAATGATTAATGACTGACAGAGGAAATGAAATGATACTGGAGAATGTTGCTGGAATGAAAGAAGGGAGGGAAAACCGGAGTACCCGGAGAAAAACCTGTCACGCCTCCGCTTTATAGAGCACAAATCTCACATGGAGTGACCGGGATCTGAACCACGGAACCCAGTGGTGAGAGGCCAGTGCGCTGACGCCTGAGCCACACATGTTCTATAATCATTATCATCATCATCATCATCATCATCATCATCATCATCACCATCCTTATCCTTTCTCCTGACCATCCTTGATCAATTCTTCTCTCTTCAAATCCTGATGATATTACTGTAAGGTAAACTAGAGTGCTTTCCAGATTCATGTTTTCCGGAAGCACTGTACGCAGCAGAATGCCTTGCAATGAACAGAAAAGGTCTGATGGAGAAGCTAGAAGCTAAAGAAAGAACAATCCTGAGAAAGATTCTTGGACCAGTCAAAGAAAATGGTGAGTACAGGAGACGACACAACAGCGATCTGTACCAGCATATGGAGAGGATAACGGACTCGATTCGGATGTTATAAGCAGCAAGCGTATGAGGTTTCTACATGACAAAAATTTACTCATTTAATACGGTTTCTCAAACGGATCACTGCATAGGCCTCATAATTGAAGGGCAGTTGGCTCCTCTGTCCAAGACCATTGCCCTGTAGCGTATTTATGATGCGACTGTGGTGTTAGTTGATGAGGTATTTAGAGCTCTGAAAATAGCAGCTATAGAATTTGCAATTAGATCTCTTGTGTACTCTTTCCAATCCTTCAGCTGCTAACAGCCACTGCGGAGGAAAATAGAATGACAGCTTGTGTACTGTCTGTTCAAACATATTTATTGTTATACGTCATCGTCATCATCGTCATGTTCAATCGTGGACTATTCGCACGACTAAACTGAACAGTTCAATGCTGGTGACACTCAAGAGGATATCACTCATCTTTTCATGTAATAATAATAATAATAATAATAATAATAATAATAATAATAATAATAATAATAATAATAATAATAATAATAATAATATAATCGTATAGCCTCAGCTACCATATGCAGGCATTTTATCTGACTCGGTTATTGTCAGTTTCGGCGTTCAGTTTTACTCGTAACAGATGGCTGAGAAACCGGACTTTTGTTAGGCGATCTTTGGCCGAGTTTCCAATCATTTTATCCGGAAACCCCAAACGTTTCGTCAGAGATCTTTTACATACTGACATCATTCGATATGGGCTACCGAACGGGCTTCTTTCTCCCTTCAAAATTCCGACTACCTGTGCTGCATTTGAACACGCGATCTTGGGATCCAGATGCCATGTTCCATTATTTCTCTTCCAACCCGAACTTCCTGTGACAATTTTTCTTCTCCTCTGACCCCGATGAGCTTTGGAGGAACACTTTCAAATTCACCATTGAAGATTCTGGACATGCTCAGTTAAGTTGATAAATACGGGATTGTTTCATCCACAAGGACATTTGTTACATTCCCCGTCAGAATCTCGCGAAATTCAGCGGGGTTCGTTCAGCATGCAACCGAAATGGGTAGCGTGTTAATCTTGGGAGCAGAGGTAGTCGGGAATCGGGAACAGGGCCTACCATCTATCTTCCCACTTAGTACTTGTGGTGTAGTGGTGATTACTGTTATAAGAGAAAGTACAACTAGGCAACCATCCTCTCTCTGTAATTAGAGGAAGAATGAAAGAGATATGACAGAGGCCCGACCCTTTGAAAAATGGAGGTATCGGCAAAAGAAAGGAATGGGCCACGAAGGGCGTAAAAATTAACGACACCCTCGGCCTTGCAAACCTACTAACCGCCATTGCTGAGACTGAACGAAAGTTGATCAAGGGAGGTGGGCACAAGTAAGTGCCCACACTTCCCAAGATGAGAGTTATGCAGGTTAGCCTTTTCGGCCACCTCTTTTTTTTTTTTTTTTTTTTTTTTTTTTTTTGCTAGTGGCTTTACGTCGCACCGACATAAATAGATCTTATGGCGACGATGGGATAGGAAAGACCTAGGAGTTGGAAGGAAGCAGCCGTGGCCTTAATTAAGGTACAGCCCCAGCATTTGCCTGGTGTGAAAATGGGAAACCACGGAAAACCATCTTCAGGGCTGCCGACAGTGCGATTCGAACCCGCTATCTTCCGGATGAAAGTTCACAGCCGCGCACCCCTAACCTCACGGCCAACTCGCCAGGTACACCTCTTTTGACAGGCAAAGGATACCATGGATATATTCTACCACCCCCATGCACAAGGGGGCCATTTAGTGTTGGGGTTGTGAATAGTAAAAGCCATTACTTTGCATAGGTCTCTGTGGCCTATGCGGAGATGTCTTTGCATGAATCTTTTTCATAGTAACCATAATACCGTATATGTATTTTGAAGGATCAGAGGTTCGATATTCCCTCCTTTAGCGTTGATGACCTAGCCGTCACAGCCTCCAAAATGCAAGTAATAAAATATTGAGTCAAACAGTGAACACCAGGCTAATGCTTAAGTGTGTATGAAGGTTATGAAGTTTGTACAAGGTGCCAACTAAACTATCGATTTATTACAAGAACTTGCGAAGGAAGCATTTAACAATCTATGTGAGGCATTAATGGCAAAATGAAATATATGAGGAAGTTTGCCAGAAGGGTGGTAAGCACATGTCGTACCGTCAATGGCCTTGCTCAACGCAGTCTTTGTCGTCAGAGTAAAAACAAATCCTGGGAGCGACGCCAACCTTCTCAGTGTAATTCACAAGTCCGCTGACACGTCGCTTAGCTATTTTATTGCTGCTAATTTAGAGTATTAAACCTCAGTAACAGCTCATGGGAACTAACAGAGAGAACGGCAGTACAGTATCTGGCTGGAACTAATAGAAAGAAGAGCAGTACAACACAATATATATCGTGTTACGGACACAGAACGACGGTACCGCACAGAAAAATCCGTCACAGAAACTTTTAGAAAAATGGCAGTTCCGGTCAAAACTTCTGTAACAGACATATTATAGCTCATCAGAAATAATAGAAAGAACGGCAGTAAATCTTCCGAGACGGACATATCAAAAGAACTAAATAGCAAGGACTGTCATCAAATCGCATAATCCGCCAGTATGGTCAGTATCGTTTCACTTGAAACTCAGCCATACAGTATATTGCCTCGAGATATATTGAAAAACTCAGAGAATTCCTCAAATACTTGTCATATATTCTGAAGATACTCCTGGCAAGCTATCTTTGGTCAGAAAAGCTCTAGGCGTGATATTATAGCCGGATGTCCTTCCTGATGCCAGTTGATGAGCCAATGAAGATGAAATTAATGATAATGAATGAAATTGGGTAAGTAAGTGGAAGGAATAGGCTGTGGCCTATGAGTAGGAACTGTTCCAGTATTCGCCCGGAAGTGAAATGGGGAAACCACAGAAAACTATTCTCAGAAAAGCCGACGGTGGGGTTCGAACCTACTCATCTCCAGAATGCAGATCTTGGCTCCGTAGCGTGTTAACACGCGCGGACACTCCGCTCAGTAAAATCAGAAACTGCACTGTAAGGGTGGACATTAATTATGGCTTGTTCTCCTAAGCCATCAATAACCGAGCTCGATAGCTGCAGTCGCTTAAGTGCGGCCAGTATCCAGTATTCGGGAGATAGTAGGTTCGAACCCCACTGTCGGCAGCCTTAATTAAGGCCACGGTAGCTTCCTTCCCACTCCTAGCCCTTTCCTGTCCCATCGTCGCCGTAAGACCTATCTGTGTCGGTGCGACGTAAAACAACTGCAAAAAAAAAAAACATCAATATTACATACTCTGGTAAACATACCATGACAACACGCAGTACGTTTTCATTGTTTTAGTTTAAAACAGAGCGTGAGAATGCAACTCAGGAGTCTAACCTCAAAACTCTCAGTTTGGAGGCAATCCATTCAACGGATTGTAACAACACATCACTCACTTCCTCACTGTCATTCCCTCATAATCTCACTTCACTAGTAAGGGAGTGATTTCATCTGAGGGGGAGAAACACATTTACAGTATGATAAATGCCTACTGAGTGTTACAAGCACTAAAATTACTGAACTGTTTTGCAATTGGAGGATTTAACAGTTGCCAAAGTTACATATTGGTCTGGCTATTTTCATATGGGTGTTAGTGTAACAGTAAATACGGTAGAGACAATACGCGACACTCTGCGAGATATCGAGGGACAGCTATTAGATCTCTCTCTAGCGGATTGACCTGAGAACTACTGATCCTGTCATAAGAGTACGTGTATTTGTGTGTGAAGTTTTTGGCGTTATTAATGCGTTTTCAGCGAGTTGACATAATTACGTAGTAGCGTGTGTCACTCCTTGATATTTCCTCTCAACATGAGGGGAAGGGTATGTGCTGTGTTTGGCTGCAGTAATTATGAAGTAGAGAAGAAACCGTTTCCCTCGTGACAAGAAAATGTAAGTAATATTGTGTTTGCATATATATTCTTCCAGTGAAAAGAGATTTTTATAGTAATTCACAATCTTCTGACCTGCTCGACCCGTATTTTAACTGGCTTAAAATATATACGCATATTTTATTGTATAGTGCAGCACTTAACCTTCAATACCGATGTGTTGTTGTAGGTGTGATCTGTGGGTTTGACTTAATTCAGGAAAATACATATGCATATGAGTGTGGCTGGTTGTGTTCCAAGTTACCCCATTTGGAATGCAGTAATGCGTTCTCAAGCACGGAAGAAAATATGGGTGATTTAAGAAATATACATATATAATAAACATATATATATAATATAAATATACATATACATATACTGAAGGATACGAAAGGGTGATTGGTAAATGTGGGGAAGATATGGAAGCTAATGGGAATGGGAAGCGTTTGCTGGACTTCTGTGCTAGTATGGGTTTAGCTGTTACGAATACATTCTTCAAGCATAACGCTATTCACCGCTACACGTGGGAGGCTAGGGGTACCAGATCCATAATAGACTATATCCTAACAGACTTCGAATTCGGGAAATCTGTTAGGAATGTACGAGTTTTCCGGGGATTTTTCGATGATACAGACCACTATCTGATCTGTAGTGAACTATCTCTAGGCCTAAGGTACAGAAAGTGAAATCTGTCTGCAAACGAATAAGGGTAGAAAATCTCCAGGACGAGGAAATTAGACGGAAGTACACGGATATGATTAGTGAGAAGTTTCGAACAGTAGACAGTAAGCAGGTTCAGGATATAGAAAGTGAATGGGTGGCATACAGGGATGCTGTAGTAGAAACAGCAAGGGAATGCCTAGGAACAACTGTGTGTAAAGATGGGAAAAGGCGAACATCTTGGTGGGATGATGAAGTGAGAGCAGCTTGCAAACGTAAAAAGAAGGCTTATCAGAAATGGCTCCAAACAAGGGCCGAGGCAGACAGGGAGTTGTATGTAGGTGAAAGAAACAGAGCGAAACGAATAGTTGTTGAATCCAAAAAAGAAGTCATGGGGAGATTTTGGTAACAACCTGGAAAGGTTAGGTCAAGCAGCAAGGAAACCTTTCTGGACAGTAATAAAGAATCTTAGGAAGGGAGGGAAAAAGGAAATGAACAGCGTTTTGAGTAATTCAGGTGAACTCATAATAGATCCCAGGGAATCACTGGAGAGGTGGAGGGAATATTTTGAACATCTTCTCAATGTAAAAGGAAATCATCATGGCGGTGTTGCAAACGGCAAAGCTCATGGGGAGGAGGAAAATGATGTTGGTGAAATTATGCTTGAGGAAGTGGAAAGGATAGTAAATAAACTCCATTGTCATAAGGCAGCAGGAATAGATGAAATTAGACCTGAAATGGTGAAGTATAGTGGGAAGGCAGGGATGAAATGGCTTCATAGAGTAGTAAAATTAGCAGGGAGTGTTGGTAAGGTACCTTCAGATTGGGCAAAAGCAGTAACTGCACCTATCTATAAGCAAGGGAACAGGAAGGATTGCAACAACTATCGAGGTATCTCATTGATTAGTATACCAGGCAAAGTATTCACTGGCATCTTGGAAGGGAGGGTGCGATCAGTCGTTGAGAGGAAGTTGGACGAAAACCAGTGTGGTTTCAGACCACAGAGAGGCTGTCAGAATCAGATTTTCAGTATGCGCCAGGTAATTGAAAAATGCTACGAGAGGAATAGGCAGTTGTGTTTATGTTTCGTAGATCTAGAGAAAGCAGATGACAGGGTACCGAGGGAAAAGATGTTCGCCATACTGGGGGACTATGGAATTAAAGGTAGATTGTTAAAATCAATCAAAGGTATTTATGTTGACAATTGGGCTTCAGTGAGAATTGATGGTAGAATGAGTTCTTGGTTCAGGGTACTTACAGGGGTTAGACAAGGCTGTAATCTTTCACCTTTGCTGTTTGTAATTTACATGGATCATCTGCTGAAAGGTATAAAATGGCAGGGAGGGATTCAGGTAGGTGGAAATGTAGTAAGCAGTTTGGCCTATGCTGACGACTTGGTCTTAATGGCAGACTGTGCCGAAAGCCTACAGTCTAATATCTTGGAACTTGAAAATAGGTGCAATGAGTATGGTATGAAAATTAGCCTCTCAAAGACTAAATTGATGTCAGTAGGTAAGAAATTCAACAGGTTGAATGTCAGATTGGTGATACAAAGCTAGAACAGGTGGATAATTTCAAGTATTTAGGTTGTGTGTTCTCCCAGGATGGTAATATAGTAAGTGAGATTGGATCAAGGTGTCGTAAAGCTAATGCAGTGAGCTCGCAGCTGCGATCAACAGTATTCTGTAAGAAGGAAGTCAGCTCCCAGACGAAACTATCTTTACGTCGGTCTGTTTTCAGACCAACTTTGCTTTACGGGAGCGAAAGTTGGGTGGACTCAAGATATCTTATTCATAAGTTAGAAGTAACAGACATGAACGTAGCAAGAATGATTGCTGGTACAAACAGGTGGGAACAATGGCAGGAGGGTACTGGGAATGAGGAGATAAAGGCTAATAGGAATGAACTCGATGGATGAAGCTGTACGCATAAACCGGCTTCGGTGGTGGGGTCATGTGAGGCGAATGGAGGAGGATAGGTTACCTAGGAGAATAATGGACTCTGCTATGGAGGGTAAGAGAAGTAGAGGTAGACCAAGACGACGATGGTTAGACTCGGTTTCTAACGATTTAAAGATAAGAGGTATAGAACTAAGTGAGGCTACAACACTGGTTGCAAATCGAGGATTGTGGCGACGTTTAGTAAATTCACAGAGGCTTGCAGACTGAACGCTGAAAGGCATAACAGTCTATAATGATTATGTATGTATGTATGTATGTATGTATGTATGTATGTATGTATGTATGTATGTATGTATGTATGTATGTATGTATGTATGTACATATTTTGTTGAAACAATATGATGATGCAAATTTGCTTTACCCTAATGTAATGGCATCATGGCAAGTATTGCTTATAGGGAAAGTTTGAATGTTTTTAGGCTAAATTTATAGATTTTCTTTCTGTTAGTAGGCTTCAGGTTATGTAAATTCATTGAATCATGTGTGTAAGGAATGTGCCAATATTTTTGTTGACAAGTGTTTTAATATGATGATACAACGCTTTTAAATGAGTAAAAAGAAAAATCTAGCCGTGAACGTTCAGGCAGGAATTCTAAAGCTAAAAAAGTAATGCATAAATGAAAGATCAAGCCCTTTCACAGCAGTCCATTTCACATCTTGATTATATGTCTAATTTCAGTCTTTAAATAATAACCTGTTAAATAATTCTTCATTCATTTATCCAGAATTGCTTTAGCTACTTTGAAGTTAATATCTTAGTAACACTTTCTTTCTAGACGTAATTTACTTATCCATTTCCATATATACATTTCCGTTGATATTTGAATTTAACGCGAAATTTTCAGGTCAAGCCACTAGGAGCGCCACTTGCGACTTGTCTCCCATTTTAACGAGGCTAAATCCGGAAGTGTCGCGTATTGCCTCTACTGTATTTGGTAACAGTATAGAACAGTCCATGCCTGTCTTAATAATCCACAGCTTTTGCATTACCAGCCAAACTTAATAAATGTGGATGTTACCGAAAACAATTTACAAAACGATATTTAAATTACTGTATAAGCCAGAGATTAAATTCGGCATTGATGTTATTGAAATTCAAGTTCTCAATTTTTAATGCAGAGTTCTTTAGGTTGATAGACATTAGTTTATGATGTATAAGAGTTATTCCCTGGAATTATTTATGCCCTTCCATCTATTTAGTAATTTGGTACTTGAGATAATCTGTACAAAGCCATCTCCTGTTTATTTATGATATATGATGTGTCTTAAACTTTGCCGAAAATAAACTCCTACAATATTATCTTCTTCTTCTTCTTCTTGGCCCGTTTCCAAATTTATCGGGGGCCGGCACTGGATGTGAATTTGGCTAGGTATACGGCCGGATGCCCTTCCTGACACCAATCATGTCTGGAGAGACGTATTCACTATTGCGTGTTTCTGTGGTGTGTTGTATGAAGATGAAAAGAAGTGCATTAAGATGAACACAAACACTAAATCCTCTAGCCAGAAGAATTAACCGTATTCAGTTAAAATCCTGTCCGACTCGTTGGCTGAACGGTCAGCGTACTGGCCTTCGGTTCAGAGGGTCCCGGGTTCGATTCCCGGCCGGGTCGGAGATTTTAACCTTAATTGGTTAATTCCAATGGCACGGGGGCTGGGTGTATGTGCTGTTTTCATCATCATTTCATCCTCATCACGACGCGCAGGTCACCTACGGGTGTCGAATAGAAAGACCTGCACCTGGCGAGCCGAACTTGTCCTCGGACACTCCCGGCACTAAAAGCCATACGCCATTTCATTTTTCAGTTAAAATCCTCAACCCGATCTGTAATTGAACCCGGGGCCCTCCGAATTGACGGCTAGTACGCTGACCATTCAGCCAAGGAGCCGGATAAAGTACTAGTAATACCGTTGAAAGTTTTAAAATGTTAAAAAAAAATTTTTGTTTTGTTATTTTCTTCATCGTTTCATTTCATTGTCTAATTTGCTTGAAAGATGACAAAGAAGAAACACCGCTTTCACAACAGTCCAAAGTGAGTTCCATGCTGGGTCAGGAAAATATTTCCCCAGAAATAATAAAAAGTCTAGCATATGTGAAGTTATGGCTACGCAGTTAAACATAGCTTTACATCTCTTGCCAGAGTCATTTTAATAATAATAATAATAATAATAATAATAATAATAATAATAATGTTATTTGCTTTACGTCCCACTAACTTCTCTTTTACGGTTTTCGGAGACGCCGAGGTGCCGGAATTTAGTCCCGCAGGAGTTCTTTTACGTGCCAGTAAATCTACCGACACGAGGCTGACGTATTTGAGCACCTTCAAATACCACCGGACTGAGCCAGGATCGAACCTGCCATGTTGGGGACAGAAGGCCAGCGCCTCAACCGTCTGAGCCACGCAGCCCGGCCAGAGTCATTTTAACTTGGGAAATGGAGACTTTCTTAAGCAATAAGAAAATTAAAATACTGTAAGATTTGAAACATAAAAACCATAATCTGCCTACTGTGTAAAACATTTTAGAAATTAAAATGATTTCAAGTCTTGACGTAATACAAGTTTAAAACCAAAATAAACTGTAGGTTAATAACAGCAGTCATTCCCTCATTTACAAAGAAATATAATTTATCGTCCAAATCGTCGAAAAACAAAAAAGTGACTGATCATGACTGTTGTATGTCCGGCGCTCCCTTCTCGCTCCGTCAGCCAGCTGCACGCGCGCCTGTGTATCATTCTGCTAGCTTCGACGCGCAGCCCTCAGTGCGCGTGCCTGACCATCGAGTGTACTATAAATAGGAGCTCCCTGCCTGCTCACTTGCCCACTTGCCCCGGTGTCCAGCTCCAGAATACACCCTACGTCGAGCACGGAGGCTACTCCTCTTGAAAAAGTGCTTCGACCAGGTGGACTGAATTTCTGGCAGTACGAGGTCTCACCTCTGGTCACCGCTCCCTTACCTGTTTCCGCTGCCTATGTTCCGTAATTCTTTTACAAGCCATTTTCATTCCCTAAGTTATGCAAGCTCCCTTAGTTTCGCTAGGTGGAATTTCTTCAATCAATTGAACTTGCTTTTTAGGAATTCAGGCACTTCAACAAACAAGGACTCTCAAAGACATTCATGTTAGTGTGCCAGATAGTTTTCGACTATCAACGTGTCAATTCACAAAGACTATCTTTTCAAGATAGAAGTGTATCTAAAGACTGTAAACCTGTACATATTGTATAAAAACAGACTTTTCTCAAGATTCAATATTCCTTTCTGCTTCAAAATAAATTTCAGTTATTTGTGTAAATATCATAAAGTGAAGCAATAAAAGTTGTGTTTTGTAAACTTCAACCTTGGTTACAACACAACTCTATGGCGACGAGGTAAAAACGCAACCACCTACAATTCTTCGACACCAGTTGCCAACTCTATGGCGACGAGGTAAAAACGCAACAACCTACCATTCTTCGACCCCGGTTGCCAACTCTATAGCGACGAGGTAAAAAGCAACAAACTACACGTCATCAGCCCCAATCGCCAACTCTATAGCAACGAGGTAAACACGACACTACAATTCCACAGGCCCAGTTGTCAACTCTCCGGCGACGTGCTAAACAACAACGACACTCCAACCAGTTCTGACACACAGCTTACCTTACTTTTTCTTGCACGCATCTCGCAATGGCTACTGCGGAACAACTCGCTACGGTCTTCCAAGCCTTACAGCAGCAACAACAACAGTTTATGCAACAACAACAGGCAGCATTAATTCAGGCTCTTCAGGCTATTTCTATCTCTACACAGCCATCAGCTATTCCTCCGTTCTCTGCTTTTGATCCGGCTAAGGAAGAATGGTCAGTTTATTTAGCCCGCTTACAACAGCATTTCATCTGCCATTCTGTCACAGATGATCAACGCCGCCGCGCACTATTTCTTAGTTCGGTTGGCAATGCTACGTGTGAATTACTACGTAAATTAAGTCCAGAAGAACACTTAGCTGAGGTACCCTTCACGCAGCTCTTGGCCCGTCTCACGGAACACTATGCCAAAGCTCCTCACATAGTGGCTGCTCGCTATAAATTTTTTCAGAGCAGAAAGCAACCCCATCAGACACATACTGCATGGATAACTGAATTGCGTGGTCTAGCTAAACCCTGCCAGTTCATCTGCTCCAAGGACGGTTGTGGTTCATCCTACACTGATTCTCTCATTCGGGACATGATAATTTTACATACTCCTGAAGACAAAATACGTTTTGACGCTGTCAAGCAGAGTAACCCTTCTTTAGAAGACGTCCAGCGTATTGCTACGGTTTATGAGCTTACTACCAAGACTGCCGCAGCCATAGCTTCTCCACACGAAGTTGCACAAGTCTCGCCTCAGGCCCGCACGTCCTCTGCTACAGTGAACCGTACGGATAAGGCGCTTTCCACCAAGCATTCTCGCCAGGTTCCCTCTCGTAATGCTACACGGAAGCCCAATTCTAAAAGCACCTCGAAACTCCTGCCTTCCTGCCGAGGTTGTTTCAAGCATCATGAACGTCGTGACTGTCGTTTTTTCAAAGCTACTTGTCAACGATGTAATAAACTTGGACACATTAAGACTGTCTGTCAAAGTTCGCTCCGCCCTGCTAAGACTACTGCAGCACGCCGGAAGCATATACAGCCCCGCCAAGACATGGAAGTTGATCAGATCAATCTTATTCTTCCCACAAAGGATTCTCACAAAATCATCATTCCTCTCTCATTCTCTGATCGATCTGTCGATTTTCAATTAGACACTGGATCACCTGTCTCTATTATTAACCTGACTACCTACCACGACTTAGGTTCACCTTCATGCTCTCCAGCTGACATCCAGCTCGTGACATTTAACAAGAAGAAAATTGACATCAAAGGTCAAATCAAGCTTCAGGCTAGTTATAAAGGAATTCAGAAAGCCATTCCTCTTCTCGTAGTTAACAACTACACTGCATCAAACATTATGGGCATGGATCTATTTAACTTATTTGGTTTCCAGATACATGACAACATTAACGTCGTATCTACATTGCATCCTACTTCTGACGTTACCGCTCTCCTAGCGCAGTTTCCTGAAGTCTTCGACTCTCAGCTCGGTACAGCCAAAGACTATACAGCTCACATACAGCTGAAATCCGGAGCTAAGCCTCGCTTCTTCAAATCACGTCCAGTACCCCTAGCACTTCAAGACCAGGTCACGAAAGAATTAGAAAGATGGATACAAACTGGAATTGTTGTACCAGTTACTTCTAGTCAATGGGCTACTCCACTCGTGGTAATCAAGAAACCTGATGGTAATGTTCGACTTTGTGGCGATTTTCGATCTACAGTCAACGCACAACTCGAAACCGATATCTTTCCTATTCCACGTCCAGAAGACTTATTCCGTCGTCTCTCTGGTGGACAATTCTTCTCTCGAGTTGATCTTAAAGAAGCATATCTCCAGCTACTTTTAGACGACGAATCTAAGAAATTTCTCACACTCAACACTCCTCTCGGACTGCTCCAGCTCCAGCGGCTCCCATTCGGTGTTTCATCCTCAGCGGCTATTTTTCAGCGCTATTTGGCTCAACTCACCGCCTCAATTCCCGGTTGTGCTAACTACCTGGATGATATTATTGTTACTGGAAAAGATCATCAGGAACATCTAACCAATCTACGCCTCCTTCTCCAGACATTGAAAGACAATGGCTTACGAGCGAATCTCGCTAAATGTACCTTCTTTCAGCCTCAAGTTCACTACCTAGGACATATACTTGATAAGAATGGAATTCGTCCTAGTACACAGAATGTCTCAGCGATAGTAAACATGCCAGCACCTCAGAACCTCAAGCAGCTTCAGTCCTTCATAGGCAAAGCGAACTATTATAATAAGTTCATTCCACGCTTCGCTACAGTGGCAGCTCCATTAAACGCTCTACGTAAAAAAGGTGTTAAATTTCAGTGGACTCCGCAATGCCAACAGGCATGGAAAACAATCAACAACGCCTTAATTCAAGCTATACAACTCACTCATTTTCAGCCCG
This sequence comes from Anabrus simplex, assembly GCF_040414725.1. Classification (NCBI taxonomy): domain Eukaryota; kingdom Metazoa; phylum Arthropoda; class Insecta; order Orthoptera; family Tettigoniidae; genus Anabrus; species Anabrus simplex. The sequence goes on along the minus strand of NC_090265.1, from coordinate 1,173,313,672 downwards.
ACAAGATCATCACGCTAGCTACTGACGCTTCAGACTACGGTGTCGGTGCCGTTCTCTCACAGAAGGATCGTCATGGACAAGAACGCCCCATCGCCTTCGCTTCGAAAACACTTAATGACCATCAACGTCGATACTCACAGATAGAGAAAGAAGCTTTAGCCATCATCTTTGGTATTCGCCGTTTCAATGAATATCTCTATGGCAACCATTTCCTGATCATTACCGATCATAAGCCTCTCGTACACTTATTCCATCCTGGTAATAAGATCCCAGAGAATTCCCTCAGAAAGCTTCAAAGATGGTCCATGTTCCTTTCTGATTATTCCTATCAGATTGTATATCGAGCCACATCCCAGCATTGTAATGCTGATGCCCTCTCCCGCTTACCCGTTGGTCCTGATACTGCCTTCGATTCTCAAGAATCTGAATGTCTTCAGTTGGACATAGAACTTGAAGATACTGTATCCAGTTTTCCTATTGATGCTACCTGCATAGCTAAAGCTACGGATAAGGACAGTACACTTGCTACTGTACGTACTTACATCCGCAACGGTTGGCCTCTTCAGAGCACACTTCCTGCCCACCTGGCACCTTATCATCGTATGCAGCATCGTCTCACGACTCGTGCCGGAGTTGTATTACTAGAAGCAGGCACCATCTTCCGAGTGGTTATCCCACTTAGCCTACAGAAACAAGTTCTCGAATTATTACACCAAAGCCATTGGGGTATCTCCAGAACAAAGCAACTCGCCCGTCAACACTGCTATTGGCCCGGTATTGATGCCGCCATCGAAAAGCTAATACGTCATTGTGAGCAATGTCAAACGAATCAGAACGCCCCGTCTTCTGATCTTGCTTCATGGCCTCCTGCTACTACTCCATGGGAACGAGTTCACATAGATTTCGCAGGTCCTTTCCTCAATTCCATGTGGTTAATAGTCATCGATTCACTGTCAAACTTTCCATATGTCGTGGATATGCATTCGACTACTACAACCGAAGCTACCATTCGTGCTCTCCAGAAAATCTTTACTACAGAAGGTTTACCACTAGTACTCATTTCAGACAACGGACCTCAATTTACAGCTACTGCTTTTCAGAACTTTTGTACACATAATGGCATTCGTCATATCCTAGCACCACCTTTTCACCCTCAATCTAATGGTGAAGCTGAACGCTTCGTACAAACATTTAAAAGAAGTATGAAGAAAGCTGTCTCTTCAGGCTTAACTAAAGACCAAGCCTTGCTCCAACTCTTAAACAACTACAGAACTCTACCCGGCGCTGATAATATCACTCCTGCACAGAAGCTCCATGGGCGACCTCACAGAACTTTACTTTCTCTGTTACAGCCTCTTCCGGCCCAGCATAAGACATCACCAACGAAGTTCTCCCTCAACGACAAGGTCTACACCAGGACATTCAAATCCAACCCACTCTGGATACCTGGAGTCATCTGCAGATCTTTGGGTCATCGTCTATACGAGATACAGACTACGGAGAAACGTATCTGCCGCCATCAAGATCAGATACGTCTGCGCTACCGCCCCTGTCCAGCTATTGATGCTATTGCTAAACCTGATAAATCTATTGCTGAACGCGCTTTAGATCATTTAATAACAATGGGTTCCTTTCAGGACGAGACAGCGCCACTCCGCCCAGTTCCAGCTCCGGACAATACAACAGAAACATCAGCAGCTCCGCCCCAGCATCGCAGTCGCCGCCAGCGCCGCCGCCGTTTCACGCCGTACCGGCGTATTTAGGAGGGGAGGGTGTTGTATGTCCGGCGCTCCCTTCTCGCTCCGTCAGCCAGCTGCACGCGCGCCTGTGTATCATTCTGCTAGCTTCGACGCGCAGCCCTCAGTGCGCGTGCCTGACCATCGAGTGTACTATAAATAGGAGCTCCCTGCCTGCTCACTTGCCCACTTGCCCCGGTGTCCAGCTCCAGAATACACCCTACGTCGAGCACGGAGGCTACTCCTCTTGAAAAAGTGCTTCGACCAGGTGGACTGAATTTCTGGCAGTACGAGGTCTCACCTCTGGTCACCGCTCCCTTACCTGTTTCCGCTGCCTATGTTCCGTAATTCTTTTACAAGCCATTTTCATTCCCTAAGTTATGCAAGCTCCCTTAGTTTCGCTAGGTGGAATTTCTTCAATCAATTGAACTTGCTTTTTAGGAATTCAGGCACTTCAACAAACAAGGACTCTCAAAGACATTCATGTTAGTGTGCCAGATAGTTTTCGACTATCAACGTGTCAATTCACAAAGACTATCTTTTCAAGATAGAAGTGTATCTAAAGACTGTAAACCTGTACATATTGTATAAAAACAGACTTTTCTCAAGATTCAATATTCCTTTCTGCTTCAAAATAAATTTCAGTTATTTGTGTAAATATCATAAAGTGAAGCAATAAAAGTTGTGTTTTGTAAACTTCAACCTTGGTTACAACAATGACAAATGCTCTTTTTAATACCTGAACAGAGTAACTTTAAAAAATGCAATGCAAGTTAATTTAAGAATGTTTCACGCTTCAAGTGCACTCTCGCCATTTATGATGAGAGGCAGGGGATGCTGTGGATGTATTCAGACACCCCTGCCCACAGGGAAAGAAAACAACTGCCTTGGCTTAAAAATCCGATGGGGTCATAAAAATAGGTAGATTTTTCCAAGGTAGGCTGGGCGGAAAACACGGTGGGAGGAGTCTGCCACACGTAAGAGGAAGCAACGCTAGACTCACGAGTAGTCCCGTGATCATTCGGCGCCTAACATCAAATGCAGAAGTAAAGCGTAATACATGTGGGGAACACGCTACGCCGTGCACATCAGCTTGGTTTTCACTTTCCTGGCATATATTTGCTTTGGCTCAGCTCAACCTGTTTACCGATCCCAACCAGATGTGCTAACACAGCACTAAGCACAGACATGCTTTCCGGTGTACGAGGGACAACAACAACGACCTGTCTCACTTCTGTTCGGCGTCCTTACATCATGTTATTTTCAAATATGTATCTGAATGCTTTAGTCTAGGGATCTCGTATGGACGCTCCTTGGAAGCTTAGGAACTCCATTGTTATTATTATTATTATTATTATTATTCCTTCTGCTTATCATAAAATATCAGCTTTTGGATCCCAGTGTCGTGGATTCAAACCCGGCAAAGGTAGTAGAATTTTTAGAATGTGGAATATAGTCTATCTGCCAGTTCATGTCATACGATGTAGCATTTAAAAGATCTCTGATGACACACTTGGAGTTTATTCGACGAAACTAATTTAAAGTCCGCCACTGTGGTGTACTGGTTAGCGTGATTAGCTGCCACCTCCGGAGGTCCGGGTTCGATTCCCGGCTCTGCCACGAAATTTGAAAAGTGGTACGAGGGCTGGAACGGGGTCCACTCAGCCTCTGGAGGTCAACTGAGTAGAGGTGGGTTCGATTCCCACCTCAGCCATCCTCGAAGTGGTTTTCCGTGGTTTCCCACTTCACCTCCAGGCGAATGCCGGGATGGTACCTAACTTAAGGCCACGGCCGCTTCCTTCCCTCTTCCTTGTCTATCCCTTCCAATCTTCCCATCCCCCTCTAAGGCCCCTGTTCAGCATAGCAGGTGAGGCCGCCTGGGCGAGGTACTGGTCATACTCCCCAGTTGTATCCACCGACCGAGAGTCTGAAGCTCCAGGACACTGCCCTTGAGGCGGTAGAGGTGGGATCCCTCGCTGAGTCCGAGGGAAAAGCCGAACCTGGAGGGTAAACAGATGATGATGATGATGATGATGATGATGATGACTAATTTAAAAATCAGCAATAGATCATCCAGAAGTGTTCCGCCGTCAAAACTCAACTCGTAAGCACACTAAATGGCATAAAATAAAAATGCGTACACACGGCATTAATGTCATATTATATTATATTATATTATATTATATTATATTATATTATATTATATTATATTATATTATATTATATTATATTATATTATATTATATTATATTATATTATATTATATTATATTATATTTGGGCTGCGATTATACAACTTCCTTAGTTTATTCAACTTTTCTCTTTCGTCATTATGTCTGAATTCTCTGACTCAGTTCCCGCTCAGTCTTCTTCCAAGAAAATACCCAAGTTGGTTTATCTTCGGACAAGTCCTTCGTCTTTACAGTTTTTGCTATGAACACTTCTGTTTCCAACGCCTTCTATCTTGGTCATATATCTTTCCAGATCTTAGTGGAATCCTCTCGCCCATAGAACTTGTGTTTTTCTGTTCTTTTGAAAGGAGAGGCTCCTGTGAGCTAGTTAATGTTTCTAGTTTCATTGCGAAATGTCCTTAGAAAACCATTCTCCCTTCTTTTCTTTTCTTTTTTTATCCCGGTCATACCTGTTCAATACTTTTCGTGTAGTTCTTGATTTAATCTCAAGCGGAATGTAAATTCGCCTGTTACCGTATGTTTGGTCGAAATATCTTCCATGCCTGTTAAGTCCTCAGCCTTTAGGCTTGTTTCATCCTAAGATATCACCACTCAGAGGTTATGCAAATACCGAAGGCAGTGTCATATAGAGGTGTACATGGCAAGTGAGATAGTTTGCCACTGCTTTCCTCACTGGGTCAGAAAGTTCTATTGCAGCACGATGAGTAGCACCTTTCATAACATCCAAACTTACTGGTTGAGCTCCGAATGTCATTACTCATCATCATCATCATCTATACCTCAGGAATGTCCATACTGTCACAGCCATAAATGAGACTGAGAATTTGTTGAAAATTACATTTTACTCTGGCCCGTACCAAGAGATATATACCAAAAAAATACTGCATCCATCCATAAATTCTGTTCCTGTTTCAAGGATTCGCTTTCAGTCTATTACCTCTACTAGGTATAAGAAATGCAATTAAACGGGCGAATTGGCCGTGCGGCTAGGGTCGCACAGCTGTGAGCTTGCATCGGGGAGATAGTGGGTTCGAAGCCCACTGTCGGCAGCCCTGAAGATGGTTTTCCACGGTTTCCCATTTCCACACCTGGCAAAGGCTGGGGCTGTACCTTAATTAAGGCCACGGCCGCGTCCCTCCCACTCCTAGGCTCTTCATATCCCATCGTCACCGTAAGACTTATCTGTGTCGGTGTGGCGTAAAACAAACTGTAAAAAAATGCAATTTGACTACTATAATGTCTGAAATTGACCTGATAAGGAAGGGTTTTGGATTTGAGTGTATTCTGGCGTAATCTTAACAACATATCCATCTTTCCATCCTTCTTCGATAACTGCCTTTTTATTACCGTTTTGGGGTCACAATCTCGCTTCGCATGATCGCCCTGTCCCTAATGGCACTTGGTACCCTCCTAGTTGTTGATCTATGTGATTCACTATTCTGCTCTGGAGTGCTTTTGAAAGTGTATTGTATGCGCCCGATGGAAATTATATGCCTGTGTAGTTACTGACTTCTTGTCTCCTTTATTATGTAAATGGTGTACAATTATGCCCCTCCATTCACCGGGATTATTTCTTATGCGCTAGATATCTTGGAAGAGTCTCGAACTGTTCCAGCACCTTTTTGCCGACATAAAATACTTAGCAGTTCTACAACGCTCGAATCATTAGCAGATGCTCTGTTGTTTTCGAGGTTCTTGATTTTGTCTTATTTTATATGTAACTGGAGGGTCTGGGTCAAATTGTTTATTTTGTGGTTTATGGCAGATCATTTTGTTCTACGGTGATTAACAGATGAGTAGTTCTTCGAAATATTTGGACAATTCTGTTTGTCGTTCAACATTACCTTACCTTGGTCTTTCTTGAAGCAGATGTTACGTAGGGAATAGGTTTCATGTTTTATTTAAGGGTTTGATAAAAGACTCTGGTGTAGTCCTTCTTGAATTTATCTTCAATCTCTGTTGATTGGTCTCTTTCGAATCTTCACATGGCATTTTTGAAGACCTTGGCTGCACGCCTTTGGGTGTTGAAGTCTTCAAATTTCTGTTTGGTGGAGTTCCACTTGCTCCAAGCTTCAGAACGTTTTCTTCGGAACATCTTCACATTCGTCATTCCACCAAGGCTGTTTCTTATTTTTAGCTAAAAATATGGGTTTTTTCGACGATTCTTGGATTTTTTGAGACATTTCGTCCCATCCGTAGTAGTCCAACTTATCTAGTTATTTCTGACACTTCTCTATAATTCCCTCGTTGATTTTCAGTTCTTACAGTCTATAATATTGAATCCTGCGACTTTCCTCGCGAGTGTTGCTAGTGTGATAACTTCTTATATCCATGATCACGGGTTCGATTCCGTACGAGAAAGGTAGAGTTCTGAAGACGAGAAAATCCATAGCACGCTGTGCCGTTTACGTCGGCATATGATAGAAGTCTAGTGAACACTTTAGGTGTTCATTTAGCTAAATTCACCCAGTATTCTAATCCACGATATCGAGTTAGTATTCCGATATTAGGAGTGATAGCTGTCATCGTCTACATTGGCGGGACACACTAGTAGGAAGGGAACGTCGAATTGATACGGCAAGTCGCTCAGGTGGCAACTCAAAAGACTTTCATTTCGGTTGCTGAGGCCATTCGATATTATTATTATTATTATTATTATTATTATTATTATTATTATTATTATTATTATTATTATTATTATTATTATTATTATCCGACCCCTTTGCTGAATAGTTAGCGTTGAGGCCTTCGGTTCAGAGGGTCGCAGGTTGGGGATCTCTCAATCACATGTGATTAATTCTTCTGGCCCGGGGACTGGGCGTTTGTGTTTGTCTTAGTTAGATAGTACTGTAGCCTATGTTACATATTTTTGTAAATGAGTTAGTACAGGTAGGATAAGAGTTGGATTCAACTTTTACTGTTGAAGTGTAAGAAAGGGACAAGTGGCCCATACTTTGCCAGGTAAAATAAATCATCCATCTGTCCATGAATCTATCTCTTGATAATCTGCGAGTTGAAGCTGAGAGATTTGATCCCAGACCATAGCAACACTCGGCAGTTGTCCTGACTAAATTGTGCTAACGTTTCCTCTCTCTCTTAATGAAAAACCTGTAATAGTACTTCATGTCAAATCCCGGGGCCATTTTCCGAAGCAATAATTCAAATACACCTAGATACTAAATCAATAAATATTGTCATACTAGTTTCACATTCACACGAACTCAGGATAATAACACAACTAAACAAAACCTAGGGCCGCTTCGCTGCGCAATCTGTACGCTATGAGCACACAGTCCTTTGACAAGTCACCTGTGCATCATTTCGCGAGCGCTAAAAATAATTTTAAAGACGTCTGTATATTTTATTTTACACTTGCTTCAGTTGAGAGTGTTGTTGAACAACAGCTCGTTTTAGCAGGTCGTTACAAGTGGACATCGCTTGTTGAGAAGTTCAGACAACTTCTAACCATCTGAAGCAAAAATTCCTCTCCACCATTCGACAACGAATTATAATTTGCAGAAAATGTTTATTCCAGATGGTTTTTATTATCAAGGAGGAGTTGAGGAAAATGTCGATGTCTATGGAGGAGGATAACGCCTTTATACACAGTAGCTTTGTGAGTCTCAAATTATCTATGAAATATATACATATGTTCTAATATGCATGATGACCGCTTATCAGTGAGCATATACTGTATAACAGAACTCGAAATAACATGGTTATGGGGGAATACTTCACTAACAGGTCAACTGTGGTATATAAGATGACTTGCAGAGAGCCAAATGATAAAGCGAAAGAACGGTGACGTGGTTTCCCATTTTCACACCAGGAAAATGCCGGGGATGTACCTTAATTAAGGCCACGGCCGCTTCCTTCCAATTCCTGGGCCTTCATATCCCATCGTCGCCGTAAGACATATCTGTGTCGGTGCGATGTAAAGCAAATAGCAAAACAAAAACGTGAAAATATCTGCCACTGGAAACCTGAAGTGGGAAGTAATATAACTTACCGAATATACGCTATCATAATAATAATAATAATAATAATAATAATAATAATAATAATAATAATAATCTTCAGGACCATTTTATTAGATTTCATCGTGCTGCGCTCAGTAATGTGTTTTAGTGATTTTTATTATATTTGTAAGATATCAATGTCGGTGAGTTTCAACATCTATTTTTTTCCGAAATCCTTACGGTGTACAATTGTTTTTGTTTATTCTTATAACCAATGGTTGCCATGACACAAAGGTTATATCATCATGCTTAGTGAACTACTCAAAATTAATTGCTTAATATTCGTGCAGTTTACCAGACATTGTACGTTTAGAAAATATTTAGAATCTATGGATATTGTTTCTAAAGTCCTGATTTTTGAATGCCTTTATGTTAAAATTAATAAATGTCAGTGAAATTATAGAAACCTGTTCTTCTTAGGCACGGTCACTTGAAATAGGCGCTATCTTTAATCTATTATAAAAAATCCTTGCACCAGTTTGTTTATTCAACCGCAGGGTTTTAGCAGTATTGAACATTTGTACGTCAGTTTTTGTTGTATTAAATGCTAACTAACGAACAACTACATTTAAAATTGAATAAACATTATTTTGAGCTGCAGCAATCGGAATCACGTTATATAGGCCTACATTTTTTCGAGGAATACTTTCAGTTGTTGTTATTAATGTGGTACCATAATCAGCTGTTCCAATTCATTAAAGTCGGTGTAGAAGCTTCAAGGTCTCATTAGACTTGCTCTCAAGTGCCTAACAACCAACTGAGAGGACTGGTTTGCTTTCAAGTCTCGAAAGAGAAATAGCTGGACATATCTTAAATATGGTGACATTGTCTCGGGTAATGAATCGTAAATGGAAGAAACAGAATGGAATAAAATATGGAACTTGTAATGTCATAGGGAAATCCTACAAAGACGCGCAGCTGGATTATATCTTAGCCAAAAAGAGTATCTCAATAGCAGCAATAAGTGAAACTATTTTTTTTAAAAACAAAACTTGAGAGTTTCTACAGAACAAATAATTCTCTTCAGCTCTATAGCGGAGTAGACCGAGATATCGGAGTTCAAGCACCGAGCGAGTTGGCCGTGCGGATAGGGGCACTCAGCTGTGAGCTTGCATTCGGAAGATAGTGGGTTCGAACCATGTTGTCGGCAGTCCTGAAGATGGTTTCTCATTGTCATCAAATGTCTGGACTGTACCTTAATTAAGGCCACGGTCGCTTCTTTCGCATTCCTAGTCCTTTCCTCTCCCATCGTCGCCATAAGACCTATCTGTGTCGATGCGGCGTAAAGCAAATAGCAAAAAAATAGACTGAGAAACCTTACAATTACGATATAGCTAGGAAAAAAAGTGTTCTCGAGGATACCTGACAGTGCTCGGCGTATACGCCGCAGTTGAAGAAAAAACGTACGAATTTAATGGCAACCTTCAGAAGATCATGAACAAAATCAATAATCCTGATGGGAGATCTCAATGCAAGAGTTGGTTACAAACCATTGAAAAACAATATTGGAAAATTCTGAGATCCCAGTAGGAATATTTTTTTTTTTGCTATGGGCTTTACGTCGCACCGACACAGATAGGTCTTATGGCGACGATGGGATAGGAAAGGCCTAGGAGTTGGAAGGAAGCGGCCGTGGCCTTAATTAAGGTACAGCCCCAGCATTTGCTTGGTGTGAAAATGGGAAACTACAGAAAACCATCTTCAGGGCTGTCGACAGTGGTGTTTGAATCCGCTATCTCCCGAACACTGGATACTGGCCGCACTTAAGCGGCTGCAGCTATCGAGCTCGGTTGGTACAAAATTAATCGATCTTGTCGTGTACAACAAATTGGGAATCATGAATACAAAATACCAACATAAATGCAGTCACGAATACACTTGGTCAGAAGACGACAGAAATCAATAATAGATTACATCAAATGCAATAAAAAAGTCTCAGATGTCATGTTAGGTGTTAGTCTTAAGATAGCCAGAGTTAGAAACAGACCACCGGGCGAGCTGGCCATGTAGTTAGGGGTGCGCAGCTGTGAGGTTGAATCCGGGAGATAGTGGAGCTCGAACCGTACCGTCGGCAGCTCTGAATATGGTTTTCCGTGGTTTCCCATTTTCACACCAGGCCTGTTCTTTAATTGAGTCCACGGCCGCTTCCTTCTCACTCCTGGGGCTTTCCAATCCCATCGTCGCCATAAGACCTATCTGTGCCAGTGCGACGTAAAGCAAATTAAAAAAAGAAACAGACCATTCATTACCTACTTGTTAGTAAGACACGACATCGACCAAAATGGTTTGGGAGCCATACTTCCCATCCCCTCCGCAAAATGATGGGACCTACTTCAAGAAACATCTTTTCCAAGACCCAAGTATCAAATGGCTGTATAATTGATGTCTTTCAGATATGGTAGCATCAGTAACTGAAAGTGAAGTAGAGAAACAGAGCGGGTGAACTTAAAAGCGAAGTTAAAGCAAGCTGCCTTCGAGACGCTAGCAATAAAACGAAAACGGATAAACAGAAAGCTGCTGAGGCCGTGGAATGAAAACATCCATAAAAATCATCACTGACAAAAGGGAAGACCACCAGAAATACTGTACTTACCAACAAATAAAGTAGAAGATAAACTAGCCTACTACCATAAAAGGTAGCTAAACGAAGAGTCAGGAAACTACAGAGAAACTCATGGAAATACTTCGTACCTCGATCAGAAACAGATGTATTCAGACTACAACCGCAGACGTATAAAATTATCAAGCATTTGATTTATGAAATTAGAGAAAATATCAGAATAAATCCCATCTCGCATGAAGCATGGCTCCAGTTTTTTCAGCATCTCTAGACATCACAAGGGGAACATATAACGTATCAGAGATCCCTGGGCGAAATTACGGAAGAAATAACACTAGGTGAGCAGAACACAGTCCTTAACAAGCTGAAACCAAATAAAGCACCAGGAGAAGACAAACTGAATCTGGATGATTCAAATTTGCAAGAATTAGTTTCAATGATAGGTTCTTCCGCTTTCTCGAAAGAATATGGGCAGGTAGAAATCCTCCTGTTAACTGGCTCAAAGTAATTGAAATGCCCGTTCATAAGAAATGAGATCTAATTTTTTTAATAGCCTTCTCAACTTAATATTCAAAATCTACGCCAACATCATAAAACAACTTACAACTGTACAACAACTGTACAGCTACTACTTCAACTTAAAGGGGGCGGAACGAAATGGATTCCGCAAAGAAAGGTCATACGCTGATGGGAATTCAATACAGACACCCACATAGCATTAGTTAACTGTAAAAAAGGCGTTCGACAGTGTAAATAGAGCAAAACTTTTAAAATTACTACAAAACTATTAAATCACACAACAGGTGATCCTAGCAATATCCAAATGTATGTAACTGCAGTAAGAGTTAAAAACAGTATCGGAATGGAAACCAATAGACAGAGGTGTACGACAGAGTTGCCTATCCTTCCCTGTGTTTCACTATTTACATCGCACGGCATCACCATAAATAATCACCGACAACTGGACACGCTGCTGTATTCTGATGTCCAGGTATTGTTTGCCTGGTCAGAGGATGACTTACAACGCTTAATAGAATAGCTGCTGAATATGACATAGAAATATCTACTGAAAAATCGAAAACACCGTCTTTCAAAGGTAAAGAGCCAGTTCCCTGTAAAATTATACTGAGTAATAAACCAGTAGAACGAATTAAACTCAGAGTGGGCCATCAGAAAAAGAGATGAATCCAGAATCCCCATCACCGCTACTGAGAGGGGATTCGTGGGACGTACAGCAGGATACACGCGATGGGCCAAAGGAAGAACGAGGTGATGAAAGATCTTAATTACGTGTTTTGATGATGATGATGATGATGATGATGATGATGATGAAGATGATGGTTGTTGTTGGTAGTGGTGATTTTAAAGGGCCTATCATGTAGGTCATCAGCCCATGATGGTAATAATAATAATAATAATAATAATAATAATAATAATAATAATAATAATAATAATAATAATAAAATGGATTGACGAAATCAAAACTAAACTGAAACAGGCAGGAATTACACCAGCAGATGTCCAGAACCGGGTAGTCATCAGATCCAAAAGTCACAAATGGCAAGTTGAGCAAGAGAAGAGATCAAGGAAGACCGGAAGAGCTTGGTCTGAAAAACGAATGGAAGCCCACAGTGAAAGAATAAAATAAATATGGGCACTAAAAAGGGCAAACGCACGCCTCTAAGTACTCTGCGTAGTCCTGATGGGTTTGTTCGTAAATATAATAATAATAATAATAATAATAATAATAATAATAATAATAATAATCTCTTCCTTCATTTTCTACCGCTTTTCCCACACCTGTGGGTTCGCGGGTGCGAACTGTGTCGCACATGTGGATTTGGCCCTATTTTACGACCGGATGCCCTTCCCGACGCCAACTCTATATGGAAGGATGTAATCACTATTGCGTGTTTCTGTGGTGGTTGGTAGTGTAGTGTGTTGTGTGAATATGAAGAGGAAAGTGTTGGGACAAACACAAATACCCAGTCCCCGGGCCAGAAGAATTAATCAGAGGCAATTAAAAACCTCGACCAGGCCGGAAATAGAACGCGGGACCCTTTGAACCTAAGACCAAACGCTGACCATTCAGCCAATGAGACTGACAATAATAATAATAATAATAATAATAATAATAATAATAATAATAATAATAATAATAATAATAATAATAGTTCCTGGTCTTTTCTAAATTATTTGAGGTTGTCACTGATGTAGATTAAGACCATTTTTGTAGAGGGATTAATAATTTAAAACATCTTAAGACTATCTTCAAGCCTATATTATCATAAGCAATTGATCGCAGTTTGTTGGTCTAAATTGTGCTGGAATAAATGTGATTACTTGCTCCTGTGGGTCTGCTGTTCATGTTAGACAAACATGTAGGAGGTTAAGAACGAGGGTTAAGAAACATCGCATTTTTTTACAACTTTCTTCACGTCGCACCGACACAGATAGGTGTTGTCACGACGATGGGATAGGAAAGGTCTAGGAGTGGGAAGAAGCGGCCGTGGCCTTAGTTAAGGTACACCCCAGCATTTGCCTTGTGTGAAAATGGGAAACCACGGAAAACCACATTCAGGGATGCTGACAGTGGGGCTCGAACCCACTATCTTCCGAATGCAAGCTCACAGCTGCGCGTCCCTAACCGCACGGCCAACTCGCTCGGTAAACATTTTGTCTTTGCTAGCCAGAGAAGGCTGCTGTGACAAAACATGTGATACATAACGAGATTTTTTACGATCTCTAAATGGCATAATTATATATAGGGGATATGAGATCGTGGATCACTTGAATAGCTTACATCCAGATTTTATTTTTATCATGGAGACAACGTGCAGGATGTTTGCCTTTCTAGGATTATTTAGTTTCTAGGAAATCTGATGGCAGTTTAGGTCATTCGGTTTATCGTAAACCCTCCCACACCAATGGATATCTTCATCAATCCTCTCATCAACTTCCTTGCCAAAAGCATCCTTACCAGCCGAGCAAGGGTGATCTGTGACGAGGATATGTTAAACGGTGAACCTGAGTTCCTAACCAGAAGATTCCGGAGCGATTGCTATTCAATGAAACAGATTAACGAGGTGCTGTATCCTAAGTTGAAGGATACATTGTCGAAAGGCTCTCCTCCGGCGAGTTTGCCTTCTTGTTATGCTTTTTATTTTGCTAGTTGATTTACGAAACAGATAGGTCTTATGACGACGATGGGATAGGAAAGGCCTAGGAGTTGGAAGGAAGCGGCCGTGGCCTTAATTAAGGTACAGCCCCAGCATTTGCCTGGTGTGAAAAATGGGAAACCACGGAAAACCATATTCAGGGCTGCAGACCGTGGGATTCGAACCCACTATCTCCCGGATGTAAGCTCACAGCCGCGTGCCCCTGTCCGCACGGCCAACTCGCCCGGTGTTCTTGCTGTGAAACATCAGTATTTTACAAGGAGAAGCACTACATAGTCATTGGCGAGGCGATAGAAATTGCGAAACATCCGAATAATTGTTACAAAGGTGGAGGTTGTCCCTGGGAGTGTTTCATTTTCACGCCCTTCCCTTTCATTGCCGGTACCTTCATTTTTCGAAGTGTTGGCCTCTTCCTCCTTTTCCTATGATTAGTGTCAAGAGGCAATGGCTTTCTCGGTGTAGTTTCCCTTAAAGCAATCATTATCACCAACACTTCCTTCACCCAATTATTTTAATTTAATCTTGGGGATCGGGAACGTGATCTAAGACAGACGTAATAGGAGAGAATTGCATCTCCACTTGCTATATTGCCCTCTCGGGCTAGATGTATGGCTTGCAGTGGTGTCGCTACCGGCGGGCTAGCCGGCCAGTGTCTTGGAAAGGTGCGGTATCCATCTGATGAGCCCATGCCGCACTCTGGGCGAAACACTGGTAATTTTTGACGATTGAGTTTCCTGAATTTTATTTTTAATACAGTATTGTTTTGGGGGACATACCTTCCTCTGCATCCACACCATACCAGCCTGTGCATTTCCAGGCTTCTACTGTGCAATATGATACATGTATCAAAACAGGCGGAAGTGTAGGCATTGGCATGACACCTTTACCAGAATTAAATCATTTTATGTTTTATATGAAACCATGTATTGATGCTGATGAGAATTGAGATAATTATTTTGTAAGCATGCATGAAGATTGACATGGTCAATCGGGTTAAGAATTTTGTTCCACGTGTAATTCCAAAGGGATGACCATGATTATTACATAACAGATAAATAACGTGCAAACCTTGATCTTACTGAACAATGTTCTTAAAAGAAAGAAATATTCCTGCTTGCCTGCAGATCAGAGAGAAGGATCATCACCGTGCAGTGAGAAAATAATATGCTTTGTCTGATTCAACAATACTCTATTTGATGACATACACTTTCGTAGAACAAATTACTTCGACTGACTCACAGTTTTCGTACATGGCATATCATATGAGATGATCTTCAGCGCATACTATCATAAAAACTATTAGAGTTTGTAACAAAGATCCAGAAGTAGGTATAGGCTATAGTTCAAAATTGGTTAAATGTAACTTAGCCGTGGACTTTCATACAATACACAACGTATATATATAGAGAGAGAGAGAGAGAGAGAGAGAGATTTGAAGCCGTCTAATGATTTAATTATGGTCTGTTTTCAAAAAAAATTGTTCATGATACAGATTAGTTAAAAATAACTTGCTACACAATTTGAAGACAAAACTAGTTTAGTAAAAAACAGACATGTTCATGATTTATTAAAGAGTCAAATGCAGTAATTCCTAAACTGTGCTAAATGAATACTAATAATAATAATAATAATAACGCTATTGGTTTTACGTCCCACTGACTAGATTTACGGCTTTCGTCGACGCTGAGATGCCCGAGTTCCGTCCTATAACAGATCTTTTATGTACCAGAAGTAAATCTACCGGCATGATGTTGGTGAAATTTAAGCATCGAACCCGCAAACGTGGACTTCAGAAAGTGAGCGCTCTATCGTCTGAGCCACTCAAGCCGGCTGGGAAGGTAGCTGCCGCGGCCTTAATTGAGAAAATTAATTTAAATTTAAACTTTGTATACAATTTAGGATTGACTTGCACTGTTTAGACGCGATGGTAATATAAAACGTATCCTGTAAGTTGTGTCTATGTACGAAAATGATTTGCCAGGTTCTATACATGAAGTTAAAGGAGAACTGCTTATTTTATGTTCGTATCGCGAAAAAAGAACTACAAAAGCAAATCAACTATATCTTCCAAATTGATACTACGTAAAATTATTTTTAAATTGACTTTTCAAAGAGAAACACACTATGTATAGTGGACAAGTTCGTGCGAGGGGGGGGGGTGAATGAAATATGGTCCTTAACCCCTTCCCTTCCGCAACCACCTTTAAATGTGTTCCGGATCCACTACTGTTCATGAAAATCTCCCAACTTTACAATATGTCCCAACGTTATTGCATCCCGTATGCAAGCTCAAAGCTACATGACCCGTGCCGATTATTATTATTATTATTATTATTATTATTATTATTATTATTATTATTATTATTATTATTATTTTAATATAATAATATCGTCTTCGTCATCGTCGTCGCTACTCTGGAAAATGCTCCATTATTTCGTGGAAGTGTTTGTAACAGTTCCTCCCAATATTCAGAGTCCAGAACCCCTCCGATACCATTACCACTACCACGTCCTCTCGAGGGGAGACTCAAAAGAAACACTGTCAGCTGAGAGGAGATGGGCCTTTCATGTGTGTGCTAGCGCCCTGGCTAGTGCTTTGTTTATAGACCGCATTGCTGAGAGAACGTTAAAGTACTCTGCAGCTGTTAGGCCGGACTGATTTAGAAGCAGAAGTGACCGTAAAAAAAAAGAAAGAAAAAAAAAGAAGCAGGACCGGTTGCATATCCTGCCTCCGAAGTTCAAGGTTGCCTGATTGAATTCTGGCACTCTCGCTTGATATTTAAGAGAACTTTAACTGCTGGACACTCGTACCTGTATTTGCTGGCGCATTTCCTAAACATAAAATCTAACATTTTAAATAATAATAATAATAATAATAATAATAATAATAATAATAATAATAATAATAATAATAATAAATATCCAGTATAGCATGGAGCCCTATTTCACACGAGTACATTAGGGCTGTAGTTTATAATCACAAAATATTTCAAAACGAAAGATTAGGAGTTCAATTGGTTAAAGATGTGCTGAATGAATTTTAAGAATTGCTTATAAGTATCAAGGCGTTAAGACAAAGTTAGGCACTAATACTTTACTCTGCAGTCGACCTTTAACTTCAGGGAAGAATAGTTCTCTTGTAACAGATCCTTTCAAGCTAGAAGTCTAGCTCTAGTTCCATTGATGTATAATATATTTCTTGATTTTTGTTTTGCTATTGGTTTTACGTCGCACCGACACAGATAGGTCTTATGGCGACGACGGGACAGGAAAGGAAGGGAAGGAAGCGGCCGTGGCCTTAATTAAGGCACTGCCCCAGCATTTGCCTGGTGTGAAAATGGAAAACCACGGAAAACCATCTTCAGGGCTGCCGACAGTGGGGTTCAAACCCACTATTTTCCGAATACTGGATACTGGCCGCATATTTCTTGATTTGTCGCTTAAATAGCACACTGGAGGCTCATGATTTATAATTCCGATGTTTGATGTGACGGCTAATTTTGCTAAAGAATCTGCTCTTTAATTTCCATCAAATCCTGTATGGACACTAATCCAAGACATACTGACGTGAGGACATTCTTCAGCTTCTGTTCTTGTACCAGCGGCTATCGGATTCATATTGTACTTGTTAATGGAGCTCAACGCAGCTTGCGAATCACTGAGTATCTTCACATTCTTTTTATAATAATACTGGATTTACATACCACTAACTACTTTTCTTTCAGTTTTTGGAGACGCCGAGGTGCCGGAATTTAGTCCCGTAGGAGTCTTTTACGTGCCAGTAGATCTACCGTCACGATTTGACGTATTTGAGCACTTTCAAATACCATCGGTCTGAGCCAAGATCGAACCTGCCACGTTGGAGTCAGAAGGCCAGCGCCTCAACCGTCTGAGCCACTCAGCTGAGCTGACATTTTAAAACTAATAGTACAGTATTAGAAGGGACGTACATATACATACAGGGTGATTAAAAACAACACCTATCACGGTTAGTATGTTGTAAGGTATCATGTCCGGAAATGCATGGTTTGGGTATTGTTGGGCGTTATTGACAACGCTGCGGATATGGTATAATAATTTCGTGTGGCTATTTCTAGCCGAGTGCAGCCCTTGTAAGGCACACCCTCCGATGAGGGTGGGCGGCATCTGCCATGTGTAGGTAACTGCGTGTTATTATGGTGATGGATAGTGTTATGTGTGGTGTGTGAGTTGCAGGGATGTTACACACAGCACAAACACCCAGCCCCCGGGCCATTGGAATTAACCAATGGAGGTTAAAATCCCCGACCCGGCCGGGAATCGAACCCGGGACCCTCTGAATCGAAGGCCAGTACGCTGACCATTCAGCCAACGAGTCGGAGTGCGGATATGGTGCTATGCGTGTATTCCATATTTTTATCTCGAAACCTACATTCACCCAACGAGAGTTTCACATCGAGCATTAAATTACGAATGGGGTTCGAAATGTCGACCTCTGTTGTAACTACATAGGCGGTGCAGAGATTGACGCACATTGTAAATGAAGTGTGGTTGTATGCTCAATGTTTGTCACTGTGTAAATTCGTGTGATAAGGTTCTCCTACAACATTACAAAATTTATCCGTGATAATATCCTAGACAAAAGCGTCAAGTTGGAGGTCGACAATTCAAACCCCTTTTGTAATTTAGTGCAAAATGTTGCGCTCGAGTTGGCTTATCCCCGAAATGTTGTCAAATTTCGACACCCCACAGCAACCAAGCCATGCATTACCAAACATGTGTCCTCTCCTTAAATATGATCATATCGCCGTCCTACACAACATGTATAATTAATTATCACTTAAAAAACCGCAAATAATTCTGGAAAGGCCAATTCCGCCTATTTCGATGTGCTTTTGCGATCATTCTTCACTTGATATTTCCTTTACTCAAGAAAACATAATAGTGAATAAGGAAACTTAATTTTGGTCACATTAGCCGTTTAGAGAATAGACATGTACGGAAACACGCGTTGGTCCCCTGATGTCGCAAGTTCCAATCAACTGAGATAGTAGGATTAGTTCGGCACTGCATGTCACCATGTAGAAGATTTCTTACGACATATTTGGTGTTTACCCGATATCTTTTAAAACCCAATCATATGTCGACCTAGATAATCCTTCAAACATAGTACTGTCGAACTCAGTCGGAATCGAACGCGCCCTGTGCACAGAAAGCCAGCACCCTACCGTCTGAGTCACTCAGCACGGTGCACACTACACTGGTGTGACCTGTTAGTGAGAATACAACGTGGAAGTTGATACGTGAGTCGCTCAAGTGGCGTCAAATCAAAATCTATTTCGGCACCTGATGCCATATATACAGAGTGTTCAAAAAATACACGGCACAATTTCTGGGTTCAAATCCTCAAATATAGAGAAGGGAAATGTCTTTATAGATATGCGTCCGGAAAAGCGTACTTACCGAGATATCAGACTCTATCCTGGGCTAGAACCTCGTGTTGTGAGCTCCCTTGTGTGCACGGATGAACTCCGGCCATTGCTTTAGAACATGTGTTAAAAATGCTCACGTCCTGCCATACTACAGGCTTATGCTCGACGTCACATGAAGTTACGAACACACTCGAATAAGTCCGGTGTTGTACGTACCGTTTGAATCGAGGACCTTACAATTCTATCGTGGAGTGTTGCTTCATTCTCCACAAAAGTCCCGTACAC
Source organism: Anabrus simplex (assembly GCF_040414725.1). NCBI lineage: Eukaryota > Metazoa > Arthropoda > Insecta > Orthoptera > Tettigoniidae > Anabrus > Anabrus simplex. The sequence goes on along the minus strand of NC_090265.1, from coordinate 1,173,294,291 downwards.
CAAAGACTTTGCTTATAACCACACAAAGAAGTCCAACGGGTATAGATCAGGTGTTCGTGGAGGCCAAGAAAGTACGCAATTCCGGACCAATGCTCATATATACTTATTTCTTCTCTGTATGTGAGGAATTCAAATGATGAACCAGTGTGTTACGTACCAGTAGTATCAGAAAATTTATGAACCAGAGAAATGGCATGCTAAAGAAGAAAGTTATCTAACTCCCCAGCTACTTCCCGCCAATATTCAGGTAGGCTGTTACACTCGGTACGACCGGGTGAGTTGGCCGTGTGGTTAGAGCCGCGCAGCTGTGAGCTTGCATCCGGGAGATAGTGGATTCGAACCCCACTGCCGGCAGCCCTGAAGTTGGTATTCGGTGGTTTCCCACAGGGTAATTAATTAAAGCAAAGGCCCCTTACTTCACACCCCTAGCCCTGTCCTATCCCATCGTCGGCATCTGTGTCGGTGCGACGTAAAGCAAATTTTAAAGAATACAAGGTACGCAGCAGTAATCCTATCTATCGGAGATGAGTGGAAACAGAAGGCACAAAGCACATCACAACAAACAATGGTCAAAGTAATGTTATTGTCGATTCATTTTATGAGCTCTCTATACTGTAGGCCTTCACATTAGTTTTCTTTTGGCTTTGTAATATTAGGGCGTCTTATAAAATTATTTATATCGTAGACTGTAGTTCCTTATTCTCAGACTTTACACACCGATTTTCATTAAATTCGGTTTACGCATTTTCTCGTGACTCAGCGCTGATATGGACTTAGTAACAAAAATCCAAATTCATGAATATCTCTGTGATTATAGGCGGTACGGTAACAATGTATAAGACATAATTGATCGGAAATGTAATAACTTACTACATAACTAAAGTTGTGTTAATTATGTAGTATTTACCGACACGACCGCTAATAACAAATAATTGAGAATTACATTTTAAGCCTTCCCCTAAACTACCATTTCACTCAGCGTGAATAAAATTATTGATGGCCTAGATTATAGCGACTTATTCCCCGACTTTGCATACCAATGTTCATTAATATACGACCACTAATAACAAATATTTGAGAATTAAATGTTAGGCCTTCCCCTAAACTACAATTTTTCTCCCCGTGAATACAATTATTTATAGCCTGGATTGTAGCGACTTATTCTCCGTCTTTGTATTACGATTTCCATTAAGATACGACCACTAATAACATAAATATTTGAGAATTAAATTTTAGGTATTCCCCTAAACTACCATTTTACTCAGCGTGAATACAGTTATTGATGGCCTAGATTATATCGACTTATTACCGCGACTTCGCATACCAATTTTCATTAAGACATGGCTACTTATAACATAAATATTTGAGAATTAAATTTCAGGCCTTCCCCTAAACTACCATTTACTCAGCGCGAATAAAATACACTGACTGACTGACAGAGCAAATGCAACACCAAGAAGGAGTGGTCAGAACTTTATGCCAATTGCAGGGTAGACTGACGTCACTGAGGTATGCTCATGATGTGAAATGCGCCGCTGTGCTGCGCACGTAGCGAACGATAAATGGGACACGGCGTTGTCGAATGGCCCACTTCGTACCGTGATTTCTCAGCCGACAGTCATTGTAGAACGTGTTGTCGTGTGCCACAGGACACGTGTATAGCTAAGAATGCCAGGCCGCCGTCAACGGAGGCATTTCCAGCAGACAGACGACTTTACGAGGGGTATGGTGATCGGGCTGAGAAGGGCAGGTTGGTCGCTTCGTCAAATCGCAGCCGATACCCATAGGGATGTGTCCACGGTGCAGCGCCTGTGGCGAAGATGGTTGGCGCAGGGACATGTGGCACGTGCGACGGGTCCAGGCGCAGCCCGAGTGACGTCAGCACGCGAGGATCGGCGCATCCGCCGCCAAGCGGTGGCAGCCCCGCACGCCACGTCAACCGCCATTCTTCAGCATGTACAAGACACCCTGGCTGTTCCAATATCGACCAGAACAATTTCCCGTCGATTGGTTGAAGGAGTCCTGCACTCCCGGCCCCGGCGTCCGCTCAGAAGACTACCATTGACTCCACACCATAGACGTGCACGCCTGGCATGGTGCCGGGCTAGAGCGACTTGGATGAGGGAATGGCGGAACGTCGTGTTCTCCGATGAGTCACGCTTCTGTTCTGTCAGTGATAGTCACCGCAGACGAGTGTGGCGTCGGCGTGGAGAAAGGTCAAATCCGGCAGTAACTGTGGAGCGCCCTACCGCTAGACAACGCGGCATCATGGTTTGGGGCGCTATTGCGTATGATTCCACGTCACCTCTAGTGCGTATTCAAGGCACGTTAAATGCCCACCGCTACGTGCAGCATGTGCTGCGGCCGGTGGCACTCCCGTACCTTCAGGGGCTGCCCAATGCTCTGTTTCAGCAGGATAATGCCCGCCCACACACTGCTCGCATCTCCCAACAGGCTCTACGAGGTGTACAGATGCTTCCGTGGCCAGCGTACTCTCCGGATCTCTCACAAATCGAACACGTGTGGGATCTCATTGGACGCCGTTTGCAAACTCTGCCGCAGCCTCGTACGGACGACCAACTGTGGCAAATGGTTGACAGAGAATGGAGAACCATCCCTCAGGACACCATCCGCACTCTTATTGACTCTGTACCTCGACGTGTTTCTGCGTGCATCGCCGCTCGCTGTGGTCCTACATCCTACTAAGTCGATGCCGTGCGCATTGTGTAACCTGCATATCGGTTTGAAATAAACATCAATTATTCGTCCGTGCCGTCTCTGTTTTTCCCCCAACTTTCATCCCTTTCGAACCACTCCTTCTTGGTGTTGCATTTGCTCTGTCAGTCAGTGTAAATTATAGCCTAGATTGTAGCGGTTCATCACCCGACTTTACATACCGATTTTCATTAAATCCGCTTCAACCGTTTTCTCGTGATGCGTGTACAGACAGACAGACAGACAGAAAACAGACAGACAGACAGACAGACAGACAGACAGACAGACAGACAGACAGACAGACAGACAGACAGACAGACAGACAGACAGACAGACAGAAATTACGGAAAAGTAAAAAGTGCATTTCCTTGTTACTGTGGACATGATCGATACAGAAATACCATTCTTTTCAAATTCTGAGCAATGTACAGACAAAACTCTTATTATATATATATAGTGAACCCTTTAGGTCCTTATTGAGGGATACCTACCTTCCTTACCTATCAGCAACGCTCATGAGATCTGTCTCTTGGGTCGTTTCGGGTTCTTCGTCACTTGCTGAGGTAAAGGTAGGGTTCATTAATTCTAATCTATCTACTGGAATGAAAGGTCTATTTAAAATATTCCTATTTATTCAGGGAAATGAAGTAATTTACTATGTCAACGATGTCATAGTCAATTGTGTCCACTGGACACCACAATCATTTTTACATAAATGTCAGAACACTGGTGTGAGACTTTAACGTAACTGCCTGATGGGCAATCTTACTAGAAACCATTATCTCAATTATTAATCATTTAAGAAAGGAAAGTCTGGAAATCCTTAAATTCGGCTTCCATGTGAGACCACATGTACCATCATAGTGATTCGTTATGGTCCAGCCCTCGTAACACGAATTCTGGACTCTGGTTATAATTAAGGCCGTCCAATCGGTGTGTGCCACACAGTGGTTCTACGGCATGGACCCTTAATTGAATCGATGTGACCTGCGTCTATGTCATGGACCGACATCTAATCTTCTAAGTTACTTTAAAGTCATTGTGGATGATGACCGCAAGGAAATGATGCTACAATGGCATATGGCCCTAATCTAAGTCACTGAGGTTGATGACCCCCTGACCCTCCAAGTTTCTAGGCTGAAGGCTAAACACAATTAAGTTACATCGGTTGATGACCAAAGTTTCCACTTTACTATCCCCAGCACATTCACTGCTCAATCAATCAAAGTTCAATAATTACAACAACAACAATGCTCACAAACTTTGTGGCAGTAAAATCCATTTCCTTCGGATATGTCCCCTTAATCGTTACTTTACATGTTAATATTCCCCAGAAAAACAAACTAAAATTTCCAGAATGCATCTCCAAGTTATTCGCTTGATTAAAGTTATTTCAAAATGCGGTTTCACTGAATTTAATAATTTAATAAATTTAAATGATTTATCGAAATGTTAAAGAACAGTAAATTTTATCTCCGCGGACTCTGGTTTCTTCACAACTTTCTACGCAGCTGTGATGTAAATTCAATATTGCGATGTTTATCTGGCTGGAAAAGAATTTGTTACATCATTCAGGTCCAGCTATATATCTCATCTCGTGATATCATGCTTAAAAATCTAATCTAATCCTAACCGTTATTAACACTTGGATATCCTAATAATCTACGTACAAACCAAACAACTCGCCATATAATTACGATGTCATATCTCGTCATTACCATTATGACTTTTGCACACCCCTCGCAGACAAATCGATCATCACGACCATCGCTCTATATTTTGGACAACCTTGAAATTGGGTTACTCTGTTCCTTATACTCAAAGTTCATGGTTTCGAATGTTCATTACGTCCCCAATTACAGTACTTCACAATACTTAGATCATTACCGGCTATGAAATTTCAACTAAATCCAGCATTTTAACATATCCCCTGGCCGAGAATACAGTACAATCTCAACTCCACTCCTATTCCCGTTATTATCCCCGCTGTCCGCTTAGGTCTCTCACCCCATGCTCGCTTGGCAGTTACATAAACCACCCGGTTCGTTCTACCTGACTGACTTCTCAAAATGCTCCCTTTAAAATCTGCCGACATGATTAAACAAATACGATATTCTAACCAACAAAATGCACAGATTATGCTTCCAGATGCCCACACTAATTATACGCGTCGCCAATTATACCGCTATGGATTTCTATGAATTTCTTTCCATTCCCAACATTATAAATATTCCCCGGGCTATCATATCCCGGCTTCAATGACAGGACTCTAACCTGATTCGCACATCTCATCTCAACTCATATAATACACTCCTCGGGCTTCAGTGTCCCGGCTTCAATGACAGGTCCAACCTGATTCACAAAACTGACCTCTATTTCCCAGCTCCACAATTATCATTGACAAAGAACTGGAATAAAATCCTCACTAGAAATACCGACGTCTAATATCGCACAATGCATTAATCATGAATAACTTCGCATAAATGATATCGTATTTAATAACTTGATTTTACGAGAAATGACTGAAACATTCTACTAGATCTTTTATTGTCAGTCAGACACAGTTTAAAATGGGCATTAAATAAAAACGTTTCTCTCCGTGACCAAATTCATCACCCTAGGTTCTTATCCGACAGCGCGCTTCCACTCGATTGAAAATGAGTAACCATGGATTATTATTATTAACGTCAAATTGCAGACAGAAGAATTTTACATCGAATGAACATCTTACATTGACATCACAAAATACAGGCAGTACACTCACACGGATGACGATCTACATTGGACGTGATATCACTTCAGAACCTTATTCAATAACCTTTTACAACATTATATGGCACTCGCAAGACTTCAAAATTTTATCCAAGTGGAAAATAAAACAAATGACTCTTTTAGTCGTACCCTCACATTTACAAAACTTAGTAGGGGTGACCCCTGCGTCGTAAATCCCCATTCAAATACAAGAAATCACGAGACAAGATATAAGAGGTAGTAAGATGGAAAGCCACCTACCTCATGTCCACGCCAGTATTCGTCTTAGGGCTCACCTGTGACCCTGGCATTTATTTAGCCATCTTTACATTCATGGCTGTACATCTCATTATGTTTCTTCAGGTTTCCTGGAATAAAGCATAAAAAAAAAAGAAATACCCTTCACTTGTTTGCGGAGCGCACACGATGGATTATAATTATTCCCGCACACGAATTACTTAATCACATTAGAATATTTCAGTACTTTGACCGTCCTATCTGATACACTTATTTCTCTCAAGAAAACTATCTCCCCATGGAGTCAAGACTTAGCCACACTGGCTAAAATCTGCAGTCGAACTCAGTCTACTTTCGTTGGTTTGATTTAGCAGAGCAGCTCAACAATTTTTCGTCCGCTTTGTATCACAAATGCCGGAGAAGGAAGCTTCGTCATGGCGTCCCTTCATATTTATAGCAGTTACCCCCTCTCTTCAGGTCTCTCCCTTTTGCCGCCAAGAAAAATTTTATAAATTTTCTGACTTACCTAAACTGTAATTTCAAGAGTTTTGAAAGTGACTACATGCTTGCTACATTTCTGGCGGTAGTGTTCATGGACATTTAAAAATTTTACGGGTTCGATTTGTGAGATGATTGACCTCCTTTGATAGGCACTATATTTTTTGACTTGGCGTGGTCACGCCGTGTACACGCGCTTTGAAATAGTTCATAAAAATGAATTGAGATTCTTCCGCCGTCGACACGTGTGGTTGACGTCACGTACCCCAGAGCGTGGGACCGAAGGTAATCACCCCCTCGTCACGTGTCAACTCCATGCTATCAAGAATCCAACTTTTAGTTTAATTGTTATATAATGCATAATGTTCTTAGGGCACAAAGGTCATGGGTTCAATAGATAGACATTATAAAACAATTTAACACTTGGCTAATAGTTACAACAGTCTGGAACTGGAAAGTTACTTGAGAAAATTAACTTGGTACAGTTGTTATAATAATTTCGTGTGGCTATTTCTAGCCGAGTGCAGCCCTTGTAAGGCAGACGCTCCGATGAGGGTAGGTGGCATCTGCTATGTGTAGGTAACTGCTTGTTATTGTGGTGGAGGATAGTGTTTTGTATGATATGTGAGTTGCAGGGATGTTGGGGATAGCAAAAACACCCAGGCCCAGAGCCATGAGAATTAACCAATGAAGTTTAAAATCCTCGACCCGGCCGGGAATCGAACATGGGACCCTCCGAACCGAAGGCCAATACGCTGCCCATCAGCCAACGAGTCGACGGTACAGTTGTTGGATCAATGGGACGAATGGTGCTGTTTACCAAAGACCAAGCCTCTGCATTAGTTCCATTTCTCTACTTCGTTTTCATTTGTGTGAGAGCAGAAAAGGTACAATCACAAAGGTACGTTGCCATGAAAGGCATTAAACGCAGTATTTCCTTTCTAGAAATTGTAGGGTATAGGGGATGCCATGCACCCAAAAGTCGAGTTGTGGTACAAGGTCTTCACAAGGTACTGCCAACTTGTACCATTTATCGGCCAAGAATTACATGGGTCTATACTGTATCTAAGTTATACAACAGTCAAGGCATAGTTCATAAGTTTAGAGTAATGATCTATGAATTGTATGTGGTCCGCCTCTGTGGTATAATGGTTAGTGTGATTAGCTGCCACCCCCAGAGGCCCGGGTTCGATTCCCGGCTCTGCCACGAAATTTGAAAAGTTGTACGAGGGCCGGAACGGGGTCCACTCAGCCTTGGGAGGTCAACTGAGTAGAGGTGGGTTCGATTCCCACCTCAGCCATCCTGGAAGTGGTTTTCCGTGGTTTTCCACTTCTCCTCCAGGCAGATGCCGGGATGGTACCTAACGCCAGGCCACAGCCGCTTCCTTCCCTCTTCCTTGTCTATCCCTTCCAATCTTCCCATCCCCCACCAAGGCTCCTGTTCAGCATAGCAGCTGAGGCCGCCTGGGCGAAGTACTGGTCATCCTCCCCAGTTGTATCCCCGACCCAGAGTCTCAAGCTCTAGGACACTATCCTTGAGGCGGTAGAGGTGGGATCCCTCGCGGAGTCCGAGGGAAAAACCGACCCTGGAGGGTAAACAGATAAAGAAGAAGAAGTACTTTATTATTGCGGACCCCTTGGATTATCGTCGCGGCCCCCCAGGGGTCCGCGGCCCACACTTTGGGAATGACTGCTATACACTGTAAAGAGAAATGATATGGAGATGGTTCCGCCAGTGTTTTAAAGGCTTTACACGTGTCAGTATTTTTTGAATGTTATTCCGATGCTTGGCTATTGTTATACCGGGAGGAAGAGATCATATCAACATCAGCAATAATGCAAAAAAGAAAATGTAACTGTAAAGGACCATAGAGAGCAAGGAAGTAAGTACGTCACGACAAGCCGCTGACAGGGAGAGGCATATATACTGTACATATGTGTCTCAGATTCTGGGGAACACCGTGATGGGTGGATAAAAATGTCATCATGCTCGTGTTAAGTGATAGTACCGTCAACGACGAGTACTACAGCTAGTGCCGTATAAACGATCTGAAAACGGAAATTCAGTGTGATGTGATGAGGATGCTTTGTGGTAATGACATTTTTGTGACAGAATTTTCATCGTGATTTTTTTTTCTAGTGGCTTTACGTCGCACCGACACAGATAGGTCTTACGGCGACGATGGTTTAGGAAAGGCCTAGGAGTCGGAAGGAAGCGCCCGTGGTCTTAATTAAGGTACAGCCTTTGCCTGGTGTGAAAATGGGAAACCACGGAAACGCATCTTCAGCGCTGCCAATAGTGGAATTCGAACCCACTATCTCCCGGATGCAATCGTGAAAATGCACTCTCCTACTTATTATAATTACCTGTCTTCATCCAAATATCGAACAGTGCTTTGCAATGCCTGGCAAGCAACAGGTTATATTACTACGGATTCTTGTGTTCATTATCCAAATGTTCTAGATATTAATTTTCATGTAGCAGGAAGTTGCAGTGTTGATAATCATGAAGGAAATGATTTCATGGCGTGTTCCTCGTGCGATAATACACTGTTCATTAAGCACCATGATCTGCTACATTACTGTTGTTGCTCTCGCAACTTCGAAAGGAATTTGGTAAAAGAGGAAGTCTAGAGCAATATGGGGAAAAATACGGTTTATCCAACACTTGACTGAAAGAGTTGAAGATACCTACAGCCTACCGGAATATTTTGAGATTAGACGGAGGCCAGCTTGACGTTTTACTACCGGTCGAGTTGGCTGTGCGATTAGGGGTGTGCGGCTGTGAGCTTGCTTCCGGGAGATAGTGGGTTCGAATCCCACTGTCGGCAGCCCTGAAGATGGTTTTCCGTAGTTTTCCATTTTCACACCAGGCAAATGCTGAGGCTGTAATTACCTTAATTAAGGCCACGGCCGCTTCCTTCCAACTCTTAGGCTTTTCCTATCCCATCGCACCATAAGACCTATCTGTGTCGGTGCGACGTAAAGAAGCCACTAGCAAAAAAAAAATTATTTACTGAAGATGATTGACGAAATGATCAAGAAACAAGACACGAGAATGAAAATGGCAATCCCGATTGTCACAATACCAGTAGTACCACTACGACATTCAGCAACTGATGATTCATTTGTTTCTTGAGTAGAAGAAATCTAAAGTTGCCAGTTTCGAGTTCTTAAATGTACTATTTCATTATGTGTGTCTAATGTCTAGTCGGCGAGTAGGTGAGTTTACTAGCTGTATGTAATTGACGTTTGCTGCGCTAGCTGCAACATACTGACCCGCACGCTGCTTTACTCACCCAGTGTGAATAAGTCTTTTTAGGTCACCGAAAGAACCCACCAGTTCTTCCAGTTAGTGTCGCTTGCCATTAGCTCAATTGTCACTCTAGGAGTTCCCTTTAAATACCTGGCAAATATAGATTTCTTCCACATTACAGATATGAGTGCAAGCCAGAATTCCAGAGAAAAGAGCACTATAATTTATTATTGTTGCATTCTCAGCCGTCTGTCGTCTGAAATTCTATGTTACAGCTGTTCTCTTTGTATGTCTGAACTGAACTGAAAGTCTTAAATGAGAGAAATGAAAATGAAGAGGAAATTGTTCGGACTACATCCATGGACTAAACAGGCAGTCACCGAGCTCGATAGCTGCAGTCGCTTAAGTGCGGGCAGTATCCATTATTCGGGAGATAGTAGGTTCGAACCCCACTGTCGGCAGCCCTGAAAATGGTTTTCCGTGGTTTCCCATTTTCACACCAGGCAAATGCTGGGGCTGTACCTTAATTAAGGCCACGGCCGCTTCCTTCCAACTCCTAGCCCTTCCTTGTCCCATCGTCGCCATAAGACCTATCTGTGTCGGTGCGACGTAAAGCAACTAGCAAAAAAAAAAAAAAAAAAAAAAAAAAAACACAGGCAGTCTGCTTCGGAGTCTTCAACCTTCCCTCCAAATTAATGCTGGGATGACGTAGTTTATGTAGTTCAACTGCTCCCCTCAGAAACATAGCCTTCAATTATCAACAGACACCCTTACTACCACCGTAGTATAATAAATATTAACTGTGAGATCACTTACATATAATCTACATAAAAGGTTCTCAACTGGCGACTATGGGGCCCCTAGCGTAGTCTCCAATTGCTTCCACTTACTTGCAACACCCTCCTAGCCGACCTCCCTTAGTCAGCTTTTGTTCTTCAGACCCCGATGGTATCAGGTTTGCGAGGCCTAGGGAGTCTCTCATTTTCACGCCCTCATCCTCATTCTTGGAAAGGTCGACGACCTTCCTATTTTTTCCTCTGATTATTGTTGGGAGGGAATGGTTGCCGAGCTGTAGTTTCTCTTTAAACAATAGTCACGACCGCCATCATCTGCATGGAACAGATGATCATGAGGTTCAGTGGCGTATACCGAGGACTACCAAGACTATCGGGGAAACCCTAACTTCAAATGAGAACGATAGAAATGTAAAGCACATTCTATTCACATTGTTCTGTTTACAAAACTTGAACGCAATGAGACAAAACGTCGCTCGTAATTCTGAGTGCAAGGCATCGGAGAAAGATATTGCAGTCCCTCTCCCCTCGCCTCACCTCGCACGGCTTGCTGTTGAATGCCCAATAGGTGCAGGGTCCGGGGGGTTAAGTATTCATAGGCATCGGTCCGTCAGATCGCCACTGCTAACGAAGAAGAGAAGCTCAAAGACTCGAAGTTCTCCGGAAGTTTCCGAATTGACACATGCTTTCCTCATCATATATACTTCCTCACCTCAACTTCAGACTTAATTATACAGATTTTTTTTTTTTTTTTTTTTTTTTTGCTAGTGGCTTTACGTCGCACCGACACAGATAGGTCTTATGGCGACGATAGGATGGGAAAGGCCTAGGAGTGGAAAAGAAGCGGCGTGGCCTTAATTAAAGTACAACCTCAGCACTTGCCTGGTGTGAAAATGGGAAACCACGGAAAACCATCGACAGGGCTGCCGACAGTGGAATTCGAACCCACTATCTACCTATCTCCCGGATGCAAGCTCACAGCCGCGCGCCCCTAACCGCACAGCCAACTCGCCCGGTATACAGATAACAGAGTGCTGGTATTTCATTCCCTTTTGCCTCTACATCCTTGTAGAAAGACACTGCAGGACTACTGTCATAGGAGTAATATAGTTTTCGTTTTATAGGTAGATCTGCTAAAATGAAATGCAGTCTTTCAGATGTAGTGTTCTCTTTGTTTGGTTGGAATCAAACCTGTGGTCATGGGTCGGACATCACCACTGATCTCCGGAGGAAGCTAATAAACCAGCGAACAGTGGGTACGACTGCTGGTAATGCTGTAAAATCCAAAATTTTAATATAATAATAATAATAATAATAATAATAATAATAATAATAATAATAATAATAATAATAGTGACTGACATCTGTAAAGGCTTGGTGGTGACATAATGAGGATAAAATGAATGGCGAAGACGTCATAAACACCCAGTTCCCAAGCCAGGGGAATTAAGGGTACGAGGAGGTTGATTCTGAGAATCTAACCGGGCTCATCGGACTAAAGGCAAGCATTCTATCCTTTTTGCAAAAAAAAAAAAAGAACGGACTTTAATTTGCTAAACCTTAGGCTACTATATCCACTGATCAGGTGTTGATTATTGACACTAGCAGAGGCCGGGGCAGTAGCTTGTGAAGCACCCTTGACAAGCAAAACCATTAGGGCTTGACATTCACTAAACCAACTATCGAAAAGGGGTAACCTAAGTCTAGTGGTAGCCCACGTCTTGATCTCAGCATACGCCACTGATCAGGTCCCAAGCCCACAATGTGCATTTATAATAATACTAATCGGCTTTAAGTGAATTTTATTCCTCTAAAGATAAACACTTGCCATCTCCTAGACGTGTGACTTTGAAACTATAATACTTAAAAGCAGCTCTTAGAATGTCCTCCAGACGGCCAATCTATCAAAACAATAGGATGGTAGAATTTCTCTCCTTCAGTTCTCTTTTTAAAAGTTGAGAGACAGAAGTTCCCATGAGACTGCCGAAGAGTGAACTTCAAGAACAAAGGTAGTGTGTACTGTCGAGGTATTATTCATGCCCCTGAAGCGCACAAAGACGTCGGAATATTGCCCATGAGTTGACAGGTCCGTGAGGTAAAAATAAGTCATGTCTCAGAGAGCAGCTGCTGCAGGTCGATCACTGAACTTAGTCAACAGCTGGCACATTTGAGGGCTATTTTTAGCGCACCGTAGGCCAGCCTTTACATCAAAGGGCAAGTCCAGGTCGAGTTAATGGCAAGAGCAGAGCACAATATGAGTTACTGGACTCAACAAATTACTACGACAATGCCGGTCAGCTGACGGTTTTCAGCGAAAAATTCGATAGTCCTGCTACGACAGAGTGTGGCGAACTATGCGACAGCTTATTGTCATTTCTCATTTGTATAATATTCTTAGCGCAGTTGTGTGATGTTTGTAAGTTATCAGATGTGTTTCGCGACATAGTGTTACATTAGTTTAGTAATGCAATCTGTTGGTGTTATTTGTGGGGTCTGTAAGTGCAGTAATTACGGCACTTCATATTGCTCAAAGTCATATTTACTGTTTCCTAATGACAGTAAGGCGTAATAAAGTAAAATCGTCGTCCCAAGGTGGTGGAACTCTTTTCAGGCACACCTCCAGTATAGCTGTAAATCAAGGGCTAAAACTCGTGAGAGCCAAACTGAATAAGGCTAAATTGAAGACCATAAATTAACAGGAATCAACTCGAGCTCCGGAAGTTCGACTTCGGAACCAACACGAGAACACCGATCTGAAGGCATAGTGCACTGTAAACGCTATATCGCCAGAGATGGATCAGAGCTGAAGATTACATTTCACTAGAACACTTATGTCTCAATGACGGATGACCATTAACTGGAAATATATTACTGTATTCATTTATTGTGTTCATTACTAACATACTCGTCGTGCTGACCACACGGCACATCGTAATCTGCAGTCCTTCGGGCTGAGCAGCGGTCGCTTGGTAGGCCAAGGCCTTTCAAGGGCTGTAGTGCCATGGGGTTTGGTTTGGTTTTATTACTAACATACGCAGTAATTAATAATAATACAAAATGCTAAAGATATTCTAACTAACAAAATGTTACAAAAATATTATTGAAATATAATGTTTATATATATCTTTAATTTTTAGACAAACTTAGACTGTTAAGAGATTTCCTAGACTTTAACTAAATTGTAAAATCTCTTCTTATGTAGGCCTATATCCTGACTACTAGCTGCATGTAACTTCTCTGTGTCTACCTTCCGTAAATTCTTTTGCTGCATTCCTCGGATAATATTTCATAGTTTCGCTGTTCTCCCTGGTTTCATTCATTCTTTGTTTAATAACGTAACATAGTATAAAATTCAAGGTTTTGTTTTGTTTGCTTTCGATTTCATTTTCTCTGTTTTTCTTGTCTGCGGTCTTTTAATAGATGTGCCACTTCCACATCTTTGTTTCATAAAATGCATACATTTTTACTTAATTTCTTGAAAACCTTATTCTTCTGTACTGTATTATCATCCGAATGTGCATTCTTGTTTATTGTACTGGTATTCTTTATCCTTGCGGCAACTTGTTTTTTGTAAGCAAGCTCTTTTCCTTTCGTCAGCTTATCCCAAGTATTTCTGGGGTCGCTGGAGCCACCTAGATTCATTTTGATTTTGGCCGGGAGTTCAAAGCCGGATGCCCATCCTGACTCCACGTGACTTTTGAGATGAAAATCTCAACTCCAGATCGACCGGGATCGAATATCTGCTTTTCACACCCCCTGTTTTTTGTATCCAAGAAGAAGTTATAAAAATAAATCCCTCTTACTTCCCTTTTAGTCAAATTGCTATTATACACATTTAATTTTTGTGAGGTATCCAATCATCATTGTTATGCAACAGCACTGCAATCTTGTCAAAAGGTGTGATTCAAATCCTGAGCACCAGAAGATTTCTTTATAGCTGTGCGCTGTGGAGCCCCACTTGATCAAACGATGAAAAAGGTTTGAATTACCATTACAATACTGCTTTCAAATATTCTTGCGCAACAAACTCGTTTGCAAATTTTCTGCATTCTTGTTCGCACCTAACTGTGAAACTGTACCGTTACGCTACACATTGCGGCCTGTGTACCTGTTCGAGAGTGTATCAGAACTTTGCGAGGCCAGTCACTGGTGGGTCACTGACAGGCCACTTTCAACTCTGGGACACATCAGTCATGCATGCAGTTAACAGTTCAATAAACCGGGCGAATCGGATGTGCAGTTCGGGATGCGCAGAGATAGTGAGTTCGAACCCCACTGTAGGCAACCCTGAAGATGGTTTTCCGTGGTTTCCCATTTTCACACCAGGGAAATGCTGGGGCTGTACCTTAATTAAGGCCAGGGCCGCTTCCTTCCCACTCCTACCCCTTTCCTATTCCATCGTCGCCACAAGACCTATCTGTGTCGGTGCGACGTAAAACAAATTTAAAAAACCAGTTCAATAACTTTAATCACTGTAACATCACCTGTGCTGTGTCTGAGTTCGTTGCGGTTCGGTGTTTCTACTGCGCGGTTCTGGGTTCGGTTCCTGGTTGAGTTGCGGGACTTAAAATGTGTATGGTTAATTCCTGTGGCTCAGTTTGTTCTATTCATAATACTCATGCAATTTACATACTGCACTACACAGATACGTAGTTTCCTTCCTACGGCAGGCGCCGCCGATCCTTATTAAAAGGCTTGCCTTCTAAGGTTGTAATACCAAACCAAATCAAACCCTATGGCACTACAGCCCTTGAAGGGCCTTGGCCTACCAAGCGACCGCTGCTCAGCCCGAAGGCCTGCAGATTACGAGGTGTCGTGTGGTCAGCACGACGAATTCTCACGGCCGTTATTCTTGGCTTCCTAGACCGGGGCCTCTATCTCACCGTCAGATAGCTCCTCAATTCTAATCACGTAAGCTGAGTGGACCTCGAACCAGCCCTCAGGTCCAGATAAAAATCCCTGAGCTGGCCGGGAATCAAACCCGGGGCCTCCGTGTAAGAGGCAGGCACGCTACCCCTACACCATGGGGCCGGCAAAGGTTGTAATACCCACACGAAATTATCATCATCATCCTTGTAACGTACTTCAAAAACATCGTCCATATCTAAACGAGATATTCTAATAATTTTAAGAGCTTAACATGTTTCTTGACGAAATATGTGGTGAAAATTTGCTGTTGGTTTAAAAGAAAGTACAGTTTGCATTACGTCGCACTGGCACAGAATGGTCTTACGGCGACGATGGAATGGTAAAGGGCTAGGAGTGGGAAGGAAGCGGTCGTGGCCTTAATTAAGGTACAGCCCCAGCATTTGCCTGGTGTGGAACTGGGGAGTCACGGAAAACCATCTTCAGGGCTGCCGACAGTGGAGTTCGAACCCACAGTCTCCCGAATGCAAGCTGATAGCTATGTGATCCAAACCGTACAGCCACTTACTCGGTAAATGTTGTTGAGGGTGAAGCTGAGTTGATGGCAATCTTTCTTTCTTACCATGTATCCTGCAGTGGTGCAGGGTCCGCTTGTCTGGTCAGTGTTCGCGACTTCCTTCTGTCAAGAGTATCTTCAGATCTGAGGCCAGTCACCTCCATATCCTCCGTGATTCTATCTAGCCACCATTTCTAATTCTTTCTGGTCTGCTGGATCATATCGGAAGGAAGATTTTGCCATCTGGTTATCATCAGGGATTGGAATAATTTATCAAGGGCAATATTCGAAAATTTCCAAGTTCTTTGGAAACATTTAACAAATGTCCACGTACATAATAATAATAATAATAATAATAATAATAATAATAATAATAATAATAATAATTGTTACCGTCTTTGTGTGGAGCGGAGAGGTGAAAGAAGGCGCGGGCATGAATGACTCGATATAAGACAATTTAATTTAAAACTTTATAGCCATATTTCTTTCCCTGCTACTTTTTGTTTCTTTTCAGGTGTTAAATTTTAACAAACAATTCGCCAAGCGAAAACAAGATTTCAGTTACAGAACTAGCTCGTTAGTTTAGGTACATTGTGGGAAACATCAGAATAATCAACAAATTGCTAATTAACAATCTGAGCTTAAAGCTCCCAGTTTGCAAATGTGACTTGAGCACTACTACTCCATTCACTCCATAATCAAGGAGACGGATCTCCCAATTTATTTTACACCACTAGGAGACAGAGTATCCAAAATACACAATCTTCCAAGAGCACCTTTTGCTCCACAAAATTATCTAGGAGGCTACTCTCTGATCATTATCACATTATAGCCTTCGAAAGGCACCATTAAAGCTTTACATTAACACCTTTACATAAATTTACCCATAGGAACCTATTTCCAGAAAGGTCCAGTCCTATCAAAGGCACAACCTACATTTGACAAATTCGGACAGTATACACTGTCTTAGATGCTCAACAGTCTAACATCCTTACATAAAAGGAATGAAAAGTAGTATAGTAGGGGTATCGAGTACCCATCCTACCAGGCCTTCGTGAAAAAACAACAGGTTAAGTTACTGGTCCGAAAAACCAAAATGGAAAGGAGGCGGACACTCGCGCTCCTTGAAATTTGAAATGAAAAGATTAAAACCCTATTTGGGCTTGTGGCCCGGAGTTACAGAGGCTAAGCCTATACTATTGAGGTGACTAGATGAAGGAAATATTTAAGTTACAAAGATTACAAACAGAAAAAAGTTACAAAATCCTAGTCACCTCAAAATCAAGATGATAGGGAACACGAGAGGGTCTCTCACTCTCTATTCCCTGATTTCGGTTAAGTTCCTTTGGCTTGTTTGAAATTTACATTAGAAGTTTGAAATTTACACTTTAGAAAATTAAAGTTGCATTATTAAAGATTGCAAACCTTCCCCTCGAGCTAGCTTTCAAAGACACTTAGTTAAATCAGGACTGCCATTATCTTGAGCTGATGGACTTCTCGACGATGGACGGGGCACTCCCGCCTCCCTTCAACACACACACACTAGACTGGAGCGATGAATAAGGCAACCTGGTCAAAAATGTGCCAGCTTTTATACCCGAGAGGAAGGTTCCGGAAAACTCTAGACTAAGGCCCGACACACCCCTAATTCTTATTGGATAATTAAATCAATACTAGACACATTTGATTGGCTGAAAAATAGAGTAAATATGCAAATTTTTCTATTGGCCAAAATCTTAAGTTGGTGGGATGAGATAGAAGTGTTGTAAACTTTAACACACCAAAAACAAAGAATAATCAACTCAGTTTAGTAAACCTTAAAATACCAAAATACTTTACAATTTTAGTAATCGCTCTTCACACCAGAGGGCATAACATAATTTTATAGTAGAGATATCTGTAGGGAAATGTCCAGACTTCTTGTATAATTGAATCGTTTTCTTTTTTTTTAACGACACATGTCAAGATGTTGCCACAATTGAGTTAAGGCAAGTAATACAGTCTTTAAGTATAGATCTATCGTTTCCTGCAGAAACTACACACGTCACTGCATTGCTTTATCCGGTAGCTCTGCCTGATAATAATAGTTTCTTGGAGAAACAGCACTTGTCACTGACACTGTACGTTTTAGGTGGATATCTCCAAACTAATATTTATTGACATGTGCTGTTTCAAAAAAACACGATTCAATTGTTGCGCGTTTTAGATGGTAGATATCGTACTCCAAGGCGCTTCATTTAAATGAACGGGGCGGGTGTACCTTCCGGTACAATAATAATAATAATAATAATAATAATAATAATAATAATAATAATAATAATAATAATAATAATAATAATGTTTTATGTTCCTCTAATTACTTTTATCACGGTTCTCGGAGTCGCCGAGGTGCCGAGATTTTGTTCTGCAGGAGCTCTTTTACGTGCCAGTAAATCTATCGACGTAAGGCTGACGTATTTGAGTACCTTCAAAGACCACCGGACTGAGCCATGATCGAACCTGCCAAGTTGGAGTCGGAAGGCCAGCGCCTCAACCGTCTGAGCCATTCAGCCCGGCAGGTAAACAACTGAAGGGTATCTGCCACCTGGGCGACAGCCCTAAATATTGATTGATTGATTGATTGATTGATTGATTGATTGATTGATTGATTGATTGATTGATTGATTGATTGATTGATTGATTGATTGTCCGGCTTCATGGCTAAATGGTTAGCGTGCTGGCCTTTGATCACAGGGGTCCCGGGTTCGATTCCCGGCAGGGTCGGGAATTTTAACTGTCATTGGTTAATTCCCTTGGCACGGGGATTGGGTGTATGTGTCGTCTCATCACCATTTCACCCGTATCACGATGCGCAGGTCGCCTACGGCCGTCAAATCAAAAGACCTGTACCTGGCGAGCCGAACATATCCTCGGACACTCCCGGCACTAACAGTCATACGCCATTTGATTGATTGATTGATTGATTGATTGATTGATTGATTGATTGATTGATTGATTGATTGATTGATTGATTGATTGGTCACTTTTAGTGACTTTACCTTCCCACCTGACCCGAACTTCCCGAATTGCATTTGTAATGGTTGTCATTTCCATCTATTTCCGTATCATTCTTGATGCAGTCTAGCCTTGTCACGCCTATGGACCAATGCAAAATTTTCATCTCCGTTATACGGCTCGTGCTTTGTGAATATTGGTCAAAATTCTGAGCCATATAGGGCCACTGGGCAACCATACTTTCCCTTTCAGATGGTTAGGTATTTTATTATCATGACATAGCACACCGATGACTTGGCGCCACGCAGCATTTAACTTCTGCTCGCGTGCCTATAGTAGTAACGTCTCTCCATCCCAAGTGATAAGCGAACAGAAGTATTTAAATTGTGTAGTCTTGGCCAGAGGATGACCTTATATGCTGATTGTATCATCGGTTTGTAAGCCTCATTGTAAATATTCAGTTTTATTGATGTTTATGACATTCCTAAACAAAAGAAAATAATTCCTCCACTGGTTTATTGGCTAACTGGTGCCTGACCATGTTGCTTTAACTGGTCAGACGTAAAGGCATTGTTTTGAATAGCTCCCCCACACCCCTCGAGACTGACAACCAACTCTCATGTTAATAAAACTGCCGCCACTGCGGTACTGTAGCAAGTTGCTATCCATGAGGCTCCTGGTTCGAACTATGGCTCTGTTACGAACTTTTTTTTAAAATATTTAAATCTGAAAGGTGTGGACCCGGAAATTATGAGGACTGCTGAGGAGCTATCTTATCGTAGAACCAGTAACAAACATGAGTGAGTGTGAATCACCTGTTACTCCTGCTTCAAGGCGAATTCTAGGAGCCTATTAACCATAGCACAGACGTTAGATGAGTAGGCAGGAAAGCTAGCTATACTGTTCGGAGACTGCATCTTCGAATTCTGTGGCCGTTCTGATTGTGGCTTCTCCGGTAGCCGTGGTTCAAGCCCCAATCAATGCATGTTTAGCCATTCCTTGTGGTTAGGATTCCAAGTAAAATTTAAATAACTTATGATAGATTATCACATGATTTATTTTTTATTTCTTTTTTTTCTAGGGGCTTTACGTCGCACCGACACAGATAGGTCTTATGGCGACGGTGGGATAGGAAAGGCCTAGGAGTTGGAAGGAAGCGGCCGTGGCCTTAATTAAGGCACAGCCCCAGCATTTGCCTGGTGTGAAAATGGGAAACCACGGAAAGCCATCTTCAGGGCTGCCGATAGTGGGACTCGAACCTACTATCTCCCGGATGCAAGCTCACAGCCGCGCGCCTCTACGCGCACGGCCAACTCGCCCGGTGTTTACATGATTTAAACGGCTTATTTAGTTGGTTTATTAGTACCCAGTAAGTGTTACTTCTCCCACAGCCGAGTGTGTTGCCTGGCAACTTTTCTCATTACTCTGCTAGTATTGCTTAGGTCTCTAAATGTCAGAAGAGAGGCTTGGCAAAAACCAATGCCAACTTTCACGGATTATGTACCGGTAGTTAACTTATTGTGCAACATTTACAAGCTTGCATTACTGGCTTCGAGAGAAACTACATTAGTCATCAAGAGAAGGCTACAAATGTGTCTTTCGAACGAAATCTCCTACTAATGTTATCCTACTACTGTACATAGTTTGAAGCTTCATTCACATCACATGACTCCACCATCTAAACCTATTCAAAGCACAGCTTCATCCACTATGTTCGTCCCTAATTTCACCTTTATCTCTTCATTGTGGATATCCCACCTGTTCGTACCAGGAATAATTCTTACTTCTTCCTTCCGTCCATGTCCGTCCAATCTTCCAAGGCGGAAAGGAGGAAAGAAAGATGAAAATTTTCACCATCCCCACCCTCCATAATATTAAGGAGGACATAGTGGTTAACCCCGTACCCGGCTGCTTTTGCACCCAGCAGGTAACGTGGTACTTATTTCTGGTGTAGGCTTAAGTGAATCAGAAGTGGAAGTCTTTATAAGTTTTCTCGACTTCCTGACGAAAAACCGAACGACGTCCGTAGGGAAAACCGAACACGCCATTATAATCTCCGCTACGTAGCTCGCTCGTGCTGTATTCTACGAAGATGTCTAGAATTCATTCAGATTCCGTTAATGTACAGCATATCATTCGGTATATCAAATTAAGAAGACATCACAAAGACCCTTAGAGACAAATTATATGGCTGTAAACAACCGAAGGTTAGTACTAATGTAAGGAAAGAAATGGTTCCATTCCATGTACTTTTTCCTTTGCCATCAACGTACAAAGAATAATGATTAATGCTTGTATGGTAGAGGGACAACGACCGTGCAAGTATCCAACTAACTAACTAAATAAATAAATAAATAAATAAATAAATAAATAAATAAATAAATAAATAAATAAATAAATAAATAAATAAATAAATAAATACGATGGTTCATGGTGTGGGTTACTGTAGTCACGTCCTAGTTCGTGAAGGGCTCTTTATCAGAAATACCATTGCACGCAACATAGTTTCTGTAAGGCACGTAAATGAGCGAATGATGTGGGTAGATTTGTCAGTGGGAGGAATTAGAACGAGAATTGTCTCAGTGTATTCACCATGTGAGGGTGCAGTTGAGGATCAAGTTGACAAGTTTTACGAAGTATTGAGTGACATCGTGGTCAGGTTCAACAGCAATGATAGAATAGTGCTAATGGGCGATTTCAATGCGAGAGTTGGAAATAGAACTGAAGGATACGAAAGGGTGATTGGTAAATGTGGGGAAGATATGGAAGCTAATGGGAATGGGAAGCGTTTGCTGGACTTCTGTGCTAGTATGGGTTTATATGTTACGAATACATTCTTCAAGCATAAGGCTATTCACCGCTACACGTGGGAGGCTAGGGGTACCAGATCCATAATAGACTATATCTTAATCGACTTCGAATTCAGGAAATCTGTTAGGAATGTACGAGTTTTCCAGGGATTTTTCGATGATACAGACCACTATCTGATCTGTAGTGAATTAAGTATCTCTAGGCCTAAGGTAGAGAAAGTGAAATCTGTCTGCAAACGAATAAGGGTAGAAAATCTCCAGGACGAGGAAATTAGACAGAAGTACATGGATATGATTTGTGAGAAGTTTCGAACAGTAGACAGTAAGCAGGTTCAGGATATAGAAAGTGAATGGGTGGTATACAGGGATGCTTTAATAGAAACAGCAAGGGAATGCCTAGGAACAACTGTGTGTAAAGATGGGAAAAGGCGAACATCTTGGAGGAATGATGAAGTGAGAGCAGCCTGTAAACGTAAAAAGAACACTTATCAGAAATGACTCCAAACAAGGGCGGAGGCAGACAGGGTTCTGTACGTAGATGAAAGAAACAGAGCGAAACAAATAGTTGTTGAATCCAAAAAGAAGTCGTGGGAAGATTTTGGTAATAACCTGGAAAGGCTAGGTCAGGCAGCAGGGAAACCTTTCTGGACAGTAATAAAGAATCTTAGGAAGGGAGGGAAAAAGGAGATTAACAGTGTTTTGAGTAATTCAGGTGAACTCATAATAGATCCCAGGGAATCACTGGAGAGGTGGAGGGAATATTTTGAACAGCTTCTCAACGTAAAAGGAAATCTTCCTGGTGGTGTTGCGAACAGCCAAGCTCATAGGGAGGAGGAAAATGGTGTTGGTGAAATTACACTTCAGGAAGTGGAAAGGATGGTAAATAAACTCCATTGTCATAAGGTAGCAGGAATAGATGAAATTAGACCTGAAATGGTGAAGTATAGTGGGAAGGCAGGGATGAAATGGCTTCATAGAGTAGTAAGATTAACATGAAGTGTTGGTAAGGTACCTTCAGATTGGACAAAAGCAGTTATTGCACCTATCTACAAGCAAAGGAACAGGAAGGACTGCAACAACTATCGAGGTATCTCATTGATTAGTGTACCAAGCAAGGTATTCCCTGGCATCTTGGAAGGGAGGGTGCGATCGGTAGTTGAGAGGAAGTTGGATGAAAACCAGTGTGGTTTCAGACCACAGAGGGGCTTTCAGGATAAGATTTTCAGTATGCGCCAGATAATTGAAAAATGCTACGAGAGGAATAGGCAGTTGTGTTTATGTTTCGTAGATCTAGAGAAAGCATATGATAGGAAAAGATGTTCGCCATACTGGTGGACTATGGAATTAAAGGTAGATTATTAAAATCAATCAAAGGCATTTATGTTGACAATTGGGCTGCAGTGAGAATTGATGGTAGAACGAGTTCTTGGTTCAGGGTACTTACAGGTGTTAGACAACGCTGTAATCTCTCACCTTTGCTGTTCGTAGTTTACATTGATCATCTGCTGAAAGGTATGAAATGGCAGGGAGGGATTCAGTTAGGTGGAAATGTAGTAAGCAGTTTGGCCTATGCTGACGACTTGGTCTTAATGGCAGACTGTGCTGAAAGCCTGCAGTCTAACATCTTGGAACTTGAAAATAGGTGTAATGAGTATGGTATGAAAATTAGCCTTTCGGAGACTAAATTGATGTCAGTAGGTAAGAAATTCAACAGAATCGAATGTCAGATTGGTGATACAAAGCTAGAACAGGTCGATAATTTCAAATATTTAGGTTATGTGTTCTCCCAGGCTGGTAATATAGTAAGTGAGATTGAATCAATGTGTCGTAAAGCTAATGCAGTGCGCTCGCAGTTGCGTTCAACAGTATTCTGTAAGAACGAAGTCAGCTCCCAGACGAAACTATCTTTACATCGGTCTGTTTTCAGACTAACTTTTCTTTACGGGAGCGAAAACTGGGTGTACTCAGGATATCTTATTCATAAGTTAGAAGTAATAGGCATGAAATTAGCGAGAATGATTGCTGGTACAAACATGTGGGAACAATGGCAGGAGGGTACTTGGAATGAGGTGATAAAGGCTAAGTTAGGAATGAACTCGATGGATGAAGCTGTACGCATAAACCGGCTTCGGTGGTGGGGTCATGTGAGGCGGATGGAGGAGATAGGTTACCTAGGAGAATAATGGACTCTGTTATGGAGGGTAAGAGAAGTAGAGGGAGACCAAGACGACGATGGTTAGACTCAGTTTCTAACGATTTGAAGATAAGAGATATAGAAGTAATTGAGGCCACAGCGCTAGCTGCAAATCGGGGTTTGTGGCGACGTTTAGTAAATTCACAGAGGCTTGCAGACTGAACGCTGAAAGGCATAACAGTCTTTAATGATAATGTATGTATGTGTGTATAAATACATAAATAAAGTATCCAGGCAGTTCGAAGAATGAGAGGGACGAGATAGAAACAAAAAGGCGATGAAGAGTGTAAATGAAATGATACTCGTAACCGTCGATTAGCTAGTGTCAGACTTAAAAGAGAAATGTTATGGAACAAAATCACCTTGTTGATGCCAACCGATTTGGGATTAAATCTTACAGCCCTGGAAACCTGAGATGAGCACATACCTTACAGAGCTACCCACGATTTTGACTACATATCCAACTCTATCTGGATGTTCTAATACTGATTTGTAGAAATGATCGAAGACATTAATAGGTACATGAAAAATAAACTCAATGGCGGTGAAGGCTATATGACTAGCTGCTGGCCTTCCATTTAAACGGCTGTGTTTCGAATCTTGGTGGATACTTGGGTGACATTTTCACCTGAAACATCATGTGGAATTAGGTAGGGCATCCAGCTGTAAATCCACGGCCGAAACCCCAAATAATATTACTAATATAATATATATATATAATATATGTGTATGTATGTTTAGTCCTCAGCCCGAAGGCTGGTTGGATCCTCAACAGCTCCGCCATCAGCTGTTATAGATGGCCTAGGCATCACTGAAGAGGCGTACTAGGGAAATGAGGAGTGAGGTAGTTTCCCGTTGCTTTCCTCACCAAGCCAGAAGTTGCTATTACATATCAGTCTGCCAAGCCCACTGAAATGCATGCACCAACTGACCCTATGAGCAATATCTTCACACCATTCATAGCGGGGACTGGCTGCAGATGGAATGGCATTACTAGCATCACTCATACCTCAGTCACTTTCATATTGTCAAAGCCAAGGATAAAGCTGAGACAGATCAATGAAAGTAACAAAATTGCTCTAGCCGATACCAGAAGACATAGTGCACTGTAAACACTAGGTCCCGCCAGCAAAGGCATAATATATAATATATAATATATAATATATAATATATAATATATAATATATAATATATAATATATTTTTTCTAGCGGCTTTATGTCGCACCGACACAGATAGGTCTTATGGCGACGATGGGATAGGAAAGGCCTAGGAGTTGGAAGGAAGCGGCCGTGACCTTAATTAAGGTACAGCCCCAGCATTTGCCTGGTGTGAAAATGGGAAACCACTGAAAACCATCTTCAGGGCTGCCGATATATATATATATATGATACTAATATATATCCACACATTCGCCTTGTT
Source organism: Anabrus simplex (assembly GCF_040414725.1). Lineage (NCBI taxonomy): Eukaryota > Metazoa > Arthropoda > Insecta > Orthoptera > Tettigoniidae > Anabrus > Anabrus simplex. The sequence goes on along the minus strand of NC_090265.1, from coordinate 1,173,269,199 downwards.
TTTGTCGCAATCTTGAAATGATAGTACACATGCTGTGAAAACGATATCCGTCATTTTTGAAAGCTTAGTCTGTCTGTCTGTCTGTCTGTCTGTCTGTCTGTCTGTCTGTCTGTCTGTCTGTCTGTCTGTCTGTCTGTCTGTCTGTCTGTCTGTCTGTCTGTCTGTCTGTCTTGAGTACTTTAAACATATTGCTCATCCAGTTTTCATTAAACTTGACAATATTAGAGACACCCAAAATTTCCCTGCCCTTCGTTTTATTTCAATTCTTTAAGGAGAAGCTGAGAAATAACATTATTATCCTCGAGAATTCCTTCTTTCAGCCAGAGAGAAACGAACAACGAGTTCAACGAGGGCCACTGATACCACGCCAGGTCCATTGTTGGCTACTTGCTAACAATAGCGGTCGTGTTTGGTAATCCTTTTCTTCTATTCGCCGAGTAACAGGCATAGCCATTGGAGCTTGACATACTCTTTAACATCTTCACATGTGCGTTGACTGCGAGAGTTTGTCTGTTCTGATTGTTACTTCACTCTTAGAATTGAATTTCCTTAAACCCGTATTGCGGTAACTCTTGCGCCACACATGTTGTCTTCAGACTTCAGAGACTATAGTGGTATGCCATTGGAAGCGCCAATACCAGTGTTTCATGCCAAGCGTGGTGTTATATTCCCACTCTCAACGATTTCCTCGGGATTGATCGTTCCTCTACACACCTTCTCCCTTCTTCGTGAAAATATTCAACGTGTTTCAACAGAAGCGAACATGTTCTAACGTTGCTGACATATATAAAACGCATATTAGTACAATTTTCAGTAATAATCTGTTCTGTAAATTGCCACAAACTTAATTTCCTCGCGTATGAACCGATAACTAAAAGCTAGTGTCGGTAATTAATAATTTCATGTGGCTACTGCTAGCCTGGTGCAGCTGTTGTAAGACAGGCCCTCCGACAAGGATGGGTGGCGTCTGCCGTACATAGAAATATGCGTATTAGTGTGGTGGAGGATAGTGTTCTGTGTGGTGTGTAAATTACAGAACACACCCATTCCCAGAGTCAAGAAAATTAATCGTTTAATATTTACATTGCTCAACTCGGCCAGTAATCGAACCCAGTAAGTCGCTAACGAGTCAGGATGGTTCCAGCGACCCCACAAACAACTGAGATTATCTGCAGTTGTTTGTGTTATCTGAATGACCTGTGTTGTAATAAAGAGTTCCTCCTGCCGTATCTCACGTGCCTTTTAATATGTAGGTAGCCGTCTCTTTTCTAAATTAAATTTCATGTTACCTACCTCAGAAATCAATTATGATTGATTGATTTGAAGCTTCCTGTAATTGAAACGTGCGGCGGAGATAGGCTTATCTTTTAATATTTGCGTATGTTGCCTCGTCTGCGAGATTTTGCCTTCGATATTGAATGGCTACTCGAAACGATATGGTACCATTTAAATTCAAAAGCTATACGATTCACAGATGATATTTCAATACAAATGTGTTATTTATTCCTAGTGGTTTTACCACGCACTAACACAGCATCTGCTTGTCGTGAAATGAAAACTTACAGAAAACCATATTCAGGGTTGCTGATGGTGGAATTCGAGCCCACCATCTCCCAGTTGCAAGCTACGCGACCCTAACCGCAGCCAACTTATTCGGTCTGGAAATGGACTTTTTTTTACATGTATAAAGTAGGGAAACAGTGTAATTAATGACAGGTATGAATTTGTGCACTGATTTACAGAGAATTGGATAAATTGTTTGGAAAGTGAATGTCCTTTTCCTGGTAGTAAGTAAACTAGGTGTCCTCGTTCCGAGGTGGTGCAGCTCTTTGCAGGCACACCCCCGTTGGAGGTGAGCTGCGTGTACCATTTGATCCACGCACCAGCTCTCCTGCCGTTCTTAAATTTCTGGCAGTAGCGGGAATCGAACCCGGGCCCCCGAGGACGGCAGCTAATAACACTAACCGTTACGCTACGGAGGCGGACTCCTTATCCTGGTGATGTCAGTTGAATGTACTCCAATAATCAATACTAATTTTATTTTTTAAACTTCCCTTCAATTGCTACAGATTTGAAGAGTCTCCGGGATGGCGAATTTTTAAATTGGTGCCTAATGTCGCTCGGACACAGTTAGGTTTTCGATCATGCTGAGGTAGGGACTGGGAAGGTAGCGGCATGGTCTCAGTTAACGTTGGCTGGTGTAGAAATGGCAAACCATCTTAAGGGCGGTGAGGTTTTAACCTACTATTTCCCTATCAGGAACACGACCCGTACCTAGTAGCCAACTCGCCATCCAGTTACGTCAACTGTACGATTGTTCTTTAGTACGGTACATTTTATTCTTATCGCATTACGATCGAAATGGTTAGTTGCCAAGTTTGAAGTCTGTAATGCCTTTCTGAAATCAACCCACGTATATTAGTTTTAAAGTCTTTGGAAAATCCGTAGCCTTTGTTGAAATACCAGTCCCGTGATGTTGGAGTAGCATCTCTGCCTTCATCCACAGTGTCGGGATTCGGTTTCCGATTCTCTAAGGATTTCAGTCTTGATCTGAGTGCTGAAGCAGGGTTCGTTCTGTCTTACGAGATGTTTGATTAGATAAAATTTGAACTCGGACACTTAAGACAATGCGTCATCTCGCTAATGACATGACACTCCAACATCGACAGGCGAGTCGGCTTCTGGATCTCAAGATCGCGGGTTCAAACCTGGCAGGAGTTGGATTATTGAAGGGCGATCTCATACGATGTCGGCATGTTGAAGATCTGTGCTGAGATATTTGGTGTTTCCCCGACAACATTAATTAAAACTTAGCCGTAGATCGCCCAGAAGATATCAGTTTCCGTGCCATCTGGTAGAGTAAAACAGAACGTCTAAATTGACACTTAAGTAGCAAAAATGGCACCAAATCAAAATGCCTGCACCTGGGAGCTCAGGCCATATGATGATGATGATGATGATGATGATTATTATTATTATTATTATTATTATTATTATTATTATTATTATTATTATTATTATTATTATTATCATCGACAGGCCGTGTATCTAGACAACACTCGAATGGGCCACGGATTTTTTTTTCTTTCGTTTTTGAATGTTACAAAGCTCTCCTTCGATTGAACTCTATATCTCTCAGCGTTCACACTGTAAGTCGCTGTGAGGGAACTGTCTAGTCCTAATCCCACTTTTGTGATGTCAGACTATACTGATTTTCATCATTTTCATTATCTACCGAAGAATGCACACGTGGTCCCTAGCCGGGTTGAGTAGCTGAGACGGTAGGACGCTGAGCTCAAGTTTGCAGGTTCAATCCTGACTCAGTCCGGCTGTACTTGAAGATGTTCAGTTAGGTCACCCCCAAGTAAATAGAATTACTGGCATATAAAATAACTCCTTCAGGACAAAATTATGGCCTCGGCTTCTTCGAAAACCGTAAAAAAATAGATAGTGGGAAGTAAAACCAGTAATATTATTTACTCATTGCCTGGAATGCCGACGAACGAAATGCCTTGATACTTGTAATACTTCCTGTCCTCCAGCTTGTACAATATTTTATGTCTGAGTAGCAGCACCTCTCAAGCCATGGCAAGTTGCCGCTTAGACACTCATCTGCTGGCTGATAAAATGCGCGCCATATCTGCGCGCCCCTATCGTCAAAAACAGTCATAAAAAGCTATTTCTGGTGAAACTAAGAAAATACTTATGTTACATTAAAGGAGATTTTTAAATTAACGTCTCTCAATCCTCAAACACGTTTAGCGCCTTCTAAACAGGTTCAGTCAATCACTACAGATCTGCATTTAGGGCAGTCGCCCAGGTGGCAGATTCCCTATCTGTTGTTTACCTAGCATTTTCTTAAATGATTTCAAAGACATTGAAAATTTATTGAACATCTCCCTTGGTGAGTTATTCCAATCCCTAACTCCCTTCCCATAAACGAATATTTGCCACAATTTGTCCTCTTGAATTCCAACTTTATCTTCGTATTGTGATCCTTCCTACTTTTAAACACACCACTCAAACTTATTCATCTACTAATGTCATTCCACGCCATCTCTCCACTGACAGCTCGGAACATACCACTTAGTCGAGAAGCTCGTCTCCTTTCTCCCAAGTCTTCCCATTCCAAACTTGCAACATTTTTTAACGCTACTCCTTTGTGGGAAATCACCCAGAACAAATCGAGCTGCTTTTATTTAGATATTTCCACTTATTTAATCAAGTAATTCAGGTGAGTGTCCCATACATTGGAAGCATACTCTAGTTGGGGTCTTACCAGAGACTTATATGCCCTCTCTTTTACATCCTTATTACAGCCCCTAAATACCCTCATAACCATGTGCAGAGATCTGTACCCTTTGTTTACAGTCCCATTTATGTGATTACCCGAATGAAGATCTTTCCTTATACTAACATCTAGGTACTTACAATGATTCCTATAAGGAATTTTCACCCCATCAATGCAGTAATTAAAAATGAGAGGACTATTCGTATTTGTGAAACTCATAAATTGACTTTTAACCCCGTTTATCATTATACCATTGCGTACTGTCCATCTCACAACATTATCGAGGTCATTTTGCAGTTGCTCACAATCACGTAACTTATTTATTACTCTGTATAGAATAACATAATCCGCAAAAATCCCAATCTCTGATTCTACTTCTTTACTGATATCATTTATATATTTAAGAAAACATAAGGGTCCAATAATACTACCTTGAGGAATTCCCCTATTAATTATTACAGAGTCAGATAAAGCTTCACCTACTATAATTCTTTGAGATCTATTTTCTAGAAATATAGCCACCCATTCTATCACTCTTTTTTGTAGTTGAATTGCGCTAATTTTTTTCAGTAGTCTCCCATGAAAAAAATGTCGTATGGCTTTTAGTGCCGGGATATGCCAGGACGGGTTCGGCTCGCCAGGTGCAGGTCTTTCTATTTGACTCCCGTAGGCGACCTGCGCGTCGTGATGAGGATGAAATGATGATGAAGACAACACATACACCCAGCCCCCGTGCCATTGGAATTAACCAATTAAGGTTAAAATCCCCGACCCGGCCGGGAATCGAACCCGGGACCCTCTGAACCGAAGGCCAGTACGCTGACCGTTCAGCCAACGAGTCGGACAGTAGTCTTCCATGATCCACCCTATCAAATGCCTTAGACAGGTCAATCGCAACACAATCCATTTTCCCTCGCAGACTATTAGCGAATCTCATTCTGTTGGATGTTCGATGTAACTTACCGAATGTTCTGCTATTGCGCGAAGGTTTTTGACGCCAGGAAATGAGTGAATGAATTGAAACCGATACTCCTTGACAGACGAATACGTAGCATAGCACTCCGTAATGAAAACATTTTGTTACTTGAAAAGTAACACTACTAAAAGCATTCATCCAAAAACTACACTGCTAAAATAAACGTAGAATAGAACCTCTGTTAACCGAAACAAAGTGGGGCGGGGGAGGGGAAGAGGTTTCGAATAATCAACATTTCTGATCATAATTGAAAGGTTAAGAATCGAAGGATTAGATGGGAAAAAATGAAGACAATACACAATATAGTAGGCTACTGCATTTACAAAACTAAACGATGTTCGATAGAGCATGTACTGTAAATATACAGTAGGCCGTACTATATTTTTCTAAAAACATCTATTTTATTTTGTTTTTCCTTTTCACATCGTTTGCTAGACGCTATGGCACGCCATCGTTTCATCAGCAGAACGTCAAAAGGCTTGCTTCGTCACATCTTTCGACGAATCGTGATGCTGTATTCTTCTTTCCTGGCCGTATCTGTACCCATAAAACGAGCACTCTCGAGCTCACTTAGGATCGGCTCGTCTGAATCTTAGAGAATGTGTCCGGCGTTCTTGTACCAGATCTAGTGGCACTTCACTTTTGTTTAAGGCAGCCTCAGCAGTTCGTTTCCATGTTTCCTTAGGACGCCCTCGTCCTCTCTTCGGCTCTTCGATAGCATGAGCTTTCTGTACTAAATTGTGTTCATGTCTTCTTCTGACGTGACCATACCAGCGGAGCTGTTTTTCCTCCATCTTGTCGCTGATGGGCACAACTTCAAAGGTTCCTCGCACATGCTCATTGCGCACTTTATCATGCAGAGTGACGCCCGCCAACCACCGCAATATCCGCATCTCAGTGACATGCATTCGATGGTCATGCTTTTTCTGCCTTGCCCAACATTCGGAGCCGTAGATGAGGGCAGGTCGGATAGTGGTTTTGTACACCTTGCCCTTTAATTTGTCTGGCATCCGCTTAGACACAGAATGCCTGTACGAGACCGCCATTTCAAACAACCAACACTGATGCGGTACTTGACATCTGCATCGATATTACCATCAGTTGTGATGACTGATCCAAGATATTTGAACTTGTCGGTCATCATCAGTGATTCTCTAGCAAGGAAGACAGTGCTGTGTGTAATGCTGTCTAAAAATATTTTAGAAATTTTGTGAGAAAACTCGTATTCTATGCAGCCAATTTTACCAACCCACACTGAATTTATAACTCTTATCTCGAAGACATTGAATATCTCGTTTGCGATGTCATGGCTGGTGTTTTCTGCTATGTCATCATGTTCGTCGTCTGCTGCATTGTTGTCGTGTGATTCATGGAGTGCCATGTCAATAATGTCTTGGTCATTGAAATCGAGTTCCGAGTCATCACCATTTACCCATTCACTTAATTCATCTTTGTTGATCTCTTTACGTTCACAAGGTTTTCGTCTTTCTCAGTGTCGTCCTCAATTAAAAAATCCCGTCAAAATGTTCATTCCAAGAACTTTTCCAGGGTAGATAACCTTATTTTTTCTCCAATCGTATTTAAATTGTTTCGGATAATGGAGGTTATACTGTATTAATATTGGAGCGACTACAATGATTCTAAACTCTTACCAAAGTTAGTCACATTACATTCTTCCTCTGTCAGCCTGCCTTGCACAAACTTAAAAGAAAGATGTTATCAAATGCTACTCCATACTGAATTTCATGCTACTTCCTATTAGTCCACGAAGCCTTACTATCCAATAACGCTCTACCACGTCTTTGGCCTATTATTATGAACCAGTAATGCCTTATGATTATGTAGTGTATTTATTATTTTCCATATAAAATTATCTTGTTCTCCTGGCCCATCAGTTCATTTTGTATTCCAGGTGCCGTATTCCAGAATGCGGGGACACGGGGGAAGAGTTCCGGCCTGCGTGGCTGGAGAATGCGGTACCCATGGAGACACGTTCAGGGGACAAGCTTCCTCTGAGGTGTCATCGTTACGAACTAATAAACCGCAACGCCAGCTTTGAGGATGGTGACAGCTGTCCTGCGGAAATGTTCAATATGAACAGCACGGTGAAGTGTGACGACTGGGTGTTTGAGGGAAACGAGTCTACCATCGCTCGGGAGGTGAGTAATTAATTGTAATAATGAACATTCCTCGTCGTCGATAACAACGAACTCATTCTCCTTCTTTTCTTATCCTTGAGCCATTTCTTCTTCTGGACCAATTTTTCTAAATTATCATCATCTTGTTTTCTTAACTGAATACCTAGTCTCAACATTATCTCCTAGAATTCCCCGTCCTTGGGTTCCTTGATAGTTTTAGCTCGAATTCGATTCCCCACTCGTTTATGAAATTATGACTGGTGAGAGAACCACGATAACGTTAAGTAATGCCATTTAAAAAATAAATTGGTTAAGAGTACATTCCTGGCCAACCTACAAGTGGATTTTCGTCACTTTCGTGAGGCGAATATCAGTATGGAGAGCAAATACCTCACTCATCATCTTACGTTTTACGTCTCATTATGGTACCATCATCGATTTTTGCGGCTTCCCTGTAACCGCATTACCTTTGGTGGTGCGTTTTGTCGGTTTGTGGATTCAACCAGTCTCCGGGCTGAAGACTTAACAGACAGACCAAACAAGTGAGCTGTGATCGTTCTCTTCTCAAACCTACACCAAAATAATAAATTAAATACGAATTAATTACAATTACATGTCGGTATAGACACCGCAGTGCATCTACAGCACTGTAGTTGATGATGAGTATTCTATCTTCCGAGTGGTTTGTCGCCTATGACTTGAGCCTCTTCACAGTTCGCCAGACATTTATTGTACGAGTGAAGAAATTGTTTTTAACTGTGTTTATTGGCCTTCCACAAAGACGTTTTTCAGGTATTTTACCCTCTAGTACCTCGATGATCGATCATCAGACCGTCATGTCGCATTTTATGTTCCAGGCATGATGATGTCTTCCTCTAGATCTGACTGATCAGGTGCTGTTCCTCACCATCTCGGTCTAGCGCGTATGCAATTGTCATCTTCTGTACCTACAGTGAGTCAAAGTGAAACTCGTACGTCACTAAAACTAGTACGCCCTGCATGCTTTTTTATGAATTATAATGTGGACAGTATTTATATTTTCGCATTTTATGTGTGGAACAATAAGGTATTTATTGATTTATTATGTCATCACGGGCTAGTTAGCATATAATGTACTTGAATTTACCAAGATATAACAAATTCTTTGCCGATATGTTGCTTGGGCACGTCAAAATGAAACTCATACAGTTCTTGATGGATAGTTAAGAGGGCACTATAAATACTGTATGTTTGTGTTTCGACAACACATTCAATTTGTTGTGGAGGGTTATGAAGTACAGCTTCCGGTGCTATCATGGGGCATCAGAGAGGGTAATTTTCGAAAGAAGAAATGGAACTGATAATTTTTCATTGGAAGAGAGATAAATCACTACGACAAATTAGTAAAATTACAAACAGGAATCATACAACTCTACAGTACGTTATAAATATATATAAAAGTACATGCAGCGTTACAAATACAGACGAAGTGAGAAGGAGAAACATTTTCAACTTCAGGGAGGTGCGTTGGATAGTACGACAAGTGAAGAAAAATCTAGTGATTAGTGTTCCGAAACTTGCTCTGATGGCTAAGGAACATACTAACAAGAGAGCACATCCAAAAACTATTCGACTTATCCTAAGGAAAAGTAACAGGCATAGGAGAATAGCTAGCAACCAACCAGTTGTTAGGAAGATTCATAGGAAGAAAAGTTGAGCTTCGTTAAGAAGCATATAGAAAAAGATTTTGACTTTTGGAAAGCAGTAATTTTTTGCCGATGAAAGCAAATACAATCTCCTCGGATCGAATGGAAAGGTTGCTGTCTGGAGGAATTCAAATGATGGGGTGAAACCTAGCAATGTATTTACATCCAAGTAACTAAGGTTGTGTTACAAGGAGATTCCCACCTTCCAGTACTTGCCAGTTCCTTATAGCTAGTTTATTATTTACATAATCCATCTTAATCTCTGAGTAAAATACTGAATAGAATATGTTTCGATCCAATTATGGAACATCTTCAGCTAAAGGATTTAACAAAAATTGACAAGACAAATAAAACACTTGTGATGATGATGATGATGATGATGATGATGATGATGATGATGATAAGATAAAATGTTCGTTTTATACCACAGGGTCTTTGCACAAAATGGTCGGTGACAACAAGGATTATTTTTGTCAATTGTCAAGTAATCAGTGATTCTAACCTCAAAATTTATTATATAGTTGCAACATGGCCTGAAACATGGGCAACGCTGTTAAATTCCCCTGTTAATTTTTTTCCATGTGTCCTCCTTTTCTATAATGCTTTGGTACTCGGTGGCCTATTTCTCTTCTGAACTTCTTCCATTTTCCGATCACTGCAATCAGTTCTATTACGACCACGAAAGAATAATATCTACCACGGAACTGAGGAAGAAAACGAAATACCGTGCGAGAAATAAAAGAACCGCGCAAGAACTGTGTTCATAATCTCTGATTTTTAGTCACTGCCTCCTTGATCAGTACGGCAGCTGTTTCCGGCGAGGGTTAATACGGTATTAACTAACCCTCTGCCGAAATAGCTTGGTGAGACCCGTGACTCGTAAGTACGAGTTAACATATTAACCCTAAGTTAACAAACCCTGGGTTAGAGTATATTTAACCCACGTTGATGAAACCGGGCCTAATACGAGTTGAAAAGGAATAGGTCTGAACCTTCAAGAATGAACGTATCGTCAAAGAAACAGGAGAGGGTGAGGGTGGGTGGGGGTCATGAAACCCGTGAAAGTCGACTTCCTACACCTTGCAACACCATCGGTGTAGGAAGAAAACGAGAGTTGATCAAGGGAAGTCGGATAGGAAGGACGACAGCGAGGAACCTTATTTTAATCTTTATATCACTGTACTTTATACCTGTTTGTACCTGCAGTCATTCTCCCGACTTTTATGTCTGTTATATCCATCTTACACATCAGATATCCAGAGTTCACTCACACATCTTTTATAATCATGCATTAAAGTCGAAAAATTAATCCCGATAGTCGATTTTTCAACCCGTAAACACTTGAGTAAAATATTTCGTTGTGGAATATGAATCTGCAGCCACTGAAGAGTGATGAGAGAATATTGATATTTATAGCACTACCTTGATGAAGTTGTTTTTAACATATTCATATCAGACCTCATCCAAAAATAAGCTATAACCATCATCGGCTGCCAAATTCTAGAGAGAAATGAGACCATCGTAGAAAAGAGGATGATGATACCTGCACTACACGCATTCAAGGATTGTTCTCGATTAGAATTAATTTTACTGTAGTATCTGAAGTTTCGCCTGACAGTCAACAACTAATGTCGGGTCTTCAAGCAATGAGTGTGTTGAAGAGCGTCCAACCCTTGTCCCGTTTCCCTACGGGGTCGGGTATGAGGTGAGATGAATTCGTCGTGGCGGTTTTTTTATGACCGGATGCCCTTCCTGACGTCAACCTCATCAGAGGAGTTAATGAGAGATGAAATGAATGACGTGATATATGATAGTAGGGAGAGGGTGAAACCCGGTGCCGGCACATAGCCTACTCCTGTCGAATAGCACCAAGGGGTCTGCTCAAGGCTTAACGTCCCCATCCGACGGACGAATCACCATCAACAGCGTCATATGCCCTCACTCCATATGAGCACTGCGGAGAGGTTTGGAATTTAATCCAGGCTTTTGGCACGCAATCTAGTGATTAGAAATTGTATACCACCTCCTCCCCTACCCTGCCGGCCAACATTCTGATGGTGAAAATTTTTTCGACCAACGGGACTCGAACCGGCTAACCTCGGTGTTAGACCGTTTTTAGACTTCAGCGCCTTAACGATCATGGCCACCAGGCGGGCAGTGTGTTGAAGAGCGTAATCCTCATAAATACTATGAGCTAACAACCATGCTTCGGTTAGGTGGCAGATGCTTCGTGGTCAAACGAATTTAAACCGGGTCACTATCACTTGGGGCAATATTACTCCTTATTTATCCTCACGAGGCTGAATAAAATCAGATCTAGGAGGAAAGCAGCATTGAGCGCAATAGGAGATCCGGTGTGAGTCAGCCGCCTGGCCGCGGTTGGTCCGTAGTCCAACAGATCTGCACTCTGACCGGCCAACCGAGCAGAGGTGGGGTAGCCACGGCTCTACCGTGGCTTTACGCCTCTACATTCGGGAGATAGGACAGGGCTGGACCTCACGGCTGGCCCCAACCGTCGGCTGTCCTGAGAATGGTTTTTTGTGGTTTTCCATTCTCCTGCACTAAGGCGAATGCCGGGACCTTTTCTAGTATAGGCCACGGCCGCCAACCCCTCACCTTTTCCGAGCATCTCCTTCACCGAAACATATCTCCTAGCCTAATAGACGGCGTCACCGTCTAAGAGGCCTGCCTCCCCCTTCAAGGGTTGAATGAAAACATTTTAGTAGCAGTAGTAGTAGTAGTTGTAGTAGTCAGCCGTGAGGGGTGTCAGATGATTTGGACGCAGCCACAACACAGAAAGTTGCTTTCCATCTTGAACACAGTTAGGCCTAGTCCAATTCATCTGGCAAGAAAATTCCTCTTTCCATCACATCGAGGTTGAATGTTACAAGAACTTGCATAGCTACACACTATTGTTTTAATTATTTATTGAGAAATGTTAAGATGGAGGGTAAGAGAAGTAGAGGTAGACCAAGACGACGATGGTTAGACTCGGTTTCTAACGATTTCAAGATAAGAGGTATAGAACTAAATGAGGCCACAACACTAGTTGCAAATCGAGGATTGTGGCGACGTTTAGTAAATTCTCAGAGGCTTGCAGACTGAACGCTGAAAGGCATAACAGTCTATGATGATAATGTGTGTATGTATGAAATGTTAAGACTCTTTATTTTAGGACAGTTTTCAAATGGCTTTCATGAACGCATCTTTTACATCAAGAGGTGCCAAACAGTGACAACGAAGAGAAAAACATTTACTCTTTATACATTTAAACCTTTTATTTAGTGATGGACAAGTTGTTTTTAATATTGTGTTTTACCTATGTTACTTGTGTTTTTGTGTATATTTTAACTATCATTCAGGATCACGGCTGAAGATGTTTTCCCATGGAAAACGAAATACGAACCAACCATTTTTTAAAAATAAATTAATGTTATTGTAATCTAAGAAAATCGTAAGATTTTAAAGTGGTGGAAAAGTGGAACTTCCCAAACGTACAAGTTGGAATCTATATAATGAAATTTATTACTTGTAATAATCAGCTCAAGATGCTCAAACTAGTCTTAACTTCATGGCAGAGCCGGGGATAGATCTCTGAACATTTCGAAGCAGCACCTTATGCTGAAGCTAGACCAATGATGTACAATAAGAGAAATGAAACATCTTCAAGTTCAAAATGAACATGAATCAGGACAATTGCGTGGAATTCGCCCAGATCGTGAAATTTGTATTTATTTTTAATAAAATTTACTCTATATTCCCTATAACTGTAAATTGCCTAATTTGACGAAACTTATAAAGAATAATTAAACTTAGCCTGTATTTTAAAAGAACAAAAACTAATGGCGAATTTCCCATTAAAATGGTCTTAATTAAGGTAAAGCCCCGCCATTTGCCTGGTGGGAAAGTGGGAAATCATATAAATTCATTTTCAAGGCTGTTAACGGTGGGATTCGAAACCACCATCTTCCGAAGGGCAGAATCATGTAGCTAACGTGGCTCTGCCATTGAGGCGTCTCATATTCAAGTTCACATCCGACGTTTCAGTGCCAAATGAAGGTCTTTTTTTCTTTGTAATATATAATTTCGTGTCATTGTTCACATTACTTCTTACCATAAACCTTTCTTATTCATTCATATTCTGTGCCTCATGATTATACGTAGGTCGAGTCATAAGTCATGGCAACTATTTTTTTCTCGCGAATAGGAGACAACACGAAAAATCTAAGATATGCATTTGGAAACGTACGCTATTTACTTGCGTATGAAGCCACTAGATGGTGTATGTAAAGAACAGTGTGGGTCTAAGCATGCCCCCAAGTTCATTGTGTAAGTGAGAGCGTCACAAAATGGAAGTCAACAAGCAGGAGCAACGATCGTATATTAAAATAGCTGTTCTCCGCTGCAGAAATGCACGCCAATGCTATGCAGAGATGCGGAAACATTAGGTGTGCATGCCATGCCCTGTAGAACAGTGGCGAGGTGGGTGGAGACGTTCAAACGGGGTAGAGTATCAACTGCCGATTTGCCTCACCTAGGCCGTCCAGCGCCTACCCCACCGCTGGCAACGCACAGCGGAAACCTTAGGTGGTTATTTAGAAGGTCTGTAACCAGTGGAGACCTGTCCTTTGTACGTAGTCTTGTGTATTTGCTGTCTATATTATAATACAACAATGTTTACCAATGGCCTGTGTTCTGTCACTTTCCTACGAGAATCTCCTTAAGTCAGAATTTGTCTTCAGGCACTGTGCGTAAGTACATGCCCCTATATTTCCAAATGTTAATCATAGATTTTCCGTGCTGTCTCCTGCTCGCGAGAAAAATGCAGTTGCCATGACTTATGACTCGACCCTCGTAAATATCCAGACTCAGCCCCTTTTCGCTCTCGCACAACAAGACCCCATAATAGATGCAAACGTTAACGACATAATTAATTATTGTCATTTCCGTGTTGATGAATGACTTTTTGTATAGGTATTGTTCGATGGATGCTCCACCAATCGACACTCCACACAGTAATTTATACAAGTGTAATAGTCAAGTACCTGTTTCGATTCACTTGGAACCGTCCTCAAGTCATACAATACATAAATTAAGAAGAAATTAGATTAAACACACATTACAAACAGATAAGCATAAGAATACACTTGAAGTAACCAACAAATGTTATGTGCCGTATAAAACATCTTGAGTTTAAAAATAGCTTCCTTGAAGAAAAAGATGACATACGGTAAATGGTCAATATCAATATTTGCGCGGTGCTGTGTTGTCCAACTAAGTAGACAGGCGAATACAGGCGTGAGTCCAGCACATAATAAAACTATCAAAATCATCTTACCTTGCGGCTTTTAATTCTGCCCCCATATGCCATTAACGCTTTCACCTACTATAGACCATATCATCAACAAGTAGGTACTCCATCGTACGAAGTCTTGAAACTCGCTAAACGAAATAAAACAACCTGCTTTGGTCTCATCTTCCGAAATACAGCGTGGTATAGTTGATAACAAAGGGCAAGATAGAAAGGAAATGTGCACATGGATGGAGAAGATTATATTGGGATCGACATCTACGATACAGTAACCCTAATACGAGGAGCGCAAAATTGGGAAAATGACTCCATCATCATCGTGATCGCTAACCTTCTGCGAAGAGAAGGAACTCGAATAAGGTGAATGCCGTTGTAAAATACAGTAGGTCGCAGTTGAGAACTCTCGAAGTTGCCCTTTTAATCCAGCTCCGCTGTTGTGAGTGATACAGGTGCACTGTTTTAATAGTGGTGGCGCCTGACAATATGTATGTATGCAACCTCGTACACAATATTGTTAAGAGTGTTGCCGGTAGAGCAACGCTTATTCGCTACGTCTTGTTGGTAGCCCAAGAGCCAGAACATCGGGTACTGAAACGGATAAAAATATCTGTTGCGTTATTCTAGGGATTAAAAGCTGTAATTTTAATGTATTTATAATGGGCGAATGCTATCTCATAATCGGTGTTGTTATTGTCTTCGGTCGATGTTTCCATAAAAAGTCCACATCTAGTGGTGAGGATAAGAACTGTGCCGGCTGCCGAAGCCTATCGCACTCCTCTGGGGCAATGATTAATGACTGACAGTTGAAATTATATTGGAGAATGTTGCTGGAATTAAGGATGACAAGGAAAACCGGAATACCCGGAGAAAAACCTGTCCCGCCTTCGCTTTGTCCAGCACAAATCTCACATGGAGTGACCGGGATTTGAACCAAGGAACCCAGCGGTGAGAGGCCGGCGCGCTGCCGTTTGAGCCACGGAGGCTTTCCATGATCTGTATTTTGAGGTATTGCTCTGTCTACTAGCAACAATATTTAGGGTCTAAACAGGTCGTTTTTTGTTAGTATTTACCAAGTGTGATTTAGTTTTTCAAGCAAGAGGAAAATCATTTCAACATACCTGCTGTCAGAGACGATATTTTAACCTTGGATTTCCAATTTTGTGTCTGACTACTCACTGTAATCTAGATAATAATGAAATTGTATATTATTACTCTATATAGATTATTATTGGTGAATCATTTGTGTTGTTAGCAAACTAGCAGAAATTCGTTTCGAAGGATGGTAATGTAAGATTTTCAACTTTGTGCACCCTTCACTTGAAATGTGATAAACCCTTCATGACACTTTAAACTCTTCATGACACTTTAATAATCTGCAATAGGGCTTATAGCCTGAATATTTTATTTTCTGGAAAAATAATTACCATTCCTTGAACCTTGAAACGTAGGGGAAATGGGGGGAACTGAGCTGAACGTGGGTTAATTTCAACTTACAAATTCCAGTTTGAATATCCTCACTTTTATTTACAATCTTTATTGGTGAAATACAGATTTCTCAAAATCTGGAAGATCCAGAATCCAAGAGTAAACTCGGACAATTAAGCAATTTGTTTTTCCTCTGAATGCTCACTCAAGCTAGTATCATAATGATGCCCACAGCCGTCGTGAGAAAAAAAACTTTGCGCTCATTGTCGGATCCTGTCCTTACGGAAAATTATAAATAAATATCCTTTGCCAATTAGCACCACGCTGCTTGATAGAAACTGTTGGGTGGAAGAGGAAATTCGCGGTTTGGTAGAGAACGGGTCATCTAGATTTATTGATATGATCGCTGTCCTCTAGGGTTCAAGTTATGGTTTCATTGTGGTTCGTGCCTTCAGAATGAAATCGAATGAACGCCAGCCCCGCAGAAATGAAGAGAGGTGCCATTGTTGTGAAACCGTGATTCGTCCGAAAAGAAAATTTGCGAAACGAACACCTTATCATTTGCCACTTGCCACAGTATCCAGCTCCGAAATCTACCCCGTGGAGTCCCTGACGTAGTGGCAAGTGATTGGGGTGCAAGATACGTGCTACAGACGACTGACTGGCTGTTGTGCCGCCTTTGGGGGTTATCCGTGATGGCGTACAACACATCTGCACTAACTCCAGAAGTCACAGGCGCCTTTCTAACTGGAGGAAGTCGGGAGAGTGACCCTGTTGTACGCAAACGGCGTTCCACATCACTAAAATTAACTGTGGCCGGTTGACGTCTGTGTGGAAATATATTTTGGTAAATGTGTTGTTCTTGTTGTGCGTTCGCTGTTGATTCACCGTAAATTAAGAGCATATCAACGTACTCATTCGTTAAATACATAGCGAAAGAATGAACAGCACTACTGGGACTGCGGTATTTGAGTGGAGAATGTTAACATCCATATCCCAATAAAAGTGTCATGTTTGTCGAATGGGGAACGAACAGATGTGTGCTTGATATCCTAAGCTCCAATTGCAAAACAAAATATAGCTCGAAGAAAGATTCGAACCATCAGTGAACGGTGCGTGGGATAGTACCTATCCTGTTTAGCCAACCGACGTGTACACATCATACTCAATGTGGGTTCACTTACTTTTCACCTAGTCGAACACTTTTAATACCTCTATATCGTTGTTTTCAGCATTCCCTTCATATTTTACAATGTTAAATCATTTGGCAACTTTAGAGGCTAGTTTCCTCCGCGAGTTCTACTCAATGCCATGATACAATATTACAGGTAGGCAAAGGAATTTACAACTTCCGTACTCTTGATGTTTGAAGGGTGGTCAAAGATCTACATTTCAAAAGGGCAGAAGTCTCCCATTGTATATTATAATAAAATGACCTCTTACTGCACACTGCAGAACTTTTTATTTATTTAGCTGTCTGCCTCGACTGTTGTAAATATGCATGCATATTTATTACGCACAGTCCTATATAGAGAAACTGATTAAAGGAAACGCAGAAGTGATGACCACAAATATGCCACTCAAAACAAGTTGTTGAATTGGAATGGAATGGCGTATGGCTTTTATTGCCGGGAGTGTCCGAGGACAAGTTCGGCTCGCCAGATGCAGGTGTTGTGATTTGACACCGGTAGGCGACCTGCGCGTCGTGATGAGGATGAAATGATGATGAAGACGACACATAGGCTACACCCAGCCCCCGTGCAAGCGAATTTAACCAATTACGGTTAAAATTCCCGACCCTGCCGGGAATCGAACCCGGGACCCCTGTGACCAAAGGCCAGCACGCTAACCATTTAGCCATGGAGCCGGACAGTTGTTGAATTTATCTCGTTGTAGAACGCGCAAAATAGGTTAAAATAATTGCGTTGTTGGATTTAAAATATTTAATAAATTACCCTCAGATCTAAAACAAAAATATTATCAGTTAACTTTAAAAAATGTCCGCCTCTGTGGTGTAGTGGTTAGCGTGATTAGCTGCCACCCCCGGAGGTCCGGGTTCGATTCCCGGCTCTGCCACGAAATTTTAAAAGTGGTACGAGGGCTGGAACGGGGTCCACTCAGCCTCGGGAGGTCAACTGAGTAGAGGTGGGTTCGATTCCCACCTCAGCCATCCTGGAAGTGGTTTTCCGTGGTTTCCCACTTCTCCTCCAGGCAAATGCCGGGATGGTACCTAACTTAAGGCCACGGCCGCTTCCTTCCCTCTTCCTTGTCTATCCCTTCCAGACTTCCCATCCCTCCACCAGGCCCCTGTTCAGCATAGCAGGTGAGGCCGCCTGGGCGAGGTACTGGTCATTCTCCCCAGTTGTATCCCCGACCAAGAGTTTGAAGCTCCAGGACACTGCACTTGAGGCGGTAGAGGTGGTATCCCTCGCTGAGTCCGAGGGAAAAACCGAACCTGGAGGGTAAACAGATGATGATGATGATGATGATGAACTTTAAAAAATTGTTAATCGTATATTGTTTTGAAGAACATTTTGAAATTTATGAGTATAGATGCTGAAATTAAGTACTGCTAGTAGCTTGTACAGCAAATTGTGAAAAGCAAACAACCACCATATGGTTCCAAGTTTCCTGGGTGAAATTATAGTCGGCCTTTATGATCTAGTTGTTACCACTGAAACTCTCTGGGCTCACCTTCTCTCCGTTCAGTCCCTGTAGGATTGGCCGCGTCTACGGGGACGTCCCCTAGCAGATATGGCTGTATATTGATTTATTAACATTTGTATAGCGAAGGAAAGTCCGTAAGTTCGCAACAACAAAGCTGCAAGCCACAGCTCTTAGTAACTTCACATCACAGTCTTCACGGTACGCTAACACGCTACTGCCTGATACTATAGCGATAGCGCTAGTTGCGATGGTATCAGCCGTCATACGGCACCTAGCCATGCACCATACCACTTAGCGGAAGACCATTGAAATACGTACAGAAAGTAAGAACATTCTGTAGGAAAATCGGCAATCCTTTAAAGACTATTACTTTTCCGAGAACCTTCAGATTATAAACTTTAAATGAAGGGTCGCTCGTTGAAATCTGTTCAGCCGTGTTTTTTTTTTCCCAGTAACAACTTATCTACTTATCTAATTATACGTTCCCAGGTCGTGTCTCTCTGATACAACGAACAACTGTCACTTTATTATTGCGTTCTTCTTCTTCTTCTTCGTCGTCTTCTTCTTCTTCTAGGCCCTATCCTTTCCGGATGTCGGCAACCATCCTGACTGTGCTTTCTGTTGTGAACTACTTGGAATAACTCTGCCGATGTATTGAGAATACCGTCTCCGAGGTTCTTTTAGCCAGGAGATTAGTCTCCTACAAACAACTCTCCTCCTAGGTTTCTTTCCTTGCAGAATATCTTGGTACCCTTGGAAATATTTGGGTGTGATACACCGCGAACAAGTGTGTACTGCCAAGGATGCAATGCAATGAAACCTTCAACACCTCAGTCACATGTTTAGAAACAGAAGCAGATGCCATCTACTGCAAGAAATACTTCAAGAAAATAAACCCAAGAGAAGAGTTGTTTGCAGGAGACTAATCTTCTGGCTAAAGAAACCTCGGAGACTTTATTCTCATTACATCGGCAGAGTTATTCCAAGTAGCTCACAACATAAAGCACAGTCAGGATGGTTGCCGACATCCGGAATGGATAGGGACTAGAAGAAGAAGAAGAAGAATAACGCAATAATAAAGTGACAGTTATTTGTTGTATCGGAGAGACACGACCTGGGAACGTAAACTTTTACAAACTCAAATGTTCTTCTCCCAATACGTAACGCAAATAAAGAGTAATAATTAAAAGTTTACAATTTGGTTGTCCTTTCTTCACTTTGCCTTGGTACCGTGTAGGCTATAGCATTGTTCAGATCTCTGTCATATGCTTGCGACCAGTACATTGACGTACACATGCATTGCACATGAAGCCCGTACTGCACCGTATACACTACTACCAGTTTTTACATGAAATTACAGGCTCGACTCCGAGCATAGGCAGCAACATCTGCTGTATTGTAAACAAGCAGTATAATTGCTTGTGTGTATACTGTGCTCTCTGCTACTTACAAAGGGACTACACACGCCCTATCACACACCATACCTAATTCCCCAATATTCCAAACTTTTTTGGGAGTTGCATAGACAGGTAAAAAAAAGAGAAATGGCGTATGGCTTTTAGTGCCGGGAATGTCCGAGGACAAGTTCGGCTCGCTAGATACAGGTCTTTTGATTTGACTCCCGTAGGCGACCTGCGCGTCTTGATGAGAATGAAATGATGATGAAGACGACGCATACACCCAGCCCCCAGGGAAATTAACCAATTATGGTTAAAATTCCCGATCCTTCCAGGAATCGAACCTGGGACCCCTGTGACCAAAGGCCAGCACGCTAACCATTTAGCCATGCAGCCGGACTATAGACAGGTAAATTCTGGATATGTGTACAGTATATGCATTGTGAATAAAATTCTAATTCATATTATTTTCTGCAGAATGTTTGTGCAAAAATGGCTGATGCTCAATCACACTGGTATGATGGTCTATTTGCAATTTGCTTTTTGTCGTACCGAAACAGATAGCCTAGGCGATAATTGGGATAGAAAAGGGTTAGGAGTGGGAAGGAAGCGACCGGGGCCTTAATTAAAGTTCAGCCTCAGCATTTGCCTGGTGTGAAAATGAGAAATTACGAAAAAACATCTTCAGGGCTGCCGACAGTGGTGTTCGAACCCACTGTCTCCCGAATGTATGCTCACAGCTGCGCGACTCTAACCGCACGGCCAACTCGCTCGTAACAACATAGTTTTTCTTTCAAATCTGTTAACTAAGTTGAGTTCAAGTGCTGTGTGTGGTTCAACAGCTGTGGTACAACTGGCACTCCAGCTGGAAAGATTTTCAAAGATTCATTAAATGTATTCAGAATATTGTTGTATACAGTAACTCACACGAATTGTTGGATATGCAGTCCACTAAACAATTGTGTTTCTTGTTTCCAGTTTAACCTGACCTGTGATGAGAACAAGTGGAAGTTGACACTGTCAGGATCGCTGATCTATGGCGGCATTCTCATCAGCAGACCTCTCATGGGATTTATATCAGACAAGTGAGTAACCTCCAATATATTCTAGTATTTTGGAATCTTAACAAAAATGAGACTGTCCACAGTAAGTAGTAAATCTGTTGTAATTTTAACGAGGTTGGTCAGTCTCATAGATACAGGGGTTCACGTGTGCTAAAATGTTCTACTAGTTTACAATTTCTTTCCTTTTTTCTCTTTCTTCTTTCTTTTCACATATCATATCCAAATTGATCTAGTATTAAATTTGAAGCAACGGTCATGGCCTAATTATGAAATAAGCAGGTATTATATTTCTGTAATCTGGCAGAAGAAATGGCGAATAGGATATTAGTTCAACTGGTTAGATGTTAGAGTAACACTATGAAATTGTGAAGTTACAAGTTGAAATCTAGATCGAGCAGTTTCAAATTTTCTCTGATATTTCAATACTTGAGAGCCTCCGTGGCTCAGACGGCAGCGCGTCGGCCTCTCACCGCTGGTTACTGTGGTTCAAATCCCGGTCATCCCATGTGAGATTTGTGCTGGACAAAGCGGAGGCGGGACAGGTTTTTCTCCGGGTACTCCGGTTATATCACTTTGGGAGTGGCGACCCCATCGTAATAATAGCCTATATATGATTCATTCATTACATCCCTGACCCGGTCACTGACTGAAAAACAGGTTGTAGGTTTTCATTTTCATTTCAATACTTGAACGACCTAATACGCGAATTAACCTTAATATTCACATATATTTCTCACAAACCTTCAATGAAAGTAAATCTGTAATCT
The DNA here is from genome assembly GCF_040414725.1 of Anabrus simplex. NCBI lineage: Eukaryota > Metazoa > Arthropoda > Insecta > Orthoptera > Tettigoniidae > Anabrus > Anabrus simplex. Next base: position 1,173,247,478 of record NC_090265.1, on the reverse strand, counting down.
TTCATAACTTAGTGAAACGGCTTCCAAACCCTTGTAACATTTGTTGGATGCTTACGTAGAGATAGGGCGAAATCAAGTGAGGTATTTTAAGTGGAATTAATACCGTAGGTGGTGAATAGATTTGGTATAATTCTGCATGTTTCATATTGCTTATGGAAGTGGATGTTTGGAATAGTATTTCCTTAACCGTCCGCCTCTGTGGTGAAGTGGTTAGCGTGATTAGCTGCCACCCCCGGAGGTCCGGGTTCGATTCCCGGCTCTGCCACGAAATTTGAAAAGTGGTACGAGGGCTGGAACGGGGTCCACTCAGCCTCGGGTGGTCAACTGAGTAGAGGTGGGTTCGATTCCCACCTCAGCCATCCTCGGGTGGTCAACTGAGTAGAGGTGGGTTCGATTCCCACCTCAGCCATCCTCGAAGTGGTTTTCCGTGGTTTCCCACTTCTCCTCCAGGCAAATGCCGGGATGGTACCTAACTTAAGGCCACGGCCGCTTCCTTCCCTCTTCCTTGTCTATCCCTTCCAATCTTCCCCATCCCCCGCAAGGCCCCTGTTCAGTATAGCAGGTGAGGCCGCCTGGGCGAGGTACTGGTCATTCTCCCCAGTTGTATCCCCCGACCAAGAGTCCGAAGCTCCAGGACGATGCCCTTGAGGCGGTAGAGGTGGTATCCATCGCTGAGTCCGAGGGAAAAACCGAACCTGGAGCGTAAACAGATGATGATGATGATGATGATGATTTCCTTAACCTATCATATTCCATGTTTTTCCCTATATTTTAATATTTTGGGGATAAGATAGAAAAAATATGGCATTTATTTGATGTATAGTTGAATAGTGAAGCATGAACATTTGTAAGTACTGTATCGAGTACCATCGTCCATGGTTGAGGCAATACAGCTACAATAAAAATGTATGCAACTTGCTTATTGTTAAATGACACGTTCCTGACGAACTGCAACTGTCAGTACATAATTGTGCCCATATCAGAATAACATAAAATAATACAATCAAATGGATGAGAAACTGACATATTGGTTAAACAGTCTTCTTCTTCTTCTTTTCTACCGCTTTTCCTACACATGTAGGGTTGCGGGTGCGAACTGTGTCGCACATGTGGATTTGGCCCTGTTTTACGGCCGAATGCCCTTCCTGACGCCAAGGCTATATGGAGGGATGCAATCACTATTACGTGTTTCTGTGGTGGTTGGTAGTGTAGTGTGTTGTCTGAATATGAAGAGGATAGTGTTGGGACAAACACAAACACCCAATCCCCGGGCCATAAGAATTAATCAGAAGCGATTAAAATCCCCGACCCGACCGGAAATCGAACCGAAGGCCTCAACGCTGACCATTCAGCCAATGAGTCGGACATATTGGTTAAACACTTCACGGTATGAAGTGAGGGAGACGAAGTGAGGGAGACGCCTGGCAAATGAAGCTCGATGTGAAGCATTTCACGGCGTGTTAGTGTTGGTGTAGGGGAAACGTCCTTGATTATCAGCCCGGCGATATGGGGGTTTTAGTGTTGCTATCGGCAATTTTTATTTTATTCCTGGTCTCCGTTACTCTATTGTGTAACTGCACTATACGAACAGTCTGTGCATTTCTACTCCGAATGCTTGGAATGAGTACATAGTTTATTATCACTGGCCTCTTCAAGGACTGTTGTAGAGGTGTGCTACGTACCATGCGCAGCGGAGAACATCATCATCATCATCATCTGTTTACCCTCCAGGTTCGATTTTTTCCTCGGACGTAGCGAGGGATCCCACCTCTACCGCCTCAAGGGCAGTGTCCTGGAGCTTCAGACTCTTGGTCGGGGGATACAACTGGGGAGTATGACCAGTACCTCGCCCAGGCGGCCTCACCTGCTATGCTCAACAGGGGCCTTGTGGAGGGATGGGAAGATTGGAAGGGATAGGCAAGGAAGAGGGAAGGAAGCGGCCGTGGCCTTAAGTTAGGTACCATCCCGGCATTCGCCTGGAGGAGAAGTGGGAAACCGCGGAAAACCACTTCCAGGATGGCTGAGGTGGGAATCGAACCCACCTCTACTCAGTTGACCTCCCGAGGCTGAGTGGACCCCGTTCCAGCCCTCGTACCACTTTTCAAATTTCGTGGCAGAGCCGGGAATCGAACCCGGGCCTCCGGGGGTGGCAGCTAATCACACTGACCACTACACCACAGAGGTGGACAGCGGGGAACAGCCTTACAATATTAAAAGTGTTCATGCGAGTGCCAGTACCTCCTAGGAAGATGAGAACCAGGGTTCGAATCCTGATCTACGTATTACCTTTTTATTTTATTTATTTTATTTTTTTTTTGCTAGGGGCTTTACGTCGCACCGACACAGATAGGTCTTATGGCGACGATGGGATAGGAAAGGCCTAGGAGTTGGAAGGAAGCGGCCGTGGCCTTAATTAAGGTACAGCCCCAGCATTTGCCTGGTGTGAAAATGGGAAACCACGGAAAACCATCTTCAGGGCTGCCGATAGTGGGATTCGAACCTACTATCTCCCGGATGCAAGCTCACAGCCGCGCGCCTCTACGCGCACGGCCAACTCGCCCGGTATTTTTATTTTTACTTTCAATGTGCTGCGTTAACCAACTTCGTGTGCGAAATCTGTCATTGTGCTTTTAATTATGTTAGTCCCGAAAAGGACTTTTCCAGACATTACTTACAAGCGGAGGTCCCGATGTGCGCATCACCGATTTTGTTCAAAATTTGTAGGTTGGTAGTACTACATCACAAAAACACACTGGCAAAGTAGTAGCGCGCAGCTCTCAAACATTTTCGAAAAAAGCTATTTTGAAAATGTTGAAAAAAGTTACGAAAGCTTTAGCATGCCAGGTACCATCAAGCGATACTCTGTGGCGCGGTGGTCGAGTGGTTAAGGTTCTCTACTTCAGTTGTGAAGATGGCGAGTTCGCGTCACGCTGCTACCAGCTTTTTACCCCCCTTTTATTTTCTTCTGTTACTGTCAAATAGATTTAAACATTTTCTTTCCCAGTAATTCGGCCTCTTCTTTACTCTCTACAGAGTCTCCGGGATCCAGTAAGGGAATTATATAAAGAAGATGCTCGCCGTAAGCCATGGCCCTTTTCAGCTGTTCATTTATTGCTTGCTCTCCCGAGAACTCGTCTGCACTTTGCGTAGCTTCACATTCAAAAACACTTTTCAACATGTGAGATCTCCATGCCGATCGAACTTACGATGAGCACGTCTGGTTACATCGCACGCAACCGTTACACGACACAACCTGGTCAGACAGTGACTAACTGCTGCTCTCATTCGCAACACGAGGAAAAAGGGGATCAGGAAATGTCAGAAAAACTAGGTGAGACGAGCGTAACTCGAACTCAGTTCAGTTATGAAGATGGCGAACCTTAACCACCCGACCACCGCGCCACAGTCTCTTGCTTGATGGTACCTGGCATGCTAAAGCTCTCGTAACTTTTTTCAACATTTTCAAAATAGCTTTTTTCGGGAATTTTTGAGAGTTGCGCACTACTACCTTGCCAGTGTGATTTTGTGTTGTAGTACTACCAACCTACAAAGTTTGAATAAAATTGGTGATGCGGGCATCGTGATCTCCCCTTGTTAATACCTCGTCCAGTATCCATCGGCTTATACAGCTTTTCGAAGGCGACGTGGCATTGACTCAACAAACTGCCTAAAGTATTCCTCGTTGAGGGCGATCTCCTCCCATGCGTCCAACTTAACGCCCCACAAACTTAACGCCCCATCATGCGAACGCAGGGGAGGGTAAGGTTAGTGTTTCTTTATATGGCGTTTCCACCTTGCCCACTTGTGTTCAATGGGGTTCACGGGGGACCTAATTGAACAGTTCAGTAGAGTCCACATATATGACTCTCAGAAAACCTGCACTGAAAACGACCGCTGATATAGATGGGGAGTTGTTTTGCACGAACTGTATTACCTCATCTGGATCACTCTCTCAAACTCGGGACCACAATATTCTGCAGAATGTCCAAATATGGGTCCACTGTGAGACGGTCATCTATCCGATAAAGCACTGCAGCCCCATCAGACGATATCCACCTCCAACACGACACAGAAATTCGGCCACTGCGTGAACACTCGGTTATATACACTGACTGACAGAGCAAATGCAACACCAAGAAGGAGTGGTCAGAACTTTATGCCAATTGCAGGGTAGACTGACGTCACTGAGGTATGCTCATGATGTGAAATGCGCCTCTGTGCTCCACACGTAGCGAACGATAAATGGGACACGGCGTTGGCGAATGGCCCACTTCGTACCGTGATTTCTCAGCCGACAGCCATTGTAGAACGTGTTGTCGTGTGTCACAGGACACGTGTATAGCTAAGAATGCCAGGCCGCCGTCAACGGAGGCATTTCCAGCAGACAGACGACTTTACGAGGGGTATGGTGATCGGGCTGAGAAGGGCAGGTTGGTCGCTTCGTCAAATCGCAGCCGATACCCATAGGGATGTGTCCACGGTGCAGCGCCTGTGGCGAAGATGGTTGGCGCAGGGACATGTGGCACGTGCGAGGGGTCCAGCACGCGAGGATCGGCGCATCCGCCGCCAAGCGGTGGCAGCCCCGCACGCCACGTCAACCGCCATTCTTCAGCATGTGCAAGACACCCTGGCTGTTCCAATACCGACCAGAACAATTTCCCGTCGATTGGTTGAAGGAGGCCTGCACTCCCGGCGTCCGCTCAGAAGACTACCATTGACTCCACAGCATAGACGTGCACGTCTGGCATGGTGCCGGGCTAGAGCGACTTGGATGAGGGAATGGCGGAACGTCGTGTTCTCCGATGAGTCACGCTTCTGTTCTGTCAGTGATAGTTACCGCAGACGAGTGTGGCGTCGGCGTGGAGAAAGGTCAAATCCGGCAGTAACTGTGGAGCGCCCTACCGCTAGACAACGCGGCATCATGGTTTGGGGCGCTATTGCGTATGATTCCACGTCACCTCTAGTGCGTATTCAAGGCACGTTAAATGCCCACCGCTACGTGCAGCATATGCTGCGGCCGGTGGCACTCCCGTACCTTCAGGGGCTGCCCAATGCTCTGTTTCAGCAGGATAATGCCCGCCCACACACTGCTCGCATCTCCCAACAGGCTCTACGAGGTGTACAGATGCTTCCGTGGCCAGCGTACTCTCCGAATCTCTCACCAATCGAACACGTGTGGGATCTCATTGGACGCCGTTTGCAAACTCTGCCCCAGCCTCGTACGGACGACCAACTGTGGCAAATGGTTGACAGAGAATGGAGAACCATCCCTCAGGACACCATCCGCACTCTTATTGACTCTGTACCTCGACGTGTTTCTGCGTGCATCGCCGCTCGCGGTGGTCCTACATCCTACTGAGTCGATGCCGTGCGCATTGTGTAACCTGCATATCGGTTTGAAATAAACATCAATTATTCGTTCGTGCCGTCTCTGTTTTTTCCCCAACTTTCATCCCTTTCGAACCACTCCTTCTTGGTGTGCATTTGCTCTGTCAGTCAGTGTACCTTTAAAGTCGTATCGGGCTCCCCATGGCCTGTATATATGAACAGGCCCGACCTCCGCCGAACTGAATGGTCTCTCAGAGATATGACATGATCCTAATTACGATTTAACTCCATTTCGGCACACCGATCGATCATCTGTTCATCGAGGAGAGACTCTCTGGCGGCAGCTTTTGGGCAGTGGAGTCTGGCTTCTCACAATTGTTTACGGCCATATATGGACATCTAGGAAAATTGGTCATCTGCATGAGCTCCGCCAAGTTTAAGAAGAAGGGATTCTCCTGTGAAGTTTCAATTAACTTGTTGTCTTCTTCCCTTGTAGAAAACCGCTTTTTACAAATTCCCGGTAGACGTCCAATGTCACCTGACACCCGCTACTGCTGTATCCATCTCTGGGCAGCCCTAGCCGAATCGCTGCCTCACGAATGCTAAAATAACCGTGTTGGACGAGAGCTAGCAATTGCTCTCTTGACGCGTGTGAATAATGTGCCATGTTAGAATGGAGTGAAGTATCGACGTTAGCTCGGCCAAACTCGGTGTGTTCATTGCCTAACGTCATCACGGTGTATTCATTCAGGAACAAAAATAAAATCGTTCACGCCGGGATTCGAACATTAGCTGTGTTGGTAGGCACGAATTTTGTAGCCTACAGCTACGTGATAGCGTGCCGTGTGCTTATAATTTCATAGTGCTATTTGCAAGTGCGTGTCACGATGAGGAGAGAATGGAAGAGAGTGACAATGAGCGAGAACTACGGGCTGTGTTCCAAAACGCATCCAGCTGACTGTACAAAGCCGAACATAGCCGAAGTGGACTTTCTTATATTTCATGTCTCCAGGGACGCGACAATTTTTGATTGTTCATGTGTACATACTAGCAATTTGTACATTAAGGTAGTGATGTAAAGTGGAAAAGAAAATTTTCTGAAATGGGAAATTTTTCGTGACTGTGTTGACATTCTTTAAGAGTACGAGTTTCTGTAGCATACTGTCTCTGGTCCTCAGTGTTAACTAGTCCGACTCGTTGGCTGAATGGTCAGCGTACTGGCATTCGGTTCAGAGGGCCCCGGGTTCGATTCCCGGCCGGGTCGGGGATTTTAACCTTCATTGGTTAATTCCAATGGCCCGGGGGCTGGGTGTTTGTGCTGTCTCCAACATCCCTGCAACTCACACACCACACATAACACTATCCTCCACCACAATAACACGCAGTTACCTATACATGGCAGATGCCGCCCACCCTCGTCGGAGGGTCTGCCTTGCAAGGGCTGCACTCGGCTAGAAATAGCCACACGAAATTATTAGTGTTAACTAGATCCTCAATCACGTTTCGAATAATAGCAGTGGTTCCCCGAGTTGCCTCTGTTAACTCCCTGTACGTATTGTATTTCGGAGATTCCCTGGGCCGTCAGGTAGCCAGGCCACGCGTGCATTACATCGGTTTCTTCCGTGCTCTGCTGTGTAAATGAGCTCAACAGACATACCAATCAACAGCATTGTTTATTTTAATGTAAACGTAGTCTCTTGTAACTATGCCAAATTATAAGAAAACAAATATGTAGACACAATTTAATTAAATTTGTTAAGATGCTTAAGCTTACGGGAAAATGCCTTTGCTGTGGACAGCAATACGCGACCAATGTCACCAGAATGAAAAATCCCATTTAACCAAGTTTTCGAAGTGTCCCGATATGATCTGCTAGGGCTAGGGTTGGGAAGGAAGTAGCCGTGGCCTTATTTAAGGCACAGCCTCAACATTTGCCTGGTGTGAAAATGGGAAACCACGGAAAACCATCTTCAGGGCTGCCGACAATGGGGTTCGAACCCACTATCTCCCGAATACTGGATACTGTCTGCACTTAAGCGACTGCAGCTATCGAGTACGGTAATTCCAATTTAATATAGCAGTATAAATAGTCTCGTTATGTTTCGATATGAAATTAATCATCATGCCCGAAGATTAAATAGATAATCTTCAGTGCTTAACACTTTGCTAATTACTGCTCTGTACAGTTAACAAATAAAAACAAACCCGTGGACAACCAATTAAAGCCTTGACCTGCCGAGAGAGGTGCTGCCTAGCTATATGGCCTGCAGATTATGGAGTGCCACATCGTCAGCGTTACGATATCCTCAGCCGTATTGCTTGGCTTTCGTGACCGAGCCGCTGCCTCTGATATCAGTAGTTCCTCAGCTGGTCTCACGAGGCCAAGTGAACCCAATTCTAGCCCTCAGTCCAGAATTAAAATCCCTGCACTGGACGGGATCGAATCCGGGGCCTCCGCGTAGGACGCAGGCTTGCTATTCTGCACCACAGTACAGTTAACACAGTGTTAAAATGCGGCTATGATAGAATCAAATGTATATAACACATTTCGCTTTGCCTTAAACTTAATAAACCAGTTTTCACCCAAACCTCAAAATATTTTATTGAGACTTGGCTTAAT